>NC_136063.1:1321233931-1321858931 GCF_964261635.1 Lissotriton helveticus
AAGTATCCATCTCCAAATTGACCTGCAAGCAGTCTAGCATGAATAGCACTGTGTCTAAAAATGTAGGAGTCATGGGCACTTCCAGGGTAACTAGCAACTAAATCTGTGATAATAGTTTTTGAATTACAAATGGCTTGAATGTTAAGAGAATGGAAGCATTTCCTGTTGCGAAAAATATACTCATTTTCAGAGGGTGGACAAATGGGAACATGTGTGCCATCTACACAGCCAACGACATGTGGAAATTGAGCCATGTTATAGAAATCTAATTTTGTTTTCATCAAATCCTGTTGTGTGTTTGGAAATTTTATATGATACCTTATTCTTTGTAACATGGCATTTAGGAAGGCATTAAAAAATCTTGAAAGTGAACTCTGGGAGACACCACCAGCAATAGCTATTACACCCTGAAATTACCCATAAGCAAGGAGGTGCAGTGAGCAAAATACCTGCACATGGGTTGGTATAGCTTGTGTCCTGCGTGTTTGCCTCTGCAAAATTGGGTCCAATTCTTGAATTAAATCTAAAATTAAATTAGCATTGAGCCTATACTTAGCAAAAATCTCTGATTCAGTCTGCCCTAGTAAGGTTATGCGCACTCTGAAGATTCTCACTTGTATGAGCCTTCTCCTCCATCCTGCAGCTACTCTCAACCTCTGCCTGCGGGCCAAAAAGAAAAGTGCTGCAATTCTGAGAAGCAAATTCATGGTCTATGAGGTCCATATATGCAGTACTGATGATTAACAGCTGTAGTTAAAAAGTTTGTAAAATTAGCACCAGGTTTGACTTCTTCTAATTTTAAGAATTCCAAATTGCGATTTCTTAAAAAATCGCAAATTGCGAAATTTCATGCATACCATTTTCTCGCAAAAAAATGCGATTCGCAACTTTAGCGATTTTTTTGAGAAATCGCAAAGACTTTAGCGATTCCTAAAAATGCGAAAAACACTTAAAACTTGATGCATTCCAAAACCATGAATTGCATTTGCAAACGGCCGAATTATGCGATTCGCACCGTTTGTGAATGCAATTCTGAATGATGCATCTAGGCATATGTTTGTTGTCATCTATCTGTTTCTGAAAACAAGCTGCTGACGTTACAGAGAAAAAGGGAAAAACATGCAATAACACTTTTTTCTAGATATAAATGTTTAAATATTGACAAATAGCCACAAATTATAACTATCTACTATCTCATAATGAAACAACGTACAACTCTGGAATATGTTTGTTGACGTAAAACAAGAATCCGTTGGTAGAAAAGGGAACCTGCATCACAGAATGGCGACGCAGAAATAACTTGCGAAAACGAAACTAATCACAATAGGTGTGGTTTATATAGTTTTTGGTTGTTTAGTAGTCTATGTAGATGTCACGTTTTACAGTTTACACATGCTCATGTTTTAACTGTTTTACTTGTGCACGTGTTGGGAAAAGTTACAAACTGTGAAGCTGTAAAGGTTTCGATTTCCATAGTAACACATATAAGGTCCTTATTATCTACATACGTTGGAGAGTTTAAAAAGTGTTACCAGGTAAACTGTGTCCTTTGCATTCTCATGATTAAAAACATCTAAATAGAAGACATAAAAAAAAGTATTGTTTACAATAGAAGAAAAAAAAGTGTTAATGTTTGTTATCACTATGCTTTTTTAATTAAGAAAATGCCAGCATTTGTAAAGCGTAAAGCTACCCCCGGAAAGGTGTGCTGGCGCTTGGGGCGTTGGGAAAATTAAGCAAGGTGTTACCTACAGTGGGATAGTGGTGGGCTAAGATGCTGATGGACTTTGGAATCGAACTGTGAATGCTGTTGTTCTAAGTCAGGTATTATAGGTGCTGCGTCATATTTGTACCACACGTATATGTTAATTACTGCTAATTAAGTTGAAAACATTCTCATATTATAAGTAGGGCTCCTTGATTTATGTTTTTACTGATTTTTACAGATAAATACAGACAGAAAAGTATTTATTTTCCTTTCTGTATTAATTTTAAAGTGTGGATGAATACGGAAATTGGGTTATTTTTTTAGCAATTGTAAATGCTGTCAATGTTAAGTAGTAGGCCAATAGGTCTGTCGTTCTAAAACTAAAAAGGTAAAAACAATAAAAGACTTAGTAAAGAGCCTTAAAGAGCAATATATATCCTCGTATAAGAAAACTTGCACATTTTAATATGAAAGTTGTGTATAGTTTATTATCTAAGAGTGTTTACATGAGTGAAAATGGTCAGTCTTTCAACCATGAGTGCATATTTATCAGTAAAATAAATGTGGAAATATACTAATTTCAGATTAATTTTTTTACAGAACCCGAAATATATATGGGTTAATACAGATACAATTATTTCTTTTAAAGTATGGAGAAATACAGATGTAAATGTCCCAAAAATAAATACCATACAACCAGAAGGTATAATTATAAGTTATAAAACACTACTGTTAAGTTTGTTTTACTATAAAAAGGTATATACATGTTTTTAAAATTTACTTAATAAACACTATAGGTTATAAGGATATTGTAGTTAGATATTGACATTTAAAAAACCTTCGAAATTCACTGAAAAAACCATAAGTTTCAGGCAGTTATAGTTAGGAATTATCATTTAAAAAACCTTAGAAATACACTGAAAAAACCATAGGTTTCAGGGGTGTTATAGTTAGCTGGACATTTCACTCATACAAAACCATTGAAATTCCTCCGTTATAGTTGGGTGTACTAAGTATAACTCGCGCGCCCGCAATCCACTGCTGATGATGCCACATATTACATCATTCATGACATGGTCAGTGACATCACTGATGACATCACTGATGACATCTCAAATGACATCTCTGATGATATCACTGATGACATCATCCAGTGAATGTGGTTCGGTTCGATATTTAAATAAGTATTATATATATATAGGAATCTGCATTGAAGAATGAGTGGATGTATAAGTGTCGGATGGAGGATTTACTAGCACTGTGATTGACTGTGTAAGTAACTAATTTAAAGTGTCTCACTAAATATATGGGATAGTGATTAAACTATGTGAATATCTGTATACCTCTATCTCTTGTTGTGTAAACATCGTACATGGTAGAGAGTTAGCTCCAGATACACAGCATTATATTCAAGCACTGTTGTGAGTAATCAAATGATGATTAAAATTGTGTGTTGCATACACCTCCTCTTATGTAGGTTGTGATACAGGTCGGTTTTTTATGTATATCGCTCGCATCAAGTTTTTAACATCTTTGATCATACCTAAAGGCAGCAACAGTATTATGGTCTATCGCACTATGCTAGAATTCAAATACTGATTTGTACTCTTGCACTAAGCACTTTATCGAATAGCGTATTTTGCACATTTTGACCAAGTTGAAATGTAGTAATAGTATTATGGTCCATTGAATCGTGCTAGGAATTACATGTTGATTTGTACATTGCACTAAGCACTTTATTTAACAGTGTGTTTGCACACTCAGACCAATATGTTTTCGTATGTTCTAATACATTAAACTGTGATTTTACTGCACTATGTATTTATTATTGGTATGATCATATTGAACAACATGCACATATATTATTCTGTTTTATTGTTGCCAATGTCTATTTGCTTTGTTTCCATGTGGAAAACACTGAGCCTTGTTTTTAAGGCCATTTGTGCACTTTATTCACTGTGATCACTTTAAAAAATGTCATAGAAAAAGGACGCATCATGTGACCAAGCTCCCACGAGGAGCGAAACGCGTCATGGAGGGCACTTGCCTGAGACATTCTCTGCCGAAATAAATGTCTGCACTGCTTTGCCACAATCTTCTGTGTGGAGGTCTTTGATTTGCCTGGGAGGTATCGAGAGGTCCGTGCCTGTAAGCTGCAAGCTGCTGTTCCTTGAAGGGGGACGGGCAGGAACTGTTTTGATATATCTATATATATATATGCAGCGCGTATATATATATATATTATTCACTGAAAAAACCATAGGTTATAGACCATATATAGTTAGGAATTAGCATTTACAAAACCTTGAATATTCACTGAAAAAACCATAGGTTATAGACCATATATAGTTAGGAATTAGCATTTAAAAAACCTTATTTTACTCACACAAAACCATTGAAATTCCATATATAGTTAGTTGTACTAACTATATATCGCGCACCCGCAATCCACTGCTGATCATGTCACATATTACATCATTCATGACATGGTCAGTGACATCACTGATGACATCACTGATGACATCTCAAATGACATCACTGATGACATCACTGATGACATCTCAAATGACATCACTGATGACATCACTGATGACATCTCAAATGACATCACTGATGACATCTCAAATGACATCACTGATGACATCACTGATGACATCTCAAATGACATCACTGACGACATCACTGATGACATCTCAAATGACATCACTGATGACATCTCAAATGACATCACTGATGACATCACTGATGACATCTCATTTGACATTACTGATCACATCACTGATGACATCATTCATGTGATAATACGATGAACCTCTTCAGACTCTAATATAACCTTAGATACACTCAGTGTAAACAGACACTCATAGACTGTCACTCATCCATGGAGTTACTCAGACACTTAGTCAGTCATGCAAAGAATCAATCACACCTCCATTTCCTCAACTATACAGTTATACACACCTTACTTATTCAAACATATACTAAAACATATTTACTCACTTATACAATCCTGGATACAAGTTCACAATGATCCATACAGCCACTCACACATTCACTGGCTCTTATGCACAGTTATTTATATATGTCAACTCTCACATGTACTGTATTTTACATATGTACTTACTTTAACATGTAGCACTGAGATATCCATTCACTCACCAATACACTCATGCACACAGTCAACTGCCCATACAGCTGTTTCCACATGCACTTTTGAACCCATACATCTAGTCAATCAACTGCTCACACATCTATGCAGAGAGTCATACACCTCCCAGCCACCCACACACACACTCAGTCTCCCATACAAATGCTTGGGCAACCAATCAATAACCCATATAGTTAATCATATAGCTACTGATCAACACATGCAGCAGTTTACAGAACAACAGACATAATGATGCACAAATTAAGACAGTTTAGTCACTAACCCATGCACTCAGTGAGACACATTTAATCAGTCACTCATACAGTCAGTCATGCCCCTACTAAATCCTTCATCCAGACACTTATACATCCACTCAAGACATATTTTAACTTTACAGAAAAATACAGTCACTGGATGTTGTCATCAGTGATGTCATCAGTGATGTCATTTGAGATGTCATCAGTGATGTCATCAGTGATGTCATTTGAGATGTCATCAGTGATGTCATCAGTGATGTCATTTGAGATGTCATCAGTGATGTCATCAGTGATGTCACTGACCATGTCATGAATGATGTAATATGTGACATGATCAGCAGTGGATTGCGGGTGCGCGATATATAGTTAGTACAACTAACTATATATGGAATTTCAATGGTTTTGTGTGAGTAAAATAAGGTTTTTTAAATGCTAATTCCTAACTATATATGGTCTATAACCTATGGTTTTTTCAGTGAATTTTCAAGGTTTTGTAAATGCTAATTCCTAACTATATATGGTCTATAACCTATGGTTTTTTCAGTGAATTTCATTGGTTTTTTAAAAGCTAATATCTATAGCTGTAAAATGTATTGTTCTTTAAATCCCAAAATATATTTTATATGTTTATTAATAATTTTTTTTTAAATATTTTTTTTGTTTCGCTCCCGGTTCGCGAACCGGGAAGCTTTCCGTTAGCTCAATTTGATGCCGCGACCTGCTCCGCGAACCGGTAAACGTTCCGTTAGTGCAACTGCCGCGTTAGAAATCAACATCGTGACGCGTCGCGGAAGCGCGACGTATCACGTTGTCGCGTAATGCGTCTTATGACGCGCTGCGTTAGCGCACCCGGAAGTGCTCCGGTACGCGAACCGAGGCGCGAAGCGCAGCGACCCGGAAGCGATCCGGGGTGCGTTCCGCAGCGCGTAACATAAGCGTGAGAGGTCATGTGACTTGTTAATAAAACTTTTCATTGGTTCATTTAACTTTTGGTTTCATAATCATGTAAGGCTAGGTCAGGTGACCTAAAAATAACACTTTTCATTGGTTTAGAACTATTGTTTTTCCCAAATGATGAAAACCCCTCCTTCTTTCCTCACTCTGACTTTCATCTTTGTGAGAGGAAGACCTTAGTTCATACTTGAGCAATGGCTTCAATGGTAGCTTCAGCTGGTGGACCCCCACCACCACCACCACCTCCTCATGGGAAGAGAGGACCACCTCCCCAGGTCATCACCAACACAGAGGAGGAAGAGGAAGAAATAGAGGAAGAGGAGAGAGAAGGACCACAGTTCTTGGAAGAGGTGCCCCGGGTTTCCCATAGGAAAGCCAGTTTCATTTGGCAGTTTTTTTCAATCCCTCCAGGCCAGAAGAAAGTGAATGCGAGGTATGTCACCTGCCTCATTTGCAAAGAAAAATTATGAAGAGGGACTGATAAAAAGTATAGCTATGGGAACTATACCATGCATAGGCACATGAGCAGGTGGCATCCACTCAATTACAGCCGGGCGGAAATACGAGACATGGAACAGAACCCAACAGCAACTCCTGTGGCCAGGTCAACTTCGTTGATTTCTTTGACAGCAGCAGAGGCACGGGAAACCGTGCCAAACATCCAGGATAATTTTGGGCATATGAAGTTTACTTGTCTGCACTGCGGTGCATTGATATCATGTGGCAACATGAGTATCAATTCAATAAACCTAGCTTACAACAATCATAATTGCCCTAACCGCCCCACACAGTAATTTTTTTTTGCTCCTGTTGAGCCCTTTTCAATGCCTGTTTTTTGTTGTTTCCCCACCCCAAAAAACCCCAAAAAAATATAAAATTGTTCAAAAAATACAAAAAAACAAAAAATGTTCAAAAAATAAAAAAAAATATAAAACAACAAAAACATTAAAAAAAAAGTTATTTTCAGAACTACCTCCCCTTTCAAAAAAAATTGCTAGAATGTTTAGCACTCTAGCAAGCTCTATTTCTTTTAGTTCGCTCCCAGTTCGCTTCCCGGTTCGCGAACCGGGAGCGAACCAAAAAAATAAAAAAAAGAAGAGTAAGTATAAGGAAAGTAAACAGAGAGTGATGTTAAAAGAAAGACAGCTATAGGGAGTAAACCAGAGATACTGTTTAATAGATATATTTACCGAAGAAAAGACGGAAGAGGGTATAATTGTGGAAAACAAAATACATAAGGAAGTGAAAGAAAAAAAAGAGAGTAGAACAATAACAAAGAAGAGTTTCTTGGAGAATGTGAGTGAATGTTCAAAATAAGATTAAAACATGGGGAATAACAGAGAGAAAAAATAGAAAACAGAAAACAAAAAATAACAGAAAAAGATTAATTGAAACAGCAAAGAAATGTAAATAACATAGAGCCATATCATCAACATAGGCAATAAAAGTTTTGCAGCTTTTATCGGCAGAAATATGTCACCAAAGCCGCTTTTGCAGCAGAAAACTGCCGCTAAAACCACTTTTGCACCAGTTTTCTGCCAATAAAAACAGCAATAATTTTATTGGCTGTGTTCATAATATGCCCCTTAGTGTGCTTCAACTACACAGAGAAAGCATTATGAACAAGTAGTGAAAAAGTGATCAGTCAAAGACACTAAGAGTAATAGAGACGGAGTGAGTGAACAAGAGTGAGGAACTATGAGAAGAGAGGGACTGAGAAAAGGAGTGGAAGGAGTTGAGTAAGTAGGTAAAAGAGAAAGGAATGAGGAAAGTAGCAAAGGCAGGAAACTGAGGGTTAAAGAAATAAAGCTGTGGAACTAATAGTAGGTGAATGTGATAGAAATGTAACGAAAAGAATACAAAACATTTACCTTATAATTGTCGTTAAATTACTCACTTTTTGTTTTTATACTTTCAATCTGTGAAAGAGAGAACAGACATTTGAAAAATATTAAAACATGTATTTAAAAATTACAAAAGACAAGGGGAAAGATTGAAGGACAAACAGTTTTTCAACAACTTTGACACTGACAGAAGCTTCTGCTTCTCCAGGCCCCCTACACAGTCCTAAAGATATACATTTTAAACTAACAGTATCTTGATGCAGATGAAGTGAGGCCTATCTTAAAACATGGTGCATCTTTTGCACTGCTGTTGTCTCAGAAAAGTGTCGCAAGACACTAACATTTTAAATGATTGCTTCAGGATGCCAATAAGATGTGTCCTATCCAGAGGTTTGTTTGAGGTGAGACCTACTCAGGGTTCCAAATGAAATTTCGAGTTGTTTGAAGAGAACAGAGGACATAATACATGTGGAGGCCTACCAACGAAGTGATTAATGTCCACTGCACTCTTGAACAAATGTCAGACCTCCTCTGTCTCCAGGAACAGGCCTAAACCTCATCTACACAATGTGGTGTGTAATGTTAGGAAACACAGGTAATATAATTGAAAAACATGCAAATTTCTTTGCTCATTCCACAATCATATGACCTGTGTTTCCTTTGCTTAGGTATCTCATTGTGGAAATGTAGTCTATCATATGAAAGACTACGTAGAATATGAGCACTGTATGCAAGAACTTTGACACTTACAGAAGCCTCTCCTTCTCCATGCCTCCTACACAGTTCTAAATGTACATCATAAATGGAAACAGTACAGAATTAATTATACATGTTAAATGGTTTATTTTTGCTGTTCTCAGAATGTATCAAATTTCACTAAAAACAGTGACTTGAAGGTATTCATCATATAACAGCGGGAAAAAAAAACACAATCAAAATGATTGTGTTTAAAAAACCCATACAACATAACAAATCAGAATTCTGAAATCCTTAAAGTTAACTTACTTTCCATGACGTCAAAGGATGTCCTATGAACAGCTTACACTCTGTTGTGCTGTTATTACTTTCAGCCCGCCACTTTCTGAAAGAAAACCTCCATCGTTTTGAAAAACATGTTACATACAATAAATGACTTCTTGCTCTCTACCACAAGTTTCCACAAGGCCAAATCTTGTCAGAGCCATTGAATCGTGCTAGGAATTAAATGTTGATTTGTACATTGCACTAAGCACTTTATTTAACAGTGTGTTTGCACACTCAGACCAATATGTTTTCGTATGATCTAATACATTAAACTGTGATTTTACTGCACTATGTATTTATTATTGGTATGATCATATTGAACAACATGCACATATATTATTCTGTTTTATTGTTGCCAATGTCTATTTGCTTTGTTTCCATGTGGAAAACACTGAGCCTTGTTTTTAAGGCCATTTGTGCACTTTATTCACTGTGATCACTTTAAAAAACGTCATAGGAAAAGGACGCATCATGTGACCAAGCTCCCACGAGGAGCGAAACGCGTCATGGAGGGCACTTGCCTGAGACATTCTCTGCCGAAATAAATGTCTGCACTGCTTTGCCACAATCTTCTGTGTGGAGGTCTTTGATTTGCCTGGGAGGTATCGAGAGGTCCGTGCCTGTAAGCTGCAAGCTGCTGTTCCTTGAAGGGGGACGGGCAGGAACTGTTTTGATATATCTATATATATATATGCAGCGCGTATATATATATATATTATTCACTGAAAAAACCATAGGTTATAGACCATATATAGTTAGGAATTAGCATTTACAAAACCTTGAATATTCACTGAAAAAACCATAGGTTATAGACCATATATAGTTAGGAATTAGCATTTAAAAAACCTTATTTTACTCACACAAAACCATTGAAATTCCATATATAGTTAGTTGTACTAACTATATATCGCGCACCCGCAATCCACTGCTGATCATGTCACATATTACATCATTCATGACATGGTCAGTGACATCACTGATGACATCACTGATGACATCTCAAATGACATCACTGATGACATCACTGATGACATCTCAAATGACATCACTGATGACATCACTGATGACATCTCAAATGACATCACTGATGACATCTCAAATGACATCACTGATGACATCACTGATAACATGTTACATACAATAAATGACTTCTTGCTCTCTACCACAAGTTTCCACAAGGCCAAATCTTGTCAGAGCCATTTATAACTCTTGGATTTCTTGTAAGCCAATCCCGTCATTTGGCATTTCTGCAACTTTCAGAATTAAAATGTTGAAGATCATTTTCACAATCCTGGACTAGTAATATCTTCCCCTTCTTCCTCAGTCATGTTCTACATTTCCTATGACACTGATACTGCTTACTATGAAGCAGACTTACACTACCTCTATGACTACTACAATTATTTAATTCTCTACATCACTTTTAATCACAAAGCAATATAAAACAGTAGACAGCATTGCAGACTTACATTCCCTCTACTCTATGTTTTGATTGGCTGCTTCAATTAGCTTATAAAAAGAAATAGTTTTTCTGAACTCATTCAAAGTGCACTTATTTCTCCATGACGTCCAGTCTTATGGTTAGAAGTTATGTCCCTGAACTACACTTATCCTCAAGGCCAAATCGTGTAGGAGCCATTAGAACTTCTTGAAATTCCTCAGAGCACATCCCGAGATTCTTTCCCTAAAATTTTGGTTTTAAAAACACCAGGTAAGAGTTTTTAAGGTCATACGGCAATTTTGTTTTTGAAAATTAAAACAGAATCATTGCAGAATGACCAGCCATTTCTAGACTTTAAATAAGCTGTGTAATGTCCTGATGTTATTGAAGGACCGTCATGATATATAATTGCTGCAGTTACAAAAGTCCTTCCTGATATTGACAACTGCGAAGCCACAAAATTTTTAATTAAAGTTGTCAATTTTGTTCCATCAGGCCTACATCGTTGTAACATTAAAATGACATACTGGCCATATGTTCGTATAAATAATGTGGACATCATTTCAGATTTACATTGGCTACACTCCATGTTGTGATCAGCTGCTTTTACTAGCTTATTAAAGGAGACTGATTTACTGTCTGGCAAAGTTAAATATATAAATCTTTCTGAGTCTACACTAGTAGTACTTCATACCATACAGTTCTCGCAGTCATGCTGCCATTGATAAGAAAGCCCAAACAGCCGATCTACATCTACACCTTCAGCATGCAATACATCAAGCATATACATTAAAAACTCCTGACAATCTTGCTGAATATTTTGAGAGAATTGTGTTTGGCCTGAACATCTGTCTAACAGATTTCGAATTTCAGACACACTTTCTATGTTTGTTCTATCAGTGCTACATTTTTCTAAGACAGAATTTAACAAACTGCAAAATCTTTGATCAGAATTGACCACAATCTCTTCTTTTACATTTTCTAGAGAAAACAAAACATTAACCACTACATTAGCATAGCAGTTGACACCAGAACTGTTTTCAAATTGAAAACCAACAACATCTTCAACAGAATCCTTTTTGTTTCTGCTTATAATTTCAGGTTCATCGACTTTTCGTCTTTTTGCTACAACCTCCCCAGTATTGGTCACATTTCTTCGTTTCCGGCCTACCACACGTTTCTCAAACAAAGGATATTGAGGCAAATGTGGCGCATACTCTCTTCTTAACCTATTGTATTCCTTAACACAATCTAGATCCGCACAAATGTTTGTGACATCACACTCAATCAAGTACAATCCCGATAAAGTTCTAACTCGTGACAATGCCACATATGCCATACCCTCCTTGAACACAGAACTGCCAATATTCACCAATGCACTGTCTACACTTAAACCTTGCGATTTATGGATTGTCACCGCATATGCCAAGCAAACAGGAAACTGCTTACGGCAAACATATAAGTCTTTTACAAGCAAAAATCTACCAGAACAACGACCAATTAGCTGTACTTCCTCAATGCCATCAAATTTAATTTTTAAAAATTCAATTCCATCTCTATTTCTGTATTTCACAAAATCAACAACATTACCCATTGATCCATTTACCAGACCTCTTTCAACATGTAAATTCCTTCTTAAAATTATACGGCAGTTTAAGCACACATTCAGAGTCTTTTCAAAACCTGCAGTTTTAGATATACTCTTCTCTAATGAATCCAATTTTGTTTTCAGATTCTCAGACAAAATAATTGTTGATCCCATATGCTCTACTCTGTCAATAGCTTCCAGTTTCACAATCTCTTGCTTTTCTAAATGCAACATTTTGTTGTTGAATTTGGCACATTCTGCAAGAGTTGGCATCAAACATATTCCAGATTTCTTCTCAGTAATTTTCGGAAAAATATTCTCAGGCACAACATCTTGTTCTGGATATAAATTTGACAGTAATCGTGCATGTAAAGCTTCTTTCCCATGCTCGGTCACTTTTCCAATTCTAACATCTTGTAGAATAGTCTTGTAAACTTCATCCTTCGCCTGACGCATATTTTCATGCAGTTCAGCATAATTGAAGTTTAACCATATATTGACGTTGCCAATGCTGCCTAGGCACTTCCTGGTATCTTCATGCGTGAGCATTTTGAACACAGGTTGCCCTTTCACTGGTGTCAGCTGCAGAAGATCTCCGAAAACAATGATGTGTTTGCCACCAAATAACACATCATACTCTGTTTTGAGAACTTCTTGCATTCTCAAATGCACAAAGGCAAGCATGACATTGGAAACCATGCTTACTTCGTCAATGATAAGAAGTTTCATTTTCCTCAAGATTTTTGAAACTTCAAAACAAGCATCTCCAGATAGCTTGTGATATTGTAATTTGTTGTCATGCTCCACTGGCAGCATCAGTAAACGATGTAAAGTAATCCCTTTAATGTTATGTGCTGCCAGTCCAGTTGGAGCGGTGACAACACAAGACAGCGATGACTCTGTCCTTTCCTGCAAATAACATGAAATTGCTTTAATAAGGAAACTTTTTCCAGTTCCCGCTTCTCCACTCACGTACAGTCGGACAGGCTTAAACGACGTACATGAGCACTCTTTCTTGTCATGACTTAATCCATGATCAATTTGCATGGTAACTTCGTCATATATTTTCCTCTGCTCAACGTTGAGTTGTCTTTCCAACTCTTCTAAGTTAACCGCATCCTCCTGAGCATGTGCCATGGCTCTTTCCACTTCATTCATAGCAGTGGCAGCTTCATTTTCGATAACAGGTCCTCCTAGTGGATCCTGACTCAATGAAGCAGAACTCTGACTGTCCTGAGAACTGTCTCTGGCAATCTCGGCTGCAATCATTGCTTCCTGCTCAATTTCCGCATTCAACATTTCTACATATTTGGGAAAAGCAGGACATTCTATGGTCTCCTTGGCGGCATTGAAAGAGTCTTCGTAACAGAGAAAATCTCCAAGCAGTTCCTCTTCTGCACGCCAAGGCTTGAAAAGTTGCAAAAGTGCTAAATAGAAAAACTCCTTTTTTTCAGGAGATTCGCCACTCAATTTTCGATGGTTTACCAAGTGGCATTTTCTTTGCTTGACCAGACATCCCTCACTTCCTATTACAGCATACACTCCTTTCTCAGTATCTTCTTTGATGTTCCTCTTGAATATGTAATTTTGAAGAACCTCATATAAACAAACATTCTCGAGGTGAATGCTTCGATTTGGATAATATGTATCCAACATGTTGGTCTTCAAAATGTCGGTACTGTTTGGCTCCTTTTCCGCCAAATACTCAATTTCCCGCACAGGTTTGAGAACTCGATTACGCGTTGCAGCAAGACCAAGACTCGCCCAAATGATACTCCTGGACTTGGCATAGAGACTTGCTGAAGACAACCGGTCAGAACATTCGTACGCTCCAATTTCTCGATGCGACAACATCTTCAGACTGAAACTGTACAACTTCTTGCTGAGGCTCTTTTCATGGGAAATGTCCTCCCACATATCCTTCAATTCTGTCTTCTCTTTTTTGGTGATGTAAGACGTCACATACCGAGCCACAGCCATACAGTTATCAGCCACAAACTGTATATCCATGTTAGCATTCCACATGGACAAAATCACCGGGTTGTAGTCGTTGATGTACTTGGACTCTTCGTTCCTCTTCAAATTGTATGTGTTTTTAGGTGATTTCTTCATCACATTATGTCGCAGCGAAGACATCAAACTGTTTACTCTTCCTTTAGAAATCACCGGTCGTGGAAAGCCGAAACGACATTTGGTGTAGAACTTGTCCTTGTTTCGGAATTTACGACGACAGTACTTTCCACATCGATGGCTTTGGAAACGCAGAACTTTTTCTCTTAGGCTTTTCTTCTCCTTTGCGTTTGGAACAGCACACGTAGAATACTGTTGTATAAAACTCATCACTGAGTCTTCTGGATCCGTTCCAAATTTAGGTGCATCCTTGATCCACAGCAACATATGTATATGAGGAGCACCTCTTGCTTGGTACTCCTTTCTCCAGAAGAAATCCAACACCTCTCCAAGAGGTGGATTCTTCTTATTCATGATGAAAGACATCATAGCTTCAAATCTATGATTGAAGTACCTACATACATTGACTGGATCCAAAGAGCACAGTTCTCCGGGTGTCTTGAATTCGATGTTTTCTACGTTAGCATTTGCCTCTCGTAGAAATTCAAGTAAGTCTTCCCAGCCATACTCGGCACAGCTCAGAGTGAGGAACCATGTGGGAGTTCCTAAGTTCCTCAGCATACATTTTAAATCACCAAGACGACGGTACCAGTACTCATTAGTACCACGCTGACACGCCATGAGATTAATCAGGTGAGAATCCAAAATACTGTCTTGGACATTGACTTTATCCATAAAGTCACTTGCCGAGATGTTTTGCATGTGTATACCACTTTTCAAGATGTGGTTCACTGCATATGACAGTCCAGACAGATCGCTTTCAAACAGGAGATGAAACAAATAGGGAATGCATTGTTGAAACCTAGCATCTCCTGCATACAATCACAAAGTCCGGTATTCAGAAGCAGGAATTTGATGAGGTCGCTCATCATATCTTCCTCCCTGACCTGTTGGAAAAAGCTGTGGGAAACACCGAGCTTCCAAACTTTCCTCCCAAACACTAATGGGACTCCCTTTGGCTTGTTTCATTTGAAACAACTCAATAGCATTCCCCATGACTTCCTTGGAATGCAAAGGATGAACACTATAATGTTCATATATTTCTTCACTAGTAGAGGGTTCTACTTTCTCAATTTGACCAGCACACAAATCGCTATCCTCTTCCTCACTTACTTCCTCTTCTGCAACATATACATTCTTATAGTATTTATTATTTTTTTTCAAATACAATGTTGCCTTTTTAACTTTCCTAACATCCACTAAATCTTGCCATATTTTCTTATTCTTTGTCGGAACCCCATTAACTAAGATAACCAGAGGTTCCTCTTCCACTTTTTCTACTCCAATTGTGTTAATGTTTTTCTTCAAATCTAGAGGCAAATAAACAACTCTTCCCTTTAATCCTCTCTGTAAATCTGATGGAGGCAATTTCCCTGTCTTTGGCTCCATTCTTACAATAGCCTGAAAGGGATGGATACTTTGAATCAAAATAGATTCATAAGTATTTAAATCCTTCAATTCAGAAGGAATCTCAACCAATTCCAGATTATTATGAACTGCTCTAGCAGGCATCTGGTTTTGATTTAATTTGCAACAACAATAAGTACACACACGTTGATCCAATCCCAAATCAAAACAATTTTCTACCATCAAGTATGTTGTGAAATCCTTCCATTCACTATTATTTTCCCTTTCACTTTTTGCATATAAATCCACTAACTTAGTCTGATTCTTATAATAAGTGCGTCGACAACACACACAAGTGAAATTTGGCCTCTCACTTGATTTGACCTGAAACGTCGCAATTTCCCTCTGGAAATTATCTGTACTGGAAACCTGTACACTATCTTCCACATTACCCGCTTCTTCTTGGTCAATTTCAACATTCTCCTCTTTACTTCCAAAGTAACAAAACTCAATTTCTTCACATATATTCTTCACATCTATTTCAGAACCATGCAAAAGAGCAGCGCATAATTGTTTAAGCATAATTGCTGGACTCTTAGCATAATACAACATTCTAACTAATTTCCTCACTTTATTATGATGCACTGCTAGCATCCTGAAATGATGAAAAACACTCTGGCATACTCTCCTGGAAAGACAAGCCAGTGAATGACCATGCAAACCGGTCACTTCTCTCACTCTGCAAGGATCTAATTCTTGCAACAACCTCATTTTCTGCTTCAAACTTTTCTTATTAAATGACCGTACAAAATCACAAAGCAAATTGATGGAATCCTGTCGCACACTGCAAATACTACTACACTTCCAGGTGTACACAGGACCCTTAGCACGTCTTCCTAAAACCTCATTACCTAACACCTCTTCTGCCTCTGTTGTCACAAGTTTTTCTTTTTCAACTGGACAACCATCTTTCACTTCATAAGCACGACCACTGGTGTCAACTGCATGCACCAAATCATTATCCTTGAAATATCTCTCCTCATTAAAAAATGCCTCACAGCTTGAACTATGCATCCATTCTCCAGAAAAAACTTCACAAAAATTACTACGATTAACTATTCTCTTCCATCTACTATTTCTTTTGAAATCATAAATTGCCTTGTTTAGCTTCCTAATTCTATTGATTATCAAAATAAATAACTTACGTTTAATTTCAAATGCCTGATCAATAACTTTCTCAACTTTTTTTTTTTCTCTTATAAAAAAGCACTTTCTGTTGACCTTTCTTAATATTTTTTAACAAATTGCCAATTATCCTGTTGCGGAACATTCGTTTAAGAATGTCCCTAAACTGTTGTTTCCTTCTACTATCATGCACAGAGTTATCTCTTGCTCTAGCAGTAACATTTTTGATTGGCCTTTCCTTTCCGTTTGAATTGCTTCTCTTTTTCTGGACTGAAACATTTTCTGTAGTAATATTTTTTTTACTACAAATATTTCTTATGAATGTTTTTGTACTCTTACCCGGTGCTTTCTTGGTGACTTGACGATTTTTTTATTTCTGTATTTCACAAAATCAACAACATTACCCATTGATCCATTTACCAGACCTCTTTCAACATGTAAATTCCTTCTTAAAATTATACGGCAGTTCAAGCACACATTCAGAGTCTTTTCAAAACCTGCAGTTTTAGATATACTCTTCTCTAATGAATCCAATTTTGTTTTCAGATTCTCAGACAAAATAATTGTTGATCCCATATGCTCTACTCTGTCAATAGCTTCCAGTTTCACAATCTCTTGCTTTTCTAAATGCAACATTTTGTTGTTGAATTTGGCACATTCTGCAAGAGTTGGCATCAAACATATTCCAGATTTCTTCTCAGTAATTTTCTGAAAAATATTCTCAGGCACAACATCTTGTTCTGGATATAAATTTGACAGTAATCGTGCATGTAAAGCTTCTTTCCCATGCTCGGTCACTTTTCCAATTCTAACATCTTGTAGAATAGTCTTGTAAACTTCATCCTTCGCCTGACGCATATTTTCATGCAGTTCAGCATAATTGAAGTTTAACCATATATTGACGTTGCCAATGCTGCCTAGGCACTTCCTGGTATCTTCATGCGTGAGCATTTTGAACACAGGTTGCCCTTTCACTGGTGTCAGCTGCAGAAGATCTCCGAAAACAATGATGTGTTTGCCACCAAATAACACATCATACTCTGTTTTGAGAACTTCTTGCATTCTCAAATGCACAAAGGCAAGCATGACATTGGAAACCATGCTTACTTCGTCAATGATAAGAAGTTTCATTTTCCTCAAGATTCTTGAAACTACAAAACAAGCATCTCCAGATAGCTTGTGATATTGTAATTTGTTGTCATGCTCCACTGGCAGCATCAGTAAACGATGTAAAGTAATCCCTTTAATGTTATGTGCTGCCAGTCCAGTTGGAGCGGTGACAACACAAGACAGCGATGACTCTGTCCTTTCCTGCAAATAACATGAAATTGCTTTAATAAGGAAACTTTTTCCAGTTCCCGCTTCTCCACTCACGTACAGTCGGACAGGCTTAAACGACGTACATGAGCACTCTTTCTTGTCATGACTTAATCCATGATCAATTTGCATGGTAACTTCGTCATATATTTTCCTCTGCTCAACGTTGAGTTGTCTTTCCAACTCTTCTAAGTTAACCGCATCCTCCTGAGCATGTGCCATGGCTCTTTCCACTTCATTCATAGCAGTGGCAGCTTCATTTTCGATAACAGGTCCTCCTAGTGGATCCTGACTCAATGAAGCAGAACTCTGACTGTCCTGAGAACTGTCTCTGGCAATCTCGGCTGCAATCATTGCTTCCTGCTCAATTTCCGCATTCAACATTTCTACATATTTGGGAAAAGCAGGACATTCTATGGTCTCCTTGGCGGCATTGAAAGAGTCTTCGTAACAGAGAAAATCTCCAAGCAGTTCCTCTTCTGCACGCCAAGGCTTGAAAAGTTGCAAAAGTGCTAAATAGAAAAACTCCTTTTTTTCAGGAGATTCGCCACTCAATTTTCGATGGTTTACCAAGTGGCATTTTCTTTGCTTGACCAGACATCCCTCACTTCCTATTACAGCATACACTCCTTTCTCAGTATCTTCTTTGATGTTCCTCTTGAATATGTAATTTTGAAGAACCTCATATAAACAAACATTCTCGAGGTGAATGCTTCGATTTGGATAATATGTATCCAACATGTTGGTCTTCAAAATGTCGGTACTGTTTGGCTCCTTTTCCGCCAAATACTCAATTTCCCGCACAGGTTTGAGAACTCGATTACGCGTTGCAGCAAGACCAAGACTCGCCCAAATGATACTCCTGGACTTGGCATAGAGACTTGCTGAAGACAACCGGTCAGAACATTCGTACGCTCCAATTTCTCGATGCGACAACATCTTCAGACTGAAACTGTACAACTTCTTGCTGAGGCTCTTTTCATGGGAAATGTCCTCCCACATATCCTTCAATTCTGTCTTCTCTTTTTTGGTGATGTAAGACGTCACATACCGAGCCACAGCCATACAGTTATCAGCCACAAACTGTATATCCATGTTAGCATTCCACATGGACAAAATCACCGGGTTGTAGTCGTTGATGTACTTGGACTCTTCGTTCCTCTTCAAATTGTATGTGTTTTTAGGTGATTTCTTCATCACATTATGTCGCAGCGAAGACATCAAACTGTTTACTCTTCCTTTAGAAATCACCGGTCGTGGAAAGCCGAAACGACATTTGGTGTAGAACTTGTCCTTGTTTCGGAATTTACGACGACAGTACTTTCCACATCGATGGCTTTGGAAACGCAGAACTTTTTCTCTTAGGCTTTTCTTCTCCTTTGCGTTTGGAACAGCACACGTAGAATACTGTTGTATAAAACTCATCACTGAGTCTTCTGGATCCGTTCCAAATTTAGGTGCATCCTTGATCCACAGCAACATATGTATATGAGGAGCACCTCTTGCTTGGTACTCCTTTCTCCAGAAGAAATCCAACACCTCTCCAAGAGGTGGATTCTTCTTATTCATGATGAAAGACATCATAGCTTCAAATCTATGATTGAAGTACCTACATACATTGACTGGATCCAAAGAGCACAGTTCTCCGGGTGTCTTGAATTCGATGTTTTCTACGTTAGCATTTGCCTCTCGTAGAAATTCAAGTAAGTCTTCCCAGCCATACTCGGCACAGCTCAGAGTGAGGAACCATGTGGGAGTTCCTAAGTTCCTCAGCATACATTTTAAATCACCATGACGACGGTACCAGTACTCATTAGTACCACGCTGACACGCCATGAGATTAATCAGGTGAGAATCCAAAATACTGTCTTGGACATTGACTTTATCCATAAAGTCACTTGCCGAGATGTTTTGCATGTGTATACCACTTTTCAAGATGTGGTTCACTGCATATGACAGTCCAGACAGATCGCTTTCAAACAGGAGATGAAACAAATAGGGAATGCATTGTCGAAACCTAGCATCTCCTGCATACAATCGCAAAGTCCGGTATTCAGAAGCAGGAATTTGATGAGGTCGCTCATCATATCTTCCTCCCTGACCTGTTGGAAAAAGCTGTGGGAAACACCGAGCTTCCAAACTTTCCTCCCAAACACTAATGGGACTCCCTTTGGCTTGTTTCATTTGAAACAACTCAATAGCATTCCCCATGACTTCCTTGGAATGCAAAGGATGAACACTATAATGTTCATATATTTCTTCACTAGTATAGGGTTCTACTTTCTCAATTTGACCAGCACACAAATCGCTATCCTCTTCCTCACTTACTTCCTCTTCTGCAACATATACATTCTTATAGTATTTATTATTTTTTTTCAAATACAATGTTGCCTTTTTAACTTTCCTAACATCCACTAAATCTTGCCATATTTTCTTATTCTTTGTCGGAACCCCATTAACTAAGATAACCAGAGGTTCCTCTTCCACTTTTTCTACTCCAATTGTGTTAATGTTTTTCTTCAAATCTAGAGGCAAATAAACAACTCTTCCCTTTAATCCTCTCTGTAAATCTGATGGAGGCAATTTCCCTGTCTTTGGCTCCATTCTTACAATAGCCTGAAAGGGATGGATACTTTGAATCAAAATAGATTCATAAGTATTTAAATCCTTCAATTCAGAAGGAATCTCAACCAATTCCAGATTATTATGAACTGCTCTAGCAGGCATCTGGTTTTGATTTAATTTGCAACAACAATAAGTACACACACGTTGATCCAATCCCAAATCAAAACAATTTTCTACCATCAAGTATGTTGTGAAATCCTTCCATTCACTATTATTTTCCCTTTCACTTTTTGCATATAAATCCACTAACTTAGTCTGATTCTTATAATAAGTGCGTCGACAACACACACAAGTGAAATTTGGCCTCTCACTTGATTTGACCTGAAACGTCGCAATTTCCCTCTGGAAATTATCTGTACTGGAAACCTGTACACTATCTTCCACATTACCCGCTTCTTCTTGGTCAATTTCAACATTCTCCTCTTTACTTCCAAAGTAACAAAACTCAATTTCTTCACATATATTCTTCACATCTATTTCAGAACCATGCAAAAGAGCAGCGCATAATTGTTTAAGCATAATTGCTGGACTCTTAGCATAATACAACATTCTAACTAATTTCCTCACTTTATTATGATGCACTGCTAGCATCCTGAAATGATGAAAAACACTCTGGCATACTCTCCTGGAAAGACAAGCCAGTGAATGACCATGCAAACCTGTCACTTCTCTCACTCTGCAAGGATCTAATTGTTGCAACAACCTCATTTTCTGCTTCAAACTTTTCTTATTAAATGACCGTACAAAATCACAAAGCAAATTGATGGAATCCTGTCGCACACTGCAAATACTACTACACTTCCAGGTGTACACAGGACCCTTAGCACGTCTTCCTAAAACCTCATTACCTAACACCTCTTCTGCCTCTGTTGTCACAAGTTTTTCTTTTTCAACTGGACAACCATCTTTCACTTCATAAGCACGACCACTGGTGTCAACTGCATGCACCAAATCATTATCCTGGAAATAACTCTCCTCATTAAAAAATGCCTCACAGCTTGAACTATGCATCCATTCTCCAGAAAAAACGTCACAAAAATTACTACGATTAACTATTCTCTTCCATCTACTATTTCTTTTGAAATCATAAATTGCCTTGTTTAGCTTCCTAATTCTATTGATTATCAAAATAAATAACTTACGTTTAATTTCAAATGCCTGATCAATAACTTTATCAACTTTTTTTTTTCTCTTATAAAAAAGCACTTTCTGTTGACCTTTCTTAATATTTTTTAACAAATTGCCAATTATCCTGTTGCGGAACATTCGTTTACGAATGTCCCTAAACTGTTGTTTCCTTCTACTATCATGCACAGAGTTATCTCTTGCTCTAGCAGTAACATTTTTGATTGGCCTTTCCTTTCCGTTTGAATTGCTTCTCTTTTTCTGGACTGAAACATTTTCTGTAGTAATATTTTTTTTACTACAAATATTTCTTATGAATGTTTTTGTACTCTTACCCGGTGCTTTCTTGGTGACTTGACGATTTTTTTTTGTAGAGGACTGCTGCTGTAAATGATGGACCTGCTGTCTTTGACGTTTTGTAGCCTTTCTCATTCTCTCCTTAGTTGGCATTCTCAAAATTTGAAATTATCTGCAGTTGAATCTGTGGTAAAATATAATAAAAAATGTTATTAACCACTATTACCAAACAGTAAATCAATAACAGTCATCAAAAACTTAACACACTACTTAACATTTTTACATATAATATTTTTTTGTGTTTTGGCAAATTTAGAATACAGAAATAGCAGAAAAGAAATGGAATTCTTCTTCATTTACCTGTCCTGTTTTATATGTGAATCTGATCTAATTTTATGAGCATATTTTAATATTTTATTGAAGACACTACACATAACCTGTTTTTGAGGGTGTGTTTAATTTAAAATTAAACAGTTTACATTTTTACTTTTCATTTATTGTAAATTTTAAAAATAAATGTTTATAGTTCCATAGGCTCAAGCAGGTCAGCTTCCCACCCTATGTCATATAATTCGGACAAATCTGCATCCTCATCACGTTCTTCTTCATCCTCAGGATTTAAATCATCCAAGGGATCAACATCCACTGATGTTTCAATTACGAGTTCAATGATGAGGTCGAAATCAACTGATTGCTGATTGTCGCTCATGTTGATGTTGTCTTTATCTTTAAAGAAAGATAACAACAATGAGATGTTGCAGAGTAAGAGACAAATCTCAGAGATTATAATAGTAAAATTGTTTAACAAGAGTAACATTTTGCAGCAATTATTTAGCCATGTCCAGCGATGCTGAGCAGGTGAAGCCTATGTCTAATTTTTCAGTGAACAGGACTCATCTCTTCTTAACCTTGGATAAGCCTCACCGACTCTGTGTCCCCTGCACATACTTAAATGTAAAGGGGCAGATTTATGTTAAATGGCACATCCCCAGGCATGCACCAGTTAACGTGCACCACTGCTCTGCCACCCATGGTGTGCCGCATTTACAATCAGATAGGAAAAAGCTGTGTCAAAACCCTGCGCCTGCTTTAAGCAGGCATAGGTCTTGACGCAACATTGTGGAGATGGGGCACCCCTGAGCCTTGCTGGAGCTGCATCGCACTTGCGATACAACTCCAGCAATGCGCCACCTTTACGGCACAGATGCGTCACGCATCTGTGCCATTTTTGCCCCATGCTGCGCCGCATTGTAAATGCAGCACACCATGGGTGGTGGAACAGCGGCGCAGGATGACTGGCACATCCCTGGTGATGCGCCAGTCATCATAAATCTATCCCTAAGCTTCTTATCTTGTTACAGATGAACCGCCATATGTATCATCAAACTATTTTGCATTTCCTAAATAGCGAATTTTAAGCGATTCTTTACCATTCCTAATTTGCGATGAGCAAATTGCTAATTGCAAATTACCCATTCATTTCCATGGGCCAGTAGGCCCATAGGAATGAAGGTGCAATTTGCGATTAGCAATTAGCTCATCACAAATTAGGAATTTTTCCAAAGGTGCAGGGGTGTCTCAAGAACACCCTGCTGCACCCCTGAAAAAGAAATTTGGGGGCATATGGCGCACATACATGCCCTAAGGGCATGTATGGGCGTCATATGGCACCTTTTGTTTTTTGGAAAAAAAGCTTTTTGAAAAGAATTCACAAATTACCACCAACTAGAAGTTGGTGGTAGTTTGCAAATCCTTAATGGCATTTTTTGCATATTTTTTGTTTGATACATTGCATTTAAGGAATCACAAAATTTGCAAATCCTTCAGTGCATTCGCAAAATAAGGAATAGCAAATTTTGCTATTCCTTATTTTGCATCAAACTTGTTTGATACATACCATTTGTCTAATTAGCATTCGCAAAGGCCGAAATTCGCAGAATTTTGACCTTTCCGAATGGTAATTAGCTTGATACATATGGCCCCAAGTGAGGCCTGTCTTGCAACATGGTGCATCTTTTGCATCACTGCTGCATCAGTTTCATGTGGCACGGTGTTTTTTACACCATGACACATCTGCCTAAATGCATCAATTTGTAATTTTGTCGCCTCATAGCAAATCTTTTGCACCGCCGCTGCATCACAAAAGTGACGCACAGTGGCTGCAAAAGAGGCATACACCTATCATAAATCTGTCCCTAGCATTTTAAATGATTAATTCAGGATGACGATAAGGTGTGCCCTATCCAGAGATTTGTTTAAGGTGAGGCCTACTCAGGATTGCAGATGAAAGTTACGCTTGACGAAGAATACAGAGGAGATAATACATGTAAAGCTCTACCAATGAAGTAAGTGATGTCCACTTCATTGCGCCAGTCATCATAAATGTATCCCTAAGCTTCTTATCTTGTTAGAGATGAACCGCCATATGTATCATCAAACTATTTTGCATTTCCAAAATAGCGAATTTTAAGGAATAAATAGCGATTCTTTACCATTCCTAATTTGCAATGAGCAAATTGCTAATTGCAAATTACCCATTCATTTCCATGGGCCAGGAGGCCCATAGGAATGAAGGTGCAATTTGCGATTAGCAATTAGCTCATCGCAAATTAGGAATTTTTCCAACGGTGCAGGGGTGTCTCAAGAACACCCTGCTGCACCCCTGAAAAAGAAATTTGGGGGCATATGGCGCACATAAATTTTAACAACATTCCTTTACGTCAAAAACGATTTTCAAGTCATAATTTGAAAACACTGCACCCGGGGGGAAATGACTTAAAATGTCCTTAAGACACATGAAAGTGTTTTTTTAAAGCCTTTGCGCGTTTTTGGGTCACTTTTAACATGGCTATGTAACTCAAACAGTCAAAATCTAAATTTACCATGCACAGGTGGGACCATATTTACAAGGAATGTGCCCCACGGGGAAAGGTCTTTTAATGTAATATGGGAAAAATGACATCAGAGACACTGAAATGCCTTATAAAGAAGCATACACCATTATGTCCTTGTCATAAATTTACAAACCATTCCTTTTCCCCAAAAACGATTTTCAAATCATAATTTGAAAACACTGCACATGGGGAAATGACTTAAAATGTCCTTAAGACACATGAAAGCGTTTTTTGATTGCCTTTCCAGCATGGTTGGGTCACTTTTAACATAGCTATGTAACACAAACATTAAAAATCTAAATTTGCCATGCACAGGTGGGAGCATATTTACAAGGAATGTGCCCCACGGGGAAAGGTCTTTTAATGTAATATGGGAAAAATGACATCAGAGACACTGAAATGCCTTATAAAGAAGCATACACCATTATATCCTTGTCATAAATTTACAAACCATTCCTTTTCCCCAAAAACGATTTTCAAATCATAATTTGAAAACACTGCACATAGGGAAATGACTTAAAATGTCCTTAAGACACATAAAAGCGTTTTTTGATTGCCTTTGCAGCATGGTTGGGTCACTTTTAACATAGCTATGTAACACAATCATTCAAAATCTAAATTTGCCATGCACAGGTGGGAGCATATTTACAAGCAATATGCTCCACAGAGAAAGGTCTTACATTAAAATGGGAAAAATAACATCAGAGACACTCAATTGCCTTATAATGAAGCATACACCATTATGTCCTTGTCATAAATATTATAACCATTCATTTTCCTCAAAAACGATTTTCAAATCATAATTTGAAAAGACTCCACAGCTCCTATGCACAATAACACCCTGTCAGTACTAATACTTCACATTTTCTCCAATTACATTTTCTCAAAGAAACAAAATCTATTTGTAAAACACTTGAGACAAAGCAACATTTGAAGAACACAACTTTCTTCATAATTTTCTCCTTAAAGCACACTATTCTCTATCTAAATTAAAGAAATCTTTTCTCACCTTAGCAAATACTTTGAGTTTCAAAACAGTCTCAGAAACACACCAATTTGTCTTCAGCAGAGCAAAAGGTATGCACTCCAGAGTCTGCAGCTATCAAAAGCACAGAAATGCTGTAATTCTTCACACATATCTCTCATGTCACCCAATCAAAACTCTTCCCTCACTTTTTTTCAAATGAAAACCCTTCCCCCCTCTGCCATTTCATGCCTTTTCTGCATGGCAACCACCTCTTGGAAGACCTCTGGTGTTTGCAAGTTCACACAACAATGTTGCAATTGAACTCTGAACTCTCAGTGCACCTCATATCCAGTGCATTCTTTCATTTAATGATTTTTTCTTGACCACTCAAAATACATCTTTCAAACAACTCATCCATGCACCCTAACTTTCTGTTTTCAGCAATCAAAATCCACCAATCACTGTTACTGCTTCATTAACACAGAAACTCCACAGTTTTTTTCATTTTAAACTCTTATTTTTTCAACTGCCATTCCATTGCCACACTTCATCTGACTGCAGGAGAAGCTTCTCTCACCATGTTTTCTGTCTGGATTGTTGGACATAGTTACATCTATTGGGCTCAGAGGTATGCTGAGAACAGGAATTTACCTAACCACAATCTACAAGATGTGGAAATTAAGTGGTTTGGCCACAGAGGATTAAAATGTCACCAATTGATACCATTGGTGAAAACCTTTATGCATTTGCCAAAACCTGACCTGTTAATTGTGCACTGTGGAGGTAATGATTTGGGCACTTTGACTGGGGTAGGTCTGGAAATGCTTTTAAAGGACACCTTTGAGCAATTGATGGCACTTTTTCCTCAGACTGCCTTGGTATATTCAAATATATGCCAAAGACAGAAATGGAGGTGGTCAAACCAATTTTGTCCACAAATTGAGAAGTCGAGGAAGCATGTAAACAAATCTGTTTCAGCTTACATGAGAGACCATGGAATGGGCTCCATGTACAACAATAACTTGCGTTACTACATGCAAGATATCTACAGAGGAGATGGAGTTCACTTCTCAGATGAGGGCAACAGAATTTTCATTCTGAATTTAAGACTGTGCATTGGTACCAATTTATAAGTACCTAAATGTACCATAAACCCAAAAGCTCTTCTCAGAGCTACCCTACATCTGATCACTCACAATTATTATTTTACTCTAACATTTTTCACTAATTTTCAATAAAGTACGCTCCCTGGGGCGCTACCCGGTACGCGAACCGGGAGCTAACCTCGCTAAATTTTTTAAAAAATGGGTTTTTTTTCGCACATATGGGCCTCCTCAGCCACCCTCAGAAAACCTAGGGGGTCAAGATAAGTCTACCGTGCCCCCTTCTACCCATTCTGAACATTATTTGCCCTCCATCTTGTATCTTAATTCGACCGAAACACAAAATGGTGGACTCCCGTAACGCTTAAGGTTCGCGAACCGGGGCGCTCACCAGTTCGCGTACCGGGTCGCTCCCTGGGAAGCGCACCATCAAAAAAGGTGGGAAAGTAGTTTACAGAAAAGCGACTGGAGACAATTTCACCAAATATAGATTAGCTCATACTACATACCAATGCCTACCATTTTCACAAATTTGATTGAAATTCCATTTAACCATTTAGCCTGTAGACCTCTCTAAATACCCTGAGGTAAATTACTTCACAAAACACATCTGAAGTGTTGGAATTGACAACCAATTAAAATGTTACTTTCATTTTCTACTTTTTTTACCTGACATTTGATTGGCTATGTACCTGAATATATATAAAGGAAGAGAGAGAAACACAGCCATTTTGACTACTACTTCCTGAACTACATTGCAAGATCATTTTCACTCACAACTTAAACTTCTTTTTAGAAGGTGAGATATTATTTTATAAATTTGAAAACATTTTCAGATAGTTATATACTATCCCTCTGTAAGAGTTAGACATTGAGAAAGGCTTCTTTATTATAATTATGGATTGATTTAGGTTTCTGTGGTATAATTATGAATTTACTTAGGCTTCTTCACAGGCACTTTTTAATAGTACTACTTCACGCCTGAAACCATACAGTGCCCATAGATTACTTCTCTGTTATAAACTCACAAGTACCTGTCTGAACTTAAACCCAACAGTGCCCTATCTCTACTGATATATTTATTTTTTATGCAAATTACAGCAAAAAAATGGAAGGTGAGCAGAATGTTTCCTTCGAAATTGTTCTGGAGAACAACACAGAAAAAGATATTGAGGACAGTGATGACTCAGATTTCATGGATGAATCACGGGACCATGAATTAGTTCAATGTGTAGAATTTGTGGATCATTTACTTCATTATGATGACGGTCAAATGTGGGAACTTATGTTCACTCAACAAGAGGACATATCGGACAGTCAAATGCTAGACGTTCTATTACATTTTGAAAAACAATCCGAAAAATAAAATTGTATGTAATATTAAAAAATTGTTTGAGTCTTTAATCATTTTTATATGTAATTCATAAACTAGTTAAATGTTAGAAATGTTATTAAATTTTCAAAAACAATCACAATAATAAATAATTGCTTAAAAAATAAAAAAAATTAAAAAATAATCAACAAAACCAACAATCAATTAACATACAGTATTTGAAAAGTCTATCATTCTTTTTTCCTTATAGTACGCTGGCCAGAACGCTTCCCGGTTCGCGAACCGGGCGCTACCCACGCAAAAAAAAACAAAAAAAAACATTTTTTTTTTTTGCCCCGCGGGGCCCTTTTAAAGCCTCCACATTAAACCTAGGGGGTCAGGGAGGATCTACTATGCCCCCTTATGGTCATTTCCCCCTTTGTTTTGGCCTCCTCTTGTCTCTCGATCCTACCGAGAGACAAGATGGCGGCCACTCCGGACTGTTTAGAATGTTGACAGACACCGGAGAGCCAGTCAGCTTCGCTTCGCGAAGTTCCGTTACGCGTAAAGTCCGCGAACCGGAGCGCTGCCCAGAGCGCGCTTACAGATATATATCTTTTTTTAAACGTTAATTTCTCAAAATCCACTGAAGCACATATATTGAGACCTAGAAAAGGCACATCGGGCTACCAGTCCCTACAATTTTGCCAAGTTTTGTGGAAATCCATTCAGCCGTTCGGGCTAAAAGTGAGGCCAACCGCCCTATGGAAATTAACATTGGAAAAACACGTTTTGGGACCCCCTTTTTTCTCGGCCCCCCCTTGATGAACCCCCCCCCAAATTTCCAGGGGCTGCTCAGAAACAAAATGTTCCATTTTCCAGAAAATTTCAGCCAATTCCGTCCACAAACGCCAAAGTTATTAGACATAGAATTTTCAAAAATCCCATAGGAAAAAAATCCTAACTATATATACCTACTGGCGACCGCCAGTAGGTAATATATATATACATATATATATATCATTACCATCACTTCATACCCTGAAGTATTGGAGTCGCACTCAAAGGGCTCCCAAGCACTTTTTATTCAATAATGTCCATCTGGCAGTCCTTACGCGTTTCGTTGAGCCTTCAACTTCATCAGAGGTGTGCCATACGATGTCAGTCTGCTGCGAACCTGCAGTGCTTGCCGTCATTAGTTTCAAACCTCCAGTGGGTGTCCCTTAAGTGGATGGGTCCTTCACGGCATGCTGGACCTTGTAGTCCTCGTGTGCAGGTAAAATAGTAACCCTCTGGTGGGTCATGCAGTTTAATAATAAAGATGTTTTTTCCCTCGTGTTTTCGAGCCACAATGCCCTATTTCAGCCCCTTTGCAGGCTGAGCAGGAGTCATACCGGAGCCGGTATCCGGTGGCAGCCACTTACCCATTTCCTCTGTTCTGCGAGTCTCACCGTAGGTCCTGGTACATATATATATATATATATATATATATATATACACGCTCCAATGCTCCTGTTTACCAGAACACAAGCCAGCACTCGCTGGGCAAATTCCAAAGAAACTTTATTTTCTTATTAGCAACAACAAACGTGTTTCGGCATTCACGCCTTCGTCGTGCTGGCTTGTGTTCTGGTAAACAGGAGCATTGGAACGTTTATGTTGACACGGACCACCACCGTGATGCCGGCACCCGCTCGCGAGTGCTCCGTATTTATGGTGGGAGTGGAGCGAGAATAAAAAAATATATATATATGTATATATATATATTTTTTTTTTTATTCACAGAAAAATACAAAGGTTACAGAGACATTTTAGGTAGGCTGACATACAAAACCAGGGGAATTCAACCGTTATAGTTAGCTGAGCTAACTAAAACTCTCACCCCCGCAATTCCCTGCTGATGACGTCGCATATTACATCACTCATGACATGGTCAGTGACATCACTGATGCCAACACTGACGACATTTCAAATAACATCAGTGATGACATCATCCAGTGACTGTGAGTGTTTCTAAAATGTATATATATATATATATATATATATATATATATATATATATATATATATATATATATATATATATATATATATATACATTACCTACTGGCGGTCGCCAGTAGGTATATATAGTTAGGATTTTTTCTCTATGGGATTTTTGAAAATTCTATGTCTAATAACTTTGGCGTTTGTGGACGGAATTGGCTGAAATTTTCAGGAAAATGGCACATTTTGTTTCTGAGCAGCCCTTGAAAATTTGGGGGGGGTTCGTCAAGGGGGGGCCGAGAAAAAAGGGGGGTCCCAAAACGTGTTTTTAACATTGAGTTTTCCATAGGGCGGTTGGCCTCACTTTTAGCCCGAACGGCTGAATGGATTTGCACGAAACTTGGCAAAATTGTAGGGACTGGTAGCCCGATGTGCCTTTTGTAGGTCTCAATATATGTGCTTCAGTGGATTTTGAGAAATTAACGTTCAAAAAAAGATATATATCTGTAACAGCGGACCGGTGAGCGCTCCGGTTCACGGACTTTTCGCGCAACGGAGCTTTGTGAAGCGAAGCTGATTGGTTCTCCGGCGTCTGTAAACATTCCAAACAGTCCGTAGCGGCCGCCATCTTGTCTCTCGGTAGGATCGAGAGATAAGAGGAGGCCAAAGCGAAGGGGCAAATGACCATAAGGGGGCATAGTAGATCCTCGCTGACCCCCTAGGTTTGATGTGGAGGTTTTAAAAGGGCCCCGCGGGGCAAAAAATAATAATAATAATAATAATCGAACGGCTGAATGGATTTGCACGAAACTTGGCAAAATATTAGGGACTGGTAGCCCGATGTGCCTTTGCTAGGTCTCAATATATGTGCTCCAGTGGATTTTGAGAAATTAACGTTCAAAAAAAGATATATATCTGTAACAGCGCTCCGCTTCGAGTACTTTTCGTGTTACGGAGCTTTGGGAAGCTGATTGGTTCTCCGGCGTCTGTCAACATTCCAAACAGTCCGTAGCGGCCGCCATCTTGTCTCTCGGTAGGATTGAGAGACAAGAGGAGGCCAAAGCGAAGGGGGAAATGACCATAAGGGGGTATAGTAGATTCTTCCTGACCTCTTAGGTTTGATGTACCATTTTGCCAAGTTTGGTGTAATTCCGTTCAGCCATTCAGGCTGTAGACGTATGTAAATGTCCTATGGAAAATTGCATGGGGAAAACACATTTGAAAGTGTTGAAATTTAGAACCAATTAAAATGTTACTTTGGTTTTGTATTTGTGTGTGATGAAAGTTAATTGGTTATGTATATATGTCAAATGAGAGGAAACCACAGCCATTTTGTGATACTACTGTCTGAGGTACATTTGTGAGGAATTGTTGGTGGTGAATTTCTGGTGTTTGATTTACACAGTACTAACACTTCTCCTACTTTTAAAAAGGTGAGTTGTTAATTTGTAAGGGGAACTATGTTGTACACTTGAAGATAATTTGAAAAATGTTTTCTGTTATTTATTTGCAGTCCTTCTGTTATACTAAATACTTGATAAAGTTAGTTTTATATTATGTATTACTAAAAACGATAAATGAAAGTGATTATTTTTTTCTGCAATTTACAGCAAGCAATTTCAAAATAAATGGCTCACAATGAAGAGACCGTGGCAATTTCTTTGTAAGGGGAACTATGTTGTACACTTGAAGATAATTTGAAAAATGTTTTCTGTTATTTATTTGCAGTCCTTCTGTTATACTAAATACTTGATAAAGTTAGTTTTATATTATGTATTACTAAAAACGATAAATGAAAGTGATTATTTTTTTCTGCAATTTACAGCAAGCAATTTCAAAATAAAATGGCTCACAATGAAGAGACCGTGGCAATTTCTTTTGAATTGTCGACTACAATGATTGAAATTGAGAGCACCAATAATGAAATATTGTCACAAGGAGGAGATGACTTGTATGATTCCATTAGATTGATTGAAATGGACAGCACCAATAATGAAATATTGTCACAAGGAGATGACTTGAATGATTCCACTACATTGATTGAAATGGAGAGCACCAATAATGAAATATTGTCACAAGGAGGAGATGACTTGAATGATTCCACTACATTGATTGAAATTGACAGCACCAATAATGAAATATTGTCACAAGGAGGAGATGACTTGAATGATTTTTTTGATCAATCTGTTGATGGCGAATTTATCGAATGTTTGGAGGCCATAGAGTTAGAAGAATTATCATTGCAGACTTTTCATGAGGAAATTGCTGATGAGGACATGGTACTAGTTCTTTCAAATTTAGAAAATTCTGAAGAATAAATTTATTTTTAGAAATCAAAAATTGTTTGAGACATTATTCATTTTTATTTTTAATTTATGAGGTTGTAGCGAAGTGATTGTAGTATAAAATGAGACTTATAGTATAGAGTGCAACATTTTTATGTTACATGGTAAGTTTACTCATATTTACTTCCCTTCTGCCACTATATTATCTCCAATGTGTATTTGACATCTCTTCTTCATCTCCGGCCTCCTTTCTCTCACTGTGTGTCTCCGATGCATCTTATTGCTGCGATTTTGTGTAATTACAGAAGAGAGTAAAATAAAATAGTTCGGAACGTGAAAAGGGAGCAAAGTAGAGTACCCCTCACCCCCTAGGTTTTTTTAGGCGGTCCCAAAAGGATCAGTTTCTGCTTTCCTGAGAGATTATGGTATGAGTTCCATATACCACAATAATTTGCATTACAACATGCAAGATATCTATCTCCTATTACCAACTTTTGGAGATATTCGCGCTAAGCGCGAATATCTCCAAAAAGTAACACCTGCCCTGAGCAGTTCTTAGCCATGTTATCCAATGGGAGGTGGATAACATGGCTAAGAGCATTAGCTCGGTAATGCATGAATATCGCTGACTTTTTAGCGATATTCATGCATTGCGGCCGTTTATTATCGCATTTGCGATAAACCTTGGTAATAGCAAGGTTTATCTTCGATAATTTCAGACGATGCTTAGCGGTAAAAAAATTCGTTGGTAAGCATCGTTAGCGATAAATATCGCTTAACTTTGGTAATATGCACCAACGTCTGTTAACGTTCGATTGGAAGGAAATGAGGAAGTGTTGAAAAACAATGTCTGCGCCATCTTGCCTTTTTTGAAATGCCACACTTTTGTCGTGCACGGCAGCCATTTTAGATGCCTTGAGCAGACCCACTCTCTGCACGCTGTCGATTCGGAGCATGGCTCCCCACCCTCGCAAGCATCTTCCCCAGGCACTGGTCACCCCCGCTCTCTGTCTTATGCATCGGCAATAAACCTCCCCCCATCTGCGCTGCTCTTCCCTGAAAATCACACTCTGTGCCCGCCCGACACCTCCCTTTCGCCCTATTCACTACCGCACCCTCTGACACTCCTCTTCCTCTGTGTCCGATTGTCCAGACTATCAGCTAGCCCTGCAGATGTAGTTTATGGCTCCAGCTGTAAAGAATCACCCCTCTTCAAAGGAGTTATAGTAGATCAAGGCCCACACCCGATGAGATCCGTCACACCACACGTGTTCCTACTATCTGAAAACCATCCTGTATTGTGATTGGGGAGGGGACCGAGCCTGAAGCGGAAGATTCTAGGAATGACTCTTTGTACATCAAAGTTTTTACAATTATGTGTCACATTAAAAATATATAGCACTCCAACAAAGTAGTAGGAATATAAAACTTTAATAACATATAAATATATACAACAAAACAAAAACAGTAAAAACATTTAAACAACGAAGAGACCGTGGCAATTTCTTTTGAATTATCCACTACATTTATTGCAATTGACAGCACCAACAATGAAATATTCTCACAAGGAGGAGATGACTTGAATGATTTTTTTGATCAATCTCTTGATGGCGAATTTATCGAATGTTTGGAGACCATAGAGTTACAAGAATCATCATTGCAGACTTTTCATGAGGAAATTCCTGATGAGATGATTGAAGAGGAAATTCCTGATGAGGACCTGTTATTAGTTCTTTCAAATTATGAAAATTCAGAAGATGTTGCCTGGGGGTGGGTCGTCAGTAGCAGTCTGTTGTGCGAATAGTTCCAAGGCAGCAGAACGCGCTGAAATCTAGATGGCACGAAAGTGATGTCTAGTAAGTTGCCGCCCAGCAAATAACGGCGTGGGGCGCCGCGGGGGTGAGTGAGTCCAGTAGGCACCACAGCTATTCTTACCGGCATTGCAGAATTACTGCTGGGGACAATGCCTGTGCTGTAGCAGGGTCACAGCAGAAACAAAAAGGATTCTGTTGAAGATGTTGTTGGTTTTCAATTTGAAAACAGTTCTGGTGTCAACTGCTATGCTAATGTAGTGGTTAATGTTTTGTTTTCTCTAGAAAATGTAAAAGAGGGGGAGGCAGTCCAAAGTTCCGTTAAAAGGGCAAAGGAAAGGATCGGTGGTTTGAACTATCAGTCAAAAAGGGGAGGGGGTGCAACAATTTTTCCTACCGGGTCACACTGTGCTTTTACCGGAACTGAGGTCTGCAGGATTCTAGTAATTCAAAGTGAGGCTGGCGCCAGCATGGGAGCGCCGACGTCCCGTGGATACAGTTTCGTCACTCCACGGGCGATCATGGCAGTCATTCCCCATCGGGGGTCGGAGACTCCCGCGGCTGCTGTAGAATCTTCAAGGTCGTGGAGGACTACGGTGGTGGAGTCAACCAGTGACCGGGCCATTTCTTTATGCTGGGCCCGCTCTTGCCAGGTCGACCGCCATTTTGAGAGTTCGGTAGCTACTGGCGATCGCGGGGTCAAATGAGCGGACGGGCTCCACCCTGCCGGGCGAGACGTTGCAGCATGGCTACAGTGGAAGAACCCTTTTCCGGGCGCCTGGAGCGCTGAGGGTGCAGGTGGGAAGCCTCCACCTGGGGAGGCGGGAGAGGCCTGTTCGCACCGTCTCTCCCTCCCAGTGCACCCCACGGCGTCTCGCTTGACATTTGTTATGGCCGGACCAGGCGATGAGGACGAGGGGGGGGGTCGGAGGCATGTGCAAGACATCCCCCCCCCCAGTGTTGTCGCAGCCATTATTCAAGAAAGAAGAAGTGTCCCGTCCGTCTTCGGGCCGGGCTTCCGGTAGATGTCGGCCGGACGCCCCTGGCTCTGGCCCCATGAACGGGTTTCTTGGTTTATCGGCTGTAGCCGGATCCCGTCGGCCTCGGCCCCCCGACCGTTGGTGGCCGGACCGGAAGAGCATGTGGCGGGACTACCTGAAACTGTCAAGGGCCACCGCGGCCGGACTGGGAGAGAGAGGGGAGGGTCGAGGAGACATTCCCCCGCCCCTGCAACTGTTCAGCGTTGTAAAGGCAATCCCCTGGCCGGGTCCCGCTGGCCTTGGCCTCTCCTCCGGCTACACCCTACGTTAGGATCTCCTGGCCGAGGCGTGGCAACAGGATCCGCCTTATATGGGCTGCTCCCGGCTGGGCGTAGCCGCAACCCTGCCCCACCTTGGTAGTTTCCAGAGTGGGGGCGGATGTTCTACTGACTTGCATTTTCCCTAGTCTATCGATTTTTTTGGCATGGCAGGCGGTGGGACAGCGAGGGGTGATTTGGTTTCTCTTACTGTTTTTCTGGTCTCTCACCACTGGCATATTTTAACGTTTTCTTGTTTCTAGGACATTAATAGGTTTTATCATTACGTTATGTTATCGTTTCTTTATTCGTTGTTTAATAAAAGTTCATGTCCATCAGTGGCCTACTGATTTTCGTTTTCCTATTCTTTTCTTTCCAGGTTGTTTCATGCTAAAGTTTCTGTTAACAGGATACAGTGATCACTTCGTTATTTTTGCATATGTCCTTTTCACTAGGGGTGCTCTCTGGTCGGGCCAGATGACCTATCTCTAGTAAATGGTCCGGGTGAAACAGGTGCATCAATCAGTGGGGAGTAGATAGGCATGACAGATTACAACGGGGGAGAAAGGTCCGCATTACGTACCCTTTCACTACTTGCAAAGATTTTCCTACGTTTATTTGCAAACCGGGAATACTTCCAAAAAGAACTAATTCCCAAACAGTCAATGTTCGGACAATCAATCAATCAATGAGGAATGAAATAGGTACGACGTGTTAAAGGCTTGCGTTACCTACCCTTCACTATCTGCAAAGGGAGAGAGAATATTCCTATTCTTCCTCGTTTGCAGGCAGAGAAGATCCTTAAGAGAACCAACTTCGAACAATTCAATGCTCGATTCAAACAATCAACAAGGGGTACTGTGAACACAAATGAACGCCGCTTATGTACATACACATTGCTATTTTCAACAGGTTGTTCCTAATGTTTCTATTTTAGCGAGGTCAAAAAGAGATCCCATTAGTGGCCTACTGATTTTGCTCGATTCCTTTTGTTTTTTTACACGATTTTTCGCTATCTGCAAAGACTAAACAGAGTATTGCGACTCTGTGCTTGTTTGTAAATAGAGAATGAACCAAAGAGAACAATCAATCAAATGGAGAGAGAAGCAGGCACGACGGATTACAACGGGGGCAAAGGCCTGCGTTAACTACCCTTCACTATCTGCAAAGAGAGAGTACTCCTAATAGAAATGAGGGGTGGGGAGCAGCATTCAAAGCAGATCAGTGTGAATAAACACGAAAATGTTTTTACTTACCACGTACTTGACATTCGACAGTTTATGATATTTGCTATTAAAAAACCATTGAAATTCACTGAAAAAACCATAGGTTATAGACCATATATAGTTAGGAATTAGCATTTACAAAACCTTGAAAATTCACTGAAAAAACCATAGGTTATAGACCATATATAGTTAGGAATTAGCATTTAAAAAACCTTATTTTACTCACACAAAACCATTGAAATTCCATATATAGTTAGTTGCACTAACTATATATCGCGCACCCGCAATCCACTGCTGATCATGTCACATATTACATCATTCATGACATGGTCAGTGACATCACTAATGACATCACTGATGACATCTCAAATGACATCACTGATGACATCACTGATGACAACATCCAGTGACTGTATGTTTCTGTAAAGTTAAAATATGTCTTACATATTGAAGAATGAGTGGATGTATAAGTGTCTGGATGAAGGATTTAGTAGGTGCGTGACTGACTGTATGAGTGAGTGATTAAATGTGTCTCACTGAATGCATGGGTTAGTGACTAAACTGTCTTAATTTGTGCATTATTATGTCTGTTGTGATATAAACTGCTGCATGTGTTGATCATTAGCTATACGAGAGGCTATATGTGTTATTGATTGGTTGCCCAAGTATTTGTATGGGAGATTGAGTTTGTGTAGGGGTGGCTGGGAGGTGTGTGACTCTGTGCATAGATGTGTGAGCAGTTGATTCACTAGGTGTATGAGTTCAAGAGTGCATGTGGAAACAGCTACATGGGCAGTTGACTGTGTGCATGAGTGTATTGGTGAGTGAATGGATATCTCAGTGCTACATGTCAAAGTAAGTACATATGTAAAACACAGTACATGTGAGAGTTGACATATATAAATAACTGTGCATAAGAGCCAGTGAATGTGTGAGTGGCTGTATGGATCATTGTGAACTTGTATCCGGGATTGTATAAGAGAGTAAATATGTGTTAGTATGTGTTTGAATAAGTGAGGTGTGTATAACTGTATAGTTGAGAAAATGGAGGTGTGATTGATTCTTAGCATGACTGACTAGGTGTGTGTGTAACTTCATGGATGAGTGACAGTCTGTGAGTGTCTGTTTACACTGAGTGTATCTAAGGTTATATTAGAGTCTGAAGAGGTTCATCGTGTTATCACATGAATGATGTCATCAGTGATGTGATCAGTAATGTCAAATGAGATGTCATCAGTGATGTCATCAGTGATGTCATTTGAGATGTCATCAGTGATGTCATCAGTGATGTCACTGACCATGTCATGAATGATGTAATATGTGACATGATCAGCAGTGGATTGCGGGTGCGCGATATATAGTTAGTGCAACTAACTATATATGGAATTTCAATGGTTTTGTGTGAGTAAAATAAGGTTTTTTAAATGCTAATTCCTAACTATATATGGTCTATAACCTATGGTTTTTTCAGTGAATATATATATATATATATACATATATATATATATATATATATGTATGCCAAGGTGTGTTGAAGAATGAATCGTGTATGAGCGTCTGTATGGATGATTTAGTGACTGAATAATTGAGTGATAATACGCGTTGCAGTGAATGTATGGGAGAGTGACTAATCTGTGTGAATGTCTGTATCAGTCTGTCAGTTGGTGTGCAAGTAGCTGCATGGGTTGGTGAGTAGCTACATGAGTGTCTATATGGGTTATTGATTGGTTGTATGGGTTCATGACTGCATCTGCAAGGGGCTGTATGGGTGAGTGTGTGTGCATATGGCTCTGTCATTGAGTGAATGGATGTCTCTGTGGTATATGGGTGAGTAACTGCATATGTGGAAGGCAATATATATGAGTGTTGGAGTATATAAGTGACTGTATGTGAGAGTGATTAATTATGAGAGTGGCTGTATGGATGAGTGGGTGCTTCTGTTAGGGATTCGTATAAGAGAGTAGGCATGTGTTCTTATCTGTATGAATAAGTGAGGTGGTGTGTGTATAACTGTATAGGTGAGTAAATGGCAGTGTGATTGACTCTTTGGGTGAGTGACTAGGTGGCAGTATGTGAGTCTCTGTTAAGGCTGTATGAGTGCATATCAGTGACTGTATTGGTGAATGACTGCGTGCATGAGTGGCTGTATGGGTGAGTGAGTAGATGTGTGAGTAGACCTATGAATCAGTGAGTGGGTATGTATGAACTGGTGTTGGCGTGCCTATGGTTTCAGAATAGTAGTCTGTATTTTACAGTGGGTGTATGATAGGTTATATTAGGGTGTGAGTAGGTACATCAGGGATTATGTGGATGATGTCATCAGTGATGTCATTTGAGATGTCATTTGAGATGTCATCAGTGATGTCACTCACCATTTCATCAGTGATGTATTATGTGATCTCATCAGCAGTGCATTGCGGGGGCGCGAGTTATAGTTAGCTCATGGCTCAATTTCTCTGTTTTTTTACAAGTGAAATGCCAGCCTAAATACAGTGTATAAGTGGGTACCTCAGTGTCTGCATCTTGTGTGCCTGGGTGTGTGAGTGCCTGTATTGGTGTGTTCATGGGTGTTTCAGAGGTTGTATCGGTGTTTGCCTGGGTGCACTAAAATGAAGTACGCTGTGCAGAGAGTCCAGTGGACCCCCAATAGGTATGCAGATGTATAAGCAAATAATTCTAATGCTCTTTTTGTGGTACTGTGGGCGAGCAGTTAGGCTTCTTAAAGGGTAGTCCTAAGCATTTGTTGTCACCCACAGAGGCAATAAATGAGACACACACTCAAGAATAAATCTGAGACCAATTTGGAAAAATAAAATTGTATCAATGTATATATTTTAGAAACCAACAACTTCGTTCAAGAGTGAATAAATGCTCTGTATGTCAATTGTTTAACCAAATGCAGTTCAAGACACAAATGCTTACAGGTTTTAAGGAACAGCAGTCAATACCATCAGGCAGAGATTATCTTAGTAAAGGGGAAAAAAAGAATAGGGTTAGATAGCGGGGTACCGCCTACACATTTACCATCATGGTCGATGGAAGCAACACACCGCAATGGAACTGTGAGGTATAACGGTCGCCCACAGTTCAGGGAAAATTCTATGCCAAGGGAGTTAGAGTTTTGGAAGTCCCAAGGCTCAGGTGCAGCAGGCAGTTCTTAGTTACCTGCGTCGAAGGTTCTGGAGAACTTGGGATGAAGAAGTTGTTCATGACCGGTGACTGTCAGCTACAGGTGTGGAGAGGGCAGGACATTGTGGTCGGTGCGGTCGTGCCCAAGTTGCTGCTTTCACGCTGTCGGAGCCATCAGAAGGCGGGTACATGTTCACAGAAGCGGGGCAGTTTTCAGCATCAGTCGCAGATACTGTGAGGATCCCTCAGGATGGTGAATGCATTGAAGGGGTCGGTTACCAGCCTGGTGACCAACAGGCCTTGGCTGCTGCAACTTTTGGGTGATGAGGTGAATTCCGTTGACACGATCCGTGCCAGTGTTCATATCATGGCGGTCTTTACCAGCAGTTTGACAGGGACTAGTACCACTAGTCCAAAGGGAGCTCCCAGGCAATTGGCGAAGGCTGGCAGGGCTCTGGGGTTCTTGGTGGATGCACAGTTTTCAAGTAGGGATGGAAGACCACAGTGGTTGAAACTTTTCGCAGTTGGCATTGTTTGGCTCCAGTTTCTTCTGCAGCAGGGCTCAGTTCTTGGTTCAGGATAACATCTTCTTCCTATGTGTTCTTTTGGTCAATGAAATCTGAAGTCAAGCTCTCCGGGAGCCACCTAAATATTTAATTTATGAGTGTGACAAGGAGAGACAGATAGTAGCTAATGGGCTACTTACCTTTAGGGTGTCTACACCCACAAGTGAATACTTCCTATGGGAAGAGGCAGTATCCTAGTCCTGTTTGGAGGTTTTCTCACCATCTCAAGATGGTGGACTTTCAGGCGAAGGGTTCACCTCATCTGCCCCACCCTAGGGGTGGTGCAAGCGGAGGGGGACCCTCCTCCTCATCTAACTAATTGTCCCACCTTTCCTCCCACCAAAAGTGGAGCAGGAAAGGGGGCTTGGCCTCCCCCACTATCTGTGGTTCCGGGGTTAAAGTTCAAAGGTGGCATCGCCTTTGAAGCTTCCCACACATGAAGACCATTCTGTCCTGGAGGAAGTGTGAAGCACCAACGCCCAGAGCAGGTATTGTTTATGTCCTCTGGGAGCGCTGGCTTTCACCCCGAGGTCAGAAACATGTCTGGTGGTGGCAGGCTGATGAAAACCGGCCAGAGAACCCACTAGGGTTTGGTTAGGTTTTAGGGGACCCTCTAAAAGGGTCTCCTGTGTGAATGTATTAATAAATCCAACACTGGCATTAGTGAGGATGTATTAAGATAAGGTGTTCGGTACCAAACAGCTTAGAAATCAGTGAAGTCATCATGGAGCTAGATAACTCGTATTGATGATTATCCAGCCCTTGTACTCTTTATGGTTCACCTGTTCACGTGCAACCTCACAGAATAGAATGGAAATTGTAGGGGCCTATCTGCTCATGCAGATATGCCCACATATAAAATATGGTGCACCCTGCCTTAGGGCTGAAGGCCTGAAGTTTTCGTACCTTACCTATACTTTATGCAGTGCATGAGAGGCATGGCACACAGGGGTATGTGCCAAGTCAATTCTTCAGATTTTCTTGCACCATAGTTTTGATTAGGGGCCCTGGGGTGGCACAATCAGTGCTGCAGCCCCGAAAGACCCTCTTTAGTATCCATGCCCTAGGTACCAGGGTCACTATTTACTAGAGACTTATAGGGGTGACTGAAGTTGTGCCAATCGTGGTACAGTTTTAGGGAAAGAGATATGGCACTGTAAAGCTGGTTAGCAGGAGCCCAGTGTATTTACAGTTCAAAATAAAATCCTTTTGACAGCTCACTGTCCAGATTACATTTTAGAGCATTTTCTTAGAGGTCAGATCTGTGAACGGGGTCACGATGGACCCATTTCCCTGCGCAAACCTCTTATAGTACCCAGTCAAGCCAACGAATGCTCTGACTTTAGTCTGGGTGGTTGGAGCTACCCAGTCTACAATTGTATGGACCTGGGGTTGTAAGGGTTGAACTTGGCCTCCACCTACAAGGTGGCCCAAGTATACAACAGAGCCCTGCCCTATCTGGCACTTGCTCACCTTGCAGAGCCTCAGCTACATTTCCGAGGTGGATCAGGTGATCCTACCAGGTGGAGCTAAAGTCAGCAATATCATCAAGATAAGCTGCACTATAGGATCCCTATCCAGCAAGTAATTTATTCACCAACCTCTGGAAGGTGTCAGGGGCATTCTTTAATCCAAAGGGCATCACTGAAAGTGCTCATCTGGGTTCGAGAATGCAGATTTTTCTTTGGCTTCAGGGGCCACTACCCTGATGTTAGATCAAAAAGTACTCAGATATTTGGCCGCCACTAACTTGTCAATCAATTCTTCAGCCATAGGAATTGGATGTGCATCAGTTTTTGTGACTACATTGAGGCCCCTTTAGTCCACACAAAACCTAATTTCTTTCTTTCCACCCTAGGAAAGAGGGTTGGGGACTAACACAACTGGGCTGGACCAGGCGCTCTCTGAGGATTCAATGACACCCAATTCCAGCATGTTGCTTACTTCAGATTTGATGTTTCTTTGACATGATCAGACTGCCTGTAGATTTTATTTTTGAAAGGTAAGCTGTCACCAGTGTCCACATCATGTGTACACTAGCTTGTCTGACCAGGGGTCAAAGAAAGAGCTCACCAAACTGATTAAGCACTTGGCTGCAATTAGTCTGCTGTTGGTCAGTGAGTGTGTCTGAAAAGACCACCCCACCAACTGACCCCTTTTAGGGTTGTGAGAGAAGAGAGCAGGGAGAGGTTCACTCTCTGCCTCCTGTCCCTCATCTGTAACACCCAGCATGGTCCCATCAGCGCTGTCATTATAGGGATTAAAGCGATTTACATGCATGACCCTCTTGAGTTTCATGCATGTGCCAAGGTCCACAGAGTAGGTGTCTATTAGAAATGGGACTCTCTGAATGCAGAGGTATGGACCTTTGTCCAAGTAGGAACCCTTGCTTCTAGTCAGGATAAGGGAGTGTCACACTTTAGATAACCCCTGCTCACCCCCTTAGTATCTTGGCACGAGCAGACAGACTTATCCCAAAGGCAATGTGTAAAGTATTGGCACCCAGACACACAGTAACACAGTGAAAACACTACAAATGGACACCACACCAGTGTCCTTATCTAAATAAAACAAGACCAAAACAACTAAATTCTAACATACACAATTCAAAATATGACTTTTAAAAAGTTTCAATCAATTCTGTCCATAGAAAACTATGGATGCATGACTTTTACACAAAGTACCTCAAATGAGTCGAAATCCATAAAGGCCAAACAGCTGCAGAGAAGGGGAGCATTTAAAACACAGTGATGCGTCCATTCCTGAATCCTTGGAGAGGAGTTGCAACAGTTCTGCTGCATGCAGGAGAAGTGAAGCGTTGAATCCCGAATGTAGGGGAAAGTGATGCGTCAATTTTAAGACGGTTTTGGTCTATGGTTGATGCTTCAGAAAACTTGCCGCACAGGTGTGAAGCGTGGACATCCGGGATATGCTGGAGGTCGATACAAAGGCACATAGGCGCTGTATCAATTTCTTTAGCCATGGTCCCACGATGCATCAATCCTTTTAGCCGCACAGCAGGGCCTGCTTTGGAGTCGGTGCGATGATCTTGGACTTCAGAGGTCGGTGCACGGGACTCGGCGTGCAGCAGATTTTTCTGCTGCAGGCAGGTGCTGCGTTGATTCTTCGGCAGCACATCGGCGGAGTGTGGACATTCTTTGTCTGCATCAAAAACACAGGCGCTGGAAGGGCGTCAATTTCTTTGCTTCCTTCAAGCTTTTTCTCCTTCCAGCAACAGGCACAACCTCCAGAGGCTCAGAACTGGAACAGACACTCCCTGGCAGGTCAGAACTCCCAGCAGTGGAGTTCAATGAGGCTGTTGGTGAAGTCTTTGTGTCCTTGAGACTTCAGAACAGGAGGCAAGCACACACAAGCCCTTGGCGATTCTTCACAAGCAGGTTCACAGCAAAGTTCTAGTCTTTGTTCTTTCCTTGGCAGAAGCAGCAACTGCAGGCCAACCCAGCAAAGCAACACACAAGTAAATACAAGCAACACACTCCAGGCAGTACTCCTCCTCACAGCTCTTCACCTTGGCAGAGGTTCCTCTTGATTCTAGACGTGATCTAAAGTTCCCGGGTTTCAGGTCTAATATTTATACCCCATTTTCTCTTTGTAGTCTTTGTTACAAGAGTCTCAGAGCTCAGTAAAAAAACAGTTCTGTCCTCCCTGGTCTAGCTTCACTACAGGAGGTGGAGACAGCATTGTGCAGAGCAGACACAGCCTATTCAGGTGCTAGTGAAAACTCCTCCCACCACTCTAAATGCAGACTAGGTCTATTCAGCCTATCGATAAGTCACCCAGGCAAGGCAGGACACACCTCAATCCCCCTTGTGACTGTCTAGAGTGAATGCACATCCCCAACTGCTGGCAGTGCAAAAGCAGAGAGTGATTTCTGTCAGGGTCTCTCGATGCTTTTCGGGATCCGGGTGATGCTCAAGGGGTCCACCTCCAGATCTCCCCAAGCTCGGTTCAGTTGGTACCCAGAGCTTAGAGGCGATCAGGTGAGGGAAAAAAGGAGGGGCCGGGATGATGCTGCGCGGGTTGAGGCAATTTGAAAGACAAAGGACAACCCGTTAATAAGGCATAGGCCACTTCTCTTTTCGCTATATTCTCCCTGATGGTACACCTCGTACCTTGCTGAGAACACCGTGATGTGGAATGAATGAGGGTCACCATAGGGTCTCTTTAGTGTGGAACAACTTGCGGTAGAGCCTACAAAGACACAAGCACATATTACACACCCTTTCTGCTTCCTATTCCTATCCCTCCTCCATGTAGTCATTTCCATCTACATACCAGAACACACACCAGGAGACCTAAAAGGAATGGTCAGCCTCCCCACAAAGCGAAGAGATCTCCTCAGCAAGGTCAGTACACAGTTCAGGACCAATCTCCTTTCTGTTACGTCACAGAAACCAAAGACTGTTCTCCGCAGTTACCAGCATCAAAGCCCAAAGAAAACCATAAGAAAGCAATGTTATGCAAACAAAGAGTCACCGTACCAGGGACTCTCTTAACACCATGACGTTCCCCCCAATCACTGGAGTCTACGATCCTTCTGCGACTATCCAAAAATTGCAAAAACAAACAATTCAGAATGCTCGTGTTCCGACTGTGACTTCAATCCATACACCTGGAAACAACCAAGGAATCTCCTCCTTTGGTAATCAAGGTTCCTGCCAACGAGTGTCTGTGTCTTCGCGAACTAAGACAGCGAAGCACCACAGAACACTCGGAGTGCATCAGCCGATACACTCATCCACGATCTTGCACGGCAATGGACCGCGCCTCTCCAGTTCCGGGAATAACACCTAGGGGCGTCCGTGTCTTCAGCGGAACCCGCGAAGCACCACAGAGCACCAAATGCTTGCGGGCAGCCGCACCGCAAACGTACAGGTATCAAAATCCAATACAACCCAACTTCCAGGTTGAGGATGGTTATATAGTCCCCGCCTCCTTGACGCACAGATTTCTGGGACTCAAAGTCCTTAATGCATAAGGCAGGCACATTACTGTGCAACTCAGTTCCTGACAGTACGTCCCCTTCCCAAGTGCCTTCCAGAACCAGGCTTCCCCGGGTTGCGAGCATGGAACAGATGCGTTTTATTTCCAGTTAAACACCTCCCTTCTGCTCCTCCTTTTCTTGCACTCCGACTGCAGCTGCAAGCGCCTCGCGTTCCCACGGTCCCCCGGCGAGGAGCACGACCTTTTACTCCGTGCAAGTTTTCTCTTCTCTTTTGGAGTTGTTGGGAGGTAGTGACCCGCTGTCCGTCCTCTCCCGGTGGGTTTCTTGTTCCAGCCCAGCACTGAAAGTAGAGGCGGTATGCGCCTTCCTCTCGGGGACTACCCAGTGAAGTAGGGAATAGGATTTATTTCCAGCCACAGGGCAACCGATGCTGCTGCTTCTCATCGAATCAAAGGCAGACGCAAAACGAGTTCGCGCTGCACTCATCCAAGGAAAAAATCCTGCCCATTGGAGGCTGGCTCGGGCATTGTTTGTCTTGTACTGCTACTCTGGTGGCGTGGGGGCATATAAAGGCCCAGCCGCCTTTAATTGTGCTGTCGGGGGGCACGTGTGGCCTACGATTTATGTACTGCAAACCTAGTTGTAAAGGGACAGAGGAATTCAGGACTGAAAATACATGACCGCTGTAATACAGAGAATGGAAGGCGTACTTTTTATGATGGATGCATGTTTACACAAATTGAGCATTCGTTAAGCCTAATGTGTTTGTGACCGGTTTGCAGTAAGATTGCGTTGTTTTTTTCGCCTTAACGGTAAAACTCTGGGAGACGGCAGATATGTGTCCAGTGAGTGCTTTCCTGTTGCTGTGGTGAATTAGAGCACATTAATTCCTGCCAACGTTCCTAGGGTATCATGTCATGGGGCTAGTATCTCATTGCCACTTTAGATCCTTTTATGTTTGAAGCATTCAACAACTTTCCTCCACACCTGCAATCTCTGTGGGTAACATACACTGTCCATTCATACCTATTGAGTTATTCATCTATGTTGGCACCAAAGAATCCCAGCCTGATGACTCCCTGCTGCTCATAGTGCTTTGCTCTGCCACTGTTCCATTTCCAATTTTCCTGGGGGCCTGATGATAGGACATAGAAGAACAGGATCAGGGTCTGCTCCATGTCCCATGCTTCTGACCAGCTTTTGGCATCTTTGCTCTTGCCGTTTGACATCTTGCCCTCTTGTTCTTCAGAAATAAAACCCTTGGTTCCACTTTTTCAGTCACAAGTTTATCCTCTATCACCACAGCATACCATTAGCTCAACACCAAAACTATCTGTCCTCCTATCACTTCACCCACCAAAATCCTTAAAGCATTCTTGTCCTCGGTAAAATTGGCTCTTTCCACAACCTGCTGCACTGTTAGTCCTCGTTTCTTATCAGATACCTCTTCCAGGGGGCAGAAACATAGTCGTCTGACCCAGTGCTTAATTTGTAAAATAATAAGTGCCGGTGCTAAAGATTTCTCAGAAGCCTGCGGTCAGTGCTATCAAAGGTCGAGGTGGTGAATACTATGGCTGCGTTGTCTTGATTACACCTCATGCCTCTCATTCAGCACCCGAACCCCCGCCCCTTTACCACACTCTTACCCATTCTTTTTCTCCCTTTATCACTGTCTTTTCGTTTTTCTCTACTTCTCCTTTTAATGAACCGATTGTCAATATATGAGGCACTTTTCAGCAGAAGCACATTAAACTCAGTGGGAACAGATACTTCAAAAACATAACTCGTTACATTTACTAGGACACAGCCGCAATATATTCAATAGCACCCTACACACACAGACATGCACACGCATGCACACACACATGCATGCACACACACACACACCCTGCATGATGAAACCCCTCTCGGTGACAGACACTTTACTTTTAAAGGCACAGCACAGCAGTACTTACTACATGCAACGAAGAAACTATCTCTTCCCAGCAAAACAACTACTCATCTTTCTTGTACATTTGGGGGGGGCGTGCATAAGTACCTGGTGTGTGTTTCTATCATCATCTGTTTTTAACTCACACCAGTGTGTCAATTGTGAGGATGGCTCAGTCGCACTTCTTTCCCTGATTTTCGTTCCTGTTCTGTGTTAGTGCTGTGGAATGGTCCGCGTAGCGCTACCCCTGGTCTGTTAGCTTCTGCACCTGAAGGAGCTGGAAGGCGCTAGCAACTTTGGCAGTTAAAGCAGTGACGGTGGCTATGGAGCACCACTGACGTTAAGTTAAACTAAAGGCCCTGCACTGGCTCCTGCCATTTTACAGCCTTCTCTGGGGCAGGCAGTGGCATTTTACTTGCACACGGTACCCGGCGCCGGAGGCATGATTGCTCAGGCCTGCCCTGAGCAATCATGCCTCGGGCGCCGGGCACGGGGCACGTGACCATGTGAAAGTAAAATGCCACTTCCCGGCCCGGGCCAGGGCAGGAGAAGGTTGGAAGAAGGGCAGGGGCCAGTTCAGGGTCTTTAACTTAACCCAGCCTGACATTATGTGGAGCTGAGCTAGAGCCGAAGCTAACATGCTGGTGACTGTCACGTCGCGCCATACACGAGCCTCCACGCCCAAGGAAACCAGACGCGTACAGGGCCTAACTATGGAACAAAAAGGCCATGAAGCTGTTAAAGGATACATGAATTTAAAATAACCATGGAATCGTATTTTCTTCTAAACCAAGATGCTCCCCTTCAATGTAAAACAAAGGTTACGGACGTAGGCGGTAATTTAGAAGGATGCCAGCTCCTTGGCCATTTTTATCACCGATCAATCCATTACAAATGCGAGACGCTCTGAACCGGCCCTGTTCACACTTACTAAAAGCTTTCCAAACTGAAAAAGAAAAGTTCCTAAAAGGGCACGGTGGTAAATATTTCAGCCATGCAATTACTTCCGGTTTCTTAGCACCCCCACCAAATTATGGCCAATCGCAAAGGGATGAGTATGGGCTGGTAGCTGTGCCAAGGGGCGGAACCGCATCAAGCCTGTTCACTAATGAATGCCCAGTTTCAGAGGGAGGCGGGGTGTGGGGGTCGAAGTTGGCACCAAAGGTTGCTCTGGTGACACGGACTGGCTCTGCTCGGGGCACTAGAGACAGCACTTGGCCATAAAAACTAGCAGAGTTGGTAGTGACTTATGGCTGCTAGTACTTACATTTACTGGTAGTGGTGGGTGGCCAGGCACTGGCCGGCCTGCCTGCATGCCTTTATTTGATAGGCGGCGTAGGCCTGCTGCCTACACTTGACGACGGGGCTGGGCGAACCACCTCAACTGCTTGCAACTCGTAGCGCAGTATGGGCGGGCGTGCAGGGAGTGGCATCTTGAAAAAATTCGACGCATGCTGCATGCCACACAGCTTCCGCTGCAGTCCCCAATCCAACCCCCTGCCCAATCAGTGTCCCTCCACCCGGCAAGAGCTGCTGCCTAGACAAAAGCAAGTTCAAAATTCGCATCGGGATCGTCATGACTGAATCACTGTGTGGATCTGTATATATTGGATTAATTCATTGAGTAAATAGATTATGAGTCGGACTGTCTGGCCAGTGTGTGATGCGCCCAGTCAGGTAAATTCATTAAAAAAACTGTCTAGTGCCCTGGGAGACAGTTCAAAAGCTTTTTGAACTGCAACTCATGACTAGTCTACAGCTACGCCACATTCATGTTGCCATATGACGTGCTGTCATTTGCAGACAGGTGGTGTTCTGTAGACCCGGCCCTGATAAATAAGTGCCGGTGCTAAGCACCGGCAAGCACCGGCACAAAAAAGGCACTGACTCCAATCCAGATTCACTCGTTCAGTCCTGGAACTAAACAGCCTGAAACTCAGCAACATGTTTCCACTGGCTGTGAGGGACTTGAACGTCAGCAGTGAAACCATTGCCACTTGGCAGGTGCACCCTGTAATTTCCCGACACCAAAAGTCACACACTTTAAAGTGTTTGGCTTACAGTGCCAGGGTTCCACTGTCAGGCAGGCAACGTCCTATTATTCTTGGCCATGACAATTGGCTGTAGGAAAAAATGTAGGCATACCCATGTCTATATCCAAATGTACCTAAAATAGAAGAAGGTATTCCCTAACTATGTTGGCTTGCGGGGGTCAAGAGACATTTGCATTTTTGGAATGGGCTATATAAATGATCAATAATAAAATTATTAAATACAAAGCAACATTATTTTTAACCGTAAATGAACAGATTTGTGAACAGCACAACAATCAAACTGAGTACTTTAAGAAGGCCATTACCCAAATCCAGAGTAAGGTGGCCAAGTTCACATGTAGCAATTAGTAGGATCAGGGAAAGGAAAGTTGGTGGAGGATGTAGCCACAGCCCACGTCCTTTGCTCAGGACCTCTTCTCAGTGAGTGCTCTGGAACTGGCCTTGCAGCTTAGATCACTAGGAACCATCCTAAGAAACAACTGTGTGAATTACCTGCAGAGAACATTCTGACACTATCAGTGCGACCAGCCATTTCAGGAGCTCACATCAGTGCTTTTTTCAGTGACAAATGGATGAAGTGCTATTTAATTTCTAATTTAATTTAAAAATACTTGTAGAGCGCAGCGTCCACCTTGCGGTTTCTTGGCGCTATTTACCTTAGTCCTTACGGTAGCTTGCTGTTAACTATGTCGGTTTCTAGACACATTTCCATCATCTTTCTAGACATATGGTTCTAGAGTTGTTGCAGGTTAAAGTTGCATTTTAACTCTGACCCCAAGTAGAAGATCCAGAGTTGTGACTACAAAAACTGGTAGGTTCAGTGTGTGCTCCTGATGACATCCGTGTCTGGGCTAAATGCAAAATTCTTTCTTCAGCTGACCAGTTTTGGGATATAGGCGTATTGAATGTGGTGGCCAACTCCAACCAGTGAGACCCCATCAGTAACTTCAACTTTGGCACCTGTCTAACAGGTGCTTCTAAGACTGTGCCTAGTGCCCTGATTCTGTGACCACCAGATGCCTGTGGCCAATTTAACTCGACACGTCAGTCTTGACTGTTGAGAATTAGCCTTTGGCACTCTGAAAGCTTCAACTTGGTCACTAGATCGGAGCTTTACTTGTTTGCGCTGTTTTGCAGATTTTCAGCAAAGTAGGCTCAATGCCATTGAGCAGTTTAGCCTTGCACCTCTGGCCTTTTTGAGAACATGAATATAGAGGCCTAATGTGTCATAGTTAATATTTAACAACCTGTCTCTTATCTTTGCCTCACTGAAGTCCATACAAAAGACTACAGATACAAGAGTTATCGAGAGTAGTAATATTGGCCATATAATCTTAAATTGTTTGCTCTCTGGCACCATGTAGCACAAGTTCAAAGATTGTATGTGGAGCTGTCTCTCAGTCATATAAGGGGCTAGGATTTTCTGTATATTTGGGTGTGTTCTTATTTTAAATTTCCTTCTGGGATACTTGTAAATAAAATACATAGTTAAAATACAGATCTGACTGTACATTAACTAGTTTGAGAGGGATTCATTGTTTTAAAGTGAATCTGAGTTCAAAGATTCATGAACACTTCCATCAGTAAAACTAAAGTGCTTGGGTCAATACTCCTGGAGAGTAAATTGAACACAAGGGTTAGCTTTGAAATTTTGTTGAAGTACAACTGGCCAAATGTGTGGGGTGACCAATGGTAAACAACAGTACACAAGATTTTTTTTTTTTTTACAAATCTTTTTATTGAATAAACAAAAAAAAGGGGAATACAATAACGGTGACTTACATCGCGAAATGAAAGGATAGACGATATACATACAGGGCATAGTGGGCGGAAAACTATCAATAAAACATACTCATAAGCAACTTCAGGTATACGGCCGTATTACATTCAGGATAATCAGAAAATTGCCAACCACCTACCCTACCCCCCCAGGAAACAGGATAAACATCGAGTAGCAGTCCAGAGTAGGAGGGAGGGGGAAGGGTGTAACAATAAAACGGTACAAGACTACAGCCGCATCTCGAATACAATAATGAATTACGCGACAATTGGATAACGTATGCTAATAATACACCCACCAGAACCCATCCACCCAAAACACAAATGCGCGCCGCAATGACACCACCTATATCAGGATTCTAAAGGATTTCAAACACAAAAAACTACAAACACTAACAAGACGAACACCCCTCCCCCCACCCTGCACCCCTGCGTATGGCTTGCGCCTATCCCCAACTAGCAGTGTGCCTGTCACCCCATCTAACTAAATACTAAATATAGTAAATGTGGAGGAGGGCACCTCAGTACGGGCCCCCGGTCCCCCCTCGCCCCCGCCAGAACCAAGAATCCCCCAAAATAAAACACACTACTCTATCAAGAGGCAATATGAAAACGAAACAGGGGAAACAGTAAACACCACCCGACCACCCGTAAATACGATGGAAACGAATCCAGCTTCAGAAAGCCCATGATGCCAAGCCCCAACAATCAGTCTCATCCTTGACCCTTCCGATCAGTCGTGCAAGCCCCTTCCGGACAGGCTGTCGCCTCCACAGGATGGTCAAAATGCAGAAACAGTTGAGGAAAGTTCCTTCCGAGGCAAGGCAAAGTTTTAAAGTCATTGGGAACTCTGTCGGCAACAACGATGACCCTCATCGACTTGAGCTCCAGACGTCTTTGTCTCTGCAGTCGTTGTAAAGGTGTCGGAGAGGGGAAAAACACTGTTTCATTCCGTAGATAGTTCCCATCAAAAGTATCCGGAAGGGAAGCACCAGTCGAACCACACACAGTAGGCACCGATGGTGGGCTTGGCAATCCATAGAGAGCATCGAGTACACGGTCGTCGGCCATCACACTGCCATGAAGCTCCGACACATCTCGTGGCACAGGGCCCATTGCCGTTACAGGAACCTCCGTGGGTGGTAGGGGCAAAACAGGATATTGAAACTGAACAGAGTCCGGTCCCTCATGCCCATGTCCGGGTGTGACCGCTATCATTTTCTGGACAATGGACTCCACATGGGAATGTAGTGCCCCGATAGCTGCCAGCACAGTCCGTATCGACGGCTCAGACTCAGTCCGTCCCACAAATTTTTTTCCCGAGTCGACCATGTTCGCGTCCGCCAGAGACATCGGTCTTGCCCGGGGGAACCAGCAATTGGGGACGGACTGTCACGGAGGGAGACCGAGGGCTTACCAAGATCACAATCCAGGCTCCGGTACCGCAAGCGAAGACTCCGGCCCGGCGAACACCGGGGGATGGCAAGCCGGGTCTCCGGGTCAGGGACCTCCGCCCACAGTACAGTCGTGCCTCGTCAACCCTCCATCGATTGTAAGCCAAATCAACAACCACAGTCAAAATAGGGCTAAGAAAGTTCTCCATCTCCGAGGACCGGACCCTGTCGATCACCCACGGCCGATGTTATTCAACTGGAACCCTGCTGGGCCAGTACTCGAGTCCCCGGCTCACAAGCTGGTGTTGGCCCCAAACTAAAACACAACATAACTCCGTCCACCAAGCTAGTAAAAGTTCCGGGATCGCGCCAAAGTATAGCACGGTAGTTCACACGCCCGGAGGCAGGGTGTAAGTTCAGGATTTGTAGCAGGATTATCCGGCAGGGGGCGGAGGTCGGCGGAGCCAGGAGCCTAAGCGGCCATCTTGGTTGCTAGCGTAGCTCCTCCCCTCAACAGTACACAAGATTGATATTGCCCTGCAAGGACTGACTGCCCTCTGACCAGTGAAAAAGGCAATCCAAACAAATACTAATACAGTGTGTTTTATGTTTACTGTCCGGGTGGTGTAGTCCAGGGAGAAACCTATGATCCAAGGGTACCTAGAAATTAGTAGGTCATAGATTCAAACAAACCAATTGGAGAGGAAAAACGTTTGTGAATACTACGGCTAATGAATGGAACTTATTTCCCCCACACCTCATATTAGGACTGTTCCCAACTTGCTTATGTTTGGTGAGGAACTAAAAACCTGGCTTTTTCCCATGAAGAACTAAGATTAGGGCTCATATTTTTCTCACTCAGAGCTAGTGACTTGACACCATCGGGTGATTGTTTGCGCTCAATAAGTTACTATAACATACATATACTCTCATTGAATCAGTAAAAGTTTGTGATCAATCTTATAGTCCCAATGTTTTAAGTTTCTAAGATTCTCAATTTCCCAGAGTTCACACTCTCCCCTTTGCTTACTACAATAACGTGTATATAACACAGTGTTTGACCAAAATATCAAATCAATAATATTGTGGGTCACAAATATCATGGACAGAATATTGTGACGTCACGAATATTGTGGAAATTAATGTTGAAGGCAAGAATATTGTTTTTTAATTATTTAAATGTTTTTAATTATAGTTGTCTATAATATTGTTTCTAATATATTTCAGTATAATATTGTTTTTTTATTTAAGTATCATAAGGTATTAGACATTGTTAAGATAGTACTGGGCTATTGGGTTTGTAGGAGATTAGGGTGGGACATTTTCTAATATGAAAAGTATTATTGTTAATTTATAATACGTTTTTATCTAACTCTTTGTATTTAATTTATAAATAATTGTGTAAATTATTCAATTAGTTATTTTAATTATTTGTTGATTTTTAATGGTTCAGGAGGTTGATCACTTTATTTATTTTTTGATTGTGTTAATTTTGTATTCATTAAGTATATTATTTTTAAAGTTTTATTTAATTTTGCATTTAAGAACAATAATTTATCTTTTTTATATTATTTGTTTTTTTTTTTAAATTATCTTAATCGTCAACATTTGTTTTTCAGGTTAGTAGGGATCTTAATTGTGTTAATTAATTTAGTATTTATTGAGCATTATTTGAAACCGGCAGGAGGGAGCTACCCGTGCGGTTACACAATCTTTTTCTCTGCTAGTTTTTAAAAAAATACCGTTTTTACAGTGTTTGTAATTTTTGTTTTTAACTCACCTTGTGCTCATTTGGCGCTCTCTGACACTGCTGAAGGGCCGGGGGCGTTCTCTCTGCCAGGGTACTTGGAGATTGGCGAGGTCCGTCCGTGAGAGCGGACCCGCCTTCTTGGTGGTAGTAGGAGCGACGCTCTAGTGGTTGCTGACACCTGCAGCCACTTGCTCGCTCAGGGCTACATAATTGGGGATGGTACGGACGCGCAGCGGACGCGCGCAGCGGGCTCGACGGCGTGGCAAGCCCGTCTGCGCCTGTCCGCGCCAAAGTCGCGCTCAGCACCAGCCATGCTGCTTGTATCATACTTGAGGAAGCTGTTAAGGGCGAGTCTAATGTAAAAAAATATTCCAGGGAGCACCTTTTGCAGATTCGTGACTCTCATACTGACAAAGGTACCCTTGATTTTTTTATTATCAGCTTCTCCTCTTGGAGAATTTCTTGATAAAGGGTTAATGATGTGTGGACTCCTTAACGTGAGGTCACTTCCAAAACATAATGTAGAAATTCAGCTACTCATACAAGTTCATGAGCTTGATGTGCTATTTATGACCGAAACATGGACTAGCAATGACTGTGAGGTCGACTTAGGGTGGGCATGCCCACCGGGGTATGAAATCCACCATCAACCTAGGCTTCAGGGGAGGGGAGGTGGAGTGGGAATCATTTATTTATTTATTTATTTATTTAGCAATTTGTATAGCGCCTGGTGACCCGAGGGCATCCCCGCGCTGTTAATATTGAGTCCTGCTGAGGGGGTGAGAGGTGGAGGGTTTATTTAGGGAACAGAAGGGTTTTAAGTTTTTTCCTGAATGTCAGGTGGTTGAGTTCCAGTCTGAGGGAACGTGGGAGAGAGTTCCAACCGGTGGACGCATTGACAGAGAAGCGTCGGCCTCCAGTGCGTGTTCTTTTGAATTTAGGGATGTTGGCCAGGTGCTCGTTCTCCGACCGTAGGGCCCTTGGTGCAGTGTAGGGGGTGACCAGACCCCTAAGGATCGCAGGTCCCGATCCGTTGATTAGTTTATGGGCCGTGCACATGGCCTTAAACTCCACCCTTTGGCGGACTGGCAGCCAGTGCAGCGCCTTGATGGCGGGTTTGGCGGATACTCTAGGAGGTACGCTCATAATTAGGCGGGCTGCAGCATTCTGGGTTCTTTGCAGTCTCGCTAAGGTGGCTTCCGGCGCACCTAGGTAGACCAAGTTGCTGTAGTCCAGCCGTGACAGTATGAGGCCCTGTACTATTAGTTTCCTAGACACGGGCGGTAGGAGGGGGAGAATTTTGCGAACAGTTCGCAGAAGCCCCAGACAGGTTCCGGCGGTTTTGGCCGCTTGGGTCTTCATTGAGAGAGCGGGTTCTAGCCAGACTCCGAGGGTCTTGATTTCGTGTTTCGGGGTGGGGATTTCCCCGAACACGTCTGGCCATATTGCCGGGGGGATGGTCGCCCATTGTTTGCCCATGAGCATCACCTCGGTTTTGGAACCGTTGAGTTTTAATGACGATTCACACATCCACCCGTGAATTTCGGTAAGACAGTTTGGTAATTTGTCTGGGTGGTCGTCAAGTTGGGAGAGGGAGACGACCAATTGTGTGTCGTCGGCGTAGCTCACGATTTTTATCCCGTATGGTGTTACCACATCTTCCAAGGGGGCCATGTACACATTAAAGAGTGTGGGGCTCCGGGAGGAGCCCTGAGGAACCCCGCTGGAGAGTGGGAGTGTGGCCGAGTGGAATTCGCCGTCCCAAACCTGGAACGTACGTTCAGTGAGAAAGGACTCTATCCATTTGAGTGCCGTCCCGGTAAGCCCTGCTTCAGTCAGTCGGTGAAGAAGAACACGGTGATTGACCGTGTCAAAGGCGGCACTCAGATCCAGGAGGATCACTGCCACTGATCCCCCTGAGTCTAGAATGCGCCTTGCTTCCTCGATGACGGCAAGCAGGGCGGTGTCTGTGCCGTGTCCCGGACGGAACCCAGTTTGGGATTGCCGCAGAATGTTATTAGTCTCGAGAAATCTGGAGAGTTGACTATTCACCAGTTTCTCGGTGATCTTGCTAATCCCCGGGAGGAGTGATATGGGCCGGTAGTTTGCCATATCAGTAGGGTCGAGCTGAGGTTTTTTAAGAAGTGCCTTCACCACTGCCTTTTTCCAGCTGTGGGGGACTGATCCTTGAGCAAGTGAGCAGTTGATAAGCTCCGTGATTGTAGGGGTGATAGCGGGGGCCACGTTTTTGAGGAATCTCAGAGGTGCAGGGTCTAAAGGAGATCCACTTTTTATTTTATTCAATGTCGTTTCCACCTCGTTGGGCGTTGTCGGCTTGAATGTCTCGAGTTGGGGACGTAATCCCGTCTCATTGGGGGGTTGAATAGTGTTTCTGCGGGAAGGGGAGCTGGGGGGAGGGAGGGATGTGAGGATGCGGGCAATTTTGTTGTTGAAGTATGAGGCTAGGTCATTACTTCTATCTACCTGAGGGGTGGTGGGCGAGGAAGCGATGGGAACTTTCAGAAGCTCCTTCACAATGAGATAAGATTCCCTAGAGGAATTGGATGATTCCTTTATCCGGGTGTCATAGTGAGAGGCTTTGGAGAGCTTGATTGCGGTTTTATAGGTTTTGACTGAGGAATGGTATGCCTCTTTGCTGGCGTTGTGCCAGTCTTTTCTCCAAAGCCGTTCAGCTCTTTTACAGTTTTTGCGGAGCTGGCGGAGTTCTGGGGTGTACCACGGAGCAGAGCCGATGTTGTTGGTCTTATCTTCGCGCATTCTGAGTGGGAGCACAGAGTCAAGGGAGGTCGTGATCCAATTTCTGAAGTTGCCATCGGCGTTGTCCGGGATATTGTCGAGAGTAGGGGTGGTAGATGTCAGGGTGTTGGCCCATTCTTCAATCGGTAGTTTGGACCAGGTCCTGCCTTTGATGAAGGAGGGGGGTTTCTGAGGTTTCTTGAGGGGTCCTGGGAGTTGGAATAGGACCAAGAAGTGGTCCGTCCAGGGAAGGGGAATGGAGTCTATTTCTTGCATCGCGGGGGTGCTGGTGAACACTGGGTCCAGCAGGTGGCCTTTGATGTGAGTGGCTCCTGAGTTAATGAGACGGAGGTCCGAGGCCGCTAGTTCGGAGATCAGGTCGACTACTCCAGAGTCTGCCGTGTCTTCAAAGTGGATGTTCAAGTCTCCCACTAAGATGAAGTTCGAGGCGGAGTGAGCCTGTGTTGCTACCATGTCTAGGAGGGCATTGGAAAAAGGGCCGGGGTGGCCGGGGGGACGGTAGATTAGAATCCCTGAGAGGGAGTTCGTAGGGTCAAGTTTAATTGAGAATTGAAGACTTTCCGAGTCTGGGATTTGTGCATCGCTAACGTTGCAGGTGAAGGAGTCACGGTAAATAATGGCGATGCCTCCCCCTCTGCCAAGTGGTCGAGGGAGGGACTGGATGAGGAATCCCTGAGGTGTGGCTGACACTGTGTCCGAGTCAGAGTGTGGGGTGAGCCACGTTTCCGTTAGGAAGAGAATGTCAATCTCACAGTCTTCTATAAGATGGTGGATTTGTGTCGCATGTTTAGGGAGAGAGCGACAGTTGAGTGAGGCAAGTTTGAGGGTTGAATGCTTCAGTACTCGTGTCGGGATTTGAAGCTGAGCAGGCTGGCAGTTCGTGCAGCTGACAAAGGGTCCATCCATGTCATGTATATATCTGCATGAGGAGGCGAGGGAAGGCCTGAGGCTTAAAAGGTCACGGCGGGAATATGTGGTTTTGGCGGAGGCTCTGGCAGCCAGGGGATCTGGCCCTAGGCCCGGTCGCGCGCGGACGGGCGCAGGCGGGCTTGCCTTAGGCGCGCCTTCGGCGCGCAAACGGCGCTCCCGCTGCGCTCGTCCGCTGCGCTGGGGGGGTCGACACATTTGTGCTGGAAGTTAGTGGGCGTGGCCTCGCAGGGGGCGTGGCTTCGCCTTTGGCGTGCTCTCGGTAATGGTGATTCCCCGAGGCTGATGAGCTGGATTAGCGCGTGTCAGCAGCGCTTCCAGTAGGTAAGGCAGAGCGTTTGTATGCTTAAAAAGAGCAGTGAATACAAGTTATTTAAGTGACAGTTTTAAAATCGAGCAAGTTACAAACACCTCCGGCTTCCGCCTCAGAGGCTATCAAGTGATTGGGGATCGGTGCGCTAGGAGAGCGTTTATAGGCTGGGTCGGTGGGCGTGGCCTCGCAGGGGGCGTGGCTTCGCCTTTGGCGTGCTCTCGGTAATGGTGATTCCCCGAGGCTGATGAGCTGGATTAGCGCGTGTCAGCAGCGCTTCCAGTAGGTAAGGCAGAGCGTTTGTATGCTTAAAAAGCATACAAATAGAGACTCCTGGAGGATCGTTAATTTTAATATTGACGCAATCACGGGCTTAGAACTACTTGGGGTGTCCATTAAAAATGAACAGGGGTTGGTCTGCACAGGGATTGTATGCTATAGACCTCCTGGGGCCTTTAGCATTCAGCAGCAAGGCTTATTGCTGGAATCCTTTTCCAACGTGGCGGCCTCCCACCATAAACTGATCATTCTGGGGGACTTTAACCTGTGGTTTAATGGTTCCTTAGACCCCGGTCTTCGTAATCTGCTTCAGTCCTGTGAGGGTTTTGGTCTCCATCAGCTGGTCTCCAACGCTACACACAAAGCCGGTCACCTCCTTGACTTGGTGATATCCAAACCAAACCTCCTGCAGATGGGTGGGGTTCTTCCCATGGACTGGACGGATCACTTTTTGGTAAAATTCTGTGTGAAATCTAAGTCTCATCTAACCCAAGCCCGGCGCCCGCTGACGGAATATGTCAGTAGAAATTGGAAGGGGCTGGCTCATATGAGGAGCAGCGGACCTGTGTTTAAAATTAGGGAAAGTGTCCGTCCAGAAAATTTGGTTGAGGACAATTACACCTCACTGTGTCTACAGGTCACCACAACCTTGGATACCTGTGCCCCGCTCAAAAAGCATAGAGGCAAGGGGAAAGCATCCCCCCCCTTGGTTTAATGCATCTTTAAAAGATTTGAAATTAGGATGCAAACAGGCAGAAAGGAGATGGAGGTATGGTTATAAAGAGGCAGATAAGATGCTGTGGAAACTTAAAATTGAGGAGTATAAACATGCAATAAGAAAGGTTAAAGCTGATTACTTCACCTCAATTATTTGCAATGCCGCCAATAGCTCCAGGTGTGTTTTTAATATTCTAAACAGCATTACAAACCCTGATTGTGCTAAGAACGAAATAGTTCCCTCCCAGGACCTCTGTGAAAACTTGGCTAGTTTCTTTAAAGAAAAAATCCAATCAATCATTAAGGATCTTGGGGTTGGGCAGCCGACCACCGGGAACCCTGGAATTAAGACCCCAGAAACCCCATCTGAGGAGGAGCCAAAGGGCATGGATAATGGTTTGGGGTGGCAGGATGCTGAAACCCTGACCGAGCTTGGACCGCTCTCCACAGAGGATTTCAACCGTATAGCACACAGTATTACTTCTGGATCCATTTTGGACCCAGTGCCACATAAGATCTGGAAAGAACATGAGAAGGACCTCCTCCCCACCCTTCGGTTGATCTGTAATCAGTTGCTGGAGAGCAGAGTTGTCCCCAGACAATGGAAACAAGCATTAGTATCACCATTGCTGAAGAAGCTGTCTCTAGATCCTGACTGCTCTAAAAATTACAGGCCAATTTCTTTGCTACCATTTCCAGCTAAAATTGTAGAACGTGCTGTCGCCATTACTCTCTCTGAGCATCTAGAACAACATAACTGGCTGGAGGAAGTTCAGTTAGGCTTCCGGCCGGCACATGGAACAGAGACCGCTCTGGTGACCATCATGGACAAACTTCGAGGGCGGACAGACAGGGGCCAGTCAGCTATATTGATTCTGCTTGACCTGTCTGCCGCCTTTGATAGGGTGGACCATGAGATTTTGCTGGGAAGACTTAGCGAGGCAGGAGTGAGAGGCTGTGCTTTACGCTGGTTCCGCTCTTTTCTGCATGATAGACAGCAGGCAGTCTCTCTCCCCCCTTTTCAATCAGCCTTCTCTAATGTGCAGTTTGGTGTGCCGCAAGGATCGGCAATCAGTCCTATCCTTTTTAATATTTACTTAAAACCTTTGATTGCGGTTATAAAATCCTACAATATTGACACGGTGAACTACGCGGATATAACCCAGATGATCCTCTCCTTTGAAGGAGAGGACTCAATTTCAATCGAGGCCTTCCATGATTGCTTGCAGGATACGGCCCGATGGCTTCGGACCAATTCCTTACAATTCAATGCCGGCAAAACTGAGGTGGTGGTGTGCGCTGCGAATAATATCTCCCGTCCTCTTCCTCTCCCGGACAATTTTTGGCCCTCTGGCTTCTCTAATGCTGTGCAGCCGATAAAAAGTGCCTGCAACTTGGGCATTATGTTCGACTGCAGGCTCTCTTTGGAAGCTCAGGTTATAAAAACTACAGCCACCTGTTTTGCTATTATTAGGTCCCTTCGTAAGATCTTTCCCCTCTTACCTTATCAGGCGCGTGCTACAGTAGCAAGGTGCACAATTTTAAGTAGGCTTGACTACTGTAATGCCCTCCTTTTAGATGCTCCTTATTTTCTCTTGGATAGGCTACAAAGGATCCAATCAGCGACCGCCAAGCTGGTGCTTGGCTTATCAAGAAGGTGTTCTGTATCGGCTGCCCTTGCCAAGCTCCACTGGCTTCCTGTGAGACAGAGAGTGCATTTTAAATCACTCTGCCTGGTTTTTAAAGCCCTTCATGGGAGTGGACCAAAGCCTCTGCGGAAAAAGTTTGATTGGTATAATCCAGCGAGATTGCTTCGCTCATCCTCAGCTAGACTGGTGAAGGTGCCCAACTTCTGGAGAGCCAGGTCAGCAGGCAGGTCCTTTGAAGTAGCTGCTGCTAGATTGTGGAATAAACTTCCCTGTGATATTAGACAAATCAGAGAACTTCTCCCCTTTAGGAGACAGGTGAAAACTTGGCTGTTTCCAAAGATCTAGATGACCTGCCCGGTGGGACCCTTTCCCCCCCCCCTACCCCCCTATTTTTGGCTGCTCAGCGCCAGGATACCTGCTAGGTGATAGTGCGCTTAAATAAGTTGAATAAATAAAATAAATAAATAATGTTTTTGTTTTTTATGTAATATTAATAATTTTTTGTTTGAATATTATTTGCTTTTGTTAGATTTAATTGTCAGCTTTTTGGTATTTAAATTAGCAAGGTTCTTAAGTGTTTTTATTGAAAATATGTTTCCTTTATTTAAAGATTTTGTATTTTTAATATGAAATGCATTAAATATAATTTTATTTGTTTTATATTTAATGGATGAGTATTATATTTTAAATATACTTAAACAATATTGGTCCATTATCAATATTTTATTTAACAAATTTAAGGGTGGAAATACAAATCTAATCCTTTCAAATGTATATGTATATGTAATGTATATATTTGTATTTATTTTTACTTTACCTTATATGAATTCTTTAATATTATACTAATGTATTTTTAATTGTATTCATATTTTAAACTTCAATACCTAAGTTAAATTAAAGACCTAGAAGGAGATTTATCAAAATGTCACACAACGCGGTGCAGCAAGGCAACTTGCTGCGCTGCGTTGCATGACAGGTAGAGGACAGGTATGCTCCATATTTAATATTAAATGCGCATTCCTGTCCTTTCCTTGTACTGGCGCACTATGTAATGCGTACCAACGCAGGAACACTTGCACCATGGTGCAAGGGTACCTGCATTGCAGGTGGAATTGTTTTTGTGCAGGAAGAAACTCCTTCCTGCACAAAAACAATCCTCCGAGGGGTGTCCTTGTTTCTACATGTTGTGCAGATTACAGCATACATAGGAAAAGGAAAAGCAAAGATAAATAAACATATTTCTCCTTGTTACATCTCACCTGGGAAGGCGTAGCATTTTGATGCATTCCAATGGTAAATATGGTAGTGCGCCAAAATCCATGAGTGGATGCATGGGAACACCCACGCTCCACACATGGGGCAGAGTAGGGCAAAACAGAGACTTGCGCTTCCTTGGGTTCCACGAGATTTACTAAGCCACTTAGGGCCATGTAAGGTGGCCTTGCATGGCTTGATACATCTCACTCTATGTTTTGCGTTGCCCTGCGCCCCCTTGCGTGGTCCAAGGGTGATGCAAACCTTTGCTAAATCTGGGCCCTAGTTTCCTAATAAATGGAAAATAGCCACTTGGAGCACAATCTTCCAAACACCATGTTTAGTGAACGTGAATATTTTCACACAGCACTTGTATTTTTTCAAGTATGATAGAGGTAGCAGCTTTTTCCTCACCAGGTTTCTCAATATGATTTTTCCTTTATATTATTTTTTTCTTTGCAGATTTATATAGCACACATTCGACCCAAAGGTATTAGAGCGCTTTACATGAGCACTGATTATGTTCCACAAAGACACATTAATTTTTTGGTAGGGATGGTGAGACCAAGTTATCTGCCCAGAATCACAGGATGTGGACGTGACCCCTGTCGGATTGTATGATGTGGTCTAGTGGTTGGGGTGGAGTTAAGAGGGAGGAGCAGGAACGGGAGGAGCCAGAGACAGGAACCACGACAGTTAGAATAGGGACAGGGAAGGCAACGGAAGCAGGCAATAAAGCTCCAGTAGAATAAGAATCTGAGTCTGTGTTTTCTATGTAGCACGATGCTACAACTGGCGACGAGGGTGGGATCGAGCACACAGTGTGACATGTGCTGATTCTGTGACGCTGCCCGACACTGTGACCCTGTCCCCCGGCAGCGTGAGTGAAAATCCGACCCTGAACCTCCATGACCGCTTGGAGCGGTAAATGAGCGTGGGAGCGCCGTCGCGCGTAGGAGGGTCGGAGCTCGCCCGTGTGTGGGGCTGGAGCACAAGAACAGAAGTGCCCACCGGGAGCGTACCCCGGCGGCAACTAGCCTGAAGCTCGCCCTGCGTGTGGGGCTGGAGCGTGGAGCTAAAAGCGCCTACCGAGTGCCCACCTCGGCGGCGAACAGAGCGGAGCTCGCCCCGTGCCTGGAGGCTTGAGCGTGCCCACCGGAGCCCACCCGGCGGCAGTAGCAGCGAAGAGCACCCCACGTGTGAGGAGTGGACAAGAGACAACCAAAAGCCGACCGGGAGCCCACTCCGGCGGCAAGAGACGAAAGAAAGAAATCTCACCTGCAGCAGTGACTCTGGCGGTGGATCGCGGCTGAAAACGGCGAGTGGTGAGTGGGAAACTGCAGCCCCGAGTGAATGTGTGGCTCCGGTCGAAGGAACGAGCAGAAACGACCAAAATCTCGTTGAAAGCGAGATTCCCGGCGGCCATCTTGAAGTCAGGCAGCATTGGCCAATCCCCTGCGGCCATTTTGAGGTCAGGCAGAGAGCCTGAAACCTCAATGAAGCATTGGGAAACACACTAAAAACAGCAAACAACCTTTGGCAAGTGTAAAGGCGAACAAGCACAGGCTGAAGCAAAAGGCAAAACACATAGACAAGCACAAGGACATGCATGAGCTGTCGGCTCTCCCCGGACCCCAACGAGGAGTGTCCAGTCCCTGGGCGTCGTGCGAGGAGATTCGCAGTTGCGACACACGAGCCCCAAAAGAGATCAATAAGCACTGGCAAGTGCAAAGTAAATGAGAAGAGATCTAAACAACAAGCAGCAGCAAATGGAAAGTGCCTGACTGAGGACACGAACACAAGGAAGACAGGCCAGACTGCCCCAAAGAGACAAACTAACACCGGCAGAGGTAAGAAGTAAGCATAGACGCATGCAAGAGATAGATGGAAGCAACACGTGGACACCAATAAACCCGAGCAAAGACAAGTACCAAAGTAAACCTCAGCACCACGGGAAGACAAATAGTTGCAGAAGTGGGAGAAGTCAAGAAAACAAATGATCCAGAAGCGGGAGCAGACAAGTATAAAAGAAGTCGTCTCTCATCAACCGAGTGACCGGACAATCTGCATTAGCTTAGAACGAACCGGAAGAACACTGACAACAAACACAAGCAAACACGGATCCTGCACGTAAACAAACACGAGCAAAGGCGAATACCGAAGCATACCTCCGTCACCACGCAACGATAAAGGCTCAACCTACCGGATTCCAAAGGAGATAACCAAACAGAGACTAGAGACCGGGGAGGGTCAGCAAAAGAAGACAAGAAGAAGAGTAAGGGAACAGTCCTGCGATATCGTCAAGCCAGGGCAGTCCACCATCATGTCGGTGAGAGAAGACACACATACTTCGAGCCCCTGCATTGGAGTGCCACCCCCGGTGACACAGACTAACAACCTGAGCCTGGGGCCAGAATGGAACCGGTGGCTGGAATCACTGGACGATTTTCTTGAGGCAATTGGTGAGCGAAGAGACAGAAAATGTCTGATGCTACTCCTTCAACTGGTCGGTCATGAGGGCCGACGCTTAATCAGAACATTTCCCAAAAAGGACACAGAGAGCTATAAAAGACTCCAAGTGAAGTTACGTGCCCATTTCCATGCACCGGTGGAAGTGGATCATGCTCGCATCGCTTTCAATACAGCACGGCAGGAACCAGGAGAACCATTGCTGAAATTCATCACCCGGTTCTTAAGTCTGGCACCCGGCTGCTATTTCAATACATTTACAAATGAAGAAGCAATTCGGCTCCGGATAATCGAAGGCTGTTCAAGCACAGACACAAAGCGCAAGATTCTTCAGGAACAGTGGTCACTAAAGAGAATCATCAGAGGGGCCGAGGTTGGAGTGCGGATGAAAGCAAAAGACTTGTCGGAAGACATGCACTCGAATGCAAGACACATGGGTGTCTGGAGAGAGACATCCCTCATGTCTGGGGGCAAGGCCCAGGGAACAAACAAAACTGAAAAGAAGGCGGGTGAATCAGAGCCAAGACGAAACAAGAGACACAGCGTCATGGAACACCCCAAGTCACCATCACAACAGACCAGGATGAATCAGGATTGCGAAAGCGACACTGATACAACCTTGCAGAGTTATTCAACCTCAAGGAGTCAGTCAACAGATGACTATACTGAGACAACCTCACGGAGTTACTCAACCTCAAGGAGTCAGTCAACCGATGATGAAAATGGCTACGAAGCGGATGAAGTGTCAAGCAGGTCAGATCACACCCATGGACAAGATGGCAGATTGCTCAACAAAGGGGCAAGCAAGACAAACTACAGAAGACAGAACCAGTCCCGTCAACGCCGGAAATCGGCACACGAACATCCCCGGGCGTCCTCCCGCTATGCACCAAAGTCTATAGATGAGTCCGAGGAAGCATCAATCAGCGAGACATATCACCCCAATGGCACGGACGTCAGCACGTCTAGCGAACGAGAAGAAGAAACCAACCACATGAGGAGTGGTAAGTCACTCAGACACCGAAAAGGGAGGGGCACGTGCACTCAAGACAGTTGTGTCAATGAGAAAACGGAGATGGGACAAGTGATGTCCCGTGTAAAGGGTAAAGACCAAATGCACCGAGATCAAACTAGAGAAGTAAATGTGTGGTTAACAAACAATCTCTCCATCACAACAACACAAAAGACACATAAAGAGACGTACCCAAAGGAATGCTCCATAGATAGCTCCGACTTCAGGAGCATGTCATCCCAAACCACCGACTCAATAAACTTATCAGTCACGATGCCCACAAAGGAACGTTCTCAAAAGAAATCCACGAACGACTCCTCCGAGTCAGAAAGTATGTCTGTCCAATCATTCAGGTCAACAAAATCATGGTCCCGACCACGTCCATGGCATCAGTCACCCGACCGCACAACAGAACCAAAGGACACCATGTCACATCAGTCATCGCCATTTCAAGACATGAGTAATGTGCCGTCACCCCTGATGGGATCAGCAAGGCTGACTAAAAGAACTGACGGAAGGAAAACAAAGAGATGGGACAGTATCTACCAAGTAGAAAAGGATTATCCTGTCACCCCGGGAGGAGGACCAAAAGCGGTGACGGAGATCGACTGTCACCGAATGAGAGAGAAACAGGTACCTGACCGGATGGTCAGGGGTTTCGCCGGTCTCAAACATGAGTGGGAGAGAGAGAGACAAACAGAGGCAGCAAACGAGTCCAGGAATCAAGACAGGACACCCATTTCAGATAGTACATTAATGTCTGGCATGCCCGATGGTGAACAGAAGAACAGTGCCGCTCCCAACCCGACAAGACAAAGAGAAATAACCTTACAGGTGGGAGCTCGGAAGAAGACCGGAACATTGTCCACTCCCGAAGGAGATCAACCGTCAACAGAACAAGAGTCACCAAGGAAAGCAGACTGCCACTGCCGAGCTGAGCCAGCAGCAGTCACACAACATGAAAGAACCATGATAACTGCGGAACCGGATAATAAACAGCCCACACATAATGGGTTGCATTCTCAAAAGTGCACTCCCGTAATCAAGGATGTCTTGGTTAAGGCACCGAAAAGATTGGCCAATGTCAGGACCACCACGGATTCGACACTACTGATGCTTGAAGAACAAGCCGTCCGCCAACCCGTGTGGTGGATTGAAGAATTGCGAACACTGTGGAAATTAAGTTCAGTTTGTTAAGAAAGGGGGAGATGTCGGATTGTATGATGTGGTCTAGTGGTTGGGGTGGAGTTAAGAGGGAGGAGCAGGAACGGGAGGAGCCAGAGACAGGAACCACGACAGTTAGAATAGGGACAGGGAAGGCAACGGAAGCAGGCAATAAAGCTCCAGTAGAATAAGAATCTGAGTCTGTGTTTTCTATGTAGCACGATGCTACAACCCCGAGGCTCGAACCTTGGTTTCCCAGCTCCAAAGTCAGCAATCTAGCAGTCAGGACACATCCTCTCCCCAGAGAGACTAACTAGTTTCAGCTATACCGAGTAAGTGTGCTACATGCCTGACAGCAGTCTGTGGCCGAGGATTATGGATGCCATGTGCTGCTGCTCCATTGTGCTGAAGTTTTGATTCTAGTGTCAGGTATCAGCTTAGAGTTGACGAGTGAAGCTGATTGTGAGAGAAGGTCCTGAGAGAACATTAAAAACCTGTCTTTCTGGAGATGCTGCTGAGGTGAAGTCGTTTTACTTTTCTGACATTTCCTCAGGGTATTTCATGAAGTGGTGTGAAAGGGCCACTCCTTGACTTTTATTCAGATGCGATTGTTTGAAGAAGCTGATACCTAGCATTGCTGAAGCTGGGTGAGGAGAAATACCTGTTTACGTATTCTTCTAGAGATGCTTGTTCACGTACTCTTCAGATAAGCATCAGGATTCCTTTTAAGCACAGATGGGACTGACATCAACAAGTTTCTAGACAAATTACGACTCTGGTTGGCCAGTATGAAATTCGGTGTGAAGTTGAGCAGTGGTTAATTTGTAAAAGAAAGATTCTCGTTACCTGAAGCCCTGCTCATATGCCGCGACAGGTGCAACTAATCATCGGCCTGCTGTATACCAACACTGGTGGCGTTTAATTCACTACCAGAGACTCCCTGCCCCTTTTTCTCCCCCTTGCAGAGTCCTGCTTTTGTCTTTTTGTGACGGTTTTGTCTTCTTTCTCTTTCTCTGTCTTTCCGATCACTGTGTTTTTCCGTCTTTTGCAAACAGGAAATATCAGGTGCGTGAAAATAAGTTCCGGTCCTCAAAAATAGTGCCGGTGCCCCTCCACCAGCAACCACTTGCTCAAATTAAGCACAGAAGGTTTCAATTTATGAGGCCCCTAACATCTCATATGCACTGCCAGAGCATCACTTTTTTGACGCTCTGAGGGCGCAATGTCCTGTAACATATTTACAACGCCACGCAAAGCCACTTTACGTGGCTTTTCATGGCCTTGTATATATGTGCCCCTTTCACGCAGAACACTGCATGAAAGGGACGTTCCATGGTGGTTGGTGTGGACCTTCGCACACGCCACACATATGGAATCTGAAGCATTCCCCGAGTTACGAAGAATCATAAACCTAGGATTGCGTCAGATTCTAACGCCACCACAGGGGTGGCGTTAGGGAGGAGCAACAAGGAGAAATATCCCTATTTCTCCTAATGTTTCCCTTTTTCTGTGTGTACTGCAGCACACATAGAAACAGGAAAACACATCTTGTGATTGTTTTTGTGCAGGAAGGTGTCCTTTCTTGCACAAAAACAATCACCACTACACTATGCAGACACCCTTGCACCATGGCATCAAGGGGGCCTGTGTTGGTGCATGGCAGCCCATTGTGCGCCAGCACTGCGGAAAAGGACAGGATTGCGCCATAGCTGATAGATACAGTGCATTCCTGCCCTTTTCTTTTGACGCAAGGCAGAGCAGCAAGATTCCTTGTGCCACTGCCCTGTGCCAAATCCTCATAAATGAGGCCCAATGTGGGACTAAGTGACTCCACTCTTTCAGATTTTGGATTGTGAGATAAGCTTTTCTCTACAGGGAAATTGTCAGCTATTCACATTTGCAGAATAATAGTGCACATTTCAATTCAATTCAATTCAATTCAATAGATCTTTATTCGGCTGGTCTGGCCAAAAAAGGGAAAGAGAAAGAACATACCACACATAATAGTCCATCATTATTAAATTCCACAATTGGACCATCATCAATGGGCAAAAATCATAAAACAGCAGAAGTGCAGATCAGAAAAATGAGAGCTCTAAGATTCTAATTTACACAATAATAGGAGATTAAGATCCCTCAATGCTAATATACCGTCAATAAGAGAAAACTGCCTCTCAGTTCAGGGAGAAATATTAACCCTCCCTGGTTCTTCTAACTCTAATAGCAGCTTTAAAAAAAAATAATTGAAGGAGATATTTGAGTATTCAGCAATTGCAGGTGATATAGATCTTCTTTACACCTGCGTCGGCCGAGGGTTCTTAACAGTAGTTTAAAAAAGTGCTTTTGTGCATGATTTATACAGGTACAAAAACATATAATCAACAAGGACTGTTCCGAGATGCCATCACAGGGATAGGACGGAGCAGAATTCCCCATAGTGGCATACGATTCAGCAAAGGACAAAAGCCAGTACTGGATCCAAATTGGAAGAACAGAAGTCTCTCTCATTGTGTTAATTCAAGCAATAGATAAAAATCTGGCTCAGGAGAAGGTGAAATAACACTCTTCATTTCATGGTCTCCACTGCGAGTCTGGTGTCTTCACAGGACTGTTAATATAATTTCTTAACCAGCAATTTATTTTCTTTCTTTATATTAGTAGGAGAGGAAAAGAGAGAGGATAGCCCAAGGGCCTTTAGTGAACTTGATATGTAACTCAGCCACAATATTGTGCATTCATTCTGCAAGCCAAAGCTGTTCAGGATGAGATCTCTACAGAGCTTGGCATAAGGAATAGTTCAAACGCTCACCCAGAGCAACAGGGGTGCCACATGGGAATGTAGTGCCCCGATAGCTGCCAGCACACTCCGTATCGACGGCTCAGACTCAGTCCGTCCCACCAAATTTTTTCCCAAGTCGACCATGTTCGCGTCCCCCAGAGACATCGGTCTTGCCCGGGGGAACCAGCAATTGGGGACGGACTGTCGCGGAGGGAGACCGAGGGCTTACCAAGATCACAATCCAGGCTCCGGTACCGCAAGCGAAGACTCCAGCCCGGTGAAAACCGGGGGGGGCGGTAAGCCGGGTCTCCTGGTCAGGGACCTCCGCCCACAGTACAGTCGTGCCTCGTCAACCCTGTATCGATTGTAAGCCAAATCAACAACCACCGTCAAAATAGGGCTAAGAAAGTTCTCCATCTCTGAGGACCGGACCCTGTCGATCACCCACGGCCGATGTTATTCAACTGGAACCCGGCTGGGCCAGTACTCGAGTCCCCGGCTCACAAGCTGGTGTTGGCCTCAAACTAAAACACAACATAACTCCGTCCGCCAAGCTAGTAAAAGTCCCGGGATCGCGCCAAGGTATATCACGGTAGTTCACACGCCTGGAGGCAGGGTGTAAATTCAGGATTTGTAGCAGGATTATCCGGCAGGGGACGGAGGTCGGCGGAGCCGGGAGCCTAAGCGGCCATCTTAGTTGCTAGCGTAGCTCCTCCCCTCAACAGTACACAAGATTGATATTGCCCTGCAAGGACTGACTGCCCTCTGACCAGTGAAAAAGGCAATCCAAACAAATACTAATACAGTGTGTTTTATGTTTACTGTCCGGGTGGTGTAGTCCAGGGAGAAACCTATGATCCAAGGGTACCTAGAAATTAGTAGGTCATAGATTCAAACAAACCAATTGGAGAGGAAGAAATTTTGTGAATACTACGGCTAATGAATGGAACCTATTTCCCCCACACCTCATATTAGGACTGTTCCCAACTTGCTTATGTTTGGTGAGGAACTAAAAACCTGGCTTTTTCCCATGAAGAACTAAGATTAGGGCTCATATTTTTCTCACTCAGAGCTAGTGACTTGACACCATCGGGTGATTGTTTGCGCTCAATAAGTTACTATAACATACATATACTCTCATTGAATCAGTGAAAGTTTGTGATCAATCTTATAGTCCCAATGTTTTAAGTTTCTAAGATTCTCAATTTCCCAGAGTTTACACTCTCCCCTTTGCTTACTACAATAACGTGTATAACACAGTGTTTGACCAAAATATCAAATCAATAATATTGTGGGTCACAAATATCATGGCCAGAATATTGTGACATCACGAATATTGTGGGAATTAATGTTGAAGGCAAGAATATTGTTTTTTAATCATTTAAATGTTTTTAATTATAGTTGTCTATAATATTGTTTTTAATATATTTCAGTATAATATTGTTTTTTATTTAAGTATCATAAGGTATTAGACATTGTTAAGATAGTACTGGGTTATTGGGTTTGTAGGAGATTAGGGTGGGACATTTTCTAATATGAAAAGTATTATTGTTAATTTATAATACGTTTTTATCTAAGTCTTTGTATTTAATTTATAAATAATTCTGTAAATTATTCAATTAGTTGTTATTTTAATTATTTGTTGATTTTTAATGGTTCAGGAGGTGTATCACTTTATTTATTTTTTGATTGTGTTAATTTTGTATTTATTAAGTATATTATTTTTAAAGTTTAATTTAATTTTGCATTTAAGAACAATAATTTATCTTTTTTTATATTATTTGTTTTTTTTAAATTATCTTAATCGTCAGCATTTGTTTTTCAGGTTAGTAGGATCTTAGTTGTGTTAAATAATTTAGTATTTATTGAGTATTATTTGAAACAGGCAGGGAGCTACCTGTGCGGTTACACGATCTTTTTCTCTGCTCGTTTTAAAAAAAATACAGTTTTTACAGTGTTTGTAATTTTTGTTTTTAACTCACCTTGTGCTCATTTGGCGCTCTCTGACACTGCTGAAGGGCCGGGGGCGTTCTCTCTGCCACGGTACTTGGAGATTGGCGAGGTCCGTCCGTGCGAGCGGACCGGCCATATTGGTGGTAGTAGGGGCGACGCTCTAGTGGTTGCTGACACCTGCAGCCACTCGCTCGCTCAGGGCTACATAATTGGGGATGGTACGGACGCGCAGCGGGCTCGACGGCGCGGCAAGCCCGTCTGCGCCTGTCCGCGCCAAAGTCGCGCTCAGCACCAGCCATGCTGCTTGTATCATACTTGAGGAAGCTGTTAAGGGCGAGTCTAATGTAAAAAAATACTCCAGGGAGCACCTTTTGCAGATTCGTGACTCTCATACTGACAAAGGTACCCTTGATTTTTTTATTATCAGCTTCTCCTCTTGGAGAATTTCTTGATAAAGGGTTAATGATGTGTGGACTCCTTAACGTGAGGTCACTTCCAAAACATAATGTATAAATTCAGCTACTCATACAAGTTCATGAGCTTGATGGTCTATTTATGACCGAAACATGGACTAGCAATGACTGTGAGGTCGACTTAGGGTGGGCATGCCCACCGGGGTATAAAATCCACCATCAACCTAGGCTTCAGGGGAGGGGAGGTGGAGTGGGAATCATTTATAGAGACTCCTGGAGGATCGTTAATTTTAATATTGACGCAATCACGGGCTTAGAACTACTTGGGGTGTCCATTAAAAATGAACAGGGGTTGGTCTGCACAGGGATTGTATGCTATAGACCTCCTGGGGCCTTTAGCATTCAGCAGCAAGGCTTATTGCTGGAATCCTTTTCCAACGTGGCGGCCTCCCACCATAAACTGATCATTCTGGGGGACTTTAACCTGTGGTTTAATGGTTCCTTAGACCCCGGTCTTCGTAACCTGCTTCAGTCCTGTGAGGGTTTTGGTCTCCATCAGCTGGTCTCCAAGGCTACATACAAAGCCGGTCACCTCCTTGACTTGGTGATATCCGAACCGAACCTCCTGCAGATGGATGGGGTTCTTCCCATGGACTGGACGGATCACTTTTTGGTAAAATTCTGTGTGAAATCTAAGTCTCATCTAACCCAAGCCCGGCACCCGCTGACGGAATATGTCAGTAGAAATTGGAAGGGGCTGGCTCATATGAGGAGCAGCGGACCTGTGTGAAAAATTAGGGAAAGTTTCCGTCCAGAAAATTCGATTGAGGACAATTACACCTCACTGTGTCTACAGGTCACCACAACCTTGGATACCTGTGCCCCGCTCAAAAAGCATAGAGGCAAGGGGAAAGCATCCGCCCCTTGGTTTAATGCATCTTTAAAAGATTTGAAATTAGGATGCAAACAGGCAGAAAGGAGATGGAGGTATGGTTATAAAGAGGCAGATAAGATGCTGTGGAAACTTAAAATTGAGGAGTATAAACGTGTGATAAGAAAGGTTAAAGCTGATTACTTCACCTCAATTATTTGCAATGCCGCCAATAGCTCCAGGAGTGTTTTTAATATTCTAAACAGCATTACAAACCCTGATTGTGCTAAGAACGAAATAGTTCCCTCCCAGGACCTCTGTGAAAACTTGGCTAGTTTCTTTAAAAAAAATTCCAATCAATCATTAAGGATCTTGGGGTTGGGCAGCCGGCCACCAGGAACCCTGGAATTAAGACCCCAGAAACCCCATCTGAGGATGAGCCAAAGGGCATGGATAATGGTTTGGGGTGGCAGGATGCTGAAACCCTGACCGAGCTTGGACCGCTCTCCACAGAGGATTTCAGCCGTATAGCACACAGTATTACTTCTGGATCCATTTTGGACCCAGTGCCACATAAGATCTGGAAAGAACATGAGCAGGACCTCCTCCCCACCCTTCGGTTGATCTGTAATCAGTCGCTGGAGAGCGGAGTTGTCCCCAGACAATGGAAACAAGCATTAGTATCACCATTGCTGAAGAAGCTGTCTCTAGATCCTGACTGCTCTAAAAATTACAGGCCAATTTCTTTGCTACCATTTCCAGCTAAAATTGTAGAACGTGCTGTCGCCATTACTCTCTCTGAGCATCTAGAACAACATAACTGGCTGGAAAAAGTTCAGTTCGGCTTCCGGCCGGCACATGGAACAGAGACCGCTCTGGTGACAGTCATGGACAAACTTCGAGGGCGGACAGACAGGGGCCAGTCAGCTATATTGATTCTGCTTGACCTGTCTGCCGCCTTCGATACGGTGGACCATGAGATTTTGCAGGGAAGACTTAGCGAGGCAGGAGTGAGAGGCTGTGCTTTACGCTGGTTCCGCTCTTTTCTGCATGATAGACAGCAGGCAGTCTCTCTCCCCCCTTTTCAATCAGCCTTCTCTAATGTGCAGTTTGGTGTGCCGCAAGGATCGGCAATCAGTCCTATCCTTTTTAATATTTACTTAAAACCTTTGATTGCGGTTATAAAATCCTATAATATTGACACGGTGAACTACGCGGATGACACCCAGATGATCCTCTCCTTTGAAGGAGAGGACTCAATTTCAATCGAGATCTTTCATGATTGCTTGCAGGATACTGCCCGATGGCTTCGGACCAATTCCTTACAATTCAATGCCGGCAAAACTGAGGTGGTGGTGTGCGCTGCAAATAATATCGCCCGTCCTCTCCCGCTCCCGGACAATTTTTGGCCCTCTGGCTTCTCTAATGCTGTGCAGCCGATAAAAAGTGCTCGCAACTTGGGCATTATGTTCGACTGCAGGCTCTCTTTGGAAGCTCAGGTTATAAAAACTACAGCCACCTGTTTTGCTATTATTAGGTCCCTTCGTAAGATCTTTCCCCTCTTACCTTATCAGGCGCGTGCTACAGTAGCAAGGTGCACAATTTTAAGTAGGCTTGACTACTGTAATGCCCTCCTTTTAGATGCTCCTTATTTTCTCTTGGATAGGCTACAAAGGATCCAATCAGCGACCGCGAAGCTGGTGCTTGGCTTATCAAGAAGGTGTTCTGCATCTGCTGCCCTTGCCAAGCTCCACTGGCTTCCTGTGAGACAGAGAGTGCATTTTAAATCACTCTGCCTGGTTTTTAAAGCCCTTCATGGGAGTGGACCAAAGCCTCTGCGGAAAAAGTTTGATTGGTATACTCCAGCGAGATTGCTTCGCTCGTCCTCAGCTAGACTAGTGAAGGTGCCCAACTTCAGGAGAGCCAGGTCAGGAGGCAGGTCCTTTGAAGTAGCTGCTGCTAGATTGTGGAATAAACTTCCCTGTGATATTTGACAAATCAGAGAACTTCTCCCATTTAGGAGACAGGTGAAAACTTGCCTGTTTCCGAAGACCTAGATGACCTGCCCGGTGGGACCCTTTCCCCCCCTACCCCCCTATTTTTGGCTGCTCAGCGCCAGGGTACCTGCTAGGTGATAGTGCTCTTAATAAGTTGAACAAATAAAATAAATAAATAATGTTTTTGTTTTTTATGTAATATTAATAATTTTTCGTTTGAATATTATTTGTTTTTGTTAGCTTTAATTGTCAGCTTTTTGGTATTTAAATTAGCAAGGTTCTTAAGTGTTTTTATTGAAAATATGTTTCCTTTATTTAAAGATTTTGTATTTGTAATATGAAATGCCTTAAATATAATTTTATTTGTTTTATATTTAATGAATGAGTATTATATTTTAAATATACTTAAACAATATTGGTCCATTATCAATATTTTATTTAACAAATTTAAGGGTGGAAATACAAATCTGATCCTTTCAAAGACCAACAACCATTTCCCTACTGCTGCTTAGATTGGAGTAAATCTGACCCCTCCAAAGTACAAAACACTCTCTAAAGTTGCTCAAATTGAACTGGCAATAGTAAATCTAACCCCTCCTAAATCTAACACTTTCCCTATTGTTGTTTAGATTGGACTGGGAATAATAAATCTGACCCCTACAAAATCCAACATGTTCCCTACTGTTTGTGTGGTTGGAGTCCAATGCTAAATCTTACCCCTTCAAAGTCCAACACTTTCCCTACTGTTGCTCAAATTGGAGTGGAAATAGTAAATTTTACGCTGGCAAAGACCTGCAATTACCCTAGTACTGCTTAGTTAGGAGTGGTAATATTTATTGTAATGTTTACCTAGTTTTTTAAATATGTTTATTTTATTAGAAAATTAAATCATTCTTATTTATTGTATATTTAAATTTTTAGCAATTCTTGTTTTTATTTAAGCCTCTATATGTTATCTACATATGTTTATTATTTTTATTGGTATTAATAATTTGAATGTAATTTATTTTATAATTTGTTTATATAATTTTTTAATGTATATATTTGTATTTATTTTTACTTTACCTTATATGAATTCTTTAATATTATACTAATTTATTTTTAATTGTATTCATATTTTAAACTTCAATACCTAAGTTAAATTAAAGACCTAGAGGGAGATCTATCAAAATGTCACACAACACGGTGCAGCAAGACAACTTGCTGCGCTGCGTTGCATGACAGGTAGAGGACAGGTATGCTCCATATTTAATATTAAATGCGCATTCCTGTCCTTTCCTTGCACTGGCGCACTATGTAATGCATACCAACGCAGGAACACTTGCACCATGGTGCAAGGGTACCTGCATTGCAGGTGGAATTGTTTTTGTGCAGGAAGAAACTCCTTCCTGCACAAAAACAATCCTCCGAGGGGTGTCCTTGTTTCTACATGTTGTGCAGAATACAGCATACATAGGAAAAGCAAAGATAAATAAACATATTTCTCCTTGTTACATCTCACCTGGGAAGGCGTAGCATTTTGATGCATTCCCATGGTAAATATGGTAGTGCGCCAAAATCCATGAGTGGATGCATGGGAACACCCACGCTCCACACATGGGGCAGAGTAGGGCAAAGCAGAGACTTGCGCTTCCTTGGGTTCCACAAGATTTACTAAGCCACTTAGGGCCATGTAAGGTGGCCTTGCATGGCTTGATACATCTCACTCTATGTTTTGCGTTGCCCTGCGTCCCCTTGCGTGGTCCAAGGGTGATGCAAACCTTTGCTAAATCTGGGCCCTAGTTTCCTAATAAATGGAAAATAACCACTTGGAGCACAATCTTCCAAACGCCATGTTTAGCGAACGTGAATATTTTCACACAGCACTTGTATTTTTTCAAGTATGATAGAGGTAGCAGCTTTTTCCTCACCAGGTTTCTCAATATGATTTTTCCTTTATATTATTTTTTTCTTTGCAGATTTATATAGCACACATTCGACCCAAAGGTATTGGAGCGCTTTACATGACCACTGATTATGTTCCACAAAGACACATTAATTTTTTGGTAGGGATGGTGAGACCAAGTTATCTGCCCAGAATCACAGGATGTGGACGTGACCCCGAGGCTCGAACCTTGGTTTCCAGCTCCAAAATCAGCAATCTAGCCGTCAGGACACATCCTCTCCCCTGGGAGACTAACTAGTTTCAGCTATACCGAGTAAGTGTGCTACATGCCTGACAGCAGTCTGTGGCCGAGGATTATGGATGCCATGTGCTGCTGCTCCATTGTGCTGAAGCTTTGATTCTAGTGTCAGGTATCAGCTTAGAGTTGACGAGTGAAGCTGATTGTGAGAGAAGGTCCTGAGTGAACATTAAAAACCTGTCTTTCTGGAGATGCTGCTGAGGTGAAGTCGTTTTACTTTTCTGACATTTCCTCAGGGTATTTCATGAAGTGGTGTGAGTGGGCCACTCCTTGACTTTTATTCAGATGCGATTGTTTGAAGAAGCTGATACCTAGCATTGCTGAAGCTGGGTGAGGAGAAATACCTGTTTACGTATTCTTCTAGAGATGCTTGTTCACGTACTCTTCAGATAAGCATCAGGATTCCTTTTAAGCACAGATGGGACTGACATCAACAAGTTTCTAGACAAATTACGACTCTGGTTGGCCAGTATGAAATTCGGTGTGAAGTTGAGCAGTGGTTAATTTGTAAAAGAAAGATTCTCGTTACCCGAAGCCCTGCTCATATGCCGCGACAGGTGCAACTAATCATCGGCCTGCTGTATACCAACACTGGTGGCGTTTAATTCACTACCAGAGACTCCCTGCCCCTTTTTCTCCCCCTTGCAGAGTCCTGCTTTCGTCTTTTTGTGACGGTTTTGTCTTCTTTCTCTTTCTCTGTCTTTCCGATCACTGTGTTTTTCCGTCTTTTGCAAACAGGAAATATCAGGTGCGTGAAAAAAAGTTCCGGTCCTCAAAAATAGTGCCGGTGCCCCTCCACCAGCAACCACTTGCTCAAATTAAGCACAGAAGGTTTCAATTTATGAGGCCCCTAACATCTCCTATGCACTGCCAGAGCCTCACTTTTTTGAAAATCTGAGGGCGCAATGTCCTGTAACATATTTACAACGCCACGCAAAGCCACTTTACGTGGCTTTTCATGGCCTTGTATATATGTGCCCCTTTTACGCAGAACACTGCATGAAAGGGACGTTCCATGGTGGTTGGTGTGGACCTTCGCACACGCCACACATATGGAATCTGAAGCATTCCCCGAGTTACGAAGAATCATAAACCTAGGATTGCGTCAGATTCTAACGCCACCACAGGGGTGGCGTTAGGGAGGAGCAACAAGGAGAAATATCCCTATTTCTCCTAATGTTTCCCTTTTTTTGTGTGTACTGCAGCACACATAGAAACAGGAAAACACATCTTGTGATTGTTTTTGTGCAGGAAGGTGTCCTTTCTTGCACAAAAACAATCACCACTACACTATGCAGACACCCTTGCACCATGGCATCAAGGGGGCCTGTGTTGGTGCATGGCAGCCCATTGTGCGCCAGCACTGCGGAAAAGGACAGGATTGCGCCATAGCTGATAGATACAGTGCATTCCTGCCCTTTTCTTTTGACGCAAGGCAGAGCAGCAAGATTCCTTGTGCCACTGCCCTGTGCCAAATCTTCATAAAGGAGGCCCAATGTGGGACTAAGTGACTCCACTCTTTCAGATTTTGGATTGTGAGATAAGCTTTTCTCTACAGGGAAATTGTCAGCTATTCACATTTGCAGAATAATAGTGCACATTTCAATTCAATTCAATTCAATTCAATAGATCTTTATTCGGCTGGTCTGGCCAAAAAAGGCAAAGAGAAAGAACATACCACACATAATAGTCCATCATTATTAAATTCCACAATTGGACCATCATCAATGGGCAAAAATCATAAAACAGCAGAAGTGCAGATCAGAAAAATGAGAGCTCTAAGATTCTAATTTACACAATAATAGGAGATTAAGATCCCTCAATGCTAATATACCGTCAATAAGAGAAAACTGCCTCTCAGTTCAGGGAGAAATATTAACCCTCCCTGGTTCTTCTAACTCTAATAGCAGCTTTAAAAAAAAATAATTGAAGGAGATATTTGAGTATTCAGCAATTGCAGGTGATATAGATCTTCTTTACACCTGCGTCGGCCGAGGGTTCTTAACAGTAGTTTAAAAAAGTGCTTTTGTGCATGATTTATACAGGTACAAAAACATATAATCAACAAGGACTGTTCCGAGATGCCATCACAGGGATAGGATGGAGCAGAATTCCCCATAATGGCATACGATTCAGCAAAGGACAAAAGCCAGTACTGGATCCAAATTGGAAGAACAGAAGTCTCTCCCATTGTGTTAATTCAAGCAAGAGATAAAAATCTGGCTCAGGAGAAGGTGAAATAACACTCTTCATTTCATGGTCTCCACTGCGAGTCTGGTGTCTTCACAGGACTGTTAATATAATTTCTTAACCAGCAATTTATTTTCTTTCTTTATATTAGTAGGAGAGGAAAAGAGAGAGGATAGCCCAAGGGCCTTTAGTGAACTTGATATGTAACTCAGCCACAATATTGTGCATTCATTCTGCAAGCCAAAGCTGTTCAGGATGAGATCTCTGCAGAGCTTGGCATAAGGAATAGTTCAAACGCTCACCCAGAGCAACAGGGGTGCCACATGGGAATGCAGTGCCCCGATAGCTGCCAGCACACTCCGTATCGACGGCTCAGACTCAGTCCGTCCCACAAAATTATTTCCCAAGTCGACCATGTTCACGTCCCCCAGAGACATCGGTCTTGCCCGGGGGAACCAGCAATTGGGGACGGACTGTCGCGGAGGGAGACCGAGGGCTTACCAAGATCACAATCCAGGCTCCGGTACCGCAAGCGAAGACTCCGGCCCGGCGAACACCGGGGGGGCGGTAAGCCGGGTCTCCGGGTCAGGGACCTCCGCCCACAGTACAGTCGTGCCTCGTCAACCCTGTATCGATTGTAAGCCAAATCAACAACCACCGTCAAAATAGGGCTAAGAAAGTTCTCCATCTCTGAGGACCGGACCCTGTCGATCACCCACGGCCGATGTTATTCAACTGGAACCCGGCTGGGCCAGTACTCGAGTCCCCGGCTCACAAGCTGGTGTTGGCCTCAAACTAAAACACAACATAACTCCGTCCGCCAAGCTAGTAAAAGTCCCGGGATCGCGCCAAGGTATATCACGGTAGTTCACACGCCTGGAGGCAGGGTGTAAATTCAGGATTTGTAGCAGGATTATCCGGCAGGGGACGGAGGTCGGCGGAGCCGGGAGCCTAAGCGGCCTCTTAGTTGCTAGCGTAGCTCCTCCCCTCAACAGTACACAAGATTGATATTGCCCTGCAAGGACTGACTGCCCTCTGACCAGTGAAAAAGGCAATCCAAACAAATACTAATACAGTGTGTTTTATGTTTACTGTCCGGGTGGTGTAGTCCAGGGAGAAACCTATGATCCAAGGGTACCTAGAAATTAGTAGGTCATAGATTCAAACAAACCAATTGGAGAGGAAGAAATTTTGTGAATACTACGGCTAATGAATGGAACCTATTTCCCCCACACCTCATATTAGGACTGTTCCCAACTTGCTTATGTTTGGTGAGGAACTAAAAACCTGGCTTTTTCCCATGAAGAACTAAGATTAGGGCTCATATTTTTCTCACTCAGAGCTAGTGACTTGACACCATCGGGTGATTGTTTGCGCTCAATAAGTTACTATAACATACATATACTCTCATTGAATCAGTGAAAGTTTGTGATCAATCTTATAGTCCCAATGTTTTAAGTTTCTAAGATTCTCAATTTCCCAGAGTTCACACTCTCCCCTTTGCTTACTACAATAACGTGTATAACACAGTGTTTGACCAAAATATCAAATCAATAATATTGTGGGTCACAAATATCATGGCCAGAATATTGTGACATCATGAATATTGTGGGAATTAATGTTGAAGGCAAGAATATTGTTTTTTAATCATTTAAATGTTTTTAATTATAGTTGTCTATAATATTGTTTTTAATATATTTCAGTATAATATTGTTTTTTATTTAAGTATCATAAGGTATTAGACATTGTTAAGATAGTACTGGGTTATTGGGTTTGTAGGAGATTAGGGTGGGACATTTTCTAATATGAAAAGTCTTATTGTTAATTTATAATACGTTTTTATCTAAGTCTTTGTATTTAATTTATAAATAATTGTGTAAATTATTCAATTAGTTGTTATTTTAATTATTTGTTGATTTTTAATGGTTCAGGAGGTTGATCACTTTATTTATTTTTTGATTGTGTTAATTTTGTATTTATTAAGTATATTATTTTTAAAGTTTTATTTAATTTTGCATTTAAGAACAATAATTTATCTTTTTTTATATTATTTTTTTTTTTTAATTATCTTAATCATCAGCATTTGTTTTTCAGGTTAGTAGGATCTTAATTGTGTTAAATAATTTAGTATTTATTGAGTATTATTTGAAACAGGCAGGGAGCTACCTGTGTGGTTACACGATCTTTTTCTCTGCTCGTTTTAAAAAAAATACAGTTTTTACAGTGTTTGTAATTTTTGTTTTTAACTCACCTTGTGCTCATTTGGCGCTCTCTGACACTGCTGAAGGGCCGGGGGCGTTCTCTCTGCCACGGTACTTGGAGATTGGCGAGGTCCGTCCGTGCGAGCGGACCGGCCATTTGGTGGTAGTAGGGGCGACGCTCTAGTGGTTGCTGACACCTGCAGCCACTCGCTCGCTCAGGGCTACATAATTGGGGATGGTACGGACGCGCAGCGGACGCGCGCAGCAGGCTCGACGCCGCGGCAAGCCCGTCTGCGCCTGTCCGCGCCAAAGTCGCGCTCAGCACCAGCCATGCTGCTTGTATCATACTTGAGGAAGCTGTTAAGGGCGAGTCTAATGTAAAAAAATACTCCAGGGAGCACCTTTTGCAGATTCGTGACTCTCATACTGACAAAGGTACCCTTGATTTTTTTATTATCAGCTTCTCCTCTTGGAGAATTTCTTGATAAAGGGTTAATGATGTGTGGACTCCTTAACGTGAGGTCACTTCCAAAACATAATGTATTAATTCAGCTACTCATACAAGTTCATGAGCTTGATGTGCTATTTATGACCGAAACATGGACTAGCAATGACTGTGAGGTCGACTTAGGGTGGGCATGCCCACCGGGGTATAAAATCCACCATCAACCTAGGCTTCAGGGGAGGGGAGGTGGAGTGGGAATCATTTATAGAGACTCCTGGAGGATCGTTAATTTTAATATTGACGCAATCACTGGCTTAGAACTACTTGGGGTGTCCATTAAAAATGAACAGGGGTTGGTCTGCACAGGGATTTTATGCTATAGACCTCCTGGGGCCTTTAGCATTCAGCAGCAAGGCTTATTGCTGGAATCCTTTTCCAACGTGGCGGCCTCCCACCATAAACTGATCATTCTGGGGGACTTTAACCTGTGGTTTAATGGTTCCTTAGACCCCGGTCTTCGTAACCTGCTTCAGTCCTGTGAGGGTTTTGGTCTCCATCAGCTGGTCTCCAAGGCTACACACAAAGCCGGTCACCTCCTTGACTTGGTGATATCCGAACCTCACCTCCTGCAGATGGATGGGGTTCTTCCCATGGACTGGACGGATCACTTTTTGGTAAAATTCTGTGTGAAATCTAAGTCTCATCTAACCCAAGCCCGGCACCCGCTGACGGAATATGTCAGTAGAAATTGGAAGGGGCTGGCTCATATGAGGAGCAGCGGACCTGTGTGAAAAATTAGGGAAAGTTTCCGTCCAGAAAATTCGATTGAGGACAATTACACCTCACTCTGTCTACAGGTCACCACAACCTTGGATACCTGTGCCCCGCTCAAAAAGCATAGAGGCAAGGGGAAAGCATCCGCCCCTTGGTTTAATGCATCTTTAAAAGATTTGAAATTAGGATGCAAACAGGCAGAAAGGAGATGGAGGTATGGTTATAAAGAGGCAGATAAGATGCTGTGGAAACTTAAAATTGAGGAGTATAAACGTGTGATAAGAAAGGTTAAAGCTGATTACTTCACCTCAATTATTTGCAATGCCGCCAATAGCTCCAGGAGTGTTTTTAATATTCTAAACAGCATTACAAACCCTGATTGTGCTAAGAACGAAATAGTTCCCTCCCAGGACCTCTGTGAAAACTTGGCTAGTTTCTTTAAAAAAAATTCCAATCAATCATTAAGGATCTTGGGGTTGGGCAGCCGGCCACCAGGAACCCTGGAATTAAGACCCCAGAAACCCCATCTGAGGATGAGCCAAAGGGCATGGATAATGGTTTGGGGTGGCAGGATGCTGAAACCCTGACCGAGCTTGGACCGCTCTCCACAGAGGATTTCAACCGTATAGCACACAGTATTACTTCTGGATCCATTTTGGACCCAGTGCCACATAAGATCTGGAAAGAACATGAGCAGGACCTCCTCCCCACCCTTCGGTTGATCTGTAATCAGTCGCTGGAGAGCGGAGTTGTCCCCAGACAATGGAAACAAGCATTAGTATCACCATTGCTGAAGAAGCTGTCTCTAGATCCTGACTGCTCTAAAAATTACAGGCCAATTTCTTTGCTACCATTTCCAGCTAAAATTGTAGAACGTGCTGTCGCCATTACTCTCTCTGAGCATCTAGAACAACATAACTGGCTGGAAGAAGTTCAGTTCGGCTTCCGGCCGGCACATGGAACAGAGACCGCTCTGGTGACAGTCATGGACAAACTTCGAGGGCGGACAGACAGGGGCCAGTCAGCTATATTGATTCTGCTTGACCTGTCTGCCGCCTTCGATACGGTGGACCATGAGATTTTGCAGGGAAGACTTAACGAGGCAGGAGTGAGAGGCTGTGCTTTACGCTGGTTCCGCTCTTTTCTGCATGATAGACAGCAGGCAGTCTCTCTCCCCCCTTTTCAATCAGCCTTCTCTAATGTGCAGTTTGGTGTGCCGCAAGGATCGGCAATCAGTCCTATCCTTTTTAATATTTACTTAAAACCTTTGATTGCGGTTATAAAATCCTATAATATTGACACGGTGAACTACGCAGATGACACCCAGATGATCCTCTCCTTTGAAGGAGAGGACTCAATTTCAATCGAGATCTTTCATGATTGCTTGCAGGATACTGCCCGATGGCTTCGGACCAATTCCTTACAATTCAATGCCGGCAAAACTGAGGTGGTGGTGTGCGCTGCGAATAATATCTCCCGTCCTCTCCCTCTCCCGGACAATTTTTGGCCCTCTGGCTTCTCTAATGCTGTGCAGCCGATAAAAAGTGCTCGCAACTTGGGCATTATGTTCGACTGCAGGCTCTCTTTGGAAGCTCAGGTTATAAAAACTACAGCCACCTGTTTTGCTATTATTAGGTCCCTTCGTAAGATCTTTCCCCTCTTACCTTATCAGGCGCGTGCTACAGTAGCAAGGTGCACAATTTTAAGTAGGCTTGACTACTGTAATGCCCTCCTTTTAGATGCTCCTTATTTTCTCTTGGATAGGCTACAAAGGATCCAATCAGCGACCGCGAAGCTGGTGCTTGGCTTATCAAGAAGGTGTTCTGCATCTGCTGCCCTTGCCAAGCTCCACTGGCTTCCTGTGAGACAGAGAGTGCATTTTAAATCACTCTGCCTGGTTTTTAAAGCCCTTCATGGGAGTGGACCAAAGCCTCTGCGGAAAAAGTTTGATTGGTATACTCCAGCGAGATTGCTTCGCTCGTCCTCAGCTAGACTAGTGAAGGTGCCCAACTTCAGGAGAGCCAGGTCAGGAGGCAGGTCCTTTGAAGTAGCTGCTGCTAGATTGTGGAATAAACTTCCCTGTGATATTTGACAAATCAGAGAACTTCTCCCATTTAGGAGACAGGTGAAAACTTGCTTGTTTCCGAAGACCTAGATGACCTGCCCGGTGGGACCCTTTCCCCCCCTACCCCCCTATTTTTGGCTGCTCAGTGCCAGGATACCTGCTAGGTGATAGTGCGCTTAATAAGTTGAACAAATAAAATAAATAAATAATGTTTTTGTTTTTTATGTAATATTAATAATTTTTCGTTTGAATATTATTTGTTTTTGTTAGCTTTAATTGTCAGCTTTTTGGTATTTAAATTAGCAAGGTTCTTAAGTGTTTTTATTGAAAATATGTTTCCTTTATTTAAAGATTTTGTATTTGTAATATGAAATGCCTTAAATATAATTTTATTTGTTTTATATTTAATGGATGAGTATTATATTTTAAATATACTTAAACAATATTGGTCCATTATCAATATTTTATTTAACAAATTTAAGGGTGGAAATACAAATCTGATCCTTTCAAAGACCAACAACCATTTCCCTACTGCTGCTTAGATTGGAGTAAATCTGACCCCTCCAAAGTACAAAACACTCTCTAAAGTTGCTCAAATTGAACTGGCAATAGTAAATCTAACCCCTCCTAAATCTAACACTTTCCCTATTGTTGTTTAGATTGAACTGGGAATAATAAATCTGACCCCTACAAAATCCAACATTTTCCCTACTGTTTGTGTGGTTGGAGTCCAATGCTAAATCTTACCCCTTCAAAGTCCAACACTTTCCCTACTGTTGCTCAAATTGGAGTGGAAATAGTAAATTTGACGATGGCAAAGACCTGCAATTACCCTAGTACTGCTTAGTTAGGAGTGGTAATATTTATTGTAATGTTTACCTAGTTTTTTAAATATGTTTATTTTATTAGAAAATTAAATCATTCTTATTTATTGTATATTTAAATTTTTAGCAATTCTTGTTTTTATTTAAGCCTCTATATGTTATCTACATATGTTTATTATTTTTATTTTTATTAATAATTTGAATGTAATTTATTTTATAATTTGTTTATATAATTTTTTTAATGTATATATTTGTATTTATTTTTACTTTACCTGATATGAATTCTTTAATATTATACTAATGTATTTTTAATTGTATTCATATTTTAAACTTCAATACCTAAGTTAAATTAAAGACCTAGAAGGAGATTTATCAAAATGTCACACAACGCGGTGCAGCAAGGCAACTTGCTGCGCTGCGTTGCATGACAGGTAGAGGACAGGTATGCTCCATATTTAATATTAAATGCGCATTCCTGTCCTTTCCTTGTACTGGCGCACTATGTAATGCGTACCAACGCAGGAACACTTGCACCATGGTGCAAGGGTACCTGCATTGCAGGTGGAATTGTTTTTGTGCAGGAAGAAACTCCTTCCTGCACAAAAACAATCCTCCGAGGGGTGTCCTTGTTTCTACATGTTGTGCAGAATACAGCATACATAGGAAAAGGAAAAGCAAAGATAAATAAACATATTTCTCCTTGTTACATCTCACCTGGGAAGGCGTAGCATTTTGATGCATTCCCATGGTAAATATGGTAGTGCGCCAAAATCCATGCGTGGATGCATGGGAACACCCACGCTCCACACATGGGGCAGAGTAGGGCAAAGCAGAGACTTGCGCTTCCTTGGGTTCCACAAGATTTACTAAGCCACTTAGGGCCATGTAAGGTGGCCTTGCATGGCTTGATACATCTCACTCTATGTTTTGCGTTGCCCTGTGTCCCCTTGCGTGGTGCAAGGGTGATGCAAACCTTTGCTAAATCTGGGCCCTAGTTTCCTAATAAATGGAAAATAACCACTTGGAGCACAATCTTCCAAACGCCATGTTTAGCGAACGTGAATATTTTCACACAGCACTTGTATTTTTTCAAGTATGATAGAGGTAGCAGCTTTTTCCTCACCAGGTTTCTCAATATGATTTTTCCTTTATATTATTTTTTTCTTTGCAGATTTATATAGCACACATTCGACCCAAAGGTATTGGAGCGCTTTACATGAGCACTGATTATGTTCCACAAAGACATATTAATTTTTTGGTAGGGATGGTGAGACCAAGTTATCTGCCCAGAATCACAGGATGTGGACGTGACCCCGAGGCTCGAACCTTGGTTTCCCAGCTCCAAAGTCAGCAATCTAGCCGTCAGGACACATCCTCTCCCCAGAGAGACTAACTAGTTTCAGCTATACCGAGTAAGTGTGCTACATGCCTGACAGCAGTCTGTGGCCGAGGATTATGGATGCCATGTGCTGCTGCTCCATTGTGCTGAAGCTTTGATTCTAGTGTCAGGTATCAGCTTAGAGTTGACGAGTGAAGCTGATTGTGAGAGAAGGTCCTGAGTGAACATTAAAAACCTGTCTTTCTGGAGATGCTGCTGAGGTGAAGTCGTTTTACTTTTCTGACATTTCCTCAGGGTATTTCATGAAGTGGTGTGAGTGGGCCACTCCTTGACTTTTATTCAGATGCGATTGTTTGAAGAAGCTGATACCTGGCATTGCTGAAGCTGGGTAAGGAGAAATACCTGTTTACGTATTCTTCTAGAGATGCTTGTTCACGTACTCTTCAGATAAGCATCAGGATTCCTTTTAAGCACAGATGGGACTGACATCAACAAGTTTCTAGACAAATTACGACTCTGGTTGGCCAGTATGAAATTCGGTGTGAAGTTGAGCAGTGGTTAATTTGTAAAAGAAAGATTCTCGTTACCCGAAGCCCTGCTCATATGCCGCGACAGGTGCAAATAATCATCGGCCTGCTGTATACCAACACTGGTGGCGTTTAATTCACTACCAGAGACTCCCTGCCCCTTTTTCTCCCCCTTGCAGAGTCCTGCTTTTGTCTTTTTGTGACGGTTTTGTCTTCTTTCTCTTTCTCTGTCTTTCCGATCACTGTGTTTTTCCGTCTTTTGCAAACAGGAAATATCAGGTGCGTGAAAATAAGTTCCGGTCCTCAAAAATAGTGCCGGTGCCCCTCCACCAGCAACCACTTGCTCAAATTAAGCACAGAAGGTTTCAATTTATGAGGCCCCTAACATCTCCTATGCACTGCCAGAGCATCACTTTTTTGACGCTCTGAGGGCGCAATGTCCTGTAACATATTTACAACGCCACGCAAAGCCACTTTACGTGGCTTTTCATGGCCTTGTATATATGTGCCCCTTTCACGCAGAACACTGCATGAAAGGGACGTTCCATGGTGGTTGGTGTGGACCTTCGCACACGCCACACATATGGAATCTGAAGCATTCCCCGAGTTACGACGAATCATAAACCTAGGATTGCGTCAGATTCTAACGCCACCACAGGGGTGGCGTTAGGGAGGAGCAACAAGGAGAAATATCCCTATTTCTCCTAATGTTTCCCTTTTTCTGTGTGTACTGCAGCACACATAGAAACAGGAAAACACATCTTGTGATTGTTTTTGTGCAGGAAGGTGTCCTTTCTTGCACAAAAACAATCACCACTACACTATGCAGACACCCTTGCACCATGGCATCAAGGGGGCCTGTGTTGGTGCATGGCAGCCCATTGTGCGCCAGCACTGCGGAAAAGGACAGGATTGCGCCATAGCTGATAGATACAGTGCATTCCTGCCCTTTTCTTTTGACGCAAGGCAGAGCAGCAAGATTCCTTGTGCCACTGCCCTGTGCCAAATCCTCATAAATGAGGCCCAATGTGGGACTAAGTGACTCCACTCTTTCAGATTTTGGATTGTGAGATAAGCTTTTCTCTACAGGGAAATTGTCAGCTATTCACATTTGCAGAATAATAGTGCACATTTCAATTCAATTCAATTCAATTCAATAGATCTTTATTCGGCTGGTCTGGCCAAAAAAGGCAAAGAGAAAGAACATACCACACATAATAGTCCATCATTATTAAATTCCACAATTGGACCATCATCAATGGGCAAAAATCATAAAACAGCAGAAGTGCAGATCAGAAAAATGAGAGCTCTAAGATTCTAATTTACACAATAATAGGAGATTAAGATCCCTCAATGCTAATATACCGTCAATAAGAGAAAACTGCCTCTCAGTTCAGGGAGAAATATTAACCCTCCCTGGTTCTTCTAACTCTAATAGCAGCTTTGAAAAAAATAATTGAAGGAGATATTTGAGTATTCAGCAATTGCAGGTGATATAGATCTTCTTTACACCTGCGTCGGCCGAGGGTTCTTAACAGTAGTTTAAAAAAGTGCTTTTGTGCATGATTTATACTGGTACAAAAACATATAATCAACAAGGACTGTTCCGAGATGCCATCACAGGGATAGGACGGAGCAGAATTCCCCATAGTGGCATACAATTCAGCAAAGGACAAAAGCCAGTACTGGATCCAAATTGGAAGAACAGAAGTCTCTCCCATTGTGTTAATTCAAGCAAGAGATAAAAATCTGGCTCAGGAGAAGGTGAAATAACACTCTTCATTTCATGGTCTCCACTGCGAGTCTGGTGTCTTCACAGGACTGTTAATATAATTTCTTAACCAGCAATTTATTTTCTTTCTTTATATTAGTAGGAGAGGAAAAGAGAGAGGATAGCCCAAGGGCCTTTAGTGAACTTGATATGTAACTCAGCCACAATATTGTGCATTCATTCTGCAAGCCAAAGCTGTTCAGGATGAGATCTCTGCAGAGCTTGGCATAAGGAATAGTTCAAACGCTCACCCAGAGCAACAGGGGTGCCACATGGGAATGTAGTGCCCCGATAGCTGCCAGCACACTCCGTATCGACGGCTCAGACTCAGTCCGTCCCACAAAATTTTTTCCCAAGTCGACCATGTTCGCGTCCCCCAGAGACATCGGTCCTGCCCGGGGGAACCAGCAATTGGGTACGGACTGTCGCGGAGGGAGACCGAGGGCTTACCAAGATCACAATCCAGGCTCCGGTACTGCAAGCGAAGACTCCGGCCCGGCGAACACCGGGGGGGGCAGTAAGCCGGGTCTCCGGGTCAGGGACCTCCGCCCACAGTACAGTCGTGCCTCGTCAACCCTGTATCGATTGTAAGCCAAATCAACAACCACCGTCAAAATAGGGCTAAGAAAGTTCTCCATCTCTGAGGACCGGACCCTGTCGATCACCCACGGCCGATGTTATTCAACTGGAACCCGGCTGGGCCAGTACTCGAGTCCCCGGCTCACAAGCTGGTGTTGGCCTCAAACTAAAACACAACATAACTCCGTCCGCCAAGCTAGTAAAAGTCCCGGGATCGCGCCAAGGTATATCACGGTAGTTCACACGCCTGGAGGCAGGGTGTAAATTCAGGATTTGTAGCAGGATTATCCGGCAGGGGACGGAGGTCGGCGGAGCCGGGAGCCTAAGCGGCCATCTTAGTTGCTAGCGTAGCTCCTCCCCTCAACAGTACACAAGATTGATATTGCCCTGCAAGGACTGACTGCCCTCTGACCAGTGAAAAAGGCAATCCAAACAAATACTAATACAGTGTGTTTTATGTTTACTGTCCGGATGGTGTAGTCCAGGGAGAAACCTATGATCCAAGGGTACCTAGAAATTAGTAGGTCATAGATTCAAACAAACCAATTGGAGAGGAAGAAATTTTGTGAATACTACGGCTAATGAATGGAACCTATTTCCCCCACACCTCATATTAGGACTGTTCCCAACTTGCTTATGTTTGGTGAGGAACTAAAAACCTGGCTTTTTCCCATGAAGAACTAAGATTAGGGCTCATATTTTTCTCACTCAGAGCTAGTGACTTGACACCATCGGGTGATTGTTTGCGCTCAATAAGTTACTATAACATACATATACTCTCATTGAATCAGTGAAAGTTTGTGATCAATCTTATAGTCCCAATGTTTTAAGTTTCTAAGATTCTCAATTTCCCAGAGTTCACACTCTCCCCTTTGCTTACTACAATAACGTGTATAACACAGTGTTTGACCAAAATATCAAATCAATAATATTGTGGGTCACAAATATCATGGCCAGAATATTGTGACATCACGAATATTGTGGGAATTAATGTTGAAGGCAAGAATATTGTTTTTTAATCATTTAAATGTTTTTAATTATAGTTGTCTGTAATATTGTTTTTAATATATTTCAGTATAATATTGTTTTTTATTTAAGTATCATAAGGTATTAGACATTGTTAAGATAGTACTGGGTTATTGGGTTTGTAGGAGATTAGGGTGGGACATTTTCTAATATGAAAAGTATTATTGTTAATTTATAATACGTTTTTATCTAACTCTTTGTATTTAATTTATAAATAATTGTGAAAATTATTCAATTAGTTGTTATTTTAATTATTTGTTGATTTTTAATGGTTCAGGAGGTTGATCACTTTATTTATTTTTTGATTGTGTTAATTTTGTATTTATTAAGTATATTATTTTTAAAGTTTTATTTAATTTTGCATTTAAGAACAATAATTTATCTTTTTTTATATTATTTGTTTTTTTTAAATTATCTTAATCGTCAGCATTTGTTTTTCAGGTTAGTAGGATCTTAATTGTGTTAAATAATTTAGTATTTATTGAGTATTATTTGAAACAGGCAGGGAGCTACCTGTGTGGTTACACGATCTTTTTCTCTGCTCGTTTTAAAAAAAATACAGTTTTTACAGTGTTTGTAATTTTTGTTTTTAACTCACCTTGTGCTCATTTGGCGCTCTCTGACACTGCTGAAGGGCCGGGGGCGTTCTCTCTGCCACGGTACTTGGAGATTGGCGAGGTCCGTCCGTGCGAGCGGACCGGCCATCTTGGTGGTAGTAGGGGCGACGCTCTAGTGGTTGCTGACACCTGCAGCCACTCGCTCGCTCAGGGCTACATAATTGGGGATGGTACGGACGCGCAGCGGACGCGCGCAGCGGGCTCGACGGCGCGGCAAGCCCGTCTGCGCCTGTCCGCGCCAAAGTCGCGCTCAGCACCAGCCATGCTGCTTGTATCATACTTGAGGAAGCTGTTGAGGGCGAGTCTAATGTAAAAAAATACTCCAGGGAGCACCTTTTGCAGATTCGTGACTCTCATACTGACAAAGGTACCCTTGGTTTTTTTATTATCAGCTTCTCCTCTTGGAGAATTTCTTGATAAAGGGTTAATGATGTGTGGACTCCTTAACGTGAGGTCACTTCCAAAACATAATGTATAAATTCAGCTACTCATACAAGTTCATGAGCTTGATGTGCTATTTATGACCGAAACATGGACTAGCAATGACTGTGAGGTCGACTTAGGGTGGGCATGCCCACCGGGGTATAAAATCCACCATCAACCTAGGCTTCAGGGGAGGGGAGGTGGAGTGGGAATCATTTATAGAGACTCCTGGAGGATCGTTAATTTTAATATTGACGCAATCACTGGCTTAGAACTACTTGGGGTGTCCATTAAAAATGAACAGGGGTTGGTCTGCACAGGGATTGTATGCTATAGACCTCCTGGGGCCTTTAGCATTCAGCAGCAAGGCTTATTGCTGGAATCCTTTTCCAACGTGGCGGCCTCCCACCATAAACTGATCATTCTGGGGGACTTTAACCTGTGGTTTAATGGTTCCTTAGACCCCGGTCTTCGTAACCTGCTTCAGTCCTGTGAGGGTTTTGGTCTCCATCAGCTGGTCTCCAAGGCTACACACAAAGCCGGTCACCTCCTTGACTTGGTGATATCCGAACCTCACCTCCTGCAGATGGATGGGGTTCTTCCCATGGACTGGACGGATCACTTTTTGGTAAAATTCTGTGTGAAATCTAAGTCTCATCTAACCCAAGCCCGGCACCCGCTGACGGAATATGTCAGTAGAAATTGGAAGGGGCTGGCTCATATGAGGAGCAGCGGACCTGTGTGAAAAATTAGGGAAAGTTTCCGTCCAGAAAATTCGATTGAGGACAATTACACCTCACTGTGTCTACAGGTCACCACAACCTTGGATACCTGTGCCCCGCTCAAAAAGCATAGAGGCAAGGGGAAAGCATCCGCCCCTTGGTTTAATGCATCTTTAAAAGATTTGAAATTAGGATGCAAACAGGCAGAAAGGAGATGGAGGTATGGTTATAAAGAGGCAGATAAGATGCTGTGGAAACTTAAAATTGAGGAGTATAAACGGGTGATAAGAAAGGTTAAAGCTGATTACTTCACCTCAATTATTTGCAATGCCGCCAATAGCTCCAGGAGTGTTTTTAATATTCTAAACAGCATTACAAACCCTGATTGTGCTAAGAACGAAATAGTTCCCTCCCAGGACCTCTGTGAAAACTTGGCTAGTTTCTTTAAAAAAAATTCCAATCAATCATTAAGGATCTTGGGGTTGGGCAGCCGGCCACCAGGAACCCTGGAATTAAGACCCCAGAAACCCCATCTGAGGATGAGCCAAAGGGCATGGATAATGGTTTGGGGTGGCAGGATGCTGAAACCCTGACCGAGCTTGGACCGCTCTCCACAGAGGATTTCAACCGTATAGCGCACAGTATTACTTCTGGATCCATTTTGGACCCAGTGCCACATAAGATCTGGAAAGAACATGAGCAGGACCTCCTCCCCACCCTTCGGTTGATCTGTAATCAGTCGCTGGAGAGCGGAGTTGTCCCCAGACAATGGAAACAAGCATTAGTATCACCATTGCTGAAGAAGCTGTCTCTAGATCCTGACTGCTCTAAAAATTACAGGCCAATTTCTTTGCTACCATTTCCAGCTAAAATTGTAGAACGTTCTGTCGCCATTACTCTCTCTGAGCATCTAGAACAACATAACTGGCTGGAAGAAGTTCGGTTCGGCTTCCGGCCGGCACATGGAACAGAGACCGCTCTGGTGACAGTCATGGACAAACTTCGAGGGCGGACAGACAGGGGCCAGTCAGCTATATTGATTCTGCTTGACCTGTCTGCCGCCTTCGATACGGTGGACCATGAGATTTTGCAGGGAAGACTTAGCGAGGCAGGAGTGAGAGGCTGTGCTTTACGCTGGTTCCGCTCTTTTCTGCATGATAGACAGCAGGCAGTCTCTCTCCCCCCTTTTCAATCAGCCTTCTCTAATGTGCAGTTTGGTGTGCCGCAAGGATCGGCAATCAGTCCTATCCTTTTTAATATTTACTTAAAACCTTTGATTGCGGTTATAAAATCCTATAATATTGACACGGTGAACTACGCGGATGACACCCAGATGATCCTCTCCTTTGAAGGAGAGGACTCAATTTCAATCGAGATCTTTCATGATTGCTTGCAGGATACTGCCCGATGGCTTCGGACCAATTCCTTACAATTCAATGCCGGCAAAACTGAGGTGGTGGTGTGCGCTGCGAATAATATCTCCCGTCCTCTCCCTCTCCCGGACAATTTTTGGCCCTCTGGCTTCTCTAATGCTGTGCAGCCGATAAAAAGTGCTCGCAACTTGGGCATTATGTTCGACTGCAGGCTCTCTTTGGAAGCTCAGGTTATAAAAACTACAGCCACCTGTTTTGCTATTATTAGGTCCCTTCGTAAGATCTTTCCCCTCTTACCTTATCAGGCACGTGCTACAGTAGCAAGGTGCACAATTTTAAGTAGGCTTGACTACTGTAATGCCCTCCTTTTAGATGCTCCTTATTTTCTCTTGGATAGGCTACAAAGGATCCAATCAGCGACCGCGAAGCTGGTGCTTGGCTTATCAAGAAGGTGTTCTGCATCTGCTGCCCTTGCCAAGCTCCACTGGCTTCCTGTGAGACAGAGAGTGCATTTTAAATCACTCTGCCTGGTTTTTAAAGCCCTTCATGGGAGTGGACCAAAGCCTCTGCGGAAAAAGTTTGATTGGTATACTCCAGCAAGATTGCTTCGCTCGTCCTCAGCTAGACTAGTGAAGGTGCCCAACTTCAGGAGAGCCAGGTCAGGAGGCAGGTCCTTGGAAGTAGCTGCTGCTAGATTGTGGAATAAACTTCCCTGTGATATTTGACAAATCAGAGAACTTCTCCCATTTAGGAGACAGGTGAAAACTTGCCTGTTTCCGAAGACCTAGATGACCTGCCCGGTGGGACCCTTCCCCCCCCCACCCCCCTATTTTTGGCTGCTCAGCGCCAGGATACCTGCTAGGTGATAGTGCGCTTAATAAGTTGAACAAATAAAATAAATAAATAATGTTTTTGTTTTTTATGTAATAATAATAATTTTTCGTTTGAATATTATTTGTTTTTGTTAGCTTTAATTGTCAGCTTTTTGGTATTTAAATTAGCAAGGTTCTTAAGTGTTTTTATTGAAAATATGTTTCCTTTATTTAAAGATTTTGTATTTGTAATATGAAATGCCTTAAATATAATTTTATTTGTTTTATATTTAATGGATGAGTATTATATTTTAAATATACTTAAACAATATTGGTCCATTATCAATATTTTATTTAACAAATTTAAGGGTGGAAATACAAATCTGATCCTTTCAAAGACCAACAACCATTTCCCTACTGCTGCTTAGATTGGAGTAAATCTGACCCCTCCAAAGTACAAAACACTCTCTAAAGTTGCTCAAATTGAACTGGCAATAGTAAATCTAACCCCTCCTAAATCTAACACTTTCCCTAATGTTGTTTAGATTGGACTGGGAATAATAATTCTGACCCCTACAAAATCCAACATTTTCCCTACTGTTTGTGTGGTTGGAGTCCAATGCTAAATCTTACCCCTTCAAAGTCCAACACTTTCCCTACTGTTGCTCAAATTGGAGTGGAAATAGTAAATTTGACGCTGGCAAAGACCTGCAATTACCCTAGTACTGCTTAGTTAGGAGTGGTAATATTTATTGTAATGTTTACCTAGTTTTTTAAATATGTTTATTTTATTAGAAAATTAAATCATTCTTATTTATTGTATATTTAAATTGTTAGCAATTCTTGTTTTTATTTAAGCCTCTATATGTTATCTACATATGTTTATTATTTTTATTGGTATTAATAATTTGAATGTAATTTATTTTATAATTTGTTTATGTAATTTTTTATGTATATATTTGTATTTATTTTTACTTTACCTTATATGAATTCTTTAATATTATACTAATTTATTTTTAATTGTATTCATATTTTAAACTTCAATACCTAAGTTAAATTAAAGACCTAGAGGGAGATCTATCAAAATGTCACACAACACGGTGCAGCAAGACAACTTGCTGCGCTGCGTTGCATGACAGGTAGAGGACAGGTATGCTCCATATTTAATATTAAATGCGCATTCCTGTCCTTTCCTTGCACTGGCGCACTATGTAATGCATACCAGCGCAGGAACACTTGCACCATGGTGCGAGGGTACCTGCATTGCAGGTGGAATTGTTTTTGTGCAGGAAGAAACTCCTTCCTGCACAAAAACAATCCTCCGAGGGGTGTCCTTGTTTCTACATGTTGTGCAGAATACAGCATACATAGGAAAAGCAAAGATAAATAAACATATTTCTCCTTGTTACATCTCACCTGGGAAGGCGTAGCATTTTGATGCATTCCCATGGTAAATATGGTAGTGCGCCAAAATCCATGAGTGGATGCATGGGAACACCCACGCTCCACACATGGGGCAGAGTAGGGCAAAGCAGAGACTTGCGCTTCCTTGGGTTCCACAAGATTTACTAAGCCACTTAGGGCCATGTAAGGTGGCCTTGCATGGCTTGATACATCTCACTCTATGTTTTGCGTTGCCCTGCGCCCCCTTGCGTGGTCCAAGGGTGATGCAAACCTTTGCTAAATCTGGGCCCTAGTTTCCTAATAAATGGAAAATAGCCACTTGGAGCACAATCTTCCAAACGCCATGTTTAGCGAACGTGAATATTTTCACACAGCACTTGTATTTTTTCAAGTATGATAGAGGTAGTAGCTTTTTCCTCACCAGGTTTCTCAATATGATTTTTCGTTTATATTATTTTTTTCTTTGCAGATTTATATAGCACGCACTCGACCCAAAGGTATTGGAGCGCTTTACATGAGCACTGATTATGTTACACAAGGACACATTCATTTTTTGGTAGGGATGGGGAGACCAAGTTATCTGCCCAGAATCACAGGATGTGGACGTGACCCCGAGGCTCGAACCTTGGTTTCCAGCTCCAAAATCAGCAATCTAGCCGTCAGGACACATCCTCTCCCCTGGGAGACTAACTAGTTTCAGCTATACCGAGTAAGTGTGCTACATGCCTGACAGCAGTCTGTGGCCGAGGATTATGGATGCCATGTGCTGCTGCTCCATTGTGCTGAAGTTTTGATTCTAGTGTCAGGTATCAGCTTAGAGTTGACGAGTGAAGCTGATTGTGAGAGAAGGTCCTGAGTGAACATTAAAAACCTGTCTTTCTGGAGATGCTGCTGAGGTGAAGTCGTTTTACTTTTCTGACATTTCCTCAGGGTATTTCATGACGTGGTGTGAAAGGGCCACTCCTTGACTTTTATTCAGATTGTATTGTTTGAAGAAGCTGATACCTAGCATTGCTGAAGCTGGGTGAGGAGAAATACCTGTTTACGTATTCTTCTAGAGATGCTTGTTCACGTACTCTTCAGATAAGCATCAGGATTCCTTTTAAGCACAGATGGGACTGACATCAACAAGTTTCTACACAAATTACGACTCTGGTTGGCTAGTATGAAATTCGGTGTGAAGGTGAGCAGTGGTTAATTTGTAAAAGAAAGATTCTCGTCACCCGAAGCCCTTCTCATATGCCGCGACTGGTGCAATTAATCATCGGCCTGCTGCATACCAAAGACTGGTGGCTTTTAATTCACTACCAGAGACTCCCTGCTCCCTTTTCTCCCCCTTGCAGAGTCCTGCTTTTGTCTCTTTGTGACCGTTTTGTCTTCTTTCTCTTTCTCTGTCTTTCCGATCACTGTGTTTTTCCGTCTTTTGCAATCAACAAATATCTGATGCGTGAAAATAAGTTCCGGTCCTCAAAAATAAGTGCCGGTGCCCCTCCACCAGCAACCACTTGCTCAAATTAAGCACAGAGGGCTTCATTTACTAGGCCCCTAACATCTCTTATGCACTGCCAGAGCATCACTTTTTTGAGGCTCCGAGTGCTCAATGTCCTGTAACATATTTACAAGGCCACGCAAAGCCACTTTACGTTTTTTTTCACGGCCTTGTAAATATGTGCCCCTTTCACACAGAACACTGCATGAAAGGGACTTTCCATGGTGGCTGGTGTGGACCTTCGCACGCGACACATACGGAATCTGATTATAAAAAACAAGGGAACCCAAAAGTAGCAATTAGTCTGGGACCTTTGGAGTATATCGTATTACAAAAAACAATGGTTCCAAACGTTAGAGACAATAAGGCAATCCAGATAAATATAGACCAGAATTGGAATCTATATTTTACTGTCCAGCCGGACAGACTTTTTAATAGCATAAATAGTAATATATATCAGAGATTTAGTCAGAACAATTTACCAAGCGGGACACAGCCTGTGTCCAGCTATCACAAATACAAAAGGCTGCGAGTATTCACTCGTTTGTCCTCCAGATCCCCCCATTGCGGCGGACTTTGGCCATACGGCTGGTCTCTTCATTTGGTTTCGACTGGCAACCTACATGAATATGGGACCTGTTCCCCTTATTTGGAACAGAGAATTGGACAAGATATCGGACATAATTATCCGGGTCCCATATCTATCCCTTTGACAACCCTGTCCCCTTGTTCTAACATCGAGGCATGTATTCATAAGTCCTGATGATGATCTGAAATTTAAAAGATCGAAACGTCATCGACATTATTACACTTGATGATTGGAATATTGTATTAGAAAGATCACAGAAAAGTGTACTTTTTATATCACTGTCTGTCATAACTGTGGAATATTTGCAGACTGCCCTCCTTTTTGCCTTTGTATGTATGTCATTTGGTTTTGTATTTGTGATAGCTGGACACAGGCTGTGTCCCGCTTGGTAAATTGTTCTGACTAAATCTCTGATATATATTACTATTTATGCTATTAAAAAGTCTGTCCGGCTGGACAGTAAAATATATATTCCAATTCTGGTCTATATTTATCTGGATTGCCTTATTGTCTCTAACGTTTGGGACCATTGTTTTTTGTAATACGACATACGGAATCTGAAGCATTCCCAGAGTTACGAAGAATCATAAACCTAGGATTGCGTCAGATTCTAACGCCACCACAGGGGAGGCGTTAGGGAGGAGCAACAAGGAGAAATATCTCTATTTCTCCTAATTTTTCCCTTTTTCTGTGTGTGCTGCAACACACATAGAAACAGGAAAACACATCTTGGATTGTTTTTGTGCAGAAAGGTGTCCTTTCTTGCACAAAACCAATCACCCCTACAATGCAGACAGCCTTGCACCATGGCATCAAGGGGGTCTGTGTTGGTGCATGGCGGCCCATTGTGCGCCAGAACTGGGGAAAAGGACAGGAATGCGCCATAGCTGAAAGATACAGTGTATTCCTGCCCTTTTCTTTTGACGCAAGGCAGAGCAGCAAGATTCCTTGTGCCACTGCCCTGTGCCAAATCCTCATAAATGAGGCCCAATGTGAGACTAAGGGGCCCATTATGATGTCGGGCGGATTGCCCCCGCCAGGCTGGCGGTAGCAATCTGCCCGTCATCCACACTCGTTTTCACCCCCGCCATATATATGGCGGGGGGGACCTCGGCGGACGGAAAGACCGTCCGCCGCTTTTCCGCCCCGGTCGCCGTGCCGCCGGGGTGGAAAAGGTTTAATATGGTGGTGGTGTCTATCAGACACCGCCAGCCATATTATGATGGTTGTGTTTAGGTGCTTTTCCGCAGCGGCGATGCCGCCACAGAAAGGCATGCGGTCTTCCCTCTGGGGGCCCCCTGCGGGCCCCCAGAGTGAAGTATAGGTGGGGGGTGCACACAGGGGTACCTGTGGTACCCCCCTTCATTTGCATCGCGTGGTGCCTGCCGCTTTGTTAATGCAAATGCTGAAATGCATTTTTAGCATTGTGGCGGGCGGTGCAGAGAGCACCACCCGCCACAATGCTAAAAATGCAGGATGTACCCGCCACTGTGGTGGGCACATCCTAATAACCCCCACGGGACCCCCGCCCTTATGGCGGGCGGTCCCGAATTCCGACAGGATGGCGGTCGGACAAAGTCCGCCCGTCATCCTAATGACCCCCTTAGTGACTCCACTCTTTCAGATTTTGGATTGTGAGATAAGCCTTTCTCTACAGGGAAATTGTCAGCTATTCACATTTGCAGAATAATAGTGCACATTTCAATTCAATTCAATTCAATAGATCTTTATTCGGCTGGTCAGGCCAAAAAAGACAAAGAGAAAGAACATACCACACATAATAGTCCATCATTATTAAATTCCACAATTGGACCATCATCAATGGGCAAAAATCATAAAACAGCAGAAGTACAGATCAGAAAAATGAGAGCTCTAAGATTCTAATTTACACAATAATAGGAGATTAAGATCCCTCAATGCTAATATACCGTCAATAAGGGAAAACTGCCTCTCAGTTCAGGGAGAAATATTAACCCTCCCTGGTTCTTCTACCTCTAATAGCAGCTTTAAAAAAAAATAATTGAAGCAGATATTTGAGTATTCAGCAATTGCAGGTGATATAGATCTTCTTTACACCTGCGACGGCCGAGGGTTCTTAACAGTAGTTTAAAAAAGTGTTTTTGTGATGATTTATACAGGTACCAAAACATATAATCAACAAGGACTGTTCCGAGATGCCATCACAGGGATAGGATGGAGCAGAATTCCCCATAGTGGCATACGATTCAGCAAAGGACAAAAGCCAGTACTGGATCCAAATTGGAAGAACAGAAGTCTCTCCCAGTGTGTTAATTCAAGCAAGAGATAAAAATCTGGCTCAGGAGAAGGTGAAATAACACTCTTCATGTCATGGTCTCCACTGCCAGTCTGGTGTCTTCACAGGACTGTTAATATAATTTCTTAACCAGCAATTTATTTTCTTTCTTTATATTAGTAGGAGAGGAAAAGAGAGAGGATAGCCCAAGGGCCTTTAGTGAACTTGATATGTAACTCAGCCACAATATTGTGCATTCATTCCTCAAGCCAACACAGTTCAAGATGATATCTCTGCAGAGCTTGGCATGAGGAATAGTTCAAACGCTCACCCAGAGCAACAGGGGCGCCAAATGAACTCCATCCTCAATGTATAGCTGGTTTAGCTCCGCATGAGCAATATAATTCAAAGCTGTTGGAGGGAGGTATAAAAACCTCCGGCAAATGCGGTTTTTCTCACCCTCGGGTAAGGAAACATTTTGGTAACCCCAAACCTCTATCCCATACATTTCCCCTGGGATACAATGAGCATTATATATTTTTAACAAAGGTGAAATATTACCTTTGAGTAAGGGACTGGAAAGGTTAAAAACTGTTTCCGCGGATCTACTAAGCTGCAGGAGGCAAGAGGTCATCTGGGATTACCAAGTACCTAGGGAGTTGAAAGTGATTCCCTGGTAGCTACATTTTTGACACTGACCAATGACTGGCCTTTAGTGATAAGTCTATTTAAAGTTTTTTGTACCAGGTCCACAAGCACAAGGTTTAACATAAAAAGAACAAAGCAATCCATTGCAAAAAGCGTTGGGGGTTTGAGCTATTAAGACCGCATTGTGTGCATTAGTGTGCATTTATTATAACTGAGCAAGGCTTTTCTCTCTCTATATATATATATGCTTGTGTGTTTTTCTATTTCAGGAAAATCATTAAAAAAGAAACTTGAACTGTAGTGTTTGTAATGTAAGCAATATTTAGGGTTTTCCCTTATTTTAAAACTTATCAAGGTTTCCTGCCAATGTTCTTTGTATGTCATTCATTAGCTGAACAAACATTTGCAATGCTGTGTTACACAAAATGTCAGTTTATTTCCTTAATTATTTTGTGTAGTCTAACCAATGAGATGCATTAGGTAGCAGTTGTCTCTATAAATATTGTTTTTACTACAATATTGATTGGTTTATTCATTTGTAACATTGCTAGTTCAACCATGTCATGTTGTTTCAGGTTATTAAATGCATGCAGCTTGTCTTCTGAAATCTTATGAAAGATACTTTAGTTTGGAGAAGAGACAGGTCTTTCCGGGTTTCCTCAGAAGACAGACTCTGGCCTAGTCTGTTTACTACGTTATACTTAGAGTTTCTTGGCCTGTTGACTGAACAGACCCTATGCCAGTCTATTTATTTGCTTTATACTTAGTTCTTTCCTTGAGTTTCCTTTAGAGGCTGACCTTATGATTGTCCTCCTTCAGAATTATCCTGTGACAATTTTATTGTAGCTGATTCATAATGCTCTAACTAATTACTTTTTGCTTTCTGTGGTGATTATATTTTTGAATTAACATATGAAGTTTTAACTTGGAATCATTGTCCCACCCAGATTTGTTTATTAGCCTATGACTAACGGCTTCATTACGACTTAGGCAGTCCTCCAGCGGTGCCATCACTGCGCTGTCCACTGTAGGATTGCCAAAGCTGTGGTGCATTTACCCGCCAGATTAGGAGTAAAATCCTGGTCTTGCAGGCGGTGCTGCAGCAGTCTGATGGTGGCAGTCTGTTAGGCTCATAGGAGAGCCTAACATGCAGACCGCCGCTGTCAGAGCACCGACTGCCCATTCCTGCACAGTATGGCATGCACCATGTCGTGCATGCCACTCCATGCTGGAAAGAGGCTGCAATTACAGGGGCGCCCTGTTTGAGTCCCCTTAGTTTCCTCTCTGCCACCCTTCTCATTTATTTATTTATTTATTTATTTTTGGCATTTATACAGCGCCCTGTTACCCGGAGGTGTCCTGGCGCTAGATGAATACTCCTAAAGGTTAAGCCAGAATGGGAATTATTGTGAAAACAGCCAGGTTTTAATGCCTCTCCTGAAAGCCATCAAATCTGTCATGTTCCTCAAGGCGTGGGGCAGGGCATTCCAGGTCTTCGTTGCCCCCAACACAAAGTTCCTACCTCCCCACCGAGCTTTCTTTATACGAGGGACTTTAACCAACCGCAGCCCCGTGGACCTTAAATATCTGGCAGGAATGTACCATTGAAAGTACTCCTTCAGGCAGGCAGGCCCTAGGCCTTGCAGGGCCTTAAAGACCCGACACAAGGCCTTAAAAGCGATCCGCTTCCGCACTGGCAACCAGTGTAGATTTGTGATTTCGGACGAGATGGAGGCATACTTCAGTATGCCCGTTAGAAGTCTGGCTGCCGCATTTTGCAACACCTGCATTTTGTTTAGCAGCCCCTGTTGGGGATTCAGAAGCAGGCTGTTGCAATAATCTAGATGGGACAGCACTAAAGCAGTTATAACTGTTTTTTTACAGCTCTCCGGGAGGAACGGGAGGATCTTCCGAATCATTTTAATTATAAAATAAACCGATGATGCTACGGCGTTGACCTGGGGCCTGAAGGTTAATTGATTGTCAATTAAGATGCCCAGGTTCTTCACCTTAGCAACAGGAAGGGGCGGGGTACCTATCTCCTCAGGCCACCAGCCTGGACTCCAGAAGTCCTCCTTTGCGCTGAATATGATGACTTCCGTTTTTGTTGTAGTTAATTTGAGGCAATTATCAGCCATCCATCTCCCCACTGCCAACATACATTCCTGAAATTGCATGGCTACTCCTTCCTCCTTGCCAGGTAACAGTGACACCACAATTTGTGTGTCATCTGCATAGGATGTTAAATCAAAACCAAATGACCTGACAATAGGGGCCAGCGAGGTAACATATAAGTTAAACAGTGTGGGGCTTAGGGAAGAGCCCTGCGGAACACCGCAGGGCAACACAAAAGGTTTTGATACATGGTCGCCCATTGCCACACACTGAACTCTGATGGTTAAGAAAGCTTTCAAGATGTCCCATGCTTTCCCTTGTACCCCACATTTCTTCAGCCGGTCCATCAGAATCCCGTGATGTACCGTATCGAAGGCAGCGAATAAATCCAATAGGACCAACGCCACTCTACCTCCGAGGTCCAGCACTTCTCTGATTTCCTCCGTTGCCTTAATCAGAGCGGACTCGGTACTATGAACCCATGTTGGGAGGGGTCTAGGGCCTGAACGGCCCCTAGAAATGCACTGAGTTGAAGATTCATAGTTTTTTCAATCAGTTTGGCTGGTAATGGAAGCCTCGAAATAGGGCGATTATTATTAGGGTCAGTTATATCCAAATTAGCTTTTTTAAGCAGTGGAAGGACGGACGCTTGTTTCCAACATGAAGGAAAGAGTCCAGTCGCAAACATATTATTGAAGATCGTTGTTAATGCTGCGGCAATAGGTACGGATGCCATCTTGGCTACCGTTGCAGGACACGGGTCATAGGGGGAGCCTGATTTCACCGCATGAAGCAGTTTATTTGTCTCCTCCATGCTCACCGACATAAACTGCTCTAACCTGGGTCCCTGGAACTCTCCCACTTCGACATTCTGGCTGAAGCTAAGTGGGTCGCTCCTGTCTGCCTCCACGAAGACGTTAAAAATAGTTTCAACTTTGGCCAGAAAGAACTTGGCCAGTGCCTCACACAACTCTTGACTAGGTTGAGGTCCCGGCACTTTCGGGGAAGCAAGGCAGGAGACTGTTCTAAATAGTTCCTTTGGCAAATTACTGGCCAAATTAATCCGGCTTGTAAAATACTCTTGTTTCGCAGGAAAGATCCTTTTCTTGTATTCAAGGAGGCTCCGATTTAAGTTCAGCTTATCTTTTTCTTTGTAGCCTTTGCGTCAATCCCTTTTCAACCTTTTACAGCCTAATTCAAGCTTTCTAAGGTCATCCGTGTACCAAGGGGCCGAGGGGAAGGCTCTATTTAATGGCACTAAAGTAGCACATGCTTGTTCTATCCATCCCATATAGGCAGAGGCGGCTTCTTCCACCTCTGAAGGGAGCTCCTGCATGGAGGCCAGTAGGAGCTTCTCCAAGCTTGACCCAACCAGCTTATTCCAAGCTCTACCAGCCTTTACTCCTTTGCTGCCCTGTTCTACATTAGTAAGTTTCCTGTGTGTTAGTTCAAACCTCACCGCCACATGGTCAGACCAAGCAACTGGCCATGACCCAGTAAACTCTAATGATGGATGGTTAGAACATATACCATCCAACAAATGTCCTGCGGTATGAGTGGGACTCACCACCAATTGCTTTAGGTGACCTCCCACCATCAAGTCTAACAGAGCCATAGTCTGGGAATCATTTACATTTTCCAAGTGAAAATTAAAATCTCCTATCATGGTAAAGGCCTCCTCGCACAGACTTACCTCTAAGACAGATCCCACCGCGGTTAAAAAAGCATTTGTTGTCCCTGGTGGTCTATACAATAGGCAACCTTTGAACGAATGGTGATTGGAGAGAGTAAAATTAAAAGAAAGGGCTTCGCAGGTCTCCATCTGAATATGCTGGAATATAGCCTTTAGGGAGTTATGATATATAATTGCCAAGCCCCCTCCTGATTTTCCTTGCCTATCCTGCCTATACCATCTGCCACCCTTCTCGTGGCAGCCTCACCACCATTAAAAGGGCAGTGGAGAGGCAATTCAGAATATGCTCGGTGGTGCCGCTGTGGCAACACCAGCATATTCCTGCTTCTGACCTCTGCGTGACCGTCACAGGATCCTGGATCCTTGGCATTTGCATTTTGTACTTTGCTACAGAGTCTCAAGTTCTGTAGTAACATGGAAGAAATATAGGAACTATGTCTCCTCAGACATAAAGACAGGGAGTTGCACATTTGGCTTAAACATTGCTTCATCTTTTAGAAAAAGACCCTCCTCACATGGTGAAAAGTGACCCAGAATGTTATGTGAAATAGTTGACATCAACATTTGAAATGGTCCTTGTACTGAAATTAGGGATAAGATTCCAGTTCATTATTAGGAAGGATCTGATAAGAGAGAGATGCTGTACCTAGAATATATGCAGAGAACCACCAGTCAGTGCGATGTGTAGAACAAAAGCATGCAGTGGTGGCCGCCGCAAAACTCAAGTGTGGAGGCGGGGGATGGGGGAACGGGACAGGGGATTAGGGAAATAATACAAATGTAATAAAAACTTACCTGTTCTTCCACCTACGCTGCTGTCCGCCTCGGTGCTTCTCTTCTCTCCTGATGGTGTCCCAGCAGTCCGTCGATTACCAGTACATGCTTCCCACCCACTCCCGCACTGCTCTCCATAGCATGAGAGCAGAGCCTGGATTGGTCGGAGTGGCTCAGTTTGCTGCTCAGACAGTGCCTGGGAGTCTGCGCTTTTTCTCCAACTCGGCCGTGGAACACAGCTGGATTGAAGAAACCTAAGTGCGCATGACGGTCTGGCCAGCCATCTTACAGTGTGCACCTTCCTCCCCTGCAGTCATCATGGCTTGCCCCGCCCAGGCTTGGCTGGTTCTAGCGGGTCACGAAAAATAAATGAAATGATAAATTAGTTTTATTATCATTGTATTTTACCTGTTTTTCAGCGGGGGTGACGCTCCCCCCACAGCGGAGGATACTCCGCTGAAAGCATGTGCATTCCTGATATCTCCTACGTGGGAAGTCACAGATCCCAGGAGTACATAAGGTACGTGCTAGTCACAAAAGGCAGGGAAATATTAAAGCCCTACATACTTAAGTATCTACAGTATTCAGAGAAAGGGCTTTAGCAGTAAGGATATTTAAAGTCTACAGTTAAGGGAACCATTCACTGAATGATGCCACATTAGATCTCAAACCCCATGCAAACATCATCAGTCAAAAGGAGATTTCTGGAATGCCTATTGTTGGTGTTTGTTAGAAATGAAGGTTTGTGTAAATAGAATTTTTTCACTGGATCGCTCCTTTTAAACTCAAAGATCAGATTCAGATTTATTCAGAATTAAGTTGGTGGTTAAGATTGGACCCATATGGTGTGTTCCCATCAGCCCCTTTTGCTATACGGTAGGTCTGCCATTTTCAAAATGGTGTCTTTACCACATGTACTATATAGGCTGCAGAATTATCCGTATCCTAATCCCCCGTCGTGGTTCCTCCAAATGAATGCACTCCTGAATCGGTTTCTGTGGCAGGGGGTGCGGTCTGGGTGGCACTCATAACATGTACCCAGTCCACTTACTGCGGTGGGATTGCAGCAGCCGATATATGGGCATATAATTGGGCTTCGTTGTTACTGGTAATTAATGAATGGTCGTATGGTTCTCGGATGGATCCGGCCTAAGCTATGGAGAGGCTCTTCATGGCGGATACCCCGCTGCTTCACCACTTATACAGCAGTTCGTCCTTGGAGGCATATGTTATGTTATGTTATGTTATGTTATGTTATAAAACATTTATATTGCGCACAGATACTCAAGAGTATCCCGGCGCGGTGGCGAACCATCCCCCGGCCTGCCGGCCAGTTATTCAGATATGGAGGCGGGTGGTTCGGTCTATGGGTTAGTGGGGTGTGCTGACCGGGGCTACTCCCCTCTGGCTGGGATATCACCTCTGGCCTGTCTCGACACTAAAGGGTTTCCATAGGAGGGACGATATCTGGATATCCACTCTCTGAGATTTTATGCAGGGTTCCACGCTTAAGTCCTTTCAGAGGTTGCAGGCAGACTTTGACCTTCATAAATCACAGTTCCATAGGTACTTGCAGCTCCGCCATGCCCTGTCCCCCCTGATACGACATCTCACGTCTCTACCCGAGTTTCACCCGCTGGAGGGCCGGCTGTTGATGGGTGACCCGGGGGCCCACAAAATCCAGCAAATCTACCAAACACTCACTACACACTCGAAAACCAATATACACCGGACCAGAGCGGCATGAGAGGCAGACTTGCCCGCTCTGACAGATGACGATTGGACTAAGGCGCTGGCTAGTCCTATGTACTCAGTGGTCTCCACTAGGTACAGGCTTATCCAATTTAAATATCTCCACAGGATATACCTCACGGAAGATAGGGGCCATTCAGTCCCCCTTCTGTCTCTGCTGCAATTCCGATGAGGGATCGTTTCTTCACACAATGTGGAGCTGTGGGGTACTACAACACTTCTGGTCGGGTGTCCTTTTTTGCATGGGGCGGGTTTTGGCATGGGACATTCCTGCAGACCCTAAATTGGCACTCCTTCACAGCACAGAAGGCATTGGGGGAAACAGATATAAACAACACCTTTTGTTCTTGGGCCTTATGTTGGCAAAGTGTGACATTGCACAGCACTGGAAGGATACTCCCCACCCGGTGTAGCAAATTGGAAGAAGGCCATGGATAGATGTATGTCAGTGGAGGTAGCAGTGCTTCAGGCAAGGGGCTGCCCGCAAACGTATGGGAACATCTGGGCCAAGTAGGCCAAATATCGGCGTATTGATTTGTCCTTAATGTCATGACCCGTGGCTCAAGATCCTCTAGAACGGCTGGTGGTAAATGATTTACCAGTTCAATGTGAGGGACTCATGTAAATGTGGACAGAATTTCATTCGATGTGTATGTGCTATGTTGGTGACGGTATGTATGGCGCGCAGTTAGGGGGAGGGTGCGTGGTGGTTGTCGGTCTGATGTTCTGCAGACCTGCTGGGGGAAAAATTTGCAATACCTAAAGCTTTTACAATATGCCTAACATTTATATGTTTCTTGTCGGGCTTGGCCCATCTGGTACTGCAGATAATCATTAAAATCTGTTGTTAAAAAAAAAACGATTGGACCCATATTACGTGACAATCATTACTAGATGTTCCTGCCCAGGGACACCCGGCTGTGGCATGACTGCCCTTGGCAGGAAAATCACCCAATGGCCTAAAGGGCAATCAAAAAAAGTTCCACTGTTTACAAACATAAATAGAAATCTACTGAAATGGCCATGAACAATTACTATTATTTTTTGGTATATATCTAAAGAAATCACAGAACGGAGATAGGTACAACCAAAAAATGGAGCCAAGCAGAGGCAAACACCATACGCCTGCAGTGACAGCTCTTCCGACAAGGCGGAGGAGCGTCGCCCCACTGCTTCACAGCAGTGAAGTAAAAGAAACATAAACTGATAATAACTTGTGTTATTACCATTTTATGTTTCTTTCTGCTGTGGCAGCTTTTTGGGCAGGGCTGCTTCGACTACAGAGAAGCAGGGGAGGAGTGCTTTGCCCAGTCAAAAAAGGCACATGACTGTTTGGCCGGCCCTCTCGGGGCGGCCAAACACTCATGCGCACTTCACATCTTCTCCATGAAGGTTGCATTACAGGCTGCATGGAGAACATGCCCAGTGCCCTAGACTGGGCGCTGATCCGTGGCGCTCCAACCAATTACAACGCTGAATTGCTGCTTCCTGCCTCTTGCTGCAGACCGGAGACAGGAAAATGCGGATGGAGGAGAGATGGCGGCTGACAGGCACAGGTTTTTTTATTTAAACTCTCCTGCCCCCCAGCTCCCTGCACTTGCCCTACTACCCTGGTCTGGTAGCAGCCACTATTGTACGCCTGCCACATTTAGTGCACTTTATTTTGGCCTTTTTTTATTTTGCTTCTCTTTGTTTCCCAAATGACACTAGATTCTCCAGCCTCACAGAGCTGGTTCTTGACTATGGATCAAGTTACCCTACATTAGAAAGCAGTCCCTCTCCACAGAGGAAAAACTGATACTTCATTGTGTAGCAAAATGAAACATTCTTTATTTTACTTCATACAGCATCCTCCTTTTGGGCAGCTGAATTCTCCCTCTGTTCAGACACAGTCACCTATTCTGTGGGCATACCATGGGGGGACCTGGGTTCAATGGTCGGCTTTGTCTGGAGGTGCAGGCCATTGTTCTCAATTCCTGAGTGATTGCCCTACTTCTGTACTCTCTTGCTCATTTTTCAGGTGGAGTTCTGGGTTTTTGCTGCCTTGTCGTCAATGGCACCTTTCTCCTTTAATAGTAATGCTCCCTTGCAGGCCTCTTTGTTCTGGAGGGCTGAGGCTCAGGCCCGGGTTTTCTTGTTTTATGTGCTATTCGTGTGTCCCAGTCTTTCACTTTTGGGTCCTGTAGGTAAAGCATCTTTCCTTTTTACAGCACTTGCGCTTTAGGTTTTGTTTGCAATACAGTACTCACCCCTGTCATCTTTTGGGTGCGTGGGGTCGTGTTGCCTGTCTGATATATTCTCACACACATAAGCACTTGGGCAAGGAAGACTGACCAAGGGATAATGTCCCATTTACTTATATAAACATATTGGGCCTGATTCACAGATCTAACTTAAGACAAAATCCTAAACGCACTACCATTTTGGTATTCACAGAAGGCACTTACTCATTTTGGTATTCACAGAAGGCCCTTACTCATTTCGGTATTCACAGAAGTTAGGAGTCCGAACTTTAGGACTCCTAAATGCCTTCTCTGAATACCAAAAGTCTTAAAGTTAGGATTTTTCTCAGTTTAGGAGTAGTAAAGTTGGACTCCTAACTTTAGGACTCCTAAACTGAGAAAAATCCTAACTTTAAGACTTTCGGTATTCACAGAAGGCATTTAGGAGTCCTAAAGTTAGGAGTCCTAACTTTACTAATCCTAAACTGAGAAAAATCCTAACTTTAAGACTTTCGGCATTCACAGAAGGCATTTAGGAGTTCTAAAGTTAAGACTCCTAACTTCTGTGAATACCGAAATAAGTAAGTTCCTTCTGTGAATACCAAAATGGTAGAAAGTTTAGGATTTTTTCTTAAGTTAATTCTGTGAATCGGGCCCATTGACTTGATTGAACATTGAGGATTTGGCAGAGTGCTTTTATCCCTAAATTTGGGATGTTTATTCCATTTTAAGTTGAAGCAGCAGAACGTTTACCTTTCTTGACTCTACAGTCCTTGCCTACAAATGCAGTGATAAGTGACAGGTAAAGAAACAAAGAAAGAAAAGTTAATCCATACATACAAGGAGCTGCCAACATCAACTGTGCATTGTTGACGATGTTCCTAGTAAATTGGACTTCCTTTTTTGCAATCAATTGTACTTTTAATTTAATAATGGTAATTCTGTAAAGTGTACATAAAAAAAATTGCTATAATCATTTTGTTTATTTTTACCTGAAAGAAGTAATAACATTTTGAATGAGAATGTCAACTGTGCAGTGATTCAGTGAAGGGCTAACTGACAACATAAGATTTTGTATTGGATTCCACTCAAATAATCCAAAAGAAACTTTAACCCCTTGCGCGCTGGCCGAATTTTCGTGCTGTACGGGCGAAATAGATAGTGTGAGCGCGGTTCGGACGGTCCCCGGACGTCGTTAGCACACGCCCAGCATGACGCGTGACGGCCGGGGACCGTCCCCAGCATGCAAGGGGTTCGCCACATTCGATTCCAGCATAACAAAGCAGTAACAAAGACACTAAAGAGCAATAACACAACCCAAGAATATTACATATCTTTGGTTTTTACTGATGTCTTCCTTATCAGCATTCTCCACTGATCACACTATATTGCCAGTTAGGGCTTGATTATAAGCATAGGTGCTATTTATTGCCACAGGTTCGTTATTTATCGGGTGTGATAATTAGCACGTATTACGAGTTTCTGGGAAATAACACGTGGATTTTGGTGATTAAAGCAACAAAATCCCCACGTTATGGTAATTAACATAGTGTTTTCCCCTGTTCAATTTTGGCAGGTTTGACCTGTTGAAATTTAACAAAGGTAGAGGTATTTTATCGTTAAATAACACTCAAATTTTAATTCCACCCCGTGCATAAACAGGGTTTCCCACTCATGCATAAACTCTCTGACTCGTAATTAGGCCCTGAGTATTTTTAACACTGCTACCATGTATATTCTTCTTTAGAACAGAAGATTAAACATCACTTTAAAAAAAAAAATCATTCTTACTCTGCTTCTGCTTCAAGCCTGTTCCACAGAGTGAAGAAACTGCACCTAAGCAGGTCTCCCATCATCTGCTGTTCAAAATTCTACCACACTTATTTTTTGACGGAGTAAGCAAATAGACATGTTTAGGAAAGTGGTGACAAAGTCCTTGAAGGTGTGTTGGAAGGACAATTGTATGCAAGCGAAAGGCATGTCAGATAAAAGCATGTCTATGCATCTAGTGGAACCACAGGTGATTTTGTATTGTACTTTTGGCATCTGTAATTTGCATTCATTTGGATATTTAAGCCCTTTTATCAAAATTACTTACAGAGTTGCATACCTCTAAAGAGATCCATGTTAGCAGGAGGTTAATATCAATAATATGATGTAAATAATTGATCAGTGAGTAGTTAGTAGTTTACGGAGTAGTTTAAATTGCAAGCAAATAGAGCATAGTGTCATATAGAGAGATCATTCAGTGTAAAGGAAGACGTTACTTCACAAACAAATCATTTATTTATTTATTTTAGAGGTTTTCTATAGCGCTAGCCAGAGCCGAGGGTATCAGAGCACTTTACAAAATGTTGGAGAGGAGACAAACATACAGGACAAAGGCATGGTAGAAAAAAAAACTGAAAAAGTTTCGGCGGTGTGCCATTGAGGTAGAAAAAGTTCAAAAAGAAGCTTTGCATCAATAAAAATCAGGGGCGGTGGGTGAGATTTTAAAGTGGTGGGGCGCAAACTAATTTGCATACAGCACCGTAGCGAGCGAGCGTAGCGAGCGAGCCCGAACCCCAAAAGGGGGGTTTCGGGGGATAACCCCCCCCCCAAGAAAATTTTGAAAAAAAAGAAGAAAAATCGTGCATTTTCAAGCAAATTTGAGAAAGCAGGAAGGTTAATAAAGCAATTGTGAAAGTGAAGTTATTACATTAATAGATGGCATAACATAGGTAGCTGCTTATTCAGTATTACCACAGAGCTTCATACATTCTGTTCTATTATGCTCAGGTGCTGAATTCAGACTATAAGACTTTCATGTAAATCTCAGCTCTAAGAGTAGAAGAAGTTACACAGCAGTGTAATGGTTGCCAGGTTCGTTCCGCAGGAGCGTCAGGAACTTGAAGAAAAGTCCACAGTCTTCCCCTACGGCCTTCCGACTCTATTAGACTCTAGAGTAACGAATGGCACGCAAGGGGAAAACAGGGAAACAAAACAAGGAAAGGCGGGGGAAGAAAAACAGTCTTACAATATACTGAACATTAGACTCTAGAGTAACGAATGGCAAGCAAGGGGAAAACAGGGAAACAAAACAAGGAAAGGCGGGGGAAGAAAAACAGTCTTACAATATACTGAATATAAAAGAGGCAGCGCAATGCGCTGTTACCGTGATTCTGGTTGAGCTGAGCTTTGTACACACTTCACATAGGTCCACGCAAGTACCCCAAACATAAATGGTATAAAGGTTTTCGCAATTTGCCAAGGGGAAAGGTTTGATAGGCAACACAAGCAACGAATCGTTCACCCTGCGGGAGACAGGTCCGGCCAGTGAACAAAGGTGAGCAAATCTGTGTAGTCTCCAAATAGAACAAACACTACAAAACTTTTAAAAACAGAGATAACAATGCATTTCTTACCTCAATCAGAATTTTTGTATTCAACCGACAAGTAGCAGCATTCACTTTTTGTAAAGGAAGTCCGCACGTCTGTCTTTCAGTGTAGCAAACTTGTCAATTACTTGCATATTGAAGTCCGGTATCTTTTGGACTAGCTTGCTCTCTACAGACAGCATCGCCAAAGCATTTAGTCTTTCCTCTAGCATGGTGTTTCTGAGGAATGTCTTTATACGCTTTAAGGCTGAAAAACATCGTTCAGCTTCTACTGTTGTCATTGGAGTCGTAATCACAATTTTGAGTAAAGTCACTGTCTCTGTAAGTGAGCTTTCCATATGCAGTTTATGAAATAACCTCAGCAAACTCAAGGCGCTTGTGGCCTTCCGGTACACAGGCATTCCGTAGAGTACAGTTAACTCAGTTCTCAACTGCTCTTTTTTGAGCATGGGATATGCTTCCGCAGCCTGATTCAGAGCACGCTCAGGGAAGGATTCATCATATTGTGCAAACTCTTTACTTTGCAATAAAGTGGCAGTCACCAAATGTTTTGTGAATGAAAAACGTTCTTTTGCCTGCACAATTACAATGTCACATATCTCCTTTCCAATTCGTACCAGAGAGGTGATGTTTTGTCTGCGGTTTGCAAAAATAGAATCCTCTGGCAGTTTGCTCTCCAAATCGTCAACCCCATCTCTCACTTTCATTATCTTTTGTACAAATGCAGATGTAACGGCTTTCACAGAGACAGTATCTATGTCTTTTAGTTGTAACCGATCGTATAATGCATCAACATGAGTCATTATGTCATGGAATAAAAACAGTAAGAACTGAAACTCTTTGTCTTGTAGTGTTCTAAGAAAGCCATGGGCTTCATTCTGACTTGTGCGATCAAAGTCTTCGCTGGATGATATGGCGTAAAAACATTTCTCAAGGCCCTCCCTGTCTTCAAAGATTAAGTTGACTGTACGAATGTGAAAGTTCCAACGAGTTGAGGATCCCCTTGGTACGCTTTTGTCCACAATCTCATGAAGGGCTTCTGTTCTTTTGGGGGAACGTGTGAAGAATGCTGCTATGCCTCCGATATCCTGAAAGAAAACTCGTGTCTCTCTGATCTTTGATACCGCCTGTTGCATAATAAGATTGAGTTGGTGGGCATAACAGTGCACAAAATGAGCATTAGGGTACACATCTCGAATTCGTTTCTGTACTCCACCAAGGTTTCCACTCATTACGGACGCACCATCATAGCTTTGTGCGATAAGTTTTTGTTTTTGAGGCAGGTCCGGGAAAATTAAGTCCAGTTGACACAGTATGGCTTCAGTGATGGTTGCTGCACTAGAGTCTTTTAAATGTGAGAACCCAAAAAACCTCTCCACAATGTTTCTGTCACTGTCAAGGTACCGAAACACTAACACGGACTGTGTTTTAGTGGCCACATCAGTGGTGTCATCAGCCTGAATAGCCACAAAGTCTGTGTTTCGCAACTCTTGCACAATATGGCTTTTTATAATTTCGAGCATACAGTCAAGGAGTTCATTTTATATTGTATTAGAGGTGCCCTTAAAGACTGTAGCACGTGCTAAATGTGTTTCCAAATCCTTGTCTATGGTTGACATTAAATCCACTAGGCCTCGGAAGATACCAGGTTTTGAGGAAGTTTCTGATTCGTCATGGCCTCGCAATGCCAGTTCGAAAGCCCCACAGAAACGAATGCAATCAATGATCCTGGATAGATTTTGTCTGTTCCTATCAACAGCTTCATTGTGTTTTTGAATGGATTTGCGATATGCATCATTTATCTGCTGTTCAATTGGTGCGTCTTCCCCCAACATTCCCAGTCTTGTCAGGTTTTCCAGATGATTTCTTGTGAGCGCATGCTTCTTTATTTTTTCAGCGATGTGCTTCAGGTCAACCATTCCTTGCCGTGTCCAAGAAAAGTCACCACCAAACAGCAAGCAGGGGAAGCAGAACAGAGAATTTTTTATAGGGCACCCTGTAAGCCAATCAGCTTTTTTGTACCAGGCATTTGAGAATGTTCGTTTTGACATTTTTCCTCTGTCCTGGGTAGTTTGCTGTAGATTTATTTCAGGCTGATGAGGTCCTAATTGCTTTATCTGTAGTTTTTGTTCAAGTGGCCGTGACTGGAATGACCTTGCAATCAGCTCTTGTACTGTATTCATGATGGTGTGTTGCTGGCCTTACCAATATATATATTAAAGAAACCTGTCAATAATCAAAATACAACGTAGAAGGTGCAGTGCAATAATATGACATTTCAGTACAAATACAAAATACAGCCAGACTGCCTCTTGCCTCTCTATGTGCCATAGTGGTCGCTGGAGGCAGGCACTGAAAGAGACACTGCTTGAGGGCCTGGAGAGTGACCAGATACATAGCCCTAACTCCCATGTAAAAAAATATAGCATCAGTTTCCTTACCTTTAACACTGGTCACTGGTGTTTGCTGGGTTGTAGCCGGGGTCGGGTGAGAGAGCAGCAAAGGAGAAGTTTGTTGTCCTCTGGTTGTTTGCTGATAAACCTGTCAATAATCAAAATACAACGCATAAGGTGCAGTGCAATAATATGACATTTCAGTACAAATACAAAATACAGCCAGACTGCCTCTTGCCTCTCTATGTGCCATAGTGGTCGCTGGAGGCAGGCACTGAAAGAGACACTGCTTGAGGGCCTGGAGAGTGACCAGATACATAGCCCTAACTCCCATGTAAAAAAATATAGCATCAGTTTCCTTACCTTTAACACTGGTCACTGGTGTTTGCTGGGTTGTAGCCGGGGTCGGGTGAGAGAGCAGCAAAGGAGAAGTTTGTTGTCCTCTGGTTGTTTGCTGATAAACCTGTCAATAATCAAAATACAACGTATAAGGTGCAGTGCAATAATATGAAATTTCAGTACAAATACAAAATACAGCCATACTGCCTCCTGCCTCTCTGTGCCATAGTGGTCGCTGGAGGCAGGCACTGAAAGAGACACTGCTTGAGGGCCTGGAGAGTGACCAGATACATAGCCCTAACTCCCATGTAAAAAAATATAGCATCAGTTTCCTTACCTTTAACACTGGTCACTGGTGTTTGCTGGGTTGTAGCCGGGGTCGGGTGAGAGAGCAGCAAAGGAGAAGTTTGTTGTCCTCTGGTTGTTTGCTGATAAACCTGTCAATAATCAAAATACAACGGATAAGGTGCAGTGCAATAATATGAAATTTCAGTACAAATACAAAATACAGCCATACTGCCTCCTGCCTCTCTGTGCCATAGTGGTCGCTGGAGGCAGGCACTGAAAGAGACACTGCTTGAGGGCCTGGAGAGTAACCAGATACATAGCCCTAACTCCCATGTAAAAAAATATAGCATCAGTTTCCTTACCTTTAACACTGGTCACTGGTGTTTGCTGGGTTGTAGCCGGGGTCGGGTGAGAGAGCAGCAAAGGAGAAGTTTGTTGTCCTCTGGTTGTTTGCTGATAAACCTGTCAATAATCAAAATACAACGTATAAGGTGCAGTGCAATAATATGAAATTTCAGTACAAATACAAAATACAGCCATACTGCCTCCTGCCTCTCTGTGCCATAGTGGTCGCTGGAGGCAGGCACTGAAAGAGACACTGCTTGAGGGCCTGGAGAGTGACCAGATACATAGCCCTAACTCCCATGTAAAAAAATATAGCATCAGTTTCCTTACCTTTAACACTGGTCACTGGTGTTTGCTGGGTTGTAGCCGGGGTCGGGTGAGAGAGCAGCAAAGGAGAAGTTTGTTGTCCTCTGGTTGTTTGCTGATAAACCTGTCAATAATCAAAATACAACGTATAAGGTGCAGTGCAATAATATGAAATTTCAGTACAAATACAAAATACAGCCATACTGCCTCCTGCCTCTCTGTGCCATAGTGGTCGCTGGAGGCAGGCACTGAAAGAGACACTGCTTGAGGGCCTGGAGAGTGACCAGATACATAGCCCTAACTCCCATGTAAAAAAATATAGCATCAGTTTCCTTACCTTTAGCACTGGTCACTGGTGTTTGCTGGGTTGTAGCCGGGGTCGGGTGAGAGAGCAGCAAAGGAGAAGTTTGTTGTCCTCTGGTTGTTTGCTGATAAACCTGTCAATAATCAAAATACAACGTATAAGGTGCAGTGCAATAATATGAAATTTCAGTACAAATACAAAATACAGCCATACTGCCTCCTGCCTCTCTGTGCCATAGTGGTCGCTGGAGGCAGGCACTGAAAGAGACACTGCTTGAGGGCCTGGAGAGTGACCAGATACATAGCCCTAACTCCCATGTAAAAAAATATAGCATCAGTTTCCTTACCTTTAACACTGGTCACTGGTGTTTGCTGGGTTGTAGCCGGGGTCGGGTGAGAGAGCAGCAAAGGAGAAGTTTGTTGTCCTCTGGTTGTTTGCTGATAAACCTGTCAATAATCAAAATACAACGGATAAGGTGCAGTGCAATAATATGAAATTTCAGTACAAATACAAAATACAGCCATACTGCCTCCTGCCTCTCTGTGCCATAGTGGTCGCTGGAGGCAGGCACTGAAAGAGACACTGCTTGAGGGCCTGGAGAGTGACCAGATACATAGCCCTAACTCCCATGTAAAAAAATATAGCATCAGTTTCCTTACATTTAACACTGGTCACTGGTGTTTGCTGGGATGTAGCCGGGGTCGGGTGAGAGAGCAGCAAAGGAGAAGTTTGTTGTCCTCTGGTTGTTTGCTGATAAACCTGTCAATAATCAAAATACAACGTATAAGGTGCAGTGCAATAATATGAAATTTCAGTACAAATACAAAATACAGCCATACTGCCTCCTGCCTCTCTGTGCCATAGTGGTCGCTGGAGGCAGGCACTGAAAGAGACACTGCTTGAGGGCCTGGAGAGTGACCAGATACATAGCCCTAACTCCCATGTAAAAAAATATAGCATCAGTTTCCTTACCTTTAACACTGGTCACTGGTGTTTGCTGGGTTGTAGCCGGGGTCGGGTGAGAGAGCAGCAAAGGAGAAGTTTGTTGTCCTCTGGTTGTTTGCTGATAAACCTGTCAATAATCAAAATACAACGTATAAGGTGGAGTGCTATAATATGACATTTCAGTACAAATACAAATACATCTCCAACAGCTCCCCTTCCCACAAAATGACTGCTAAAATACAGCGGTACTGCCTCCTGCCTCTCTGTGCCATAGTGGTTGCTGGAGGCACTGAAAGAGACACTGGAGAGTGACCACATACTACATAGCCCTAACTCCCATGTAAAAAAATATATAGCATCAGTTTGCTTACCTTTAACACTGGTCACTGGTGTTTGCTGTGTTGTAGCCGGGGTCGGGTGAGAGAGCAGCAAAGGAGGTTGGGGTTATCTTGTTGTTTGCTGGAAAATTGCCCCAAAATGCGGAAATGTATCAGGTTGTCAGGTGCTGAAAATGAAAAGATAACAATTTATTTTTGAAACAGTAGGGTAATGAAACAAAGACTGTGGGGAAAAAACATAACGCTCCAATTTTTTCCTTGCAGTTTGCATCCAGCTCTTAGATGACAGTTAATAGCTCGCTGTTGTATGTTAGGATTTTAACTTAGAAACTGCAAGTAACAAAAGGATCTCTCTGACAAAAGCAGTGCCTCACTGACCTATTTACATCATATGCATTTTGTGATCTGTATCAGGTATATATGTTCTTTGCAGCAGGCACATTAAGCTTCTGCGCTGCCGCCTGCTGCTAGTTCACGACTGGGACCAGAAACATAGTCTGGCAGACTGCCAACGCTCCTACATATATAGGCCAACAACGGATGTTTCTATTTTTTGTTTTATACAGCGAAGTAGACCCGAGACATCGGGCATCAGAGCGCTTTACATGAGCACCAGTTTTGTAACATCACCATTATTGCCTAAATAAACATTAGAATAAAGCTTAAAATCCATGCCGGGGTAATGTGGCCCAACATTGTCAGGAACGTGAAAACCAGAAATCAGATGAAACCAGGGAAGACATTCAATGGCACAGTTATAATTATTGTAACTTTATTTCCCTTGTAATGAAACCTACTTTATCATAAAGCACTCCGACATCTTTGGGTAATGACCGCGATATGTAAAAATGAATAAATAAATAAATGAATAAGCACTGCCTTGGATTTATCAGTGAAGCAAACACTATCTTGGTAGCATTAAAGGATACAGGAGTGAAGGCAAAGCACAGGCGTGGATTCCATGCTCCAATCCTTGCCTGTGTAACTTGAGTCACGCTTGGGAGCAGAGCATACTTGAGTGTAAGTTCAGCCACAGGATATGTGTGCACATTACACACATATAGTAACACCACAAACACTGTGAACTGTTGTCGCCTCATTACACACTGGCAACGCAGCGAAAATATGGAGACTGCTTAGCCGGTTGATGGAATGAATTTTCGAACAGAGAACGCCACAAAATGAATTGTGCGCCAACACATGTTGCACAGACCAACCTTTTTTAAACTCATATTTCTGTTTACAGGAAAACACAAGCATAATGGGCAGTTCTGAAAATCAGAAAAGGTTATGGAAATAATGTTTGTGTGTGCACTCACTAAGGAGAGAATTCTTTACTACGAATATTTTATTGTTGTTATTTACATTTTGAACACCTGTTTGTATTATATTTATATTGTTCTTTTATGGCTCATCTGTAGCTGAATAAAGGATTCTATTGAATTAATACTCACAATTTGTTTTTGCACACATGCAATTTAAAAAGCAATTGGACAATAAAGTGGCTAACCTCATTTATGCTGACTTTATGGCAAAGAGCTTCAGATTCAGTTTTTGCTGAGATTCAATAGCAGTATGAACGCCACGTTCATACTGCTTTTGAATCTTAGCAAAAACTGAATGCCATCATCACACGTGTAAAAAAATATCAAGGCAGATTAAAACTTGGTAATAAATGTAGAAAGGACCACGGATTTGGAGGATGGGTGACTGCCTTCATCCAGTTGTAAAGGAAGTCAGCCATTTGTCTAAAAAAATATGTACATTGACACTGCCAACATCTGACCCTAAAACATATCACCTCAAAGTACACCATCATGGATTCAGTCTTTCCACCTTGGTGAAAACCGGCTTGAAAACCATCTGAGATATGATTGACGTCAATGAACTGTTAGTATAACACAGATTAATCGCATTAGATAAGGCAGATTTGAAATCTAGAGAGATCCTCAGGGCCTACACCTTGTGTTTTGAAAAAAATAGACAGCTCTTTCGATTTAAAGCCCTCCACTCTTCCATCTGAATCAACAGTGGAATGTATCAATGCTTGATGTACTGGTAGTTTGAAAGGCAAGCTGGATTTCTAAAGACTGACCTAGGACATTGCCCTGGCTGCTATCTTAATTGGAGAAGGATTTAGGAAGAGTCGGTGCCTAGGAGCAGACAAGCAGTATTCTTATAGTTCATTTAGTCAATGAATATTAGAAGGCAACAGCCTTCAATGGAATAATGAAGCCAGATATTGGACACATTATCTTATCTGCACATTGTTAGTGAAGCACCCTACAAGATTTTCACAGAGTTTAGTGCAGGGAACTCCGGTGGCTGTGATATGATTTGTTAGTCCACCAAGAATTCCAATTTAACTTTTGTGAGACATAAGGACTCGACTATTTTTAGAGTCCTTTGTTTTAATCCTCAGTTGCTTCATGAGTGCCCATTGTTGAGTCAACGATGATAGCAGTGGAGTAGTGTGGCTCACTGGTTAGAGGCGGCAGGCCTGAGAGCAGAAGTCAGCCCGGGACCAGGGTTCAATTCCCAACGCGGCAGGGTCGTGGACTTTGGTCAGCGGACTCGATAATTCTCGCTTCGGTGCTTACTCTAATCAGGGGTTCCACTCAACAACTCTGGGCATTAGCTTGCCTAATCTCCACAACGGCCCCAACAATTCCGGGGATGCCTGGCTCCACCTTGGGGACTCCCAGCAAGGGACCATCCCACAGGGAAAGCCAGGACGGGTTCCCCAGAGTTAGTTAGTTGTCTGTGCGCTTTACAAGGATACTACATTTACATTTAGCATGGTTATCCACAGTGTCTGAATGCTCTGCTGTTTCCTGTGGTTTGAGTGTGTTATTTTGACAGGAGTTTTTATTTAGTGACAGTGGGTTTCTGGGGGCTGGTTGCAGTTGTTTCCTCACCATCGTCTTGCTGGTTCCTAACTAACCGTGGTCCGGTTGTATCAGTAATTGAGGGTGTGCCTCTATCCTCAGATGCAGACTAGGGGCATTTTCCTTTGGACTGCTACATTTTTTCTAGAGCAGTACTTCCCAGAAGCATCAAAACACAAAAACATATTCAAGTGCACTTCTTTTACCTTCTAAAACATAGTCCAGTCAATGATGTTCGTACTAGGTCTGCTTTTGGCTATACAGACCACAAGTGGCGATTGTGTGATGGTAAAGCGAGCCTGATTGCAAGGGAGTGCTCCAGAGAGGTCAAGCTGCTGACAGGCAGGGCCCTTATGTTTTTTTTCAAACTTGAGTCCAGGGCAATTTACTTCAGCAACAAAAGTGTGTATATTATAACAGCCTCACGGAGCAGCAGATTCTTTTTTTTTAAGAGAGTACAATTGAATTCCTCGCGCGTAGAAAGACTTGACCTGCCATATGCAAACTATTTACATTGGGAAATAACGGAAGCTGAACTCACAGACCCTAAATCAGGGCGCTGTCAGCACAAGGACGATTACGGTAAAAGAGCTTAAAAAACACATGAAATAAATCATTCTCGGTGGTCGCTGGAGCAGGAATGCAAACTAGTGCAGGGCTTCCCATCTGGTAATGCACAAATATGACGAGACAAAGCCGTTCCGCAAGGAAAACGTGCAAAACAGTAACAAACATTTCACAACGTCCCCAACATGCGTAATATATTGAAGAAAATTCTAAGTTAGAAACAAAACCTACGGTCAGTCACATCGAATGCACACACTAGAAGAATGAGTCGACTCCACTCCAGAAAGAAAGGCGGCGGCGTCAGGCTGGTAATCAAAAGGCACTGTCTGTCTGTCTCGTCTCCACTCCACACGCTGTCCACGAGGCGAGTGAACCGTTACCTGGCTGAACCGGATGATCCAACGACGACACTGCAGCGCCGCGCGCCGCAAATGGCAGGGGCCAATCACTGCAGTGACTGCATGACTACAGAGACAGTGATTGGCCATTGCAGGGCACCCACGCTCGGCATCCAATATGGATTGCCCCTGCGCGGTGACCGGCCAATCCTGGGCTTGGAGGGCACACTAACTGCTCGCCCTGTCGCCCTTTTGCTGCCAGGGGGTGCCGCCAGCATAAACTTGCACCCCCCCCCCCCACTAGCTAATGGGCTCTGGGGACTTTCATGCGCATGCTCGGGCAAGTTGCTGCCCGAAGCATGCATGCGGGAAAACAGCTAGAAGACTCGTTGTGACGTCGTTGCAATCACCGTGACCACACCAGCCCCCCCTCCCCCCGCCCCCTGCGCACTCCCGATTCAGTCGGGTGCTGCCCGGCGGCGCCGAATCAATATCGGTGTAAATATATTTAATGTCACACAGTGAGTAAAAACTTTTATTTTAATTATTTTACGGCAGCCGCGGGTCCAGGGCTGGTGGGGCTACGCCCCTACGCCCCAATGGACGCACCGCTACTGCTAAAAATAACCTATTGATTGAAATCAGACTGATTCCTTCAATCACTTCATTAAAAAAAGAAGTCAAACTGCTTTTAATGAACAAATCTGTACCCTGAACCCACTGACACACTCTCTGGATACTGATATGATGCAGTTCTCCAACCAGGGTTTGCACTCGCCGTCTGAGTCCTGGTTCATAACTTACTGTCCCACTCCTGATTTGCAACGGACAGTGTCAGCATTTATGTTTCTTGGCTATCTATTTTCTACTTATTGAACTATTTGCAAAGGGCTCTGATACCCTTCTAGGTTCAAGTTCGCGCTGTATAAAACTTTATAAATCAAGAAAGAAATAAACCTAGATGTGGCCATTACACCCAAAATTAAGTTTTACATTTAATAGAAAGCAAAAAGTAAATAATCTTGAATTGTAACTCAGAGCTCCTGTCTTTGTTCAGCCCTCCATTGCTCTCTAGCTACATTTGCCTGTTAGCAATTCCTATACACACATACACAGATACTTACCTACATACATACATACATACATACATACAAATAATGTGCGTGTGGCAGCTCTAGGTCAGTTGTGAGAAGGGCTGTTGTTAGACAGATGAATGTGATCACCACCATACTTACTGACACTGTATTGGACTCTATTAACAATTGCAAAGACAAGTCGAGGGAGAACGTGGTATGGGGTGCACTATGTCTGCGAAACATTGCCTGAAACAAAAGAAAACAAGCATTGGTAAATGCATTAGATGTTGCCTATGTTATTAATAATAAGCTGTTGTCTGTTGTAAGTTGAAGCTTGCTGAATAGTTGCACAATATAAGTTACAGAAAATCTGTTAAAGTGTTATGACATATGTAAAAAAAAAGGCAATATTTTGTGCTGTTACTAGTGGTATAGTGCAAGTAAGTAATGCAACATTTTCAAAAATGAAATGAAAGAGGGAAATAATAGAATTAGTTGATGTAATAGCAATATTATGTGTTTAGAAGAGTTCTGATAACTTTTGGGCCCACCGCCACTGCACCTACTGCACCATTCAAGTCATGCTCTTAGTGCCTGCACGATAACGGCATTTGTGACTGCCTGTTTAGTAGTAAAATACAGCAATTTTTGATGTTTAGAGGGGTTCCTAACGATTTGGGCACCAGTGTCACTGCACCTGTTGCACCATTGAAGTCATTTCTCTAGTGCCTGCACGGTAACTGCAATTGTGACTGCTTATTTAGTTGTTAAATATAGCAATATTTGGTGTTTGGAGGAGTTCTGACAACTTTTGGCCTCTAGAACTTTCTTGGTTTTCTATTTGGAATATCGATAATTCCTCACATGCCGAAAGCTGTCTGCTCATCAGTGTTTCGTATTTGGACCTATATATTGAGTTTCCGGTACAGTACAATAAGACGGTGACCTGATAAAGGCGATAACGCCGCAAAGCGCGTAGTCCTCACTACCGCCTTGCTTTCACCCATCTTTGTCTATGTTTTGCTTGTACTGTCCTTTATTCACCAAATTTGTAATAATTAAGTAAATTTTTTATATGAATATTCACAAATAGAAAAAATACATTTATTGAAAATGCGACTGCAAAATAAAATGATATACATTTTGAATGATGTGGTCTTATATATGTCATGTATGAGTCATAACTTTATGAGTTAATTTAGTGGGCTTTTCTGCGAAGTTGGTCCCATTTGCTCACAGCTAGACTGACTTAGCTATAGACCTTTATTTACAGAACTTTTGGCATCTATGCCACTGCACCCGAGGCACCATTGAAATCATGGCCCTAGCATCTGCTAGATAATTGCGCTCGTGACTGTCTGTTTTGAAGTAAAGTTTAGCAATATTCTGCATTTAGTGGAGTCCCTAGAGCTTTTGGCCCTGGTGCCACTGTTCTGGCTGCACCATTCAAATCAAGTCCCTTTTAATTGCAAGATAACTGCAATTGAGTCTGCCTGTATAGTAGTATAATATAGCAATATAAGGTGTTTCAAAGAAGTCATGACCAATTTTGAGCCTGGTGGCACTGCACCAGCTTCACAATTCAAATCATGGCCCTGTTGTCTGCAAGGTAACTGCAGTTGTGACTGCCTGTTTAGTAGTCAAATATTGCAATATTATGGGGCTTATTTATGAGCCCTTGCGTCACTTTTGCGCCGCCGGTGCGTCACTTTTTGTGATGCACCAGCGGCGTAAAAAATGCACCATGTTGCATCATATTTACAAAGTGATGCATCTAGGTAGATGCATCACTTTGTAAACCCCTGTGCCACATTATACCTGCGCCAGGTATAATGTATGCAGGGGGAGCGTTCTGACACAAGTAAACCTTGTAGAAGTGACGCATGAGATTTCACTGCAGCACTTCTAGGACACAAATGCATCAATATCGTACCAAGTTGCCCAATAATATCATGTATAGGGCTCCCGGTTTTCCGTTTTTACGAATGTTTACCTATAAATACAGACGGAAATCTATATTTCCTTTGTCTGTATTTATATTTAGAAACAGCAAAATACTAGAAAATGTTGCCATGCTGCCATGCTCGAATCCGGAGTTCTCGCCATGCCCCCTTCCTGCTGCTGGAAATACCTTTCCAGGCACACACACAGCGACTACTTCACAGGTCTTTGGAAAGACCATTTACTTGTTAATGAGGCGTGATTGTTCTTTCACCCCATGCCGTAGACTTCTCCAGCACCCCTGACTCCTCCTGTCCCAGGCCTCATACAGTGCACGTTTTAAGCACTTCAATTCACAGTGCTGCAGCAGGAGCCCGAGTTAAGGCCTCGATGTGCATGGCATACAACAGCCCCGCTTGAGATAGAACATCGTCTACAGCAGAGGAGCCAATATTCTGTTTGGTCAGCCTGACTCATTCATTGCGCAGCGTGGGCAGACCCTTTCCCCACATTAATAATATTCAACAGGCCCCAGCCTGTCTAAGTGTAACCTCCCTATGATCTCACCCGAGGCACCCACGTTTATAAATCAAGCAGGGTAAAAGGGGTCTCCTGTCCACAGTGCTTGTTGTCAGTGCACCGAGGGTGGCATTCCCTGCTTTGCGTGTGCTAAGGCCGCACTCACGTCCAACCTATGCCAAAAATACCACATGCCAAGAAGGAGCAGTCCTGAAACCGTAAAAAGGACAACATCCGGAAGGTTGGCACAGATGCCGTCACTCCCCTAAGCAGGGAGTAAGTAACCATTGAGAGGCCCCTAGCAGCCTCCACTCTTCACCTATGCCCGTGAGCATTAATCTGAATCTCTTTACCAGCACCCACTACCAACTGATGCATATCTAGGCACTTGTTGAATGCTAGTATTCCTAAGCAATGCCAGCGCCTCTCACTTCACTGACACCTTACATGAGTGCTATATTCTTCTATCGACCCTCGGGTGCCATCTTGTAAAACTGCCCACCTGCGTCAGCTTCTCAAAATACCCAGCAGTGCCATCTGATCAGCCAGCTTTTCGGACTTTAGCCTAGTGATGGAGCAAGGATTCGCACGTAAAGCGCATTGCTTGTATTCATGAACCTCGAATAACCCTAATAGTATTAATCAACCCGTTTGTCTTATTAATTGGCCCCTTATTCCGATATTTTTGGGTTTCCGAGAGACGCTTGCCTATGTGTTTACTAATCCTAATACGCTTGCTACATAAGATGGCTGCTGCTACGCGGCAAATTCTTCTGCGCATGAGTCGGTCATACCCATGTGACGTGAGGTACTCGCAGTTCTGGTGGGAAACTCTTTGCACTTGCGCAGTAGTACTAAGATGGCTGCTTTGTGTCCTCACATGCCTGAAGCTTGCAGCGCTGCTTTTGCTATGCTGTTTGTTCTGCATTAATCATTAAGGATATAGTTCTTATCAAATAATGGGAGTAATATAGGGATTCCTGGTATACAGTGCATTAATTTTTTTCTGTGTTGTAAAACTGCTCTTTTTCTATTTCATGGCACATTACGAAATATGGCCTGATGTCCCCTGCCGTACTCCATTTTGCTTGAAACTGAGTCTGCGTGAGATCTGCGAGTCTCCACAGCAATGACCTTTGGAACTTTATCAAGTGGCAGTCCCAGCCAAGATGCACCTGGGAAGAAGTTTCTCACCTAGTCGAAGAAGCAGAATTGTACCCAATGTAATACATTGTATTTGAAGATAAATTCTCCATTGTTATGTGTGAAGCATATGTCATGTGAACCTAAAGTAAAATTCAAATTATGAGCTTGAGAAAGTCAAATCCTAGGAGGTGTGATGACCTGTCCTTTCTTTTGTCCAATCAAAATTGGGGATTCCTACCCTTGCAACATTTGGGGGGTGGAACACTGACCTGAAAACAGTATCTAGCCTAGGTTTAGCTAGAGAAATTGTCCGATGTGTCCGAATAGCTGACCTGTCACTGACCCAACGCACTCAATAGCTGATCGAAACAGAGGTGCTGCGGAGCACTCTGTCAGACTGATTCACAGACCCAATCGGGGTTTTGGGAACCTTAAAGTGCTGGTGAAGCACTTTGCTGGGGAATTCGAGAACCCAATCGGGGTTTTGACTGATAGCTGCAGAGAAGGTGTAGCGCAGGCTTTGCAACTGAACTGCGGGTGCTGGTCTCAACTTTGGTGGTCCCGTCCTGATCCTAATCTGGTTTTCCTGTCCTGGGTTTCCATTCTGCACCTGCTGGCCTACTGGCGACTGCATTCCTTGGGATGCCTACTGTCCTTAACTGACCCGTGGCCAGGGTTGGTCTCCGCACTGTTCTAGGTAAATATAAATCTGTGAGGGAAACACATTTGCGTCCTTTTCTTGCCTTTCTCGAAATAGCTAAAGTCTTAATTTCACATCGTTCCTTTCTCTTACCCTCCCTGTTCTGACAAATAATAAAGTCATACATCTGAACTGTTCTTTTATCATGTTCCATTTTTCCCCATCCTGTAAGCAAATGGTGACATACAGTTTATGAAATATAGATGTTCCTTTTCTTTACCCTCCTTTTAGCCGAATTAAATTGATGACTCTGAATCATTAGCGTGTTCCATTTTTTCCCTTCCCTCATAGCTGCATAGTTATTTCCAATTCCTTTAGTACAAATTAAGGTTCTGTTTCCTTACCCACCTTCTTGGGGTACTCAAACTGTGACGTTCTAGCATGTTCCTTATTTTTCCCGTCCTTTAGACACCATACCAAGTCTAATTTCTGAAATTTCATACTAGCATGTTCCCTGTTCTTACCTTCCCTTTAGACTTCTAAATGGTTGGCATAATCTATTTTCTGCATGGTTACACGATTTTCATGATTTTGGTTATTGATAGATCACTTGCTGTGAATTTCATGCTTTCTGACTTTGACCAGAACTAGATAAAGGTTTTCAAAACTTCCGTAGTCTGTGGTTATTATAAAGAGTGCAAATATTATAAATGTTATTGTATTTTGGTGACTGCTTATCTTTTCAGCTAACTCCCTGATTCATTGTGATCATAGGTACCTGTGACAAGGATTGGTAAGTCGGGTACATAGGAAAATAGGTAGGACCGAACTGGGTTACTGGTAGTAGAGTGTAGGTTACCCGATTAATAAATATGGTAAATTGAATTTATGGGCCCAACTGTGCATATGGTAAAAATTATAGTCGGGTGACCTGCGCGCTCTATCAGTAATTTTCTGGTAGCAGAGGATGGTTAGGGACTAGTTAAGATAGGTAGGTAGGTAAACTGCTGCTAACTGTGAAAATCAAAACTTGCTGCTAAATAAAGAATCGATCGATCAAATGAAAAATTGCTTTATTGTTTGGAATGTTATAAAATGTTTTAAAATTTTCTCTGATATGCTGCTATATTGATCTATGTCCTAACAAAACTTGTTAGTGATTGTTGCATGTTTGTCTGGAATCCCCGGGGGCAGAATAGCGAGTGGTAGAATAGAAGCCACGTCGCATAGAGGTCACTTACGTTGAGGAAAATTGGTGCAGGTTGGGCAGAACTGGAAGCACTAATTAGGGTTTCTGTATAAATGTATGACTAAATGATAGCAAAGAGTTCGCTGGCAAAACTTCTATTGTGATATCACCTAGTAAGGGTCACATGGAAGGAGTAGCAGGTTCATCTGAGCTTGATGGTTAGCAAAGGGGTTCGCTGGTGAAACTTTTGGCTTAGTATATATCCCAGAGTGGATGAGTCGAAGGAGTAGCAGGTTCTCTGATGCATGTGTGAAGAGTAGGCAGAAGGGATCTACTCGCAGTATTTTAAAAGTAAACAGAAGGGATTTACTTGCAGTGAAGCAAATCTTTACTTTCTAGACACTCGAGTACAGTGGCGAATGTTTTGTGTTGTAAAATAAACAGAGCACTTGCACTTTAAATAAAGAATTACATTTTACGATACCTTGTGAAGGAGGGATTCAGTTGCGGAGCTGCGCTGACGTCACTCGGTGCCGCGCTGGTATTGGTCGAGACAGCGGGCGTGTAGCTGAGATGGCATTGTAAAGGAGGGGTGAGCACAGGAGCGTGGGAACTCGTTTTACGAGAAACGCCACGCACCCATTGGTTGAAATTGTTTGAAACCGCACATTGATTGGTTGCAGAAAAATAAAAGACACATTTGTATTGGAAGTGATTTTGTAAACAAAGTAATTTGCAAAAAAGTATATGTGGTATCCAACTCATCCCGGGATTCGACCTGATCCAAGATATCAAGGTTTTGCGAGGGATCAGTGGGAATCAGCTAGATATAACGTTATGTACGGAAACAAGAGAAAAATGACATTTGTAGACAAAGTAAAGAATTACTTCAAGAAAGACAAACCCATCAAAACTAGAGGAGTTATCATTCCTTCACCAAATACTCCCGCATCATTTATGATGTTTGACAGAGGCTACCATGCTTGTGTATGGTTAGAAAATTGGGTGGAATATACTAAAGATGACGGAATTTTAGCATTTCCTTTAGAAGGTACATTTAATGGCAGGATTCTGTTCAATCTGAGAACCCGAAGGAATGACTTGCATCCCAGACCTAGACTAACGCAATATGAGGCATTAGAAGAATGGGAAATAGAGGCTTTGAGCGAGACAGACCCAGAATTGACAATGGGTTAGCTAAATTTTATCCGAAGGTACAGAAAGAGACCCGAGAAAAAAGAATGAAAGAATGGAGACAGAACATGATGGTAGAAGGACTGTACCCTGTATTAACAGTAGAAGAGCCCATGGGAGGCAAAAGGACAGAGAAAACCAAACTTTTAATGACCAGTGGTGATTCAGATGATGATTATCTGGAGGATTTGTTAATGAAGAATCCACAACCTTATAATGAGGAACAAAGCTCCCTAAGCACGAGAAACACATTCCTGAAACATAATTATGGTGAGGGACCAAGTACGGCAAATCCAAGTGCCCCGAGTTATAATCCTCCTCTAATTCCGCAGATAGTACATGAAACATCTATGGATAAGGTACTGCAGGATAAAGTTAGTTAAACAAAGAACTGAACTAATCCAGAACATTTCTCAATTAAATACCAGTCCTAAAGCCCTGACAATTCCAGTAACTATTGGCCCAGTTGTTCCTTTGTATGGGGATAAGCAAGCTAGTTCGAAAACTCCAATTGTAACACCAACTGTAGTACAGCCGAGAAAAGATCCCTTGATAATAGACGATCAGGCAAGTGAATGCGAATATGTGATCTCCTTGATGGACTTACCAATAAGGGAACAAGAAGGGAGTTCACAGAGAAAGAAAACTCCTTTTAGTTCATGAGAAGTTCAGATTGAGTCCTCTTCGGGTACCAGAAGGGCTACGGTAGTGACTCCTGAAGAAATCGACAGATGGACCCGAGAATTAGAGAAACAAAATCAACAGCCAAAACAATTAGATATATATAAACTGAGAATAGAATTGGAGGAACTGATGGCTGGGAATGTGGGTATTGATGCAGCGCCCTTATAGAAAAACTGTCTCAACAACACTACCCAACATCATAATACTCACCATTAATCATAAATCTCTCATAAGGCCCATTAACTAACGAGACAATTTTTGGGCAACTGAATCATGTGACCTAATTAATCTAAACCTATTCATAAACTGTTTACACATTTATATACATCTGCAGTTTATCATCTCTTATTTTTTTTTTACTTTATTCACAGCTGTTTTGACTTCAGGTATAGCATCACATCAATAATCCTAGTATTACAGCCGGGTTTTATATTTTCACCCCAACATGAACTTACATATCTCATAACAGTGATATACATTGAATGCCCCACAATGTTACATAAACATTTGTCTCATGGTGTCATAATATTCACTTCACGTGGTAGCGCAATATCATCAAACAAACAACCCCCCGTCCACCCGCCTCCCCCCCTCCCTCTCCCATACTGAAACTGGTCGAAGGTTATCATCGCTTACCATGGTTTTTACGCAAATAACATTTTATTAAGTCACTTAGGTAAATGGATCAACTGATGGTAACTAGACCATGAATAAACAAGACCAGCTTGTCGTTTCAAAATCTAATTTATTAATTTTATTCTTCAAAGGAAAACATCTCCTTTATTAAATCATTATTTATTAGCAATTAAAGCAGCAATTAATGAGGTAAAGGCATATTAGACTGACATTTTAAGGAATCATCAATTAGCATGAATTAAAGCAAATAATCAGTTTTCCAAATCCTAAGTTCTATTTTTCCTGTCTAAACTCGCTTCATCTTAAAGAAAAAGTCATTAAGGCCTACTATCCTTACGTGCGCCAAAGTCCTTCAGCACGTCACGCCCTTCTGGAATCGGAAAGCGAGAAGCGCCCTCCTGTCCATGGGAACACTTTTTATACCTTTCTGACTAGCTAAAGTAACTAATCTTTGCATTCTTTTCTGAGAATCCAAACTTGTCATTGGCTGAGTCCTGTCAGTCCACCATTAGGTCATTCACTCCTGACCAAGTCCGGGCCTCATCATAACCCCCTATTGTTCTTAGATTCTCCATCCTTTCGGCTTCCTCGGAAATGTTACATTCGCTCAGGCACAAAACTTTACTTCCTAATCTTGGCAGGCAAATCGAACTACCTGTCCTTGGTTTTTTCTCCAAGAACACATTCAACTCGACCAAAACGGCTTCTGCATTAAATGTTGACTGTTCAGCAAAAAGCTCTTCTTTTCTGTGCATGAGTGAAACTTTCACTCTGGTCAAGTTTTCTTATTCTTTCCAGCACTACCAGCCATTTCTTAGGCCCATTCGAAAACTATTATTTAAACAAACACAAGACAATAATTAATTAAAGAATTAAAACTTATTCTGTTACCCACCCCCTTTGCTAAATATTAACCCATTAATCAAGGTTACCTAGCTGAAGCTGAAGCACATAGAGTTTACAAACTTAAGCCACATAAAAAGACGAAAAGACATAACATAAGCACACAAAATAAGCACATGCCATTAATAAAACAGCCGCTTTTAATACTGACAAAGACAATAGACAAGGTTAATTTATTATTTTTTTACAAACCTGCAGTTTGCTACATAAAGCACATGAATTAGTCCCTTGTGTCGTGTATGCGTTTTTAATCTAGGTTGGTTAATATTTCACCACAAAATAGGTTAATACGTTTATTTTTATTATTGAAGTTTAACTTCGCGAGTCTGAGCAAAATTCTATTCTGAACCTCGCTCCATCAGTATGGACAGACTAAACACCCTCACCCTCAGTGAAGAGGAATTGTTATTCCTCTGTAAAATCCTTACCCGAAATACCAGGGTGTACTATGAGAAATTAGTAGACACCGCAGCTAGCATGGGAATAGACATTAGCCGATCTAAAGTATTGCAAAAACACTACAGAGCAGAATTCTCAGACAAAGATTTGGAAAACATGAATGTGTCAGGGAAAAAGGTACAGATCAGAGAATTGCTAAACATGTTACAAAAATGGGGAGATTTAGAAAAATGGAAAGCCAGGTGGGATAGAAAAAGGAAGATAGTAGATCAAAGCAAATGACATCTGAATATGTTATAAAAGAAACAGAAAAGGTGGAAAAAGTATATCCTATACGAGAAGTGCCAGGTGGAGGATATGTACATGTTCCATGGTCCCGATAGGATATTGTGTCCTTTACAAATGACTTCCCAAAATTACGAGAAAAACATGTAGAATGGTACAGACAGGTCGAGAGATTTGTGAAAGTTCAGAAGTGTCTCCTGAAAGATCTAGATGGTTTCTTTGACATTGTAGTTCAGTAGATTTATGGACAGAATGTAAAATTGCTGTTGATTGGCCTAGTGAAGAGTTCCCGAGAGACGCAAAGACCGGGGCTCCTTCAGGGGATGTTATGAGGAAGTACAATCAGGTAATGTTGTATCTGAAAGGAAAGGTGCCTGCAAAAGAAACTGATTGGACCCGAATAAATAGAACTACCCAGAATCGAGATGAAACTGTGCATTCATACTATGAACAACTGTTACAGGTGTTCAAGACATACAGTGGCCTGGATAATATTGAGATGAAGGACATGACACATTTCATTTATCGATTTGTGTTAGGGTTAAGGCCTGAGATTTCACAGTGAATCAAAGACAATAAAATTTGCTGGCAAGCTAAACAAATTGATGAAGTCCTTAAATATGCTAAATACTGTGAAGATGAGCTGGAAGATAAACGAAAAGAATTAAAAGAAAAGGTCATGTGGGCACAGGTAAAATTAGCAGAACACCAAGAACACCAAATGAACAAAATGACTAGTAATCAGAGTCAGGGCCCTGAGGGTGGGGGAAAGCCGAGAGTAAAAATGAGCCGAGAAGAGGCCAGGAAGAAATTTCCCTGCCCCGGGAGCGGAAAGATAGGACACTGGAGAGACGGGTGTAAGGCTGTACAGAATGGTAATGTGCAAATTAATGATTTGAATCCACAGACGCAGAATGAGACGCCACGGAAGACCCAGCAGCAGGTAAAACAGAATGAGTTGCCTCGTGCACCTAGGCCAAATTACAGGAGCAAAGCACAACAGAGTGAAGACACTGAAGCTTGGGAAGGAAGGGAGGATAGAAATGCAGCAACTTCAACATTTTTGTTAAATGACACATTTCTCTGTGACGACACCTATTGACAGTGCCTGAGGGGGGAGGGTGAGGAGTGCGTGCTTGGCGCATCCTTGCTGCTGGACAAGTCAGGGCCATACATTGAAGGAAAGGTTGAAGGAAATGACGTCACCTTCCTGTTGGACACTGGTGCTACCCGTTCTACTGTAAGAACAGCAGACGTTCCAAACCTACCCCTCTCGGGAGAAGCGATCCAAGTAGTGGGCGTTTCTAATCAGCTAATTAGTACCCCAGTTACAGAACCTATGGAGATTAAAATTGGGAATTTTAAAGAGATGCATAGGTTTGTTGTTTGTGATTCCAGTCCTGTGAACTTATTAGGACGAGATTTGTTGTGCAAAATGAACTGTACCATCTTTTGCACTCCATATGGTGTTGAAATTCAGACACCAGATGAAGACGGAATATACAAATTAAAGTTAGCAAGACCCGACTCAGAAATTAAAAGACTGACAATACAAGACTTACCTGAAGAACTCCAAGAGACAGTGAAACCAGAGGTATGGGATTTTACTGGAAAAGATGTAGGATTAATGGCAAATGTTGACCCAATTAAAATAGCCATAAAAGAAGAGGCAGTCTACCCAAATACCAAACAGTACAAAATGAGTGCAGAAGTGAAGGCAGGGGTTGCTATTGAAATCAAACGTTTGCTAGAAGCAGGCATTTTACAAGAAGTGTTGAGCAGTCCTTGTAACTCACCAATAATTGGCATAAAGAAGCCTAGTGGTAAGTACAGGGTCGTACAGGACCTGCGCAAGGTTAATAAAATCGTGGTTCCTTGCTGTCCTGTCGTGCCAAACGCTGCAGTGATTCTATACCAGATACCATGGAATGCTGGATGGTTTACCGTCATTGACTTGTGTCATGCATTCTTTTCAATTCCATTGCATCCAGACAGCAAATTTCTTTTCTTATTTGAATTCGACAGCCATGTCTACGTCTGGAATCATGTTCCTCAGGGGTACACGGAAAGCCCTTCTATCTTTAATCAAATTTTGAAAAAGTGCCTTGAACTCTGGTATTGCCCGGAAAATCAGTCCTGGTGCAATATATAGACGACCTCTTGGTGGCGTCTAAGAGCAGGAAAGACTGTGTTGTCGACACCATTGCCTTGCTGAACAATTTAGGCGAAGGAGGACATAAAGTGTCACCAGAAAAACTGCAATTCTGTACCTCATTAGTAAAATATCTGGAGCACCAGATAGAGAGATGTATCAGGAAAGTTACCACAGAAAGAATTAGAATAATTCAAAACATGGAATTGCCAAACACTCTGAAAGAAATCAGAATGTTTCTAGGAGTTGTAGGATACTGTAGGCAGTGGATTGTGGGATTTGCAGTTCTAGCAAGACCATTGATAAAAATGACAAAAAAGGAGCAAAAGATCCTGTGGAACGGGATGACGAAAGCATGACTGCTTTTGTAAAATTGCGAGAATGTCTGTGTACAGCTCCTGCATTAGGAATGCCTGACTATTCAAAAGATTGTGCACTTTTCTGTGACACACGAGACAATTGTGCACTTTCAGTCCTGACCCAAATTCATGGTTTAACTCGACGTCCAGTGGCATATTTTTCTTCTACATTGGACCCAGTAGCAGCTGGATTACCTGGATGTTTGAAAGCTGTAGCTGCAACATGCGCGAATCTTGAACAGAGTGAGTCCATTGTTATGGGACATCCAGTAACTGTGTATGTTCCACATTCTGTTGTGATTTTGCTGACAAGAACAAAGACTCAGTATCTCACTCCAAGTCGTCTGACTAAGTATGAGAGAATCCTTGTAGGTGTAGGAAACGTAACAATTGCTAGATGTAATATTCTGAATCCAGCTACTTTACTGCCTAATTTATTCGCTGCAGAAGTGAGAGAGGAAACTGAACATGACTGCATTGATTTCACCGAGTTTAGTACAAAACTACGCCCAGACAGAAAAGAAGACCCTTTGACTAATGAAGATTATGAGCTGTTTGTAGACGGCTCATGCATATGACATGAGGAAGGAGGCCTAAGTGCCGCCTACTCGGTGTGTACTTTAGGAGGTCCAGTGGAAGCATCGTATTTACATGGAGTCAAGTCTGCACAAGTAGCTGAATTGGTTGCATTGACAAAAGCTTGTAAATTTGGGAGGAACTCAAAGATAACAATATATACTGATAGCCAATATGGTTATGGGGTTGTGCATGACTTTGGCCAGTTATGGATGCAAAGGGAGTTCCTGACTTCTTCAGGCACCCCTATCAGGAATGGAAATTATGTGCAGGATTTGCTGGAAGCAATCCAGCTACAAAAAGAATTGGCTGTGGTCAAGTGTGCTGCTCACAAATCTGGCGATGACAGTAGGTAATCGATATGCTGACCAGTTAGCCCAACATTGTGCAAGATACCGAATAGCAATCAATATAAAGGTTAGGGGAAACGGAAACAGCTGCCAACTTCTGATGCTAGAGGTAATAAATACATGGGAGGAAGTGAGAGACTTACAGGGTGCAGCAGAGGCAGAGGAAAAGGAAAATTGGAAGAAATTTGGTTGTCAGAGAAGGAATGGAGATGGTGTCATTGTTTACCTGGATGGTATGCCTGTGTTGCCAGACTGTTTGTTTGCTCCTATGGCTAGGTTGATACATGGAGACACACATTTGTGAAGAGATGCGATGATTCGCATGTTCCGCCAGACATGGTTCAATTCGAAATTCAGAAACATAGCAGAGGCCCTCTGCCAAAGGTGTCTGGTTTGTCAGCAATGTAACCCCGGAAATAAAACTGTAGTGTTACCAGGAAAGATTGGAAAGGCAGAGGGCCCCTTTATTCGATTAAAACTTGACTTTATTCACTTATCCCCTTGTCGAGGAATGAAATACCTACTTGTCATTGTCTGCCTATTTTCAAAATGGGTAGAAGCTTACCCCACATGCAGGAACGATAGCCTCACTGTAGCTAAGTTGTAACTTAGGGAACTTATACCTCGGTACGGTTTTCCAGTCACAATTGAATCTGACAGAGGAAGTAATTTCCAAAATGAAATAATAAAGCAGATTTGTGAAGCATTCAAAATCACGCAAAAACTGCACTGTGCATATCGCCCCGAGGCTTCTGGAGTGGTAGAACAGCTGAATGGCACTATCAAATCAAGATTGGGAAAAATGTGTGAATTCACTCAAATGGAATGGCCAGATGCTTTGCCCCTTGTTTTGATGGGACTCATAAGTATTCCAGATCGGATCACGGGCTTGAGTCCCCATGAGATACTAATGGGAAGACAATGCGGCAAGCCTGGGTGCCAGGATACAAACTGATAAGCATATCTGATGATTTGGTACTAGAATACTGCAAAGAACTGGCTGACCAAGTGCGTTCTATCTCTCACCAGGTTGGGGAAGACGCTGTCGCCAGGCCAACGACTCCAGCACATGACCTGAATCCAGGTGACTGGGTCGTAATAAAGAAACATACTCTGAAAAGTTTCCTTGCACCAAGGTGGGGAAAGCCACGACAAGTAATTCTGGTTACCACCACAGCTGTGAAGTGTGCAGGTGTACCGCGCTGGATCCATGCCAGCCATACAAAGAAAGTGACTGAACATGAAGAAACTGAGGCTGAAGGTTGTGCATCTGAGGGGTCCCAAGATATCGGTCCTGAAGTAGCTGAAGAAGAAGAACAACAGAGCTCCAGTCAAGATGATTGGATCCCAATAGTCGACCTGACTATAGATTCTGTGAAAACAAGAAGACAAACATATTTAGATAGACAGTGGGATAGTGAGGACGAGACAGGTATAGAAAGAAGATACTCAGATCATCGAAATCCAAATTAAATCTGATTCTGAGGAGGACCAGATAGGGAAAGAACAGGTAATAGACACTCTTCCAAAAACTCCTGAGCCAGAAGAGGGACAGGTAGAAATTAGGGCGGAGGTTCAAGCAAAGAAAATCAAAAGTTCTAAGTGCTTGAACAGGACCAGACAGGAATAGACAGTTGTGTTCAGGAAGAAGAAAACGATACAGAACAAAGCCAAATCCAGCATACACCTGAACAAGGCCAGTTTAGGGACAAGGCAGAAGAAACTGATGAAAGACCTGGACGTAGTCAGTTAGGGAGAAATACTGAAGACGAACTTGAAACAAATGTGCCACAACTGAACGAAAATAAAAGAGTGTTTGAGGAAAGTCAAGACACAGTGCCAGTTAAAAGACTTAGAAAAGGTGACTCAGTACCTAGATTTGTAAAAAGACTGAGACTGCGACTAAAGACAATAAACGAAGAACCTGAGCAAATAAATGAAGTATCAAGTCAAACTGACCCATCTGTAATAAAACCAAAGCGAAGAAGTGCCCGTATAAAGAAACTGAATAACAAATATCAAAGTCCTGAGTGGACTTACTTTGTACTGGAAGAATTTGAAAATGTGGAAATAAATGACGAAAGTGATGAAGAATTGATTGTTGACCAGGCCGAAGAAGAAGCGAAACACAGCTGAAAAATTGCTCGAGTAAGCAAGCTGTGCAGAGTTACAAAGAGGGGTTGAAGTTTCTTTTGAGTCAAAATGTCTGATTCTTCTGTGAATGGGGGGCCGAGACGAGGTTGTTTAAAAACATGCTGCCAAGTATGTATATGTAGTGTAGCAATAGTACTGATACTTTGGATAGGACTAACAATAGCTATTCCTTCTATGATGAGTAAAGATCCGAACTTGTACCCAAATAATCACCTACCAGAAGACACTGTAGAATCACACACTAGAAATACACCACAAAGTGTAGACACTTAGCCGTAAGCAAACAAAATTAGATTTAGAAGCACCAGATGAGGAAGGATTACATTATAATAAGATCAAGAACAAAACTCATTTAAATGTTTTCGCAAACATGTTAGTACATTATGTAGAAGCTATGGAAATAGACGACTGTTATGTCTGTATGAAGCTGCCCACTTCGGTTGCTGAAGGTGTGATGTACCACCACTTGCCACTAACCTATGGAATATCCTGTAGTATTCTAACTAGTTTATTTTATAGAAGAGGACCTTTACAGTATTATTACTCAAACTTTGATGTGATATTTTCTGAACTCCCTGTGCGAAGAAACGTGAACACTGTACATACGACAAGAGATATAGCCAAATACATGAGTGAATATTTTCTAACTGTAGGTAAAATAAATATAGATGACGCACACAAAGATAACTTGACCTGTTCATTACACAAAAAAGAGAAAACGTTTTTGAATATGGTAGAGAAAAGAAGAGAAAGTTTCCAAAAGAAAGCAAAGGACAAAAATCAGAAAACACCTAAATGGGCTGAAAGCATAGAGAGCACCTCAACTGGTGGGGCTAATGCTGCTATGTTGCTGGATTTCGAAAAGAAGGGGAAACTTTGTCTTCAAAGAGAAAGAACAAGTTATTATAACAATATATTCATTGGTTCCAGTGAATGCGAACACAATTACAAGGTAATTGGGGGTTGGGGTTTCAAAGATGGGTCAGAGTCTGTGTTTCCTGGAATTTATTATATATGTGGGAACAAGGCTTATTTCAAATTGCCCGACCATTGGTATGGAAGCTGTTATTTTGGTATTGTCTTCCCAAAGATATACCATGTGGGGAAAATCACTGGAAGCACTGAAAGAACTAATGAATTAGTACGTAGCAAAAGAGAAAGTGTGGGTGAAATAGTAGGTGATATTTTTAGTGCATTGATACCTACAGTGGGAGTGGCTCTGAACACACACAGAATTTGCAAATTGTCAACAGTGGTTGATCGGTTATCAACTGACACTGCTGGAGGGTTCCTGATGGTCTGTGGTAAATAAATAAATAATACCCTATTTTTGAATGAATAAATGAATAACAGATAGCTCAATAAATAAGAGTCAAGATTCGAGGTAGTAGGAGTTTTGCAGGTTTAATACAGCATAAGGACAGGAACAGGATGACCTGCACGGGAATAGGATGGCAGCTGCCGGGGACAGGATCGGGAATGACGGCGTCTCCCTTTTAATAACAATACATGAGCATATATACATAACGCAAACACATAGCATTACATTGCAATAGGCGTAGCAGTGGGTGGAGCAATAGGCGTGACGCATAGCAGTCGTGAAAGATAAGGGTGAAAAGAGGTGTAACAGGGCGTATACATAGACATGTGATGCAAACGTAACAGAATATGTCATGAATGGGGCGGAAACCATGGAGGGGGCTACCTGAGGAGCCGGGACCTCTAACCTGATGGTGCGCGCAAACTAGCAATGACGTATCACTAGGAGAAGCTGGGGGCTATGAACTCTGTGCTAGGAGCAGAGACTGAAGTCTGGAGAGTCAGGGCGACATGTACCTAAGCAGTATCTAGTATCTGATGTTTAGAGAACATGTTGATATAAACTAGAAGTCAGGAGGGGAAAGGCTAACTTGATTCTAAGACTGGAGCATGCATTATTCTACATGTAGTGCGTGATGAAGAATATTAAATGACCATTAATACAGTATTTCTCTAACGTGGAGACGTGAAGGCTAGACAATGACGGAAACTATCGATGCGATTCAGTAGCTTTAGGAATGTAGAGAAGGAGGACTGAACTGATAACTGGAATCATAACATATTCTTGGCAGACTCAGAGGCAGAGCCAGGGTGAGCCGGGCACTGCGAGGCAGGAAGTAAGTGAAGGGTCGAGGATACAGGTGGGGGCTGTATCGCTCCTCAGCGAGGGTTCAGGAGACAGAAGCCGGATCTGGTGTCCGGGCCCTTTTGAGGCCTAGAAACGGGGACTTTTCAATAGAATAACGTGCACACTGAGAAGCGTGGCAACGTAGTTTTACATAGGCCTGATATTCGTAGTATTCACGAGAACTGGAAACTGGCATACTAGAGGTGGACACAACTGTAATTGCGTCATTAATCGAACATAGGAAATGCATATGCATATTTAATCATGCACACATAACATATGATGGATGACACGTAGGGACACAGAACATGGCAAAATTTACTTTTCCACATTCCCTCCTTGTCACTACGTTTCCATCAGGAAACATCAATATTCATGATACCATCTATCATTTCATACAGTATCATTTGCTCGTCTCGAATTATCCTGGAACGGGATTTAGAACGGGGCTTGGGACTAGGAATACATGATGTAGCACAAATGCCGCAAATCGCAGGGCCACATTGTATACAGAGGCAGCAGCTGAATATGATCGCTACTGCAATACCTAGAAAGGACAAGACTTTCCATCCCCAGGCGGAAATTATATTCCAGAACCAACCGGACCATGTCCAGGTGCCTGGATCTTGGTGTAACAGATGGGCAATTTTATGGAGTCTGGTTATAGCTGAATAAACAGACGGCGCGTTATTTGGAATGAAAATGCAGCAACTAGATCCGATGACTCTACAGGCCCCGCCCCTATCGGCCAGTATGACGTCAAGGACGAGACGATTCTGTAAAACGACAAATCTCATAGCAGATTGCTCTTCGGTTAAGTTACCTAGAGCAGAGGCAGTCTCATTGACTACAGCTTCAAGGGTTCTGGTTAACCTACGGATTAGTTTACTATTCTGGATAGGTCCTATAAAGAAAAAGAAACCTCTGTTGAAATCTGTATACTGTTCTAGGGTAGTTTCAGTATAATCGACAATTGGGGACTCCCTTCTATGTCTAATGTGTACTAGATGTGTGTTTCTATGGTAATCAGGTGGGGCTAGGAAAACTGGTGGCAGTAGGAAGGCAATGTAACAGGTTCCCTCCCAATCGAGGGGCAGACGAACATATGCAGTTTGACCACAAATAAAATAAGAATGACGTGAAGCTTTGAAAACAGATTTCCCACTGTCACTATACTTGACAATAGTAGTACAATCACTATGTCCTACGTGTACAGAACCATAATTTCGGACACATAATTCACCTTTGACTGGTAGTACTGAAATAGCAGGTAAAGCTGGAGTGGAATCAGACTGAACATTCAAGACCATGAAATTCGAAGAATAATTACCTAAATTATACACTTCATTTTCTAGATCTAACCCGGTTCTGTGGGGGAGACCTTGCTTGTCTGGAAAACATGTGCTGTTAAGAAAAGACATATCTGTTGAGGATGACGTTAACGTGGACCATGCTCCACACGAACCATTATGTGAAAACGGATAAGGAAAGAGTGGCAGAACTCCCTTCGGTGTCTGGAAAGGGGGGAGTCGACCACATACCCAACAATTAGTGGCATTGCTGGTCTGATGTGAGTAATGTAACATGCGGATGAAAGAATTATTTTTCATAGCGAGGCGGTAAGAGAGTTCATGAGGAGGCAGATCACTAAACGTGTGCTCTACTGTAGCATTAGCAGACTTATTTACATGAAGAACTGGGAAACACAGGTAAAATGCGTAACTGGTGCAGGAAATCATAATGCTGAGAAATAATATGAAACATAGAAAAACGATACATCGAATAGAGTTTTGACTAACTCTCTCACTATGGGGGTCTATTTTATACATGTCAGAAACAGTCTAACCGTTTCACCTAGGGGAGGACTTAGACAATCAAACTGGCTGACTTATTTTACTAGACCGGAGTTTCAACTTATACTCCTGTTGCGGAGTTTTCTCTAACAGGGGAGGGTGTGTAGCAATGTCTTTTGCGGGACAGTCCTTGAGAACAATATTTTGGCAATCCTTCAAATCCTGGGAAATGTTCTTTGAGACGGGTTTCAGTCCATAAAACTTTTTCACGTGTGAAAGGTGCACCCAGCCTTTGCGACCTTCCAACTTCACGGCTGTACGGGTGGCGAGGAGGACCTGTCGGGGCTCCTTCCAGCGTGGCTCCAGCGGACTTGAGCGGTCAAAATTGCGGACAAGGACCATGGATCCTGGAACGATTTCATGCGGTGCCACCTCGGTATTGTCTGGAAATGCGGCGGCAACCTGTGAACGACAAGAGTTGAGGGCAGACATCAAGGAAGCTAGGTAATCTGTCAGCATATTACTTGAAACATCGGTAATACTTCGGGGTCTAGGAGTACCCCACATGTTAGGGGGGCGGCCGAAAATGACCTCATACGGGGACAGACCTGATCTGGAATGTGCGACCATGCGCATATAGAACAAGGCAACTGGCAGAGCTACTAGCCAGTCCACACCTTTCTCTTTACACACTTTAGCGATGCGGATTTTCAGGGTCTGGTTATGTCTCTCTACGAGACCGGCTGCTTCAGGATGGCGTACACAATGGAACTTCCACTGGTACCCTAACAAAAGGGAAACATGCTTCATCAACTCAGATGAGAATGGCTGGCCGTTGTCAGAATATACGACTCTAGGGAGTCCATAACGGGGGAAGAACTCACGAACCAACTGCTTGGCAGTGGTCGCGGCTGTGTAATCTGGGACTGGATATGCTTCTGTCCACCTGGACAAAGCGCATACAACTACAAGGACATACTTGAAACCTCGACATCGCTCCATCTGAATATAATCCATCTGGAGGACTTCAAAAGGGTGGTCAGGAGGCTGGAATCCACCTTGTTCCACCGGGACACTTTTACCTGGATTAAACTGACAACATATCATACAGGTACGGACTTTTTGCTTGGCTGCAGCTCGTAAATGCTTGTTGAACCAAATGTTCTGGATACTGTCTAACATAGCTTTTTCTCCTAAATGTGCTGGACTATGTGCGGTATTGATAATGACTTGAACCATAGAGTCGGGGAGAAACCATGTGGCTCTACCCTTCGTTAACCATCCTTGATCTGTCTGGACCCCTCCTTGTTCGGACCATTTCTTGATTTCATCGGGAGTAGCGTGTAACTGGATATCTATGACATCTTGAGTAGGGTCCTTAACTGTCATGCATGTAGTCGGATCTGGAGTGTGTGTTATGTTAACTGGAATGTCTGGAGTCTGTGCTGTAAGCTTGGCTGTGCGATCTGCTAGATCGTTACCTTGAGAAATGGTGTCAGTAACTTTCGTATGTGCTTTGCACTTCATGATAGCGATAGATGTCGGTAAATGTATGGCATCTAACAGAGCTTGAATAAGGAGACCATGCTGAATCTTGGTTCCATGAGAAGTCATGAAACCTCTCTCCTGCCAGAGCACTCCAAAGTCGTGTACGACTCCGAATGCGTAGCGTGAATCTGTGTAAACATTAACTTTCCGGTTCTTAGCGTGTAGGCAGGCTTGTGTCAGAGCAACTAGCTCTGCTGCTTGAGCGGACAGGGTGTCAATACGGTGTGTTTCAATAACTTCAGTGTCAGTAGTCACTGCATACGCGGCGACTAGTTCTCCTGTACTTGTTCTCATACATGAACCATCCACATAAAGTGTCAGGTCGGGGTCTGGTAACGGAGTATCTGTCAGATCTTGTCTTGGCTTTGTCGTAATGTTAACTACTTCCACACAGTCATGTGTGGCAGAATTCGAAGTAACTGATGGTAACAATGTAGCAGGATTTAAAATGTTGCAGCGTCTGATTTCTATGTGTGGCTGGAACAGTGTCAATTCATAACCTGTTAAACGTGCAATTGTCAAGTGCTGAGTCTGTGTTCGGTTTAAAAGAACTTCCACGGAGTGTGGAACTTGTACTGTCAAGGAATGTCCTAATACTATGGAATCACTTTGTCTGATAGCTAGTGCTGTGGCTGCAACTGACTTGAGGCACGCAGGCAGAGCCTGGGCTACAGGATCTAATGTGCTCGAAAAATAAGCACATGGCTTGTATTGTCCTGCTTGATCTTGTGTGAGAACAGATAATGCTGTACCTTCCCGTTCAGTTACGAAAAGTGTAAAAGGCTTACTGTAGTCCGGTGTAGCTAGGACTGGAGCTTGGCATAGGGCTTTCTTTAACTCATTGAAACTGAGTGTATGTTCAGATGTCCAAGGGAGGACAGTCGATACGGCTGCCTCTTGTGTCGTTAACTGTATCAATGGCTTGGCTAGAAATGCATACTGAGGAATCCATTGTCTGCAGTAAGAAGTAAGGCCAATAAAAGCACGTATCTCCTTCTGGGTCTTGGGCTGAGGAAGACTCGCTATTAACTGGATACGGTCTGGTGTCAACTGTCAACTGAGGAAGACTCGCTATTAACTGGATACGGTCTGGTGTCAACTGCCTACCCCTCTTGGACAGTAAGTGTCCTAAGTAGACCACTTGCTGGACACAGAATTGAAGCTTAGAAGGGGACACCTTGTGCCCCATCTCGGCTAGGAAATACAAGACTGTAAGGGATGCTCGCTCGCAAGCACGTTCAGAACGGGCTGTGACCAGTAGATCATCGACATACTGGAGCAGGGCAGTGTCAGTTGGCATGTGAATGTTGTCTAGTTGTCTCTTGAGTGCTTGACTGTAAATACTAGGACTTTCTGTGAAACCTTGAGGAGCTCGTGTGAACATATAGCTCCTTCCATGTAAACAGAATCCGAAAAGAAACTGGCTGTCTGGATGAATGGGGACACTGAAAAATGCGTTCTTGAGGTCTATGACAGTGAAAAATGAAGCTTCGGAATCAATGGCTGTTAATAGGGAAGAGATATCTGGGACAACTGGATACTGGGGAATGATACATTTATTAAGCTCTCGTAGGTCAATCACTAATCGATATACTGGGGGTGCATTTGGATCAGTACGTTTCATGACTGGAATGATCGGAGAATTGCATACATTGGAGTCAGTTTCTACAACTACTCCTTGAGCCATGAGCTCGTCAATAATTTTGGATAAGGCTGCTACAGCCTCAGGTGGCAATCTGTACTGTCTGATTCGTGGTAACACTACACCTGGCTTAAGAGTCACACGATGGGGTGTGATTTGCATGTAACCTACATCAGTTGGACCTTGCGCCCATAAATGCTGCGGAACATTAGACAATCTGGGATCAAAATCTCGTAATACATAGTGACCCTTAAAGTCACGTAGAAACAATCGTATTCCCTCTGGGGAACAGCATATAACTGCACCTAACTCTTTCAGTGTTTTAATGCCTAATAGGTTTTCTGGACATGACTTAGTAAGTAACAGATCAGTGGTACGGGACAATGGACCTACTTCTAGAGTAACTGGCTTTGAAATTTCATTTACGATAGGTTTTCCTGAAAATCCAAGGGAAACATTTCTTGAGCCTGAGAGCGGAGCCCCTGGAACTTCGGCGTGACTAATTGTGGTCCTACTTGCCCCTGTATCAATCAAAAACTTTCTGTCTTTCCCTAATACTTGACTGTGAACATAGGGACCTTCTTGATCTACAGGTATCTCGATGAGAGGCAAGCCTACCTCCCTCTCTAGGCTGTTTCATGAATACTGTTGGTACTCTGGATACTCAGACTGTGCATACTGGTACATCTGCTGTGTGACGTGCTGTGTTGCAGCGATAGGCTGCGGAGCTGTAACTGTCTGTGGCGCATTCTGTGGCTGAGGAATCTGTGAAACTTGTTCTTGTCTAGGCGGACGTGGTCTTTCTTTAGTCTTACCGGTAGCTATATTATGTTTCAGAACTGCACACTCATTTATAAAATGACCTGGCTGTTTACAATAATTGCAGTTCCCTTTAACGGGAGCTGCAGGATGACTGGCTTGATTTGGACCCCTCTTCTGACTGTCTTGAGGAACAGATTGTGCAACTAGTACTTTCATTTTCGTGTCTTTCATACGTTTTCTCTCGTGTTCTTGTTCTTCCCTGATTCTATTCTGGTGGTATTGGAGCATCTGCAACATCTGGGACGGGGTATTTGCTTGCCAGGTACTTTCGACTTTCAAAACTCGATTTTTAATTTGTGGGCTTGAATTCTCGACTAATTTAGTAACAAAAAGGTGAGGGTATGACTCACTACTTGTCTTGAGGCCACTGTTGATGCTAAAACATTTCTCAAATCTGGAATAAAAATCACTAATATCTTCGTCTTGTTTCTGTTTACAGGCTGAGATTGCATCCCAGTCTTCTTTTCTAGTTGTCAATAATCTAGGTAAAACTTGTATTAATAATTCTGGTAATTCTTTACATTTCGCTCCAAGACCGGTACCTGGTACTCGTGCCTTATCTTCAGCTTCTAGAACTGCCCAATCGATCTTTTTCTCTCCCACCTCCCATTCTTTTTCCTTGAGCTTTTCATACACCCCTGCGGGCAGCAGAACTTTTAACATTTTAATTATATCTGGATACGTGTATTCTCCCATACGGAGCATGTCTTTTAATTCTCGATGGAACCCTGCTGGATCTTTATCATGACAGGGGATTAATTTCTTCATCTCTAGGAGTTCCATCTTTGTAATCGGAGTGTAAACAAACACTCGTTCTAGTTCGCCACCCGTTCCTCTAACTGGGTGGACTTCTCGTAACGGATTCTGTCTCTCCATGTAAAATGGTTTACTTTCTGGGGGTGAGACATGAACAAAATGCGGGTTCAAAAACGTTCTATATTTGTGACGCTGTTCTAGAATGACACTAATTAAATCGGTACCTAAACCTTTCCATCTATACTGGAGTAACTCGTTCAGGATATCATGTAACGGGCCTGGATCAGAGTGCTGACCCTCATACAATGTAATGAGGTGCTGAATCATATACATACCCGCCAGTCGTTGCTCGGCTGGGGGCATTTTCAGAAACATTTGTGCCACTATTTCGTCTGGAAAAGTGGTAGAATCAGTAATCCATCGGACTGCTGATCGGACTAGTTCTTGTTCATGCATGGTACTCAACTCACTGTAACCGATTCGTGATTTCAGAATGTGATCGGTAGCTTGAAACACTTGTTCTAGAGAACCTTGTTCTGGTGCTGGATGATGAAAAATAGACTTGTGTTCTAGGCGTAAATGGCGATCTGGAAATCTAGATTTTCCTACATACGCTATTCTGTCGGGATTCTCGTCCTCTACCTCTTCAGTATCAGAGTTACTTTCTTTCTCGCTTACTTGTGCTGCTTTACGTTGATCGTGTAACCTTATTATTTCTTTACGAATTTTCTTGTACATACTGTCCATAGCACTGATAGTCTTGTGCTTACCCTCGGCTATACTATTACTCCACTTTGTCAGGGCTCTCATTTCGGCTTGATTTTTGGACGGGTAATCTTGTTCTCTTATTAGACAATTAATCAGAAACTTTAATATCATGAGCTGGGTCTCAGCTTTCCTTTGGGACATGACATCACTAATACTTTCTGGATCTTCCCCTGTACGGATGAAACGATATATTCTGTCTAGATCTTCTTTCATATTCGGTAGGGTGACTAGATACTCGGCCACATTTCTTACGCGTAATGAATATAAAACCATATCATCCTCGCCTGGGACTGGGTCATAGCAGCATTCGGCAAGGGATTTTCTTATTTCTGCAACAGACTGATGTCTGGGCGTACGTTGTGACGCCTGCATATGTAATTCGGCTGTCGTTAAACGCTTATGTGGCGGCGGGGTTCGAGGAGGACCTCCTCCTGCGGCCCCTAAACTAGAATCATCAACTGATGCTTTTCGTCTTTGCACGGCAGGAAGTTGAAATGCGGGCTGGACCTGTATGGCGGGCTGGACCGGGGGTACCGTAACAGGTACTCCGGTGTCTGGAGGAGCGGGAAGTGCCTGATTTACAGGGACTGGCGGAGCGCGAACAGGATTTGCATATTCTGGGACTGTGTCGTCCAAATAGGACGAAATAAAAATATCAGCTGCGGTCTGTTTGTGACGTAACTTGGTCGGAACTAATGGTGGCGGGAAATTACTGGATGCCTCTGGGGTCGCTTTTGGCAAGCCCTCGGCAAGAAGAGGATACATACCCTTAATGAGGGCATTCCTCTGTCTGTCTGATTGTTCAGTTCTAACTCGTTCACCTATCTCGATTAATTCTTTTTCTTGTGCTCGTTCCAAGGATTCTCTACTTAATTCTGACTTTCTGATTTCTTTTTCGGTTCTTTTATGAGCTTCTTTGCGCCATAGCTCGATGGCATCTTTCTGTGACTGTCTGGCTTTCTTTTTCCATAATGCCTCTTATACTCGCATGATGCACTCGGCATCCCATGTACCCGATACGGGCCATCTATACTTTTCTTCTAACTGTTTGGTATACTCTACCCATAAATCTAGATACAGTATGGCGCTTATGCCATGCTTCTGATACATAAAATGACCTGGACTGTCCCTAGGCGGAACCGGAACTGCTGCTTCCAGCAGACCCTTTCTGGTTTTTAACTGACGTAACTTAGAAAACAAAGGCATGACTGGACTATAATCTAGACACAATACAATACACAATGAACACGATACTTATCCCCCATTCATACCACGACATTAAAATACATGAAGAACATTTAAAAATAACAGTTCGAACAGAATACTACCTGGAATACGGAACACAGAATACATGAATTTCCTCGAGAACAGAACTGACTGGAACAGAAACTAGGTGCACTGCTGAAACAGTACGAAACTTACCGGTCTCATAAAGAGACACGTCAGGACCCGCATCCACCGAAGTGGACACTTCGTTTGTGGGTCTGTGTACCACCAACCCACGGACCAGAGTCAATTAAATTGACCCTGTCTAGATACTACCCCAGTAATGGTACTCACCGGGCAGCAAGAACGGAAGGCCTCAGACTGGACTGGACCGCTTCGACGACGGACGACGAACTTCGGACTTCAGTTACGGGTGGACCTCCGGATACCTCGGACCTTGGACTCTCGGCTTGGGCTCTGGTCGGGACTCGCCGCGTTCCTCCACCGTCTCGTTTGGATGCTGGACCGCCTCCTCCGTCTCCTCCGTGGGCCTGAGGGATACTTGAAGCAGAAATATCTGCCGGTGCGCAGAAGAGTTCCGTCACGACTGCAGAGGGTCAGGGGGTCGGCGTGGCTTCACCGACGCGTGGGGAAAGGGCAAGTCCCTATTCGGGCGCCATTATGTGGTAAATAAATAAATAATACCCTATTTTTGAATGAATAAATGAATAACAGATAGCTCAATAAATAAGAGTCAAGATTCGAGGTAGTAGGAGTTTTGCAGGTTTAATACAGCATAAGGACAGGAACAGGATGACCTGCACGGGAATAGGATGGCAGCTGCCGGGGACAGGATCGGGAATGACGGCGTCTCCCTTTTAATAACAATACATGAGCATATATACATAACGCAAACACATAGCATTACATTGCAATAGGCGTAGCAGTGGGTGGAGCAATAGGCGTGACGCATAGCAGTCGTGAAAGATAAGGGTGAAAAGAGGTGTAACAGGGCGTATACATAGACATGTGATGCAAACGTAACAGAATATGTCATGAATGGGGCGGAAACCATGGAGGGGGCTACCTGAGGAGCCGGGACCTCTAACCTGATGGTGCGCGCAAACTAGCAATGACGTGTCACTAGGAGAAGCTGGGGGCTATGAACTCTGTGCTAGGAGCAGAGACTGAAGTCTGGAGAGTCAGGGCGACATGTACCTAAGCAGTATCTAGTATCTGATGTTTAGAGAACATGTTGATATAAACTAGAAGTCAGGAGGGGAAAGGCTAACTTGATTCTAAGACTGGAGCATGCATTATTCTACATGTAGTGCGTGATGAAGAATATTAAATGACCATTAATACAGTATTTCTCTAACGTGGAGACGTGAAGGCTAGACAATGACGGAAACTATCGATGCGATTCAGTAGCTTTAGGAATGTAGAGAAGGAGGACTGAACTGATAACTGGAATCATAACATATTCTTGGCAGACTCAGAGGCAGAGCCAGGGTGAGCCGGGCACTGCGAGGCAGGAAGTAAGTGAAGGGTCGAGGATACAGGTGGGGGCTGTATCGCTCCTCAGCGAGGGTTCAGGAGACAGAAGCCGGATCTGGTGTCCGGGCCCTTTTGAGGCCTAGAAACGGGGACTTTTCAATAGAATAACGTGCACACTGAGAAGCGTGGCAACGTAGTTTTACATAGGCCTGATATTCGTAGTATTCACGAGAACTGGAAACTGGCATACTAGAGGTGGACACAACTGTAATTGCGTCATTAATCGAACATAGGGAATGCATATGCATATTTAATCATGCACACATAACATATGATGGATGACACGTAGGGACACAGAACATGGCAAAATTTACTTTTCCACAGGTCAATACCGAATTGTTTGCGGTCAGATCAATGGTTTTACAAAACAGACTTGCTCTTGATACATTATTGCCAAAATAGGGCAGAGTCTGCAGAATGTTGAAAGCGCAACATTGTTGCACTTACATACCCGACAAAAGTGTGGAAATTAAAGGGTATGTGACAAACATTACAAATTTCGAAAAACAGCTTAAACAACTGGAGGTTGACAGTGCCTGGAAGAGACTTACAGATGGTCTCTCCACTGTAGGTAGTTGTTTTTCTAACTTAGGTAAAAGTCTTGTGGGCAAAATACTGATGCCAATAGCGGGAATAGGTTTAGTTGTGTTCATGATAATAATATGCTGCAAATGTCGAAAACACAAAAAGAAATATACTGTGAATAAGCGAGGAGTTAAAAGAAATGTTGATGAGCTTGAATTAGAAGAATTAAATAATCAAATTTATAAAAGGGTGAAAAATTCTCATCCTAATAAAGATACTGAGAAAAAACTAAACAAAATGTTTGAAGAGATTGAACTGGGTAAAATGTGAAAAGTTGGCATCTGGTTCCATTAATTTGTGATGATATAAAATATCATCAAAGAGGGGATTGATGGAGCAAGGATTCGCATGTAAAGTGCCTTGCTTGTATTCATGAACCTCGAATAACCCTAATAGTATTAATCAACCCGTTTGTCTTATTAATTGGTAGCTTATTCCGACATTTTTGGGTATCCGAGAGACGCTTGCCTATGTGTTTACTAATCCTTATACGCTTGCTACATAAAATGGCTGCTGCTTCGCGGGAAATTCTTCTGCGCATGCGTCTGTCATACCCATGTGACGTGACGTACTCGCAGTTCTGGTGGGAAACTCTTTGCACTTGCGCATTAGAACTAAGATGGCTGCTTTGTGTCCTCACATGCCTGAAGCTTGCAGCGCTGCTTTTGCTATGCTGTTTGTTCTGCATTAATCATTAAGGCTATAGTTATTATGAAATAATGGGAGTAATATAGGGATTCCTGGTATACAGTGCATTTATTTTTTTCTATGTTCTAAAACTGCTCTTTTTCTATTTCATAGCACATTACGAAATATGGCCTGATGTCCCCTGCCGTACTCCATTTTGCTTGAAACTGAGTCTGCGCGAGATCTGCGAGTCTCCACAGTAATGACCTTTGGAACTTTACCAAGTGGCAGTCCCAGCCAAGATGCGTCTTGGAAGAAGTTTGTCACCTAGTCAAAGAAGCAGAATTGTACCCAATGAAATACATTGTATTTGAAGATAAATTCTCCATTGTTATGTGTAAAGCATATGTCATTTGAACCTAGAGTTCGATGGGCGTGTATAAAAATTCAAATTATGAGCTTGAGAAAGTCAAATCCTAGGAGGTGTGATGACCTGTCCTTTCTTTAGTCCAATCAAAATTGGGGATTCTTACCCTTGCAACATTTGGGGGGTGGAACACTGACCTGAAAACAGTATAACTAGCCTAGGTTTAGCTAGAGAAATTGTCCGACGTGTCCGAATAGCTGACCTGTCACTGACCCAACGCACTCAATAGCTGATCGAAACAGAGGTGCTGCAGAGCACTCTGTCAGACTGATTCACAGACCCAATCGGGGTTTTGGGAACCTTAAAGTGCTGGCGAAGCACTTTGCTGGGGAATTTGAGAACCCAATCGGGGTTTTGACTGATAGCTGCAGAGAAGGTGTAGCGCAGGCGTTGCAACTGAACTGCGGGTGCTGGTCTCAACTTTGGTGGTCCCGTCCTGATTCTAATCTGGTTTTCCTGTCCTGGGTTTCCATTCTGCACCTGCTGGCCTACTGGCGACTGCATTCCTTGGGGTTCCTACTGTCCTTAACTGACCCGTGGCCAGGGTTGGTCTCCGCACCGTTCTAGGTAAATATAAATCTGTGAGGGAAACACATTCGCGTCCTTTTCTTGCCTTTCTCGAAATAGCTAAAGTCTTAATTTCACATTGTTCCTTTCTCTTACCCTCCCTGTTCTGACAAATAATAAAGTCATACATCTGAACTGTTCTTTTAGCATGTTCCATTTTTCCCCATCCTGTAAGCAAATGGTGACATACAGTTTATGAAATATAGATGTTCCCTTTCTTTACCCTCCTTTTAGCCGAATTAAATTGATAACTCTGAATCATTAGCGTGTTCCATTTTTTCCCTTCCCTCATAGCTGCATAGTTATTTCCAATTCCTTTAGTACAAATTAAGGTTCTGTTTCCTTACCCACCTTCTCGGGGTACTCAAACTGTGACGTTCTAGCATGTCCCTTATTTTTCCCGTCCTTTAGACACCATACCAAGTCTAATTTCTGAAATTTCATACTAGCATGTTCCCTGTTCTTACCTTCCCTTTAGACTTCTAAATGGTTGGCATAATCTATTGTTTGCATGGTTACACGATTTTCATGATTTTGGTTATTGATAGTTTACTTGCTGTGAATTTCATGCTTTTTGATTTTGACGAGAACTAGATAAAGGTTTTCAAAACTTCCGTAGTCTGTGGTTATTATAAAGAGTGCAAATATTATAAATGTTATTGTATTTTGGTGACTGCTTATCTTTTCAGCTAGCTCCCTGATCCATTGTGAATATAGGTACCTGTGACGAGGATTGGTAAGTCGGGTACATAGGAAAATAGGTGGGACCGAACTGGGTTACTGGCAGTAGAGTGTAGGTTACCCGATTAATGAATATGGTAAATTGAATTTATGGGCCCAAATGTGCATATGGTAAAAATTATAGTCGGGTGACCTGCGCGCTCTATCAGTAGTGCCTGCTTCTGTCACGCCCCACAGCCGAGACCCAAACTCACTGTGAAGGGGGTGTTCACGCCCAGGTGCCCCATTGGTTCTCATTTGGTACGTACTTTCTGTGTGAAAACTATAGACAATTGAAGGCAGATTTCTAGGTGGCTTTAGATGGAAATACAGAAGCGCTGGCACATGTTTGCTCCTGATAAGTGCTTGTACTCTATCCTAAAGTTTTTTTATAGCAGAACTGATAAGCACACGTACTCTCCTTTTCAAATTACTCACTACCGGACCATTTAAAGCACTGCTAAAGCCACAACAAATCGCTAGTTTGAGTGAGCGCATGTGTGCATTGTCAATTAAAATAAATGTGGAAAAATACTAACTGTAGCGTCGTCTTTTACTTGTGGCAAAAATAAATTTGGATAAATACAGAAAAAATGCCCCAAAAATAAATTTGGATAAATACAGACGGAAATGGCCAAAAAATAAATACCATAAAATCGGGAGCCATAATCATGTATCACTACCATGTAGCAAGCATATAATGCTCAGGATATTGAAGTCCTTCCTGTCTCCGGTATCAGTAATTGCAGATTCTCCTAGTTAATAGTGAAGGAGAGTCCAGATCATATTAAAGACAAAGAAGACAAACAAATGTCCCCTTTTCTAGTTGCTTGAGAGTTAAGTTACTGTTGAATCTCTGGGCTTTACAATTATAACATTACTATTCTGTGCTTAAATTGTATGCTTAGGGTGGAGCTTATCTGTGTTACAGTTTAGCTTTCCTTTGATTTAGATACTAAATCATTTATCAGAGCAGGTCTTATCTGCTTCCATCACAGTGATCTTTATTGGTTCAGGATAATTTGCATCTGTGTAGTTGGTGCAAGTTTAAAAGGTCAGATCTGCCTTTGAGTTTCTTGTTTCTATCCCTTTGTTTCAGAGGCAGCTCTACTCAAACTCTTAGTCTGTTTCTTTAATTCACAGGATGCGCTCCTGAGTCAGAGTTTTCTGTGAAAGATTTCGTTCAATCTTTAATTTGAATTCTAGAACATCTCTCCTGAGCAGGGGCAGGGGTGGGTGCTGGGCCTCTTTGAGCTGTTTAATTAGGGGCCTGTATTTGCAGATGTAAGGCCTTCTTTTTCCTAACAGGAATGCAACTATCTCTCTTGTCATGAGAATAAATTATTTGATGTACGAACATTTTTGTGTTTTTGTGAGCAGAGAAATGCAGCTGTTTTTTACGTCTTTATTATGTTTGTGATTATCCTTAACAACACAAGTATATTATGCGTTGATAAGGGTACAACTCCCTTAGAAGGAACCTTTGTGACTTTTTTAACCCCTGTGTGTCAAATTCAATATATCAAGTGGTCTTCTCCTCTTCTTAAAATGTGGCTACAGATATTGGAATCTCTATTTCAACTGCAATATCAACATTTCTAACACCTACAGGTAAGAGTAATCCACTGCATCAGGTGGAAGCAAGTTTGCAGGATGACAATAGAAGAATGGAAGTAAAGCATATCATGACGAATTCACCTCAAGAATATGCGGGTGAAAACTCGTTGCGGCTCTGCTCTGGAGGGGTGGGTGACTGATAGGCAAATTGGCAAGACCCTTTCAAGGGTGTAGCTGGGGGTTCAGGTAAAAGACCATTTCAAATGCTGAATAGCCCAGCTATTTGCACTACAACAACACTTATTACAATGATGAATGAGCAATTAATGTTGCAAAGAAGTATACGCCTGGAGATAAAGTTATGATTGTTATTATGGTTGCAGGAAGCTCCCCTGTGATTGAGCCTTGACTTACCCAACATCTGAATTCTTCGGAACTGTCTCCCTTCCATGTTTTGATGAATACTTTAACATCAAGATTAAGGGTTCTATTGAGAGCGCAAGAAGGATAAAAAAAATGAGGGTGGAATGTCCTAAACTAGTAATCTCAGATAAGGCAGCTATAAAACCAGCTGTAGATCCTAAGATTTTGACATTTTTAAGTAGGCAAAGTACCCCAAAATGGAGTAGATAAGGAATAGGCCTCATGTCAAGACAGGGTTATGGTTGCTTTAGGTCTAGTTGCTAAAATGCTGAGCAGAGCAGGCAATAACTTCGGGTGAGGCCCTGGATTTTGATGTGATGTCTGGTAGGACTCAGAGAGCAATTTTAGGTAATACTAACACAATTGCATGCTGTGAAAGGCATAAGAGTCTGTTATGATGTACCAAATACTGGGGGAATCTTGGGGCATATTATCAAGGGTGTTTATCTCCGCTTTTTTGGCTTTAAAAGCCAAGAAAGCAGAGATAAAATGATCTCCCTATTACCTAGGTGTCGCTAACACCAGTTAGCGACAGCTAGTAGGAGATAGCGACCATCTTGGGCCCCACTTTGCATGTCAGTGATATTTATCACTAATGACATGCAAAGTGGGCGTGCCAAGATGTTAGCGAATGGAAACAGTCGCTAACATCGCTATCTCCTATTACCAACTTATGGAGATATTCGCGCTAAGCGCGAATATCTCCAAAAGCTAACACCTGCCCTGAGCAGTTCTTAGCCATGTTATCCAATGGGAGGTGGATAACATGGCTAAGAGCATTAGCTCGGTAATGCATGAATATCGCTGACTTTTCAGCGATATTCATGCATTGCGGCCGATTTTTATCGCATTTGCGATGAACCTTGGTAATACCAAGGTTTATTTGCGATAAAAATCGCCACAGCTCAGCGGTAAATTTTTGTCTCTAACCAAGCAATAGCGATAATTATCGCTATTGCTAGGTAATATGCCCCCTTGTGTGTTCTGATTTGATTAGTAATATTCAGGGATTCCTCTTTGGGGATAAGCTATTAGGGGAAATGGAAAATATGTGCAGACCTACAAGTCTTTGAACAAGGCCCATTCATCTTTGGCAGAGATTTTCGAGTGGGTCTCTGCAAGGGTCAGAGGATTCTGTGGTCATTTCACCAGCCAGGCAGCCATCTACTGATTCTAGCACTTTAGACAGCAATGCATGCACTCCAGGCCCCCCTTCTTCCTGCAACAAAAAAAGCAATGCTGCTTCTATGCCATCAGAGGCTAAAAAAGGGAAGCGGGAGTCTAAAGTAAGTATGTTTTTGCCAAGGTGATAGGCAGATTTGTTTAATATGAACATGGTTGTGATATGAATTCAGGTCAATCAGACTCTTCAGGGGGGTTCAGATAGAATTGTATGGCTACCCCAATTCAGGAAATAGCGTGTTATGAAGTTTTCTTCAGAGGGCAAGGATTTGATTTCAGATGTTTACTTGATAGTGCCTATTCTCCTGCACTACAGGAAGTACCTGCAGTTATTGTGGCAGGCACACGTTTACAGATTCATTACCTTTCTTTTCTGTCTGTCTTCCACTCCTTCACCAAGTTACCAAACCCCTGTGTCTCAACCTTTACAGCTGAAGGGTTAAGAAAGGTCATTTACTCTACACAATAGGATTTTCCTGGAAGAGGAGTAATCCCTGTTACTGAGAAAGGTGCAGGCAGTGTTAGATCTAATTCAGAGCTTGAGTTTGTAGTCTTCAAGGAAATGTCATACCCGGTTCCCTCAAGGCAGATGCAATTCTTGGGGTTCCTAGTGGAGTCAGAGAAGTAAATAGTATCTTTTCTGCAGGCAAAACTGGAATCAATCAAGAAAGAGGTGAGGACGTAAATCACTCAGCAGCAGATTCCTATGCAGCAGTTGGCAAGGCTAGTGAGGCTACTCTCATCGTCAATTCCAGAGAGTTTTACAGGTCCTCTTTGCTACAGGCCTCTTCAGACACTAAAGATAAAACATTTGAGAAGGGGATTATTCAGTGATGGTCCCTGTGGATCAAGCAGCAAGACAGGAGACTGAATGGTGGTTAGAACACCCAGGTGCGTGGAACGAAAGGGCCATTTTCCTGGTCCCCATTTCTTGTATTAGAGTCAGATGCAAGTCTAGGGTGATAGGGTGCACGGAGTGGCATGTACTCGACTGGAGGAACGTGGTCCAGGAGGGAGTCCTTAATGCATATACATTGTTTAGAACTTCAAGCACTCTCCATTGAAACTCAATGCCTGGTAAAGGGCAAGGGAAGAATGAGCAATCTGACAGCAGCCAGGTACATATACAAGTAAGCAACAAGGTCAAATATTTTAGCAGAATTATCCAGGTCACTGTGGGAGTTCTGTCTACAACAGGGAATCTCATTGAAAGTGGTGGATTGGTATTAAAGGAGTTTATATGATGTCAGAGACTGGTAATCGCACCCTCAGGCCTTCAGAACTTAGTAAAGTTGTTGGGGCCATTAACCATAGATCTCTTCACCTCCACATTGACAACAAAGTTGCGCAAATACTATGGTTAGAGGCAGAATCTAAAAGTGTTGGCTACGATGCTTTTCTGCAAAACTGGTCTGTTGGAAATCTTTATAGATCGCCACCTTTACCCATGATTCCCAAGTGTGTTTTTCAGATTTGCAGACATTTAGCAAGGCTGACAATTGTCACTCCTCTATGGCGAGCTCAGGCATGGTTCTATCTCTTCTAGAGTTGTTGGTGAATTGCTCACCTTTAATCTCATTATTTTAAGGGCTGCGGAGAGATGCAGGTGGGCAATACCATAATCTAGTGCTTGGAACATCTCAGGACATTTGCACAAATACCAGAACTTTCAAAGTATATCACAGCATCTTGTGGAACAATTAGAGTCTAAGTTAGCTTGGGATGTCTGGTCTAACTAGTGTTCAGAAAGTGACATTGATCCCATTGGTTCAGAAGCCCCAAGAGTTTTAAACGTATTGGTGTCCTTGTCACTGGGGCAAAAATATTACAGGACAGTTAATACCTACAGATCTCAAATTTCAGCAGGGCATCCAAAAGTGGATGATAAGCCAGTGGGTGAATATCCTATAGTATCTAGATTGTTGTACGGGATTAGGTTTGAGAATCCCCCTTTACCTTGATATTGTAAGCTATTGGATGTTAAATTGGTTTTCCAACTCTTCTAGTCTTGGCAAGACAATGAGAATCTGTCCCTCAAAGTCCTGTCTGCTAAGCTGGTGACATTGTTATGTTTGGTGTCTTTCAGGAGAGTGTTTTATTTTAGGGTTTAGATGTATCTGCTCACCATTTTTCACCATTTGGGGTGCACTTCACAATTACAAGGCATACACAGAAATACTCTACTTCTACTGAGTTCACTTCCTTTTCCCTATATCCTAAAGTATTCTGGTAAAATGTCTTCAGCAGGACATAATGGAAATGCAGGGATTGGCAGCCCATTTGTTACTTATGACCTTACAAAAACGTTTTGAACCAGTGTACTTATGTATATTGAGTAGATGGGTGAAGGGGTAATGGGTTTGGTGGGAGTAGATGGGGTAATTTTAGTGTACATTCAGTGTGGGGGCTATGACTTCTAAGGTCGTTTGGGCTGTGATGAAGCAAAGCTTCGCATATTTGCGACCTTGCTGTATTCAAGAACCTCGTTTATGTGTAACAAGGTAATAAGCGTACGTCTTACTAACATTTATATTAAGTTGGAGTAAAAAGGTTATGAAGCTTGCCTATGTGTATTTCTAATACATTTAATCCATGTCTGTAAAATGGCCGCCGCTTGTATTTTAGTTACTGCGCATGCGTCAGCCACACTCACGTGTCCTGACGCGTCTGCAGAAGTGGAGGGAAAATTATGCGCATGCGTAATACATAGCTGTGCCCATCATGTGGTACTGCTCGTGCCACTGCTCTTGTGATTGTATCCATGTAGCTAACATTTAGACTGCATAAGTATATGTTATGATGATAAGTTGAAAGTACAACCCTGTGATGTGATTTCATAACGTTATGTTTGTGTATTAATTTGTTCTCGCTTACTTTTCATGTACCGCGGGGGAATGGGGGTCCGAACTGATTGGGAGCCATATTGACGGTCTCTTCTGCGCACGACCAGAGAATACTGAAAGGTGGCAACTTTGGACAGTGGAACTCAGCCAGCTGGCAGCCACAGTCAAGATGTGCCTGGGAAAGCCACCTCTGCGCTACGAGAACGGAGAATGTTGCTCCTCATGTGTTACAATGTTAATTGTCACTCGTATTTCTGCACAGTTTCTCAATAGGTGACTGAAGATACAGAGAGCTGCGGAGCACTCTGTCCGAATTTGACCATAGACTAAGGTTTTACTGAACCTTAAAGTGCTGGCGAAGCACTTTGCTGGGAGTTCGCTGACCCAATCGGGGTCTTGATCGATAGCTGCAGAGAGGGTGGAGCGCAGGCGTTGCTTCCGAACTGCGGGTGCGGTCCTGTCCTGAGCGGTCCTGTCCTGAGGGTTTGCTGTCCTGTCCTGATTCCTAATCTGAGGGTATCCTGTCCTGTCCGGGGTGTCCATTCTGCACCTGCTGTCCTTTGAGGGGTATCCTTCCTTGAGGCTTTCCTGTCCTTAACTGACCCGTGGCCAGGGTTTGGTTTCCACACCAGTCTAGGTAAATACTGCTCTAAGTTCTTTAAACTTGCACCTTCCTATATTTCTACCTTTCGCTACAATAAAGTGACACCTTTGCATATGTTGATTTTCCATGCCTTTTGCCGCAAACTATTGAACGTGAAGTCATTTGCATATTTTCATGATATGTTCCCATGTCACTCTACCTTTTAGAGATTATATTTTGCATTGCAGTTTGTCATTTTCTGATATGGTCTAGGACCTCCTTACCTAGACTGTTTAAAGGTCCCTTTACTTTAAGTTTAGCGTGTTACTCTTTATAGGCCCTCCTATAGTTACCCATGCATAGTCTGTCCATGCTTAAACATTTCTGAGATTATATAGTATTTTCCCAATTGCATTTCATATTGCATTTGAATGGTTACCCTGTCGTTATTTCTCTATAGCTATACAAATTACATTATTTTGGTTATTGATTGCCTCATTCTAGTGTATCTCATGTTTGATGATAACGAACTTTAGATAAACATTTTAAAACTTCCAGTTGTCCGTGGTCATTTAAACAGTATTGAATGTCATTTGAATTTGCATTTGCTGCCTTTCCTTTTACAGCTAGGCCCCTGATCCATTGAAGTCTTAGGTACCCGTGTCGGTAGATGGTAAGTCGGGTACACTGAGTCATAACAAGTAGGGAACACACACAATTGATAGCAGCCCGTGAAGTCGCCTGGTCAATGAATAGTGTGAATTGAAAGTATATGGGCCCTGAAGCCGGAAACGGCGGAATCATTGGCTGGGTGACCTCGCGCGCTCTATCAGTTTTACTGGTAAGCAGAGGATGGTTAGGGACTAGTTGAAATTAAGGCAGGGACTAGTTAGTCTAGTCAAGTCGGTAGCTGCTAGTACATTGATGCTGCTATAAGAGCGGCCATTCCAGGGGATCTGATCAGTCTCTTGAAGTGTGTTGCCTTTGAATTCATGAACTGTTTTTCATTATTATTCTTGTTCTGATATTGTTATATGTATTAATCCATGCGTTTGTCAACCGTTTAGTTTCATGTTGTCCGAACTCCCCGGGGAATTGAAAGGGTAAGTGGTGAATAGAATCCATTGTCCAGAGGTCACAGGCTCGAGGAAAGTTAGGTGCAGGTTAGGATAACCGGGAAGCACTAACTAGGGTTTTTCCTGAATACATGTGTGAATAAATGTTAGTAACGAGGTTCATTGGCAAAATTCCCATAGTGGCGTAACCTAGTAAGGGTCACATCGGAGGAGTAGCAGGTTCCTCGGAGCTTGGATGAAAGCAAAGGGGTCCGCTGAGAAACCTTAGACTCAGATATATCCCGGAAAGAAGTGGATGAGTTTAGGGGAATAACAGGTTCACCGATGCTAGAGTGAAGGGTAGGCGGAAGAGATCTGCCCGCAGCGCGTGAAAAGTAAATGGAAGTAGTTTACTTGCAGTGAAAGAAATCTTTCTGTCTAGACACTTGAGCACTGTGGCGAATGTGTATTTGTTGTTAAATAACCAAGTACTGAGCACTTTAAAAGAAAGAAAGTTTCCGTTACCTTGTGAAGGGAGGGAGTCAGTCGCGAAGCGTCTCTGACGTCACTCTGTGCCGCGCTGGGATTGGTAGAAGCAGCGGGCGGGTAGCGGAGCTGGAATTGAAAAGGAGGGGTGAGCGCCGGAGCGTGAGAACTGTCTCACGAAGGGGCCGCGCACCCATTGGCGGAGATTATTTAGAGTCGCGCACCCATTGGTCGCACGGATTCTGAAGCGCGTTCTGATTGGAGGTAGTTTGTAAACAAAGTTAAGCGTAGAAGTCGTATGTGGCACTCGCAGACTACAGGAACTAGACCTGATCCAAGGCACCTAGGGTTTGAAAGGGATCAGTGGAAGACTAATAGATACGATATTATGTACGGAACTAAGAGAAAATTGTCCCTTGTAAGTAAGGTGAAAAATTATTTCAAAATGGACAAACCAATTAAGTCTAGAGAAGGTGTTCTTGTCCCACCACCCAATACCCCCGCCTCATTCATGATGTTTGACCGAGGGTACAACACCTGTGTGTGGTTGGAGAATTGGGTGAAGTACACAAAAGATGACGGAGTATTGGCTTTTCCGTTAGAAGGTACTTTCAATGGTAGGATCTTATTTAATTTAAGAACCAGGATGAATGAACTGCATCCCAGACCGAGACTAACGCAGTATGAGGCATTAGAGGAATGGGAGATTGAGGCTTTTGAAAGAGAAAGACCCCGAATGGACAAGGGTTTGACCAAGTGGTACCCCAGGCTGAAACAGGAGTCCAGGGATAAAAGGATGAAGCAGTGGAGGCAGAGCATGATTGTTGAGGGTCTGTTTCCCATGATGCCGGCATGTCATAACCCTGCAGCGGGTGAGAAAAGTACCGAAAAATGTAAGCATTGGGGGGCCCCTGGGGAGTCAGATGATGAATTGATCGATGACATCTGTACCAGAAGTCCGCCACCTTATAATGAGGGGGCCCGTCCTTCCAGTGTAGGAGAGGCTCCCCGTCGCCACTTCCTAAAGGAAGAGGACAGATCCCTAGGAATGGGAGGGGGTGGTCAGGTATTGCCCTATTTTGAGAAACCCGAACCGGCGGAAACAAGGGATATATATCCCAAAGTGCCCGCAAACCAAGAAGAAAAATATTCACGTACGAAAGTTTTCTTTCCCAGACCCCTGTATGAAAACGAAGAGAAACCATCGAGTGCAGGACTGCCTTTTGTTCAACCTCCCTATGAGGAAGAGCGCAGGTCCTTTAACACCGGAACATTGTTCCCAAAACCAAATTATGGTGGGGGACCAAGTGAAATGCATCCTACTGCCCCGAGTTTTACTCCTCCATTGACCCCACAGATATTGCATGACACGACTTTAAGAAGGATACTAGTGGAAAAGGAGCAAGAGGCTCTAGCTAGACAAAGGACAGAAATAATTCAGAAAATTTCCCAGTTAAATACCAGTCCTGAGGCGTTGACTATTCCAGTAACTATTGGACCAGTGGTTCCGTTATATGGAAATAGTCAGGGAAATCCGATTACTCCAGTTATTACCCCAGTCATGGCACCCCCGAGACAGGAACCGATAATCATAGATGATCAGTCCAGTGAGTGTGAGTCTGAAGTTGCGTTCTTAGACTTGCCAAACAAACAGACCGGAAAGGGAATGCAGCAGAGGCATAACCCTTTTAATGCGAAAGAAATTAAAATGGAATCAGCAACAGGTACTAGGAGTGTCTCTTTGGTAACGCCAGAAGAAATTGAGAATTGGAGTCGCGAATTAGAGAAACAGACTCCGCAAACGAAACCTTTAGACCTCTACAAGCTGAGGGTAGAAATAGAAGAATTAATGGCAGGAAATGTGGGGTTGGATCGATTGAATACCTACTCTGAAGAAGAATTGTCGTTTATGTGTAAAAGCCTTACAAGAAACACCAGAGTACTCCACGAAAAACTGACAGACACCGCAGCCAGTATGGGGGTAGATATTTCAAAATCCAAGCCCTTGCAGAAACCGTACAGAGCAGACTTCTCAGACAAAGATATAGAACACCTGAATGTGGCAGGGAAAAAGTTACAGATTAAAGAATTATTGGGGGTACTGCAAAAATGGGGAGATGTGGAAAGATGGAGAAGCAGGTGGGCGAGAAAGAAAGAAGAGGCTCGCTCCCGACAAGCGACTCCTGAGTTTGCTTTAAGGGAGGTAGAAAAACCTGAGCAGTTATGCCCCATGCGTGAAGTACCAGGAGGGAAATATGTGCATGTCCCCTGGTCCAGGCAGGATATTGTGTCCTTTACGAACGATTTTCCAAAATTACGAGAGAAACCAGTAGACTGGTACAGGCAGGTGGAAAGGTTTGTGAAAGTACAGAAATGTCTGTGGAAAGACCTGGATGGGTTTTTCGACATTGTGGTTCCGGTAGATTTATGGACCCAGTGTAAAATAGCCATAGACTGGCCTAGTGAAGAGTACCCAAGGAATAAAGAAACAGGGGAGCCATCGAAGGATGTCATGCGAAAATATGAGCAGATAATTCAGCATTTGAAAGAAAAGGTGCCCGCAAAGGAAACTGATTGGACCAAGATAGATAGAACAACACAGGAAAGGGACGAGACAGTGCACTCCTTCTATGAGAGGTTATTGCAGGTGTTCAAAACATACAGTGGTATCGATAACATCGAGATGAAAGACATGACGCATTTTATTTACAGGTTTGTAAATGGTTTAAGACCCGAAATCTGTCAGTGGATAAAAGATAATAAAATCTGTTGGCACACCAAAAAGATGGATGAGGTCCTGCGGTACGCAAAGTACTGCGAGGACGAGATGGCAGAAAAGAAAAAGGCCCTTAAGGAGAAGGTAATGTGGGCTCAAGTTAAGCTCGCAGAACAGCAGGAAAAACAATTGAGTAACATGGTTAAAAATGCTGAGAACAAAGGTCCTGGGGGTGGGGGTGGAGGAAAGCCCCGGCCCAAATTTAGCAGGGAAGAGGCTATGAAGAAATTTCCCTGCCATCAGTGCGGCGAAATTGGACACTGGCGTAACGAGTGTCCCTATTTGATGGATGATAACGCCAAAACACCTGATTTAACTCCACAGACGCAGAAAGAAAGACCAAGAAAGACTCAACCACAGGTAAAAACAGTTCAGGTGCCTCGGGCGCCAAAGCAGGTATACAGGGGAAAACAGGCGAAGGTGAGGAGATAGAAGTTTGGGAAAGCAGTGAGAACAGAAATGCAGCAACTTCGCAGTATCTGCTGAATGATACCTTCCTTTGTAATGATCAGTACTGACGGGGCCTGAGAGGGGAGGACGAGGAGTGCGTACTTGGCGCTTCCTTGCCGGTAGACCAGTCCGGACCATACATTGAAGGAAAGGTTGACGGAAATGATGTCACCTTTCTGTTGGACACTGGCGCTACCCGTTCCACTGTAAGAACAGTGGACGTTCCAAACCTACCCCTCTCGGGAGAAAATATCCAAGTAGTGGGTGTATCTAATCAATTGATTAGTACTCCTGTTACCGAACCAATGGAGATTTCAATTGGAAATGTTAAACAAATGCATAGGTTTGTCGTCTGTGACACCAGTCCAGTGAATCTACTGGGTCGTGATTTGTTGTGCAAAATGAACTGTACTATCTTTTGCACACCAAAGGGTGTTGAAATTCAAACTCCAGATGAAGATGGCATTTATAAATTATTGTTGCTCAGACCTGACTCAGAAATCAAACGATTGACCCTGCAGGACTTGCCCAAAGAACTCCAAGAAGCAGTGAAGCCAGAGGTGTGGGACTTCACTGGAAAAGATGTAGGATTAATGAAGGATGTAGACCCCATACAGATAGCCATCAAGGATAATGCAGTATACCCTAACACCAAGCCCTACCGAATGAATGCTGAAGTGAAAGCCGGTGTTACACTGGAAATACAAAAATTACTAGAAGGAAACATCATACAGGAAGTGATGAGTAGCCCATGCAACTCACCGATTATGGGCATCAAGAAGCCTAGTGGCAAGTACAGGGTAGTGCAAGACCTGAGAAAGGTAAACAAAATTGTAGTTCCCTGCTGCCCTATTGTCCCGAACCCTGCAGTGATTCTGTACCAGATTCCCTGGGATGCTGAGTGGTTCACTGTGATTGATTTGTGTCATGCATTCTTTTCGATACCCTTGCACCCCGACAGCAAATTTCTTTTCTCATTTGCCTTCGAAGGTCACGTGTATTGCTGGAACCGGGTCCCACAAGGGTATCCAGAGAGCCCCTCTATCTTTAATCAGATCTTGAAAAAATGTCTAGAGACTTTGATCTTACCTGGGAACTCTGTCCTAGTGCAGTACATAGACGACCTTCTACTGCCGTCTAAAAGTCATAGGGACTGTGTAGTCGACACCATTGCCCTACTAAATCATCTGTGTGAGAAAGGGCATAAAGTGGCCCCTGACAAACTCCAGTTTTGTGCAAAATCAGTGAAATATCTAGGACACCAGATAGAAAAGGGTGTCAGAAAAGTAACATCAGAAAGAGTGAGAATAATTCAAAAGATGCAGTTGCCCCGTACTCAAAAAGAGATCAGAATGTTCCTGGGCGTACTAGGATACTGCAGGCAGTGGATTCTGGGATTTGCAGTCTTAGCCAGGCCTTTGATAAAAATGACCAAGAGAGGAATGCCAGATATAGTAGAATGGGATGATGAAAGCCTAATGGCCTTCACCAAACTGAAAAATTGTCTGTGTACAGCCCCTGCGTTGGGAATGCCAGATTATTCCAAAGAGTTTGCCCTGTTCTGTGACACTCGCGATAATTGCGCATTGTCAGTCTTGACTCAAGAACATGGCACGACCAGAAGGCCTGTGGCCTATTACTCTGCCACCTTGGACCCAGTAGCTGCTGGGTTACCCGGCTGTCTGAAAGCAGTAGCTGCTACCTGCGCAAGTTTGGAACAAAGTGAGTCCATTGTCATGGGACATTCTGTGACTGTGTATGTTTCGCATGGAGTGGTAATTTTATTGACCAGAACAAAAACTCAGTATCTCACCCCGAGTCGGCTGACTAAATACGAGAGGATTCTTGTGGGTGCAGCAAATGTAAGCATTGTTAGGTGTGGTATCCTGAACCCTGCCACTTTACTCCCCGACCCCATGGATATGGAAGGTGGGGATGATGATGAACATAACTGCATTGATCTGACAGAGTTCAGCACCAAGCCACGCCCAGACATTAAAGAAACTCCATTGCCCGTGCATGACATGGAATTATTTGTGGATGGTTCCTGTCTAAGACATGAACTGGGAGGCCTGAGTGCTGCCTATGCAGTAGTCTCCTTAACAAAAATTGAAGAAGCAGGTTATCTATATAACATAAAGTCTGCACAAGTAGCCGAATTGATCGCTATGATAAAAGCTTGCCAAATTGAGAAAAACATACGCATAACAGTGTACACTGACAGTCAGTACTGTTATGGTGTTGTGCATGACTTTGGCCAATTGTGGCTACAGAGGGAATTCCTGACTTCCTCAGGTACTCCCATTCGAAATGGAAAAGTTGTTCATGACCTTTTAGAGGCCATCCAGTTACCAAAGGAACTGGCAGTGGTAAAGTGCGTTGCTCATAAGAAGAGCATGGACAAAGTATCACTGGGAAATGATTTTGCTGATCGCGTGGCCCAATGGTGCGCCAGAGATCACTATATCATTAATCCTAAACGAGGGGGGATCGGAGCCAGCTGCCAACTTCAAGTGTTTGAAGAAGTGCCTACATGGGATGAAGTGAGAGAGTGGCAGGAGGCGGCCCCATGGCAAGAAAGAGAGAAATGGAAGGAGGATGGGTGTAGACCGAGACGTGTGGATGGTGTCATCTTGGGCCCAACTGGTATGCCTGTATTACCCAGACACTTGCTTGGCACAATGGCAAGATTAATACACGAGGGATCCCACATTGGTAGGGATGCCATGATTCTGGTATTTCAACAGACTTGGTACAGTAAAAAGTTCAGGAAAGTAGCAGAGTCCCTCTGCCAGAGGTGCCTGTCATGTCAACAGATGAACCCAGGCAAGAGGACAATGGTAGAACTGAGCAAAATTGGGAGATCAGGGGGTCCCTTTGTAAGGATACAGATTGATTTCATCACCATGCCCCGTTGTGAAGGGAAGCGATATGTCCTTGTCATTGTTTGCGTATTTTCAAAATGGGTAGAAGCTTACCCTACTCCCCAAAGTGACGCACTGACAGTAGCCAAGTGTTTACTAAAAGAACTGATACCTAGATTCGGGGTGCCATTCATTATTGAATCAGATAAGGGTGGACATTTTCAGAATGAAATAATGGCTGAACTCTGTAAGGCCTTTGGAATAAGGCAGAAACTTCACTGTGCATATCATCCAGAGGCTTCTGGAGTAGTGGAGCAAATAAATGGAACTATCAAAAACAGACTAGCAAAGCTGTGCGATGCATCTGGCATGAACTGGGTGAAGGCCCTGCCCCTGGTCCTGATGGGACTGAGAAGTGTTCCTGACCGCAAGACAGGCCTAAGTCCCCATGAAATCATTATGGGAAGAGTGATGAGACAAGCATGGGTGCCAGGAAGCAAACTGTTGAGTATTACTGATGATTTGGTGCTTGAGTACTGCAGAAGATTGGGTGACCAAGTGCGTTCTATCTCTCGCCAGATTGGAGACGACGGCATCCTCAATCCAACGACTCCTCTCCACAACTTGGTTCCAGGAGACTGGGTCAAAATAAAGAAGCACACTCGGTCAAGCTGTCTGGCACCAAGGTGGGGAAAGAAACGCCAAGTAATCCTGGTAACAACCACTGCAGTGAAGTGTGCAGGTGTTCCCCAGTGGATCCACGCTGGCCACACCCAGAAGGTATTACCAGACGAGGAACCTGAAGAAGAAGGGCGTCCAGCGGAGGACTCTGCAGGAGCCAGACCAGAAGCAGCTGACAACGAACAGCCCAGCACCAGTCAAGCTGCAGGAACAGCAGACGTTGACCCAGGAGTAGTTGACTACGAACTGCCAAGAATCCAGCCTGCTGAAGAGGTCCAGGAAACTGAGCCAGGAGTAGCTGAAGACGAGCTGCCAAGCATATGGCCAGAAGAGTGGATACCATTGATTGATCTGACCGAAGATCCCATCCGAACAAGAGAGCGACTTTGTGAAGGTAGAGAGTGGACTAGTCAGGAAAAGCAAGGCACAGGCGAAGAACCTCAGAATCTTGAGATTCAAATCAAAACTGAGGAAGGAGAAGGTCAGACAGGGACAGAGCACGTGATTGATACAGAACAAGTGAATAAGACTGAACAAGGGCCCTTTACTGAACAAGTGCAGGATACAGAGCAAGTGTTTGATACTCCTCCACTGACTCCTGAAATCGGGAAGGGACAGACTAGATATAGTGTAATAGTTCGAGCAGAAGAAAATCAAGAGATCGAAGTGCTCGAACAGGATCAGATAGTACCAGAAGAAAGTGTTCAGGAACCAGAAACAGAGACTTTTGAAGAGAAAACACAAAAATTACCTGAACAAGGCCAGATTAGTAACCAGGCAGAAGGAATAGATGCGAGCCCTGGTATTAGTCAGATAGAAGAAGAAGAAACTGAAACAGAATTACCAACAGTAAATGAGAACAAAAGGGCAAGAGAAGAAAACGAAGTCCAAGTTCCAACTAAGAGACTTAAGAAAAGAAAGCATCTTGAGCCCAGGTTCGTAAAGAAGTTAAGACTAAGGATAAAGACGGTAGAAGAAAAACGTGCAGAAGAAAGGAGAAGTGCACGCATAGCTAAACAACAAGAAGATACTTCCAACAGAAGGAGTGATCGAATAAAAAGACAAAACAAAAAGTACAAGTCACCTGAATGGACTCTGGTGTTGGAAGAACTTGAAGATCTCGATATAACTGACGTAAGCGACGGAGAGCCTGTCCCTGAGTACTCTGACGAAGAAGAAGAAGAGCCACCGTGAATTTGCACAAAGTAAGATACACGTGTAAAGTCACAAAGAGGGGTCGAGAAACTTCTTCTGAGCCAAAATGTCTGATTCAAACGTGAGTGGTAGACCTAGTCGTAGCTGTTGCAAAACATGCTGCAAGGTATGTGTCTGTAGTGTAGTTGTCCTGATATTACTCTGGATAGGACTAACAATCTTTATACCCTTTGCTGTGAGTAAAGATACTAACATTGTCCCTACTGAAATTGTAAATACTGACAGTGAGGAGCTGACAACACAGAGTGTAGCAAGACATGAGAGAGCACTGAGACAAACAAAACAAGATTTAGAAGCATCAGATGAGGGAGGACTACATTATCATGGAATTAAGAACAGGACACACCTAAATGTTTTTGCAAACTTGTTAATACACTATGTAGAGACTATGGAAATTGAAGATTGCTATGTCTGCATGAAGCTACCCACTTCTGTAGCTGAAGGCGTGACATACCATCAATTGCCGCTGACATATGGAATCTCCTGTAGCATTTTAGCTAGTTTATTTTACAAAAGAGGACCGTTACAGTACTATTACTCTAACAATGACGTGATCTTTTCTGAACTTCCTATACGTGGGAATTTGAATCCTGTACATACCAAAAGTGACACAATAAGATATATGGGAGACTACTTTCTGACTATAGGTAACATTGACATAGCAGACGCACACAGAGATAACTTGACTTGTTCTTTGCGTGAACAGGAAAAGATGTTCCTGAACATGGCAGAGAAAAGAAGAATTAAAATACAAAAGAAGGCTAATGACGAAAGTCAGAAAAGGCCAAAGTGGGCTGAGAACATGGAAGGCACCTCAAATGGTGGGGCGGGACCTGCTCTGTTGCTGGATTTTGAAAAGAAAGGAAAGTTATGTCTTCATCGCGAGAAGACTAGCTACTATAATAATGTTTTCATTGGTTCCAGTGAATGCGAACATAATTACAAGGTAATTGGGGGTTGGGGTTTCAAAAATGGGTCAGAGCCTGTGTTTCCTGGAATTTATTATATTTGTGGGGACACGGCTTATTTCAAATTGCCGGATCACTGGTATGGAAGTTGCTATTTTGGCATTGTCTTCCCGAAAATATACCATGTGAATGGGAAAGCTGGAAGCAATGAAAATACTAATGGCTTAGTGCGTAGTAAAAGAGAAAGTATAGGTGAAATTATGGGTAGTATTTTCAGTGCACTGATACCTGGAGTGGGAGTGGTTCTGAACACTCACAGAATTTGTAAATTGTCTACTATAGTGGATGTATTGTCTACTGAGACAGCTCATGGATTTCTGCTGGTCAACACCGAAATGGTTGCGATCAGATCAATGGTTTTGCAGAATCGACTTGCTCTTGACACCTTATTGGCGAAAGAGGGCGGAGTCTGCCGGATGTTGAAGGCGCAACATTGTTGCACTTATATTCCGGATAAAAGTGTACAGATTAAAAGATATGTGAAAAATATTACTAATTTGGCAAAGGAACTCAGACCACTCGAGGTTGATAGTGCTTGGAAGAGACTGGTAGATGGTCTCTCAAATGTAGGTCATTGGCTTGCTAGCGTAGGTAAAAGCTTATTGTTTAAAGTACTGATGCCAATTGGAATTATAGGTCTTATCATATTTCTTATTTTTGTTTGTTGTAAATGCCGCAAGCGCACCAAAAAGCACGAGGTAAATACAAGAGGGTTGAAACGGAGTTTGGATGAGATCGAATTGGAAGAAGTGAATGATCAGATATACAAAAAGGTGAAGACTTCTCACCCTACCAGAACTGAGAGAGAGAAATTGGAGCGATTGCTGGAAGAGATAGAGTTGTATAAAGTGTGAAAGAAAGTTGCCATCTGGTTCCATTTATTTTGTGATGATAGTAAATATCATCAAAGAGGGGATTGATGAAGCAAAGCTTCGCATATTTGCGACCTTGCTGTATTCAAGAACCTCGTTTATGTGTAACAAGGTAATAAGCGTACGTCTTACTAACATTTATATTAAGTTGGAGTAAAAAGGTTATGAAGCTTGCCTATGTGTATTTCTAATACATTTAATCCATGTCTGTAAAATGGCCGCCGCTTGTATTTTAGTTACTGCGCATGCGTCAGCCACACTCACGTGTCCTGACGCGTCTGCAGAAGTGGAGGGAAAATTATGCGCATGCGTAATACATAGCTGTGCCCATCATGTGGTACTGCTCGTGCCACTGCTCTTGTGATTGTATCCATGTAGCTAACATTTAGACTGCATAAGTATATGTTATGATGATAAGTTGAAAGTACAACCCTGTGATGTGATTTCATAACGTTATGTTTGTGTATTAATTTGTTCTCGCTTACTTTTCATGTACCGCGGGGGAATGGGGGTCCGAACTGATTGGGAGCCATATTGACGGTCTCTTCTGCGCACGACCAGAGAATACTGAAAGGTGGCAACTTTGGACAGTGGAACTCAGCCAGCTGGCAGCCACAGTCAAGATGTGCCTGGGAAAGCCACCTCTGCGCTACGAGAACGGAGAATGTTGCTCCTCATGTGTTACAATGTTAATTGTCACTCGTATTTCTGCACAGTTTCTCATGAGAACCCCAATCTCTCTAGGCGGTACCCAAGTATGCTAATATAGGCTCAAAATAGCATATTCTGATTGGTGTGTTACCCAAATCCTACCTTAGGACCAATCCAAATTGAGGGATTCTGACACTTTGCAACATTGGGGGGTGGTACACCGACCCAAAAGAGTATATCTACCCTGGGTTTACCTAGAGAATTGTCCGACTTGTCTGGTTTAGCTGACCTGTCACTGACCCATCGCACTCAATAGGTGACTGAAGATACAGAGAGCTGCGGAGCACTCTGTCCGAATTTGACCATAGACTAAGGTTTTACTGAACCTTAAAGTGCTGGCGAAGCACTTTGCTGGGAGTTCGCTGACCCAATCGGGGTCTTGATCGATAGCTGCAGAGAGGGTGGAGCGCAGGCGTTGCTTCCGAACTGCGGGTGCGGTCCTGTCCTGAGCGGTCCTGTCCTGAGGGTTTGCTGTCCTGTCCTGATTCCTAATCTGAGGGTATCCTGTCCTGTCCGGGGTGTCCATTCTGCACCTGCTGTCCTTTGAGGGGTATCCTTCCTTGAGGGTTTCCTGTCCTTAACTGACCCGTGGCCAGGGTTTGGTTTCCACACCAGTCTAGGTAAATACTGCTCTAAGTTCTTTAAACTTGCACCTTCCTATATTTCTACCTTTCGCTACAATAAAGTGACACCTTTGCATATGTTGATTTTCCATGCCTTTTGCCGCAAACTATTGAATGTGAAGTCATTTGCATATTTTCATGATATGTTCCCATGTCACTCTACCTTTTAGAGATTATATTTTGCATTGCAGTTTGTCATTTTCTGATATGGTCTAGGACCTCCTTACCTAGACTGTTTAAAGGTCCCTTTACTTTAAGTTTAGCGTGTTACTCTTTATAGGCCCTCCTATAGTTACCCATGCATAGTCTGTCCATGCTTAAACATTTCTGAGATTATATAGTATTTTCCCAATTGCATTTCATATTGCATTTGAATGGTTACCCTGTCGTTATTTCTCTATAGCTATACAATTTACATTATTTTGGTTATTGATTGCCTCATTCTAGTGTATCTCATGTTTGATGATAACGAACTTTAGATAAACATTTTAAAACTTCCAGTTGTCCGTGGTCATTTAAACAGTATTGAATGTCATTTGAATTTGCATTTGCTGCCTTTTCCTTTTACAGCTAGGCCCCTGATCCATTGAAGTCTTAGGTACCCGTGTCGGTAGATGGTAAGTCGGGTACACTGAGTCATAACAAGTAGGGAACACACACAATTGATAGCAGCCCGTGAAGTCGCCTGGTCAATGAATAGTGTGAATTGAAAGTATATGGGCCCTGACGCCGGAAACGGCGGAATCATTGGCTGGGTGACCTCGCGCGCTCTATCAGCTGGAGCCAGTCTGGAAGATATTCTAAAATCAGCAGATTGGTCAAGGAGTGTCTACATTTAAAATATTTTATTGCAAGCCCATTCAACATGCGGGTGATGAATGTGGTGAGAATGCTTTAATTCATGTATAATATAGTCTCCTGTCTTGCAATAAAATTGCAGATTGTTTTCACTAAAAGTGAAGGATAATTCTGATGTCTTTAAAGACAAAGGAAGTGATTATTATCCTGCCACAATATATGCGAGTATCTATTTCCCGCCCAGGGTGGCTTGCTTTTAATAGCTGTTTTGACTGTGTGTAGCACTGGTTTCGACCAGTCAAACATGAGCCTAAGGGCTCAAGCCTGACTTGAGTATTAAAAAGGATGACAATTGCAAGATGGATTTTTCTACTCAGGATTGTCGTCCAAGGAAGGAGTAGTTACTTTGGCTGTTGGGGGTTTGCTCAGTGGCGGCAGGTGAGGTTTGTGAGTGGTGAGGCTGGGCTTGGTCGGGAGGGGGAGTTACAGGGGGTGGATGGGACTCCTGGCACCAAAGGTCCTAGAAACTCTGGCCCAGGGCCCATCATGCCCTGTCCTTCACCTCTGAAGTAATCTCTAGACTTCTTCATTGACACCCCTGATGCGAGTCCCTTCCGTGGCTCCACAACCCCACATCAGGTTGTTTGCTGAGATTCTAGCTTCTACAGGATCCATTGCATACCCAGTGGGGTGGCATTGCCTGTGGCAGGGTTGCAGACTCTGTGGCAGGACTGGGGTCTGTATTCTCATACGCAGCCGGGCGTCATTAATGACATGTTACAGTGTGTAATTTGTGTAAATGGAAGAGCCTGATGCCCAAAGCTCTGCTCTGAAACATGCTGCTGGTACAACTAAACGTAGTCATCCACCTCAAACCTCTTTAATCCACAACCAGACACTCCACGCCTCTTCAGCTCCCTCTTGCAGGGTCCTGCCCTCTCCCTTTGTGATGATTTTCATGTCTTCCTCTTCCTCCGTCTTCCTCCTTTGTGCGTTTTTACTTCTCTTGTTTTGCCAGGAAATGCCTGATGCAGAAAGATAAGTGCTGGTCCCCAAAAATGAATGCCAGTGGTCTCCTCTGGCAACCACAGGCTCAAATTAAGCACTAAGGTTTGCAGAAAGAGGGAGGTGTCCTACTACTTGCAATAGGGACTGGGTAAGTACAACAGCAAAATCAAATATGTCCCAAATATATACACTCAAATATGTAAGTACAGTCTAAGCAAAAAGGCATATTAAAAAGCACAAAACAATTAGAGTAGCCTAAACCTTCATTGTGTCAGCCAACACCGGAATAATACACATAAATCCAAAGATTGATATGTCAAAAAACATTTGTACAATTTATTACACATACAATGTTAAAATACAGTTTACCCATAAAATCATAAAAACATAATCAATTGTTACACATCTTATTATTCTGTAATAAAAATGTGTGTATATCTTTGGGACATATTTGATTTTGCTGTCAAATTAAGCACTAGACATAGAATTTAACACTCAATGCGGCTTACCTGTTCTAGGACCTCGTGACACCTACCTGATCTCTAACTTTACCCTGTGACCCTCCTTGAAACCACCGCTGTCCTGCACAACAGGCCCCCTGAAATTAACATACTAGTGTTGACATTCCTGATGGAGGCGCTGTCTGAAGTTAATATCTTACTGTACCCCTTCTGGGACACCACACACTCGGTCTCCATCCTCGCCTCTCCCGAGGTTTACACAGCAGGGTAAAAGCAGCAGCCTTTTCTATTCGATCTGTCTGTTGAAAATAGACATCTTCCATTATCCAGTACTAGCAGCCCGCAGTTGCACACTGTATCCCACATGTGAACTGCAAACCTACATACTCTGCTTCAACGCAGCCCCCCAAGACTGGACACAACGATCCAGCCCATGCCCCCCAAGACTGGACACACAGCCCGGCACAATGCACTTGCAATCTAAACATAGACTTACGGTACACAAAGTAGTGATGAGAACATGAAAAAATATATTTTAACCCCTTAGCTAAGGGGAAGGGGGGGCCGCGCGGCGCTCCCGTACTCGTGACGGAACCGCTCCGTCACGAGCCTCGGGTGGGCTGTGCTTGTGACGGAACGGTTCCGTCACGGCCCCGCCCGCCTAATAGAACGCTCAGCGCAGGCGCGGAATATACGTCACGCAGGCGCAGCGAGCGGGCCGTGACGGAACCGTTCCGTCACCAGCACAGCCCACCCGAGGCTCATGACGGAACGGTTCCGTCACGAGCACGCAAGGGGTTAATTTCCAAAAAATCAATAGGAAATAGCTATGAAGAATTTTGTAGTCTGTCATTGGCAGCAAGATATTGCAACAAAGCATTAATGGCCATGTAGCACTTAAGAAATGATAGTGTCTTTACAAAGTACTCCTGATGTAGGAACTGGAAATCAACTCAAAATGTTTGAGAGGCTTGCTTCTTTGGAATACTGTAGCTGTCCTTAGGAAATTGCAATATCTTTGTTGATTAAATTACACCTCTGTTTCTAGCGCCTACATGCATAGGAGCTAGAAATGTACAGTTGCATAGTAAGATCATAAAGGTCAATTTTGCAGGAATGAAAGAATACCTGTTCTAAAGTATGGCTGTTGTTTTGATAACAGTTAGTGTGAGAGTTACTCTCGGAGGAATGTTTAATATCGAAAAAGAGATTTTTCTTTTCGGCCTAAAGGCATGCGACTTACTGTTTGAGGACCAGATAATACTTTTTTCTAAGCCCCTTATTGACTCCTGTAGCCAGTCACTTACTGATGGAATTTCCGTCATCCACTAAGCCATGCTGTCCTTTACCGGCTGCTGTGTCCGGGAGAGCCATTTTACTACATGTACCCAGGTTCTGTGGGTTCAATAGAGTCAAGTCATAATGCTGTTTATTTATTCCACAGCGAGGTCACTGTGCTGGAGTTACACTGCGTGAAATATCGCGTCTCCTCTCCATTGGCTAGTTTTAGATTGATTTTAGGCAGGGTGATATACCTCGACCAAGGCTGCTGTTCTGCAGGTTTTCACAGGGAACATTTACTTTCTGAAGCACACTGCTGAGGATTTGATATGTTTTTCTTCCATGCTACATCAAGTGAAGTTGTGTGGTAGCAGCATCCCGTATGCTTCTTGAATTTACCACATCACACTGCCATGCTATGTACAGGCCGAAATGTGTCTGTGATTCTCGAAGACTGTTGAGAGATGATACTCCTTGTTGGGACGGGTTGTTTTAGGAAGTGCTTAAAATCTAAGGGGCAGATTTACAAGGCCCTTGCGTCTCATTTACGCCGCCGTTGCGTCACTTTTGTGACGCAGCGGTGGCGCAAATCCTGCTCCATGGTGTGGGGGTACTTACAACGTGACGCATCTGGGAGATGCGTCACGTTGTAAAGCCCTGCGCCACATGTAGGAGTTCCTGTGCAGGGCGGGCGTTCCGGCGCAGGAACGCCTCCTAAAAGTGGCTGAGTGAAATCTACAAGATTTCACTCAGTCACTTTTAGGCCCATGCTGCGTCAAAACCCTGCGCCTGCCTGAAGCAGGCTGAGGGATTGACGCAGCATTAACTAGATAGGGCCCCCAGACCATTGCAACTCCAGCAATGCGTCACTTTTATGGCACAGATGCGTCACGCATCTGTGCCGTTTTTGCACCATGGTGCGCCGCATTGTAAATGCGGCGCATCCATGATGGCAGAGATGTGGCGCACAATAACTGGTGCATCCCTGCTGATTTGCAGGGATGCGCCAGTTATTGTAAATATGCCCCTAAGTAGGAGTGAAGGGTTTTACACTGCACACATGCATTGAGGCATTGGTTGACCATTATTGAAATGTAAACAAGACTGTTTTATGATTATTTATTAAGTCTTTGATTTTTTAAAGCATGCATATTGCCCATGTGCCATCGACATATGTTTCATGGTGCCACCTTGGTAGGTGTGAGTGTGCATCGGTGCCTCTTGTGATGCGAGAGTCCAGATAAGGATGGGCTTGCTTTCATCACCTCCCTCTTACATGGGCATCTCTCAGCCATGGCACGCGTTTCTGTTTCTTTGCATTTTGATATAACTCTTCCTTGATGGTGGGACTGGCTGGAGTGTGCATGCCTACCTCTTAGTCGCACTCCAGCATCCAGAACATTACAATCCCTTTTGCTCCCTGTTATCGTCTTGTTGCAGTAGGTGCAGGACAGGGCTGTCCAATGTATGTGCAGGAGCGGTAAATATATGTCATGGGCCTCATCTATGAGGCCATGCGTCTATTTTACGCCGCCGGTGCGTCACTTTTTGTGACGCACCAGCAGCGTAAAAAATGTGCCTTGTTGCACCATATTTACAAAGTGACGCATCTAGGTAGATGCGTCACTTTGTAAACCCCTGCGCTACATTATACCTGCGTCAGGTATAATGTATGCAAGGCGGGCGTTCTGACGCAAGACAGGGTCATAGAAGTGACGCAGTGCAATCTATATGATTTCACTGCGCCACTTCTAGGACACAAATGTGTCAATTTCTGACGCCTGCCTCACAGCAGGCGTAAGACTGACGCAGGCCCTTGTGAAAGGACACATTGCTGGAGTTGCGTCACTTTTGTGACACACTCCAACAATGCGTCACTTTTGCGCCATACAGATACGTCAGAAATACTGACGTATCTGTAACTCCTTGCGCCATGATGCCTCATACTGTAAATATGACGCATCATTGGTCTCGCAAGGAGGGTGCAGTGAAAAGTGACGCTTCGCTGTTTTCACGCAGCGATGTGTCACTTTTCATAAATGAGGCCCCATATATTTACCGCTGGCAATATGGATGTTATATTGAGATTAATTGTATGTACATATATTTTATGAGCTTATCCTGAAACTTTGGCAGGCTCATGCCCTCCGTGGCATCCCCTAATTGAGGACAAGTATTGCTGAATCCCTAATTCTTCGAAACTCCTATCCAGATGGCCCACATGAGGAGGTGAATGGGCAGCAACGCATTGATATTACCGCCCAAAAAAGAGAGGCAAGCACGATAAGTGAGCCCTGGCAACAACGTGGAAAAACACTGGCACAAGCCACAGAGGCAGCCGGGCCACTGCAAAATGGTACTTGCTGAAGCACAGTGCAAGTTGTAAGAGCAGAGATGACGTACAGTGACAGGACAAATGTGCACTCATTCAGTTGCGTTTTAAGGAGTGATATTGATTTGAGGGAAAACTGCCAGCAGTGCAAATTTAGCCGTCACCCTTCCAGATCACAAAATACATTATTAACCTCGATAGCAGTCTCCAACAGCATATGGGCAGCCATCCAGGACCAGCTGCTAATTTATTTTTTCTTTATGAACCAATACCTGGTCCACTGCACTCACATGGTTGGGAGCTGTAGGGAGCGTCTGGATTAAAGAGGACTTAAAGGGCCCGCCGACACAGACATATGTACCTACAGTGGGCACCGCCTTGTCTGCTCTTGAAGCCACACACACTGGAGCTTAATGGCGCCCACAATCCTGCAGCGAAGCAGCGAGCTGACACCTTGAGTCTGTGCAGTGTTTCTTCGAAAGTCTTGAGGACAAACTGCGCAGATTCAATTTCTCGCCTTCCCACTTGTAGCTAATTACACCCTTTCACAACTCATCACAGGTCCCCACCCCCCTGTGACAAGGTGGGACAGGGTGGGGTGACCATGCTGTCCAATACCTGATTGACAGGAAGCCCCAGCTCACCAGGGCTTCAGCTTAGAATGCCCAAGGCTGATTTCACCTCCACGTCATCAGGGGGTGGAGACAGGTCTTCAGTGCTATGTCTTTGCCGAGCTAATGGCCTCACAGGCCTCAGGGTTGAGAGACCATCAGCCCAAAAAACACTATAGACTTTGGGAATGTCTGTTGCAGTGTGTCATGATGAGTCATCATCACGGTAAAAAAAAGGAGAAAGGTGAGTGTCGGTATGCACAGCCCCTGCCCAAGCAAGATATGTGTGTGTAGGTGTTTTTTTTTTTTGAAGAACCAAAATTAAAGACTTTACTTTCATTTACGAGATGGCCTTCCATGGGGGTGAAATTAAAGGGGCGGAGCCCTGACGCCCCTGGACAGAAACTGCCACTGATTATTTTTTATGTTTTAGATTACTCAACGGTTTGTAATCTTAGTACATCAAGAAAAAAGGAAATTTGCTTCGGACAGTGGTTGAGAATGCAGGATTGTGGGAAATATACTGGGCCTCATTTATGAGGCTATGTGTCACTTTTACACCGCCGGTGTGTCACTTTTTGTGACGCACCAGTGGCGTAAAAATGCGCCTTGTTGCGCCATATTTACAAAGTGACGCATCTAGGTAGATGCACCACTTTGTAAACCCCTGCGCCACATTATACCTGCGCCAGGTATAATGTATGCAGGGGGGGGGGGCGAATTGACGCAAGAAAGGGTCATGGAAGTGACACAGTGAAATCTATGAGATTTCACTGCGCCACTTCTAGGACTCAAATCCGTCAAAATCTTACACCTGCCTCACAGCAGGCGTAAGACTGACGCAGGCCCTTTCACATGGGGCTTGCCCCATGTGAAAGGACACATTGCTGGAGTTGCATCACTTTTGTGACACACTCCAGCAATGCGTCACTTTTGCACCTACAGATACGTCAGAAATACTGACGTATCTGTAACTCCTTGCGACATGATGCGTCATACTGTAAATATGACGCTTCATTGGTGTCGCAAAGAGGGTGCAATGAAAAGTGACGCATTGCTGTTTTTACGCAGCGATGCGTCACTTTTCATAAATGAGGCCCATTGTTTTTTTAATGTTGTAGGAAACTGACTCTCTATGTAGTATTCTAAAATGAAGTACAGTGTGCAGAGAGTCCAGTAAATCCCCAAATGGTAAACAGAGGTAAAAGCAGATCATTCTAATGCTCTTTTTGTAGTAGTGTGGGTGAGCAGCTAGACTTATCAGAGGGTAATGCTAAGCATTTGCTGTACTCCGCAGAAGAAGTAAATGAGACATACACTCAAGAATATGTCGGAGACCAATTTATAAAAATAATATTGACTGTTATGTAATTTTTAAAACAAACAACATAGTTCTAAGGTAAGTACTTTCAGAGATATGAGTGTTGCAAAATTTGGAAAATATATTGCTTTTGTGCGCAGTTACGCACCATTGGAAACAATGGGGAAAAAGCTGAAAAATGCATAGAAAATCAGGCACTGCTTCCACAAAGTTCACTTTATAGTTTTCCCGTTCCATATGCAAGTACCTTAAAGTCACTACACCAAGCCTTTCTGGGATCCCAATTCTTAACCTGGTACCCACGCTTGGGCTCTGAAGAGTTTCTGGGCCCAAGGTCTGAACACGGTTTTGGGGGCCTGTAGAAGACTAATTTTTGTTTATGCCTTTTTGGTCACCAACTCCTTTCAAGCTTCTGGCCGAGGAAGGCCATCTTGTCCTGGGCAAGGTGTGACGCACCTCCACCCAGATAAGGCTTTGTCTCTGTTCTCTGAGGGTGCTGGCTCTCACCTCTTGAGGTCACAAACATATCCAGTAGTGTGAGACTGGTGAAAACAAGCCAGAGACCACAATAGTGCTTGGTAGGGGACCCTCTAAAAGGGTCCACTGTGTGAATTTATAAATAAACCAATTCTGGCATCAGCAAGGGTTTATTAAGACACAATGTTTGGTACCAAACATCTTAAAAAACAGTGAAGCCATAATGGAGCTAAGAAACACATGTTGAAAAGTATCCAGCCAATGTAATTAGGGCTTCCCTGTGCCCTTACAACATCTCTGAATAGACTGGACATTGTAGTGGCATATCTGCTCATGCTGATAGGCCGTCATATGGGATATAGTGCACCCTGCCTTATGGCTAAAGGCCTGCAGTAAGGGTGACTTATCTATACCTGCTGCAGTGTATGCGGTGGCAGGACACACATTGCTGTGTGCCATATCGACTTTTCAGATTTCTTTGCACCAAGACACACAGCCTACAATGGCAGAGTGCATAGCTTTGGCGAAGGGTCCCTGGGGTGGCACAACCAGCGCTGCAGCCCCAGAGGACATTCTTCAGTACCCATGCCCTGGGTACCAGGGTTAATATTCACTAGGGGCTTACATGGGTAGCTGAATTTGTGCCTATTCTGGTACAGTGTTTAGGAAATAGATCTGCCACTAGGAACCTGGTTAGCAGGAACCCAGTGCACTTACTGTTCGAAATCACATTAGCCATCAGGCAAAAGTGAGGGCTAACCTCTCAAAAAGAGGCACTTTCCTACATGTACTGTTTTTTAATGTGCTTTGTAAATAAAGCAGGAAATGAGTCTGCATAATAGAGCTTCCTGTTTTGTAATAAAATCGCTGCATGCTGTGCAAGGCAATTCTAATCCCATAAGTGACTGTGTAAATTAGATGATTCCTTCAAATTTCAGACAGCAGCTTACTTAAGGATCATTGCATCCACTGATGCACATGCTCTCCACACTCTTGTTTCCTGGATGGCATCAAGCTTGTTGCCATCACTATGAATCAGGCATTGACAAGGTCTATGGTAATCTGATAACTCAGTTATAACACCTTCCATTAGCCAATTGATTATTGGGGACAGACACTAAGACCCTTTAGCCAATTGATTATTAAGGTCCATGCCTTTTTGTAAGACTACATATGAAAGAAGTGTCTTCTCCCGTTAAAGGGCATTTTGTCAGTCACATATATTTGGTGAAGGTACTCTTGTAAGTCACAATATTGAGGTCAATAATTTAGACATACAAATATAGCAACTCCAGAACATCGACTACCAACATATTGTCATTATTCACATATATAGAAATGTATAGATGTATGATTACTAGCTCTAAACCTACTTGCCTTGATGATGTGTAGTCATTAGGTGAGGTCCATATAGATGTGGTTATATATTAAAAGGTCAATATTGTGGCAGAACTTCATAGATGCCCATTCATACTTGTGATCTAATGAGCCAATGTAGAAGATAAATCAAGTGATTTCGAACCCTATTAGAATCCAAGCTATTTCACAGTTTATGTTGAAAACTCGTACTGGTGTCTCTGCTATTTCACAGTTTATGTTTAAAACTCGTACTGGTATCTCTATCATTTATATGTGAATTCCTCTTTTCTGACACTATTCCCCTTCCTTGCCCTTAATACTTAATTGCTTAAGACACCACCATATTTGTAAATTAACTGTTCTCACTTTCTGTGTCATCTTTGCAATCATGTGCCATTTATATATTGACAATCCATGTTGTTTAAATTTGGTAATATTAGCAGATCTTTTTATGGAATCATTTCTTTCAACACATGTTTAACATATTTTGAAACACTTATGTAACTAATAATCTGTGTTGTCTTTTTCAAACTTTTACACACTAAAGGATTTACAGGATTCAGTAAGTATTAGTTACTAGGGCCCTCATTATGGTCGACCAGATCTATTGTAATACATGCAGTCGGTAATGTAACACCATACATATCACAAGTACACCTGCATTTTCCCCTTTAATTTTCAATACATAAAACCTGTTGAACTTTACCATGGGAAAGTGCCCTGCAATTAACAGGATGTGTGGATTTTGGTGGGGTAAGCACCAAAATCCACATTATATCTCTTTTGCCGGACAATGACTGTGATTTGGTGCTATTGATCACAACCAATAACCTCAAATTGCTGCAGTGTTGAAATATATCTGTTGTAATAAATGTTCCACCCCTTCCCGGGCCCACCATAATTGTGGCGTAAAAGTGAAGGGGAATTCCCTCTGTATGTCTGTGTATGGCACATAATTTGTAAATGTGGTTTTTCGTTCTGCAGCTGTTTGTGACAATCTGATTAGCTTCAATAGCCACGGTCAGATAAGGTTTCCTAATGGATCCTTTATCACACATACCAGATATGAGACGGAAAGAACATAAACAACGAAATGCAACCGATAGGAAGCAGAATTGGGGAGGAGATATGGGCCAGTGACTAGAGCTGCAAACATTTCAACATAGAGAACTACGGGACTCATGTACAAAGTGTTTTAGCATTGGGAAATCCTATGATTCTATACATTAGAGGGTTTTGAGAATGCGAAAACCCTTTTTCAAATGTATTAAACCCATTTAAAGATTCAGAAAAGGTTTTGGAATCCATACTGAATCAGGATTTGAAAGAGATATGTTTCGGACGTCCCTTCCAAATACCATATTATTATGGCACGCAAAATACAGTCGAAAAACATTAATATTTTACCACCAACTCAAAGGAGGTGGTTACACATTTGCAAAATGGGGGCCCCCAAATCTCCCCTTCTCCTTTACGAAAGTTGATAAAACGTACGCGGGACCACTGCCTACTCCTAAAATAAGTTTGGATGCTTTTTTTTATTTCACATGCAACCGATTTTCCTTTAATGAAAATGGTTTGCATTTTTTTTTAAAAACACTGCTTTATTTAACAGCAATCAGATACGGTGGTGTGCTGACCCCAGCAGGCCACCATCCCTGTGATTGTGGCCAATCATAGTGGGTAACTATTTGAAGGCAAGGACCAGAGAAACATGATGAATTTCAATATGTTTGAGCTTCACTAACAATATGAAGATTTGACCAGCACTGACCCTGAACCTCAAACCATCATTGTAATATTATTACACCACCACCCAAAAATGGAACGTTATGACATTAAATGCGCCTCGTTTTCAATGGTTTTCTTTAATAAAGTTCCATACAATGGGAAATGGATGTGTCAGCAATATGGAAGCTAACTTCTATATATTATATTTGAGGATTTATCTATCATTATTTAATTTATAATAGGAACATACTACAAATGTATCAGTAGGTACAAACAAGTGGAAAAGAGACATGTCCAAATCAGAAAGGCAAAAACTTAAAAAAGATATTGGTTTTAAGAGCCTTCCAAAATGACAGCAGAGAAGGCAGGAACTGAATTGTTTGGAAAGAGAAAAAAATTAGAAACAAGCACTAGTAAAACCAATAGTTCTGAGATTTGTATTGTGATGTTGTAGAGAAGCGAGCTGTAAGTCATTTCTTGATATGGCCCCAGAAAGAAATTGAAGACAGAGGATGTCAGGAGAGAGAGAAAAGGAAGCAACAGTAGAGGACATTGGGAGACAGAGGCATCATGGAGGAAGGTAGGAGCTGAGGCACACCACCTGATAGAGGAAGTGATCGAGGAAGCACAGAGGAACTAGACACTGATGATGGAGGCATGCGCCAGGGATCACCATCGGCTGTGGAAGAAAGGCCCAGGAGCTACACAGTGAACCTGAAGATAGAGGAAGTGACCAGGAGGAAGGGGGTCAAGCAGCTGTATGTGTTGTATGCAGCTGCTGACCCTCACCTGATAGGTTTCAGTTTTCGATGCCCCGCCCACTGTATATATTATGTTTATGAGTTAGCATGATGTGTCTAACCAATATGCAGTTACAGCTTAAAATTCATGTGCTGAAACACACTGAGCTATTTTTTGTAATATGCAAGCTTCAACTTCTCTCATAGGAGAGAGGAACTTGTCTACGGCAGACAGACTTCTGATGCTGACATTTGCTCTGCAGTTCCAATGTCTCATGGTACCGTTTTCCCCCCTCCCTTATGAGCAGAAAATCCCTATTTCAGCATTTCTTGCCTTGAGTTAGTTTTGCAGAAAATGTTTCCATGCCCTGGAGAAGCAGAGCTTCGCTCTGTGACCTTAAGGGGAGATAACAGGGTTGCCTTCGCAGGCGCAGATGCCTCATGTATGAGTTCATTGTTCACCATTTCGCTAGTTCTGTAATTTTCCAGGCTGGGCGTGTCTTTACCCTGCCATGTTATGTTATAATGTTTTGTCATGATAGGATGAGTCAGTCCTCTCGATGCACTCTCTGGGGTGTAGACCTGACAGGGCCCATCTGCAGATGAATATTATGTCTAATAACTATATTTCTAATTCTTCTCCACTGCCTGGCTGGCTTAATATATGAGAATGATAGATGAGTGAGGTAAGTCGCTCAGGTGGATTTGATCCACGCTTATCAGATGGCGCCCGAACAGGGACTCCGTGATAAGGATCTTTCTCACCCGTAAGTGGGTAGCAGAAGGCCGGGGACCCTCTGGTCGGCACGGTCGGTCTGGGTACCCACTTTGATGCCGAGCTTGGTTCTCGCAGCGCTGCCCCACCCTGATGATCGGGAGAGGTCCCGGTTCATGATCCTGCGCCGGAGTCCAGAAGGCGGAACTTTGGAGCTGACCATGTTGGTCCCAGCAGCCGGCAGTGGAGAACGGTGGATGTCGGTTCTGCGAGCAGAAGGTGAGTGGTCCGACTGTTGATTGAGAGAGCTGGGATGCTCCATGAGACCGGTGTGTCTCTGAGACCGGTGTGTCTCTGGTGATTGGAGGAGCCGGTGTGCTCCTGGGGCTAGTGTGCTCCGGGGAACTCAGAGTGCAAGTGGCGCTCGACAGACTATTGGTGATGAGGGTTTCGGGTGGATGTCTGTTTTAGAGCATCCGACCGGGTGGTACTGAGACTGGAGTGTGGCTCATCACGGTTAAATACTGGGAAAGGACCCAAACCCCTAGTGTGAGAGGTTTGATGGAAGAGTCCCAGATCTTCCGGGGTTAAGTGCGCAACGGTCTGTAGTGCCGCCCGGGTGGCGGATGTGTCCTCCAACCTCAGAACAGTTAGTGTACTGTTCGGTCTGCGGTAGGGTCCAGGTTCCCCAGGACTTGGCCGACGGGCCTTGTCCCATTATGGTAACACGTGTTTGGCAGGGACTCAATACATAGGACGTGCGTGTGCGTGTGTGGTTGTGTGTGGAGATAGTTGTTTGGTTCTTTTGTGCCTCGGTATGTGTGGGTTCTTTGGCGGTATCTGATTGAGTGAGTTTGGTGGTGTTTGATTTCAGCCAGCCCAAATAATATAAAATCAATTTCTAATAAAATTAGGGAATTCGTGAAATAAGCCCCCTGTCCAAATATTGATTTAATGAACATGAATCACAATGCAAATACTGCTAGTACCTAGCAATAAACACACTACTAATACTAGTATAGCCTTCAGCAGTAAACGATGATAATACTGGCTTCACTGAGCAGGAAATAAATACTGTGACACTGGAAATACCGCCGGAAGTGAGTAGTAAACAACCTGCTAACATGGCAACTTATGAACACTAACTATAATGTAAATACTGCTAGTACTCAGCAATAAACACGCTGAATAATACTGTTAGCCCCGAGTAGTAAATACTACTAATACTACTATCTCTGAACAGTAAACACACTACTATTACAGCATGCCCTAGCGAATAAAAAACAATGCTAATACTTCTAGCCCTAGCAGTAAATACACTGTTAACACTGTGAGCAAAGTGCAGAGGACTGCTACTAATGTAAAGTGCCGAGAAGTAAGCACACTACTAATACGACTAGCTCTCAGCAGTAAATATACTGCCAATACAGGAGGAAAACAGACCACTAACGCGGTCAGCGCCAACAGGCAAGCATAACTCTTGACTGCTAGGTCTGTTCAGTAACCACACCAACGAGCACAAAACACACGCACTGTGACAAACGACCAGCACTGGGCAGTGAACTTATTGCTGATACAACACCAAGCAGCAACACACACTGCTAGTACTGCCTGCATCGAGCAGTAAGCACACGGCTAGTACTGCCTGCACCGAGCAGCAAGCACACTGCTACTACTGCCTGCACCGAGCAGCAAGCACACTGCTACTACTGCCTGCACCGAGCAGCAAGCACACTGCTAGTACTGCCTGCACCGAGCAGTAAGCACACTGCTAGTACTGCCTGCACCAAGCAGTAAGGACACTGCCAGTACTGCCTGCACCGAGCAGTAAGGACACTGCCAGTACTGCCTGCACCGAGCAGTAAGCACACTGCTAGTACTGCCTGCACCGAGCAGTAAGGACACTACCAGTACTGCCTGCACCGAGCAGTAAGCACACTGCTAGTACTGCCTGCAGTAAGCACACTGCTAGTACTTGCTGCACCGAGCAGTAAGGACACTGCCAGTACTGCTTGCTCCGAGCAGTAAGCACACTGCTAGAACTGCCTGCACCGAGCAGTAAGGACACTGCCAGTACTGCCTGCTCCGAGCAGTAAGCACACTGCTAGTACTGCCTGCAGTAAGCACACTGCTAGTTCTGCCTGCACCGAGCAGTAAGGACACTGCCAGTACTGCCTGCTCCGAGCAGTAAGGGCACTGCTAGTACTGCCCGCACCGAGCAGTAAGGACACTGCCAGTACTGCCTGCTCCGAGCAGTAAGGACACTGCTAGTACTGCCTGCACCGAGCAGTAAGCACACTGCTAGTACTGCCTGCACCGAGCAGTAAGGACACTGCCAGTACTGCCTGCTCCGAGCAGTAAGGACACTGCTAGTACTGCCTGCACCGAGCAGCAAACATAATACGAATATTGATGGAACTGGGCAGTAAACATGCTGCTGATACTGCCTGCGCAGAACAGTAAGAACTCGGCCTGCACTGACAGTAAACATGCTGCTCATAGTCAGCCATGTCCAGTAAACATACTGGAAATGCTGACGAAACTGAGCGATAAACACACTAGCCATAACGGCAGCACTGAGCAGTAAACTCCTGCTGTTACTGCCAGCACCAAGCAGCAAATACTCTGGTAATACTGCAGGCGCTGACAGCATACGCATGGACATAGTGACTGGGAAGCCCATGTCCTGAGATACCATACGAGTCATTAGAGGGAAAGGGCCCGCCCGTCTCGCAGAGGGTCCTGCTGTCACCTCGCCCCCCTCACCCCCCAAAGACCCTGGGACCCCGGGAACCTGCCACACACTAGACGCGCCATACCTTTTTTGTCGACAACGTTACAGAATATGGCGCGGTACCGTACATTCCAGTTTCCCTTCCTCCCGGGGGTGCAACACCTACTCCACCGTCCCAGGCCAAAGCATGGCCTCTGCTCGGTGCTAAGGTAGCACATAGCCGCTAAATGCACCCCTAAACAATATGCATTATTATTACACACGGGCATAAGACACAATACGGACTACCACTGAATGGCACTTTCTATGTGGGCAAACTGCCCCTCCTCAAACACAATCCCTTCCTCCGCAAGGCATGTCCTACCGTGGAGCAAGAGAGCGCCCTGCCTCTTATATTGAGGACCTTTGAGCTCATCTGACGCCAAGAGCAGATGTGGAGGGGGAGGTGCGATCTACTCAGACCCAAAGGCCCTACCTAGACCTGAGGGAAATTGTGGCCACGGGAGAGAGGGGGTGTCTTCCTCACACACAATATCCTACCTAACATAATTGGCTTTACTGTTGTTGGCAGACTCAGCTGAGAGGCCAACCACTGAATGGGTGCGTGTGAGGAGTCAGGCGGCCTCCACTTCCGCCACGCACTTCTATTTCTAACACTTACTGTGCTGCTCCCCTCCCACATTCACACCTACTCTAAGGCTCTTGGGTTCAGTAACTATGTATCCACATAGAAATCCTGAAGCCCACGTGCAATACAAGAACGCGCATGTGTAGGTACCCGCTGGCCGAAAGCCTGCAAGCAGAGGGTCCATACCGCCTGCCACGACCCCCAGCGGATGTATGACATTACAACGCATGCTTTTACATCGCATGCCTTTACAACGCAAGTATTACAACGCAGTCCATTACAACGCATAGTGCTTTGGGGTGCTGGATAGTGAATAGTTTAATTTACTATTCCAACTCCAGTCCCCGTGGACACTAGGGAAGGTTATTGGATAGTAAATTAACCTATTCCCTATCCTAGAGCGCCCCCCAGAGCAATGCGTTGTAATAGTTTGCGTTGTAATGGTTGCGTTGTAAAAGTTGCATTGTAAAGGTTGTTTACCCCCCCAGCTAGCCCCGACCCCACGTGATAAGTGATATACACAACTAATGCAGAGTTTACATTCCGCGAGCACATATGCTGAAGACGGCACTTGCGGGCAAAGTTAGAAGCGGACTTTGGAGGGCAGTGTGAAAATAAAGCGAGGGTGGGCGATTTAAGAGGCAGAAGCTACGGTAAGTACAAGAGTCGGACTTTCGGACACTGGTGTGTGTGAGAAGCAGATGGCGGGCAGCGATGGCAGTGTGAGAAGCAGACACTAGAAGGCTGAGGGAGAAGCAGGCAGAGATGGGAAGTTGTGGGGCCTGGCAGAGAAGCCCGGCGTGACGTGAGAAGAGACAGTGGTTAACAGTAGTAAGTGCAGATGTTGGTTCGAGCGTGAGAACCAGGCACTGGTGTGCGGTGTACGGTGAGGGCGGCTGTTAGACGTGTGAGACAGTCTGAGGTGGGCCGTGTGAGGAGACGTAGGAGGAACTAGTGAGAAGCAAATGTTGGTGGGTAGAATGTGGCGACGAGACACCGAGGGCAATGAGAGGCAGACCGAGGTGAGCAAAGTGGGGACACGCTGAGAAGGGTGACATGGAAACCAGGCTGATAGAGGAGTGCCTAGGCCGTCTAGTCTAGTAAGCAGGTTTCCACTGCTATGCTCCCTCATATCACTAGAAACGTTGCCTGCAGCGTCTCCCATGCACCTATATATACACACACACATCATGACTTTACAATTTCAAACTGCCACTGTGTAAGCACCAGCCCTGTGTGATGTGCCCAAGGAGACGCTGGACAAGGGGTACATGCACAGCGGCACGGTCAGCAGCATGCGGAGGTGAGCAGTGGCAGAGATACCGGTGTGATAAGCAGGCACTAGTGAAAAGCAGTCAGAGGTGAACAGTGGTGAGAGATACCGATGCGCAGTTTGAGCACCGCCCCAGGACAGAGTGAGGAGAGGGTACGCTACGAGTGTCTCTAAACCCCAGGGCCCTCACCAAGCCTACACTTCTACACATTCTATCAGGCGTTTGTAAGGCACAAAATGCGCTGCGATGTAGAAGGAAACTCGGGAGGCGCGCGCGGTACACTGTAGATGGTGTGGCATATGGGCACTCACCCATCATCCTGGGCCCTACAATGAGAGAAACACTGATCGCAGTCGCCCCATCAATGGGAGAAGGCTAGCTCACACATAAACGGGACAGCGCGGTACTCACTGAGTATTCAATATTTGGTGACAATGGAGAGCTACTCGCTGCCCATCAGTACACACAATGGCAAATCTGTTCACGGGTACTCACAATACGAGATAGTCAGCGTCATTAGAACTTACAGTAGCAGGCATGCCCACACGGACAGCGAGATACTCACACGGCCATTAGCACCAACAGTCACCAGTAGTCACAATGATTGGCATGATCACAGGAACTGCGGTACTCACACTATGAGGCGCTGACAGACACTTACAACACTTACAGATAGATACTACGGTGCTTCGAATACGATGTACTCGCATGGCACTAGCACACATGTGCCCACCCGCCTCCCAGTTACCCCGGTGTTCACAGTGGCTGGAGCTGCTCCAGTGCGGGTTCTGAATGGGGGACGCGAAGGGCACGGGGTGCCCCATCCCCTTGTCGGCCATTAGGCAGGCCCGGTTCAGGCTGTAGAAGTCGATCATGATGTACGGGCTGGGGCTCGACACATCCACGCTGTCGTACATCCTCAGAGACCCCGAGCCCTTCCGGGGGGAGTGGGTTACGGGCGTCCTGGCCCTCAAGGGAGGGACCTTTCAGGGAAAGGAGAGTCCAAAAAACAGAACCTTCCACAGCAGCGCAAACCCAAAAAATCAAAAGCAGTCCTGTGGGCCCCGGTCGGCTTGTGTTTTCTCTTTTAAATCCAGTGTCGAATCCATTCAGATTATTGTGGATTTACAGTCCCTGGATATCCGGACAATCCAAGCTAATTTCCTCACTTTCAAGGAGAAGGGCCTTCCATTCCCTGCCGAGGAGGGCCGATCCGCTTTCCCCCAGTGGCCCTCTGCATATTTCCGAAAACTGGGGGAAATATAAAACACTCTGTTTTTTTTGTAAACCCGGGGTTCTGGTTTGTAATATGAAGAGGGGGCCCTCTTGTCCCCTAAAAACCGGGCTGCAAATGAATGGCGATTACTGACATATGCCGGGACGGCAACGAACAGCTGAAGTCTGCCTTCCAGGAATCTTCCATTTCTGATAGAAGAGCACATTTAGGGCAAAAAGCGCTGGGCCTGTCATACACCCCTAAACACCCACACTGCATTGCGTTTTGGAGCGCTTCATTCCCGAATTAAGTAATTTCTTGGGGCACGTTTAAAAGAGCTGTTAAGGGTTTCACTAGCATAAGAATATGTTTTATTCGTCAAAACGGGTCCAATCTACTAAAGGTCAAAGGGCCACTTCAGATAAACAAACCTTCTACACTAGTGAACAGCAGGGAGAGAGGGGCCGCGAGGACCCCGCAGTCTATTTTCGGCAGGCAGGAGGATGTGTAGGCATCTCAGGGCCTTGATGTGATTTCAGCCAATGGGAAGAGGAGAGGGCGGGACTTAAAAAAAGACCCAGAAACGCCCCCGAATCGCGTCAAGGCGGGCCCTGAACTGAGTGACGCTCCTCTCCTCCAATGGCTGGCCAGCATTTATGAGGCCAGCCAATGGAGAAGAGGGGTGTGTTCAGGCCCCCATACTACACACATAAAATTTCGGCTCCGCCCACTGCTTACGCAGTGCGACGGTAGCCTCAACCTAAAAAGGGAGAAGCAGCTGTAAAAAGAGCATACGCAGCATCAAACTTTACATTTATTGCCCGTGCATATTCTAATCATGCAATGCTCTCCTTCCTTGAGGACTTTCCATCTGTTGCTGATTAAATCCAGCAAGGAATTGTTTTTGCAGATTCTCTGTGGGGTATTTACAAAGAATTGGCATAGGGCAGCACAGCAAGTCATTTTGCTGCGCTGCCCTGCGCCAATTTAAAAGGATAGAAATGCAACATATTTACACAAGATAAGGTGCACTACTGTCCTTTCAGCTAGTGCAAGTGAAAAAATCGCAGCCATTCACCAACCAGGGACCTTTGGTGCAAGGGTGTAGAGTTGTTGGCTTGATTGTTTTTGTGCAGATAATCCTGAGGCACACATAGAACGAGGAAGTAATGAAGAGAAATAAAGATATTTCTCCTTGTTATGCCTCCCTTTGAAGGAGTTCCGGGGCCGATTCACAGAACTAACTTAAGACAAAATCCTAAACTTAGTCCTTTTGGTATTCACAGAAGTTAGGATTTTGTCTTAAGTCTGTTTTAAGACAGACTTAAGACAGACTTAAGACAAAATCCTAACTTAAGTCTGTCTTAACTTTGTCTTAAGTCTGTCTTAAGACAAACTTAAGACAAAATCCTAACTTCTGTGAATACCAAAAGGAGTAAGTTTAGGATTTTGTCTTAAGTTAGTTCTGTGAATCGGGCCCATCGTTTTGCCACACGTCCCTGATTTACCAGTTCTGGGAATGCGTCAAAAACTATGGGAGTTACGTGGGAACACCCATGCAAAGCCCATGAAACGCCTCTCTAGCGAACCTGTAAGGCGCTTTGCAGCGATTCCCAGAAAGTTTGCAAGCACACACTCCTCAGCAGTGTCCCTGCGCAAGTTGGCATCCTGAGCACCCCTACCACCTTGGTTTTCACTACCAGCGTCACAGTGTCTGACAGGGCCTCCTCACTCGCTAAGGGTTGCAGGAACCCCATGCGCTGAGTCGGGTTGGCTATCCTTCCATTTTGCGCTAGGTATCCCAGTGGATTTATGCAGAGGGTCCAATCTGTGGCAGTCCCCATAGCGATTTCATAAAACACTTTTTGTCCTGGCTGCTTTAGCCCGAAATCGACTACTTGTCTCTCTACATGCTGAGGTATTTATTCATTAATATCTCAGAATTCTTCCAAAACATTCTGGTGCTGGGGAAGTTTACAACGGTATAAGGGGAGTTTTCCTGGGTTATTTCTGTTTTATTGTGGAGTCTTTCTTCAAGTTTAGGTGTACCGTACCTGTGAATTTCCAGGATTAAGGCATGCGTAGAAAGGAACTCTTTGAAAATTGGATTTAGGGTTAGGAGAGACCGTGTGATGTCAAGGATGCTATGAAAAGTATGCGCCTCGGTTGTGTTTGCCCTCCCATTGCGTGAACGGTGTGAAAAGATAGATCTGTGCTATACGTGGACACAGAAAGTAAGAAACTATATGAGATGTTACATATTATTTCTGCGTATGATCTGTATACTATTCCGAGTCATGATTTTACTTTGTGTAACAGTTATAGTGTGACCAGAATTTACTTCAAGCGAGCACACAGAATGACGGCGCTGCTCAGCAGAGAATTACAGGCAGTTAGAACATAGATAAAATACAATTTTTCAAACCAGTAGCTTGTCTGTTAATTAAATTGTGTTCTTGAAACAACTGCTAACTATCCCTACTTTGAAAAACGCCTCCCGCCGTTTTCAGTCGACCCTCTTTAGAAACCGGGACATGAGCTAAATTTCTTGAAATCTGCCGGGACAGCTGGTAAAAATCCGGGACAGTCCGGGCAAATCTGGGACGCCTCGTCACCCTAGACAGTTTCTTAATGTTAAATGTTTACTAAAGTGCTGAAACATTTATCTGCCGAATAGAATCGTATGATTGATTGGTTTATACATTCGACATTTCATAATATTTTTACAGAACGCGCTGTACAGCAAAATGAACACACGGTGGCAGCATTTCCTAATCTTCAGTAGGTGCGTTGTATTATAACATGAATTCAGTTATTAGTTTCCTGCTCTCTAATAGACACTCGTACAAACATAAACATAGAGGGACTGGCCTCCTTCATCAGTGATGTCATCAATTATGTCATTTAACATGTCATGAGTAAAGTCATCAGCAGTGCTCATGTCAGTATGTTCACATTTCTGAACCATACCTGGCGAATTTCAGTGCTTTTGTGTGTGTGGGGGGGTAGGGGTGGGGGGACGGACAGGTGGTTATTACCATAACTACGCTTCAACAGTGTTACTTAAGTGAATAACATAGGTTTAAATGTTTTAATCATAGTCACCTTGGAATTGTTTTTGCACAAGTTAAATTCTAACCATTGCTGTGCACGCATTTTGGCTTTGACTAGTATAGAATATATGCAGCCCCTATAGAAACATTTTGTGGGCAAATTAACCATTACAGGTCAATGGCTGATAGACCTATTAAAAAGGGGTTGATGGTATACCATGTGTTATGGTAATAGAGTAGGGTGCAGGGTGTGACCTTTTGTCTCTGCCTTTGTGGGTGACCAACATTCACAGTGGACAGCCACTGATTGCCTGCAGTGGAGAAGAGGGGGGGGAAACCAATTGCATCAAAGTTTTACGCAGCATGGGTAGGATGAAGGACCTGGATTCTGAGCCTGTGATTTTGGACCCATTGGTGTTGCACCAACTGTTACTAGTAGTGGTCGAAGTGTATTGAAAAAAGTTGGGAACCGTTATGCTGCGTGCAATCGGGGCAGGGGAGTGAGCGCAAAGGTGTGGCAAAAAACCGGGGAACATCCATTACGATGCGGTGTTTACACCGCACTACAATTACAACGCTGGTTTTACAACGCAAGTCGTTACCACGACTTGGGCTGGAGGGCGCTCTAGGCTAAGGAATAGTAGATTTACTATTCCAACACCTTCCCTACTGTACGTAGGCTGGTGTTGGAATAGTAAATCTCACTATTCCTAAGTCCAGCACCCTACAGCGCAAGTCGTGGTAACGACTTGCCTTGTAAAACCAGCGTTGTAATGGTAGTGCGGTGTAAACACTGCGTTGTATTGACATACAACCCAAAAAAAACTACATATTTTGTAACTTCTTTCTATCTTTCACCTTCAGGTTACTACATACACATTAACGCGCACCTTAAATGAAACCTCTATTACATAATGCACTGCACCAGAGAGCCACATAACTGAATTCTTATTAGGGCAGGGGAGAATAGTATTGTGTATGTTTAACGTTACAACAACCCAGTCTGATCTATGACAGAAAACACTTCACACTTTATCTGGTAGCTCCCTTATAATAGCTCTCAGAAAGAATAAACGTGTGTCATCACAAAGTGGTTCCATCAATTGAAGCTAATGCAAGCTTCTGAGCACCTCTTAGAGTTGCAGATTGACCAGTTGTGCACACTTACATTTCTTTCAGGGAAGCAGGCACCCTGGCAACATGGCTTGTTCAGCTGTCTGTGCCTCCCTCTGTTTCACATTACATTAAACTCCATGCCGTACACTAAGCTGAAGCATTTCAACTGTCGGAATTAACCGTCAAAGGATGTCCTTGAAGCTTGCACCCTTTGGTGGTGCATTGATCGAGTGTTACTAGCCGCTCCACAGTCAGGCCCCTTAAACCCATGAAGCCTGCAACAGGTTAGGGTGACGTGACAGGTGGTACTAACCCCTCTGCAGCCAAGCTCCTTGAGCCTGTGAAGCTTGCACCCAGTGGTGCTGCACCAATCAGCGAGTACTATCCTCTATGTAGATTGGCCCCTTAACCCTGTGAATCTTAAACATGGTTGTGGTGCACTGGATGGGTCGTGCTAGCCACTCTGCTGCTGGGCTTATTGAACCTGTCAAACTTGCACCCGATGGTGTTTCACAGGGTGGGCAGTTCTATCCCCTCGTAAGCCAGGCCTTTTGAATTCGTAGAATTTGAAGTCGGTGGGGGTGTACTAATTTTTATTTATTTTTATTTATTTTTATTTTATTGAGCAGTGCCATCAGGAAACATCTAGTATTTTACACATTATAAGAAAAAGCAAAGAGAAACAAAATATTTTACATTGAAAGCACATCCCATCTTAATTAAACACATAAGGTAAACAAAAATTAATCAGTCAGCAAAAATGATCCCAGACCCTTGCAAATTTCTTTGTTGCCCCCCACCCGCTTAGCATAAGCCTCTTCAAAACACTTTGTACGTTGCATTTTATTAATCCATTTCCCAAACGTAGGTATTGTCATTGATCTTCAGTTTTGTAAGATTAATTAACGAGCTACTAACATCACAATGGCAAGAAAGCGCCCCTGAGATTCAAAAAGTATCCCCTCCTTGCTACCTATACCAAACTTTACTGCTTCTGCAGAAGGTTAATACGTTTTTCTTATCACGGTATTAAAATACACAAATATTTGTTCCCCAAAAACTTGAAGCTTAGGACAAGAGAAAAAAATATGTCGCCATTCTCCTGCTGCCAAAATTCCACAGCAAAAACAGCTATTCCGCACATCTGGATACATTTTATTTAGTGCTTCTGGAGTGTAATAAACCATCCAATTTTTAAAAAATGCCATCCTTTTAAAATTAGCTTCTCTCAGAGCCTTGTTACCTAAAGACGAGATCTCTTGCCAATCCTGATATGAAAAAACACATTGTGGATGCACCTCAACTTTTTCCAACATCTTTCGTACCAAAGGAGATTCATCCTGCTGGTTTAGTAAACGGTACCAATTACCCACTCCAGTTAATCTTGCAACGTATAATGCAGAAGCATTTTTACCAGGAGGGATGCACCTCTCACTATCCCTACTAATTTGAGTAATTATGTTTCTTTGCAGGCTACTGCGCAGGAGACTCTGGGGGGTATAGGGGTGGTAACACCAGGGCTCTAGTTGGATGCTATCTTTTCCCCTCTTTGCCATTGATTCGAGTGCAGGATTCAGCTCTGAATGTCATGATCCGAGCCCCTCATAATGGAGTAACGTTGGAAGTGACTACTGCAACCTCTCTCCCTCCGTCCCCCCTCTCTCCCTGTCCAACTGGTCCAAATATTGTTCAAATCCAATCAAACGCTACTATAATGGTTCAGGACCCGGCTCGGGCTCAGGATCAGCCTGACAAGCCAGACAAACCAGATAAGCCAGACCAGCTGCGTTTTACAGAAAAAAATTAATGCTCTCAACTGGCTCAGGGTCCCAAATTCCTCCTGCAGGTGTTTCGGATTCATCTATTGTCGTGACCAACTTAGAGGAAAATGGACATCAAACAGAATTTCAAGCACCGGTCTTTTTAATCCAGGAAGAGAAGGAAATCTCATGCAAGATGGACATTAAAACAATGCTGAATATGATTCTGGAGGAAATTAGAGACATGAAGAAAACACAGCTACCAGCAACGTCTGGAAAAAATAGAGGAAGCAGTTTCGAGCCTGCCAGTTCATCTTGTTGAGGCTGAGTCCAGGATTTCCACCCTGGAAGATCAAATGATTGGTGTTCTCCAACGAGTAGAATCAGTGGCACGGGAAAAATTAATCATGGAGACTAAGATTGAGGAACTTGAAAATGTTTCCCGACGTTCCAACCTTCGGATAGTTGATGTTCCGAATGGCTTGAAGGGGGTGACACAATCAAGTGGGTGGAAACATTCATAAAAAAGCTGTGTTACCGGACTTCATGTGAGACCTAACTTTAACCAGGGCTCATCGGGTTCCTGCCCATCTTCACCCAAACGATAAATTTCCTCGCACGATTCTGGCCAGCTTTTCAGACTACTGTGTTAAGGAAAACGTTCTATCTTCAGCAATTCAGGCGAGGCAATTTGAAATTGAAAATGGAAGAAGGTGTAGAATTTTTCGGATATGTCAGTAACGGCTGCAAAAAGACGGAAAGAGTTTGTTAAGTTATTATATTTGTTTAAGGCTCAAGAGGCACAAGCTTCGATTGCACAACAATCAAAGCTCAAAGTTCTTGTTCATGGCAAATTTCATTTATTCACCCATTTAGAAGATGCACAAGAGCTGCTCAAGACAATTTCTGCCGGAAATTAATGGCTTAATTATTTTTCTCATTTAGTCTGATTTGAAGACTTTAGGATTAACATAATCTTCTGTCTTGAAGAATTTATTCTTAAGGACGTTTCTTTTGTTGAGGGGGAGCGAGATCACGGGGGGCCACTTTGAGGTGCAATATCAGGGCACCTGTATGTGTTGGGGAGGTAGAGCTTGTGGACAGCGGGAGTATCCACATTTCCTTTGGGGTGGAGGTTTTTTGGCTGAGGGTGGGTTACGGGATCTGAAAAAAATGAGCAGTTGCTATACGGAATTTGTGAGATGGTTGAGGAACTTATTGAAAAATGAATTGCAGTATGTGGAGCTTTTTGGAAAGAATTTTTTCCTTTTTTTTTCTTCTTTCATAAATAAGTAATTTTCAAATCCTTTCTGTGAATGTAAATGGCATTTTGAATAGACGTAAATAAGGGGGCTTGATTAGGTGGTTGGTTACTTTAAGACCTCAAATTCTTTTCTTACAGGAAATTCATCTGAAATCAAATACCCCAAAATGTTATATCCCGGGAATGTTTTCGAGGTTTTTTTTTGCTTCAGCAGGGGTTGCAATGCGGGGGGGGGCTAGGAAGGCTTTACGAGATTTCTTTGTTTTGGAGGAAATAAATAGCTCCCAGACTTACTTACAGAAGGTGTATGAAGAGAGCCAAATGGTGGGTAAGATGCTCGCTTGGTCAACTCGAGCTGGACAAGAATCTGCTTGCATCGTTGAAATAATAGATCATCAATCGAACACAGTGGTTACTGATAGAGCGGAAATTTCTCGAATATTTTTTAATCATTTTCAACAGATCTATACCACTAATTATTCGGTTGATAAAGAGTTGATCGAGGGTTATTTTGACTCACTTGAAGTCCCCAAATCATCGCATAATCTGGCGACAATGCTGCAAATGAAAATAACTCCAGTTGAGATAGATTTCCAAGTGAATTATATAAGGGTTTTGTGAAGGAGCTACCCCCTTTTCTGGTTAAACTATTTGATTACATTAAATTGGCGGAGTAGTACCTCCGGAATTTAAAAAAGCGATAGTTGTCAGTTTTGTGAAAAAAGGAAAACCATCCAATAACTTGAATTCTTACCTTCCTATCAGTTTACTGAATACTGATTATAAAATCTTTATGAAGATATGGGCTCTGCGTCTGACTCCCGCAACTAAGGAAGTAATTCATGAGAATCAAACTGGGTTTATTGCGGGCCGAAAGATGTCAACTAATACTCGCTTTTTGACCCAAGCTCTGGATTTTTTTAATGTAAATAATACCACTGCTTGTATCGTGATGGTAGACGCAGAAAAAGCCTTTGATTTAGTTAATTGGGATTCATTATTTTACGCACTTTTTAGGTTTGGGTTTCCATCATCTGTAATAACTATGATTAGAATTATTTATCAGGGGGCACAGGCACAGATAATAATTAATGGGGATCAAGCAGGCCTAATAAAGATAAATCGGGGAACTAGGCAAGGCTACCCCTTATCACCTCTTTTGTTTACCTTTTTTATTGAACCCCTTGCGATTAAAATACATACGAATAGCAATATTAGAGCCCCTATTGAAGGGATGGCAAAACTAAAACTTTTTGCAGATGATGCCATTTTATATTTAGATCCTGAAAAATTTAATATCCAGTCTACTATCGCGGAATTTTGGAAATTTGAGCAAATAGGGGGTTATAAAATAAATCCTTCTAAAATAGAAATGTTAATGTTAAATTCCGGGTTGGGTTGTGTTCCAGATGAATTAAAACACCAGGCAATAAAAACTGAGCCCATCAGATATTTGGGGATATATGTCACAGCTTATCATAGGGACTTATTTAAGAGTAATTATGATATCACAAGCATCAAGATCCAAAATCTCCTGAATAAATGGTCTAATCTTCCCCTGACATTGATAGGACGAGTGGCACTAATCAAGATGTCTATTTTACTGCTTTTGATTTTCTTGTTTACAAATATCCCGGTTAAAGTTAATGTTAGTTTTTTTTAAACAAATGGATGCTATGATTAGAACTTTTTTGTGGAATAAAAAGATTGCTAGAGTGAGGCTCCCGATTTTGCAATTAGATATTAAGCTGGGTGGGCTTGCACTCCCGAATATTCGATTATATTATGAAGCAGCATTATTTGACTATATAGCATGTCTGTTGTCTAAACCTTATCAGATGGAAGCCGGATCTCAACTCCTGGCCTTTTTAAAGACTGTGAAATTTCCCAAAAAAACTCGTTATAAAACATTGGTAGAATTTTCATACTGTACTTATGGTTTTTCTTCTCCGATGAAGTGTAAAAAATTTACTCCACCTTCCCTGAATCGGCCAGAGCTGAAGAGGAAGGGCTGGAAGAGAGAGAACTTGTGGTGGAGGGAGAGGGACTGAAGGAATTCTTGATGCCCCTCCCAGAACAACTCCGAAAAGGTTGAAAGGGAGTTTGGAATGCCTGGAGCCCTATATAAGGCATCTGGTGGCGACATCTTTTAGAATGTGTTGAGTACCCGGATGCTGGAAGGAAGCTGTGGTTCTGCCACTCCCTAAGAAACCGCACATTGGTTTAGACCAACTAGATAACTTACGCCCAATCTCACTTTTGCCGTACTTTGTGAAGGTGGCAGAAAAAGTGGTGAATGAACAACTGACGGCCCATATTGAGGAATATGATCTTCTCCACCCCACCCAGTCCGGTTTTCGAGCAAGGTACTCGACAGCATCAGCTCTGCTTTTTGCCACCGAATCTATCAGGCAATTTGTGGACGCAGGTCAAACGGCAGCCTTGATCCTGTTAGATCTAAGTGCCGCCTTTGACACTGTAGCTCATCACACGCTGGTGCAATGTCTGAGGAATGGAGGGGTGTCTGGTAGTGCCCTGAGTTGGCTAAAATCTTTCTTGTCGGGGCGCTGCTTCCAGGTGAGACAGGGTGAACATTATTCTAGAGTTATCAAGCTGAACGAGGGAGTGCCACAGGGCTCGACCCTGAGACCGACCCTGTTTAATCTCTATGTAGCTCCAGTCGCGGAGATTGCGGAGGGGTTTGGAATCAGGGTCGTATCCTATGCCGATGACATGCAGTTGGTGGTCTCCTGACCCAGGCACCAGAGACGGCTGCCTCCAACTTCATGGCATGCATGCAAGAATTGGCTGCATGGATGGCAAAGAACTGCCTGAAGTTGAATGGCAACAAGACGGAGGTGCTTGTGGTGGGAAGGGCCCCGACTGTGTGGTCATCGGCATGGTGGCCCCAGAATTTAGCGACGACACCTACGCCCTGTGCGCACGCAAAGAATTTGGGAGTGTGGTTAGACCCCAGCCTTTCCTTCGACTATCAAACCAGGCGGGTGGCAGGCGCCTGTTTTGGGATCTTGAAGGTCCTGCGTAAAACCCTGGACCTACTGCCTGTGGCGGCTAGGAAGATCCTGGTCCATGCCTTGGTGACGTCGCGCCTGGATTATGGCAACATCCTCTATCTAGGTGCGACGACCAAGTGTTTGCTCCGTCTGCAGGGAGTGCAGAATGCGGCAGCCCGTTTAATCCTGATGCGCCCGAGAAGGTCATCTGCTAGGGCAGCTCGGGCTGCGTTACACTGGCTCCCGATAAAAGAAAGAGTCATTTTCAAGGCACTCTGTGTCTGTCACCGGATCTTGCAGGGAAGTACCCCTTCGTATTTGTCGAATCTTTTGACCCCCTACGTCCCCATACGTCAGCTGAGGTCAGGTGGGGTAGGTTTGGTGTGTGAACCTGCTATCAAGAGAGCCAGGATGGCAGGTCGGTCTTTCTGCCTACTGGCTGCAAAGCAATGGAATGCCCTCCCGATGGATCTCCGGATGGAGGTCCTGGAGAGCTGTTTCAGAAAAAAACAAAAAACTTACCTCTTTCCCCGAGAAAAGTAGGGTGGTGGTAGTGGGTAACTGAATCCTGGCTAACTCTACCGCAGCGCGGGGACACACTGGTCTTAGTGTAACCATTGCACTTTATAAATGTGCCTATTATTATTATTATTAAGTTCAGCATCTGAAGGAGAAAGTGAAATAGTTGAAATTCCATATCTTGAAGATCGACCTGAAAGTCGACATCTGGAAAAACCAAGTACCAGTTTGGACAATGACAAAAATAAAAAGAAAACTGGTAAAGGTAAAAGATTTAAAGGACAAGTAGAAGATACTGAAAACAGGAACATAAATCTTGAAACTGGTGAAAAGGAAAGGACTCACGATAAGGATGAGCTTCCAAGTACCAGCTCTGGAAAAGTTCCTAGCAGAATAACTGAACTTGAAAAAGAAAACTCAGACTCAGTGAATGAAACGGAGATAATACAACTCAAAAACAGAGGGAGTGAAGAAAAGTGTGAAACTGAGTCTGAAGACAGTGATGATGAGACAAAACTAAGGAGAAGCTCCAGAAAAAGAGCTTGGAAATTGGAACGTGGAATAATAGAACCTGAATACAAAAAGCCACGTAAAGGAGACAATTGGTCTAGAGGAAATGATGGAGTAAAATTCAAACTGGGTAATAAGAATAAAAATCAAGAAGAACAAGTGAATGAGATAACCAGTCAGAATGAGTTGTCAAAAGGAAATATAGAGACTGTACGAAGGACAAAAAGAGTAAGGAGACCAAACCAAAAATATAAATCGCCTGAGTGGACATATGTTGCATTGCCCACTATCGAGGAAGTGGAAAGTAGTCGAGAAAACACAAATTATCAAAGGGAGTGAAAAGATTGATAAAAGACAAACTGTACAAAAACTGGAAACAAAAAGACGATAAAACAAAAGAAGTAAAGAGAATCATAAATAGAAATTGATATTAAAGGAAGAGATTTAAAAGACACTTTTCCAAGTGCAAAGGATAAAGAGACTATAGCAACGATAAAAGACTGAGAATTATGTATTATATTGAGTGAAATAGCATTGTTAAAAAAATAAAAAAATTGAAAGAAAAATATCTTTGGGAAAAGATTTTGAAATGCATACTAATGATGTTGACAGATCAAAATGTGCTATAATTCGCAAATGGTGTAGAATGTGGTTAATATGTACAGGGCTATTAATGTTAGTATGGCTTATTCTAGCAATAGTGATCGCTTTTAGACCCGATTTTGAGCATGTTAAACATAATGATAGTAAAAATTAGAAGATTCATGAGTTAAAGAATGGTGCGCAAATGTTAGATAACACTGATTTGCATAGAGATAATTCCGTTAGTGACTTTTCTAAAAAAGCTTTTTCTAAACTTTTGTATGAATATGTGAAAACAATGGATGTAAGGGACTGCTATGTCTGTATGAGGTTACCTGCATCTGTATCAGAGGGCGACTTACCATCACCTTCCCTTGACATATGGAATAAATTGTAGCGTTTTAGCTAGTTTGTTTTACAAAACAGGTAAATTGGAATATTACTATTCTGATTCGGGTGACACTTTTGCAACATTGAAAGTTTTACAAGAACTGAACAAAATTAAGATGGGTAAAGTTTTTGGAGAATACTTCCTTAAGACACAAGAACTAACTTTTGAGTATGCTTTTAAGAACAATTTAACATGTAGAATGCGCCGTGAAGAAAAAGCCTTTTTGGACATGGTAGAGGAAAGAAGAATCCCATATCAAAGAAAATCAACTGCAAATAAAGCAAAATCAACAATGTGGAACTTTGAAGATAAAAATCTTGAGGGAAATAATGTGAATGTAGCAATTAATATAGACACACCACAATTAGGGAAATTATGTATTCGTAGAGATAACACTCTGTATGACAATTATTTTGTAGGAGCAAGTGACTGTAAAGATACAAATATTATAAAAGGGATGGGGATTTAAAGGTGGAAATGATCCTATTTTTCTTGGAATTTATTTATTTATTTATTTATTTATTTATTTATTTATTTATTTATTTTTTAAAACCTTTATTGTGTAATAAGGCAAATACAAATACAGGCCTACAACCAGTCAGGCCGGCCACGACACAATACGAGCAGCCGATGACTCAGAAACGATAGTCTGGAAGAAACCAACAGTACAGAAGCAATCAAGTCAGGCTAGAAAGGATAGGTACGGCCATCGAACAGGAGCAAATAAGGTTATTTTTATAATAAGGAGTATCACAGGATCAAATGAAGTATACGTATATCCGGGTTCCCATAGCGGGCCACTGAGCAACAACAAAAAGCATCAGGGCATCGATATGGATAATTATCAGCAACATTGTACATCATTCAGAAAACAGATGCCATAGACCAAAGCAACACCCACCGTGGCTCGTCTCTTGTCTACATATCACCCAGTCACATATTACAGACAAAACATAGGAACCGGAATAGCGACAATAAAAATAATCACCTGCCATACTAACCTAATAGAGAAAAAGAGGGGAAAAGGAAGGGGGAAAGGAAGAAATAACATAAGCAAGAAAGAGAGAACGCCGCGCCAATGCATGCGCCCCACAGCAATAAGCGCGCAAAGAAGTAAGGATATCTCCCACAAGGTGGGCATGCGAGTCGTGATCAAAGTGCGGCAAAACCGCAAGAAAAAGAACAACGCATCTCCAGTCCCCACCCTCAATCACACCATGGGGGACAGGGACAGACGAGGCGCTCCTATAAAGGGATACAAAAGAGCCATAGAACCAAGGAAAAGAAAACAGCAAAGAAGCCCCAACCCACCCACCCCACCCTGCACCCCTGCAGAAGGCTACGGCCTACCCCCCCCCCCCCCAGCAGCATGCCTGTCGCCCTAAACAGAACCCAAAATATAGAGAAGGCAAGAAGAAAGAGAGGAATAAGAGGCAAAAAAGGGGGGAAGAAAAAATTCAAGAGGGAGGGGCAAGGGGACCATCAAACGAAGCATTCGGCCCCAGCCTCCCGCCCACCCACACAATCATACAACATCTGAACGAGATCGCCACAGCCTCAGGTATCATAAACTCACAAGGGGATAGTCCATATTATCAGGAGTGGGGGTTATCTGCATCACAATCCAATCACCGGTAGTCCTCAGGGTCTCGTTCGGCTCATCCCTGGCCTGTCTTAGACATCACTACCGCACACAAAGTAGCAATGGGAAGCAAACACATCAAAATGGAGAGGCCATACGATCGGAACAAAGCAAGGCAAGGGTGCAGACCAGGGGGCCCCGGCAACCAGCAACAAAACAAGAGGCTAACTCTGCAGTCCAGGTCTCTCAACAGTAACAGCAAGAGCAACAAAAACCAGGGGTTCAGTCTCGACGTGTAAGAAAGCAGAGGTCCCCCCGCAGGACAACAGCACAACCTCCCCAAAGTAGGTCGGAGCAGCAATCCACAACGCTCCCAGGGCACTCGGGCAGGATCGGGCCCCAACACGGAGCACCCGTCCCCACACTCCACACTCAGACCCGCCAGAAGAGTCGGGGCCGCAGATTTGCAAACTTGTCGATGGACAGCAGTGGCACTCCTCGCAGCGATCGACGGGGACGAAGCAACTTCACCACGAAGCCGAGCTGTATCCATGAAGAACGGTCCATCAAACATGGCGGCGGACCGCATACCGTCCAAGGGAGCACTGGGGGCCAGGGCCGCATGCAAGGAATGCAGGGCGTCAAGAACATCACCAATCGTGGGCTCACGCTCACATGTCCAGGGACCCGTGCGATCCAGCCACACAAGTCAGCCGTCCAGAGGAAATCCTTGGCCCAGGTCGCCGGCCGCCATTTTACGGGATCAGCCGCGTCGCCACCCTCCGCGACTCCCGGAGCGGGCTCTTAAACGAGGACCCCCCTGGAGTCCACACAGGAACCGCTAATGGCAATCTTGGTGCAAAGTGGTTCGCCACAAAATTCGGGGGGTCAGTCCGCACCACCACACGCAGGAAGCACAAGCCAACTCCGGGCGCGGGGCTTCAGGATGTTCGAACGAAGCAACAATGGGGGGCACACCCCAGCAGGGTCATCCCCCACCCGCGGTGCACCGCGTCACACACCAGGCCTCGCGGCCACCGGAACAGGCCCGGTCAGTAACCACAGAAGCAATCGCACAACGGCCTCACACAGCCGGTCCTCTCTCCCGCCGGGGGCCGCCGCTGGTACCTTCACCCCGGCCGATCCACGTAGGCGAGGTCCCGGTCTCCACACCGCGGAGGCCCCGGATTAAGCAGAAGCGCAACTTCGGAACCACAACACACAGGAATCCCCAGGTCAGACGGTGAGTATGGGCGAGGCTTTACGTTTCCATTTCTTCCCGAGTGTGTCGTCTCGGGGCAGGATATTCGACAGGATTTGCGTGTTGGGCAGGAAGGCTGACGGAGCCGAGCTACAGAGCGGCCATTACGGTCACAAGCTTGGCTCCTCCCCTGGAATTTATTAATGGTGTGGAAACAAAGTTTGTTATAGGTTGCCGGACCACTGGTATGGATCTTGTCACAGAAGTCTGGTCTTTCCAAAAATATTTCATGTAGATAGAGGAACTAATGGTATTCATGAGATAGGTAAATCATTAACACGTAGAAGAAGGGAACGTTTCTTAGAAATAATAGGTGATGTATTTGGAGCATTGATACCAGCAGTGGGTATATCTTATAATGCGAACAAAATTCGAAAATTGTCAACAATAGTAGACCGTTTATCAACGGATACTGCTGGAGGGTTTTTAATGGTAAATACTGAAATGGTTGCTAAGAGAGCTATGGTGATGCAAAATCGACTTGCTCTTGATCTAATATTGGCAAAAGAAGGAGAAGTCTGTGGAATTTTAAAGGTACAGCACTGTTGTACTTATATCCCAGACAAAAGTCAAAATATTTAAAAGTATATTACAAATATTACTGAATTATATAAAGAAATCACTCCTCTGGAGGTTGACGGTGTTCTTGAGAAACTTGGTAAGAGTTCTTCAGCTGTGAAGAAATGGTTTTTAGAAATAGGTGGTTCAATAATAGGGAAAGTATTGATTCCACTGATTGTGATAATTTGTATGGTACTAATATTAAGGTTAATTTGTAAATGCAGAAGAAGGAGAAACATTAGAAAAACACCAAAAAATAAAATTGAAGAAAATAAAGAAAGAGAACATGAAAAGGGAGAAATGGAACTGGAGGAGTACAAAGATAGAATGTATAATGATACAAGAAAGATGGAAATAAAAGATACAAGAGTTTAGGCTAACAAAATGAAAGAACCTGAAACATGTTTATTTAGAAAATGTCTACAATTTTGGGTGTTGTGTGGTGATAAAATCACCAAAGGGGGGAATTGATGGAGCAGGGGAGTGACAAAAAATGTGTGTGTACCCCTTGCAAAGTCAAGTTCCCATAACCATAATATGTATTAACTGTGTGAAGCATGATAATTAATCAACAAGAAGAAACATACACAGAAAAGGTACACATGGGAAAACTAACTGGCTTATTTGCAATCACTAATGTACTAATAATGTGAAAACAGTCATACTAATATAGTGCATTAAGGCTTAAAAATAAATAGAGCTATGCATTTATGTTTATTGTGTGTATTTTTGTGGCAAAACGAACGAATTTGGTAAGTAAACAATGCATTTATGTAGCTTTCCACTAGGTAACATCTAATAGGGTGAACTTAGAATGGTGGGAGGTAAACAGAAGGGCTTTAATTTAAAAATCTAACGTCTGTTAAGTTTGTTTTCATATTAGTTCCCATTGAGGCCCGTGCGGCCTAGCCTGAAAATGGCTGCTTATGCGAGACTCCAAGAAAGTATGGCCCTGCGCATGCGCGACTGTGCTCGAGAGATGTTTGAACGGCCTGTGCTCGGGCTACTGATGTAAAGGTGAGCTTGGCACAGGACTTCAGAATGATGTCAAAGGATGCTCGAGTTTGTGAGCCTGGGAAAGTTGAGTGCTGTAACTACATGATGTTTAAAAGTTACAAGGACAGGATGACTAGTTGCAAAATGGACAATTTGATCGTATGAGAAACATGGAAATGACAGTGACAAATTTGGACAAGAAGGAGATGAGTTGATGTTCACCACCCCTCTAATGAACCAATGAGAAATGAGTATGGACCCTAAAGTTTCAAATTTTAGTTAGATAGTTAGGGAAAAAGGGTATGAACAAGCCAGTACGAAAGAGAGAAAAAAGCTGTTCCTGAATTTATTTTCGCACCACGACATGCTGTCGGACTGAATGATTTTTAGGCGTAAAAGACTTTGAATTCTTTTTGAACTTTAACTTTTGATGGGTATAGAACTGAATGCCGAGTCCTGATGGGTGGTTGACATCGAGAAAGATAGGGAGTCAGATTTGCGAACCTGTGTAGTTTTATCCTGTGTTTTCTTTCATCAACGAAGCTTGGTAATATGTTTTCTAAATTTCTTATTTTTTAATGTATGTGCTAATAAATGTTAGATTAATGAAAATTATCTTCCTTCTTGACTAAGGTTTTAGATAAAAGTTTTAATAAGAATTTTGTTAGTTATAACGTTTGAATAAAATAAATAACGTCATGACCGAATAACGAGATTAAAAAGAAAAATAAAGATAAATGGGAAATAGTAAATTAAGCTGGTCTTGATTTTCCATCAACTAACTTCTACTAGCTGGTCCATCAACCAGAACAGTGGGGTGCCTTGATGTTATTTCCTAGGAATCTAGAAAAAGAGGAATTGTTCATATGCATATATACATAATGCATAAAATTTGAATCTAGATTGATAGGGTGCTCCGCTGTCCAGCAGCTCACCTTATAGTCTCACTGATCTTGGGAGCGGTGTGATTGTGTGAATGAGTGCCTCACGGTGCTATGGGCCCTACTGACGAGTAAAGTAAGTTAGCTCCTGAGTAAACTGAGATTAATTGGGAGGGTTGTTTGAGAGCCGTGCTGGATCAGACGGAAAACTGTCAGTACTCAGCAACTTGATTATAAGGGTTCCGTCAGACCCGGATGCTGTATACCACTCCTGCTCTTGCTCCATTATGGTCAACTCCCTCATTAGGATACCCCAAATGCTGGATGTTATCCTTGACCAGATTTAAACAAGTGCACAGCAGACTGGCACAACTTCGAACCAACAGATTAAGAAGGGATTTAGTCAGGCCCCGTCTTTGCTCAATGGCATCTTCGAACATCCACTGGACACAGGCTCACCTTACCTCAATGCTTGTTGAAGCATTTGAGAGATCAGTGTGAGAGGCTGGCCTAGTATATGATGTCAACTAATGTAAGTGATACAAAAGGGGATGATGGACGGAGCGTTTGAGCAAATCAAACATTCACCCCCAGTCAACTGATCTGGGTTTAATCCATCACCATTCTTTAGCTCACTCCGCCACCCCAGTTCAGACAATGCCATATGCAAATCAGTCTGACCCTGTGCCTCATGGGAACAGTCCAGCCCGAACTGCCAAAGCCAGGTCTTCCCTGGACCGGAAACAAGCATCCTGGGACCGGTTTCTGGCATTTCAGCCGTCATCAGCCAGGCTAGCTTGAATCCAGTGGCAAAGTGAGCAAGGGACTCACGTCTGAGCATACCCTGCCAACTTAGGGCGAACAAAGCGATACATAAGGGGATGAGGGACGGAGCGTTTGAGCAAATCAAACACTCACCACCAGTCAACTGATCTGGGTTTAATCCATCACCATTCTTTAGCTCACCCCGCCACTCCAGTTCAGACATGGCCATATGCAAATCAGTCTGACCCTGTGCCTCATGGGAACAGTCCAGCCTGAACTGCCAAAGCCATTTCTTCCCTGGACCGGAAATAAGCATCCTGGGACCGGTTTCTGGCATTTCAGCCGTCATCAGCCAGGCTAGCTTGAATCCAGTGGCAAAGTGAGCAAGGGACTCACGTCTGAGCATACCCTGGCAACTTAGGGCGAACAAAGCGATACAAAAGGGGATGATGGACGGAGCATTTGAGCAAATCAAACACTCACCCCCAGTCAACTGATCTGCGTTTAATCATCACCATTCTTTAGCTCTCTCCGCCACCCCAGTTCAGACATGGCCATATGCAAATCAGTCTGACCCTGTGCCTCATGGGAACAGTCCAGCCCGAACTGCCAAAGCCATGTCTTGCCTGGACCGGAAACAAGCATCCTGGGACCGGTTTCTGGCATTTCAGGCGTCATCAGCCAGGCTAGCTTGAATCCAGTGGCAAAGTGAGCAAGGGACTCACGTCTGAGCATACCCTGCCAACTTAGGGCGAACAAAGCGATACAAAAGGGGATGATGGACGGAGCGTTTGAGCAAATCAAACACTCACCCCCAGTCAACTGATCTGGGTTTAATCCATCACCATTCTTTAGCTCACTCCGCCACCCCAGTTCAGACATGGCCATATGCAAATCAGTCTGACCCTGTGCCTCATGGGAACAGTCCAGCCCGAACTGCCAAAGCCATGTCTTCCCTGGACCGGAACAAATCATCCTGGGACCGGTTTCTGGCATGTCAGCCATCATCAGCCAGGCTAGCTTGAATCCAGTGGCAAAGTGAGCAAGGCACTCACGTCTGAGCATACCCTGCCAACTTAGGGCGAACAAAGCGATACAAAAGGGGATGATGGACGGAGCGTTTGAGCAAATCAAACACTCACCCCCAGTCAACTGATCTGGGTTTAATCCATCACCATTCTTTAGCTCACTCCGTCACCCCAGTTCAGACATGGCCATATGCAAATCAGTCTGACCCTGTGCCTCATGGGAACAGTCCAGCCCGAACTGCCAAAGCCATGTCTTCCCTGGACCGGAAACAAGCATCCTGGGACCGGTTTCTGGCACTAATGTAAGTGGGGACCTTGCACCAATTCAGACAACCCGTATGGTGATATAGGAGATCTTAGACAACCTTAGAAAGCTCTCTAAGTGGTAGCTGTGGAGAGTCGCCTGCAGGGTTAGTCCAGAAGGAGTGTAAAGCAGCTTGTTGTACCAGAATGCAATCTTATAGTACAGATTAAGTGAAAGGAACCACACCAAGTATTTTTTAAAATATGTATTTATTATATAATACTCTCTAGAATGTTCAAATATCTCCAACACTGAGATAAACACAATGCACACAATACATTAGCAGAGAAACACAGTAAATAGCATGAAATACACAATGGCCCCAGGGGGGGAACAAACCATATACTAAGAAAGTGGTATAAGAACCACGACTTGGATCAAGACAGTGTGGAGAGGACTTAGAATTGCTGGGGACCCATAGAACCACCCAAGGTAAGTAGATAGGGACCCCACAGAGAGGGTGCGCAGTGTGGGAACACGACCGCAGGCTCTGTACAAGTCTATCTGCAAGTCACAGATGGATTTTTAAAGATTAAGGACCCTTCCCAGTGGACCCTGAAGAAACCCCGTGGAAGACAGAAGGTTGGAGAGCCACCCCACCGTGGCTGTCCTAGTACCCACATTACCTACACCAGGGAAGCTGGGTGCATGCGTGTGAAGTGGTGTCGGCAACCGCTGTCAAACCCAATAGAGGACTTCAGGAAAATGCTGCTGCAGGAAGAGGAAAAAGTGTCCGTGGGAATCCAAACATGTTTTCTTGAAGAGGAGTACCTGAAAGCAAAAGGGACAAAGTCTATGTCACTCAGGGGTGACCAGAAGACTTGGAAGACGAATGCCCTCCGATGTCTGGTGCTAAAGGATGGATGACGAGGAAATTTACTCTGCAGCTGTGGGGACCAGGCGATGCTGAGGAAGACCAGGACCCAGATACGAGCTGTCTCACGAAGAATGTCGAGTGCTGATGGGTCGGTGTCCAGCTGGAGCACCAACAAGCCTTGGCAAAGGCAAGCCAAGCAGGAATCAAAGAAGGAGCAACGTCCGGACCGGCACGGTCCAGGGGACTCACCAAAGGAAGGGGAGTCTGGGCAGGCCCGAGCAATCAGGGTAGCCCAAAAGAAACAAGTGTGACCGTCAAGTTGATCCACAGGCTGGAGACACTGGAGTCGCTAGAGGACCTCAAGCAGCTCACCAAAAGATGCAGGCCATGGTGCATACGATGAGGTGTGGCTGAAGATTCTGGTCATAGGAGATGCTCGAGGTTGGGGCTACTCGGAGCCCAAAGATCTTCTTGCAAAGAAGCCAACAAGCCTTTGCACTTGCAAGTTGGACGTGGTACACAGGGTTTCGGCAATTGCAACCCCCACAAGGAATACTGGCTTCAAACTTGGTGAGAGAGTAGAGCAGGCCTCGGGAGCTGTAAAAAACCACCACCTGTATTGCAGAGCCCACAGAGTCTGGAGCAGCGTCTGGATTTGCATACCAGTCAACTTAGTTGCGGTGCCTGCAAATGCAGGGGAGTGACTCCTTCACTCCAATGGTGTCTTTGAAGCTTCACAGGACAGCACTTGGAGGTTCCTGTATGGTGCACAGACGATGCAGCAGACTGGAAGGGAGACAGAGTCAGGCCCAAACAAAGTCCAGCGAAGTCCAGACTGCCAAGATGGTAGAAGTGCAGTGGTGTCTGATCTGAATCTTATCCCACAACGAATCTAGGGACCCACACCCAGCCCCTTGAGTACCCTAGGGAAAGGGTTTGGAAGATTCAGGGGACCCTCCCAGGGGTGGGTCTGGACAGGGTGGAGATTACTCCCATGTCCTTTGTCCAGTTTTGCACCAGAGCAGGAGCCAACAGATCCCAGAACTGGCTCCAACTGGACTATGCACAGGGACACCACATGTGCCCCTCATGCAGACTTTCAGGTGCTGGGAAGCACACCCACCTGGTCCCAATACACTAGATCCTGTCTGGGAGGTAGTCACATCTCCATGTGACAGGATGCCTATTGGTCCACCTTCCTATGCTCGAGCTTGGCTCAGCTGCAGGAGGGCAGAAAATGTCTCAGGTTGGCAGCAACCATTTCGTGCTGTCCAGGACTAGAAGATTGGCACCAGGAACACTGAGAGCCTAACAGAGGGCTCTTCCAGTGCTTGGAATCATACCTCCCACACCGCTGATGGTGTGAGGGTATGGTTCCAACTTGTTTGATACCAAACATGATAGGATTCTTTGCAGCCGATTTCAAGATGGTCATAGCGTAATTACGCGGTGCCCCTCTATATAGTATATGGCTGCTGATATGATACTAGTCAGACTGGTCAAAAATAGCATCACATCAAACAAAAAGTGGGGGTAACCATAGAAGTAGATCCTACTTTCCAACATTCAGTATCCGAGAGACATATTTCAGAAGCTGAACCATCTGGCATCAAAAGTGGTAATGATGGTGCCCCCGGAGCAAGCTCTCTTGACCCACAAGAGGACAATATCCACTCAATCAATGATGGAACACTGCACGCAGCAAAGCACAAAGTGGCTGCAAAGCCACATATGAAAAGGGAGTGCATAAGGCTTCAGAAATTAAGACATAAGTGAAGAACTAGTCGCATTCTGCATCCCTGTGCAGCTCCTATGCAGTTGGCTTCTCAAAAATGAGGTTCCAGTAAGCAATCTTGTTACCCTTCCATTTCTAGGCAAGCAGCGTCCCTGCGAAATAAAAACATATTTGTTGTTTCTGCACAATCCAGTATTAAAGCCCGATCATAAAGTGGACATTGTCATAGATGGGACAACTTAAATTTTGGATAACCAGCATGGCAGCTTTGGTACCATCTCTGCTTGCTCCAAACCCACTTATTTTAAATCTCCGTGCTGGCAACACAGAATTTTACTCCTGCTTTCGCTGGATATAACATACCTGTTTTACTGAGTTAAGATCCTACACTTCTCTGTTCTCAACTACGAACTGAACTGCCAACTCAGCCACGGGTAATGTCTGAGCCCACCCATCAGCCGCCTATGTCTAATGCTGCATTTACGTCCTTTGACCCCTGTGTGAGAAGTTGGCCTGGTATATGCAGTCCACTAGCTGTAGTGGTCACCTTGCACCAGTCCAAACAACCCTTATTGATGATTAGGTGAAAGACAACCTTTATTGAAAGCTATCCTAGTGGTAGCTATAGAGAGCAGCTTTCAGGCTAAGTCTAGGAGGAATGTAAAGCAGCTTGGTTTACCAGATTATAACCTCCTGAATGACCAAATGAAAGGAGAACTCCACAAGGTATATACAAAATATATGTATTTATTACTAAACGCTCTCTACTAACCTCTTTATGAGATTAGAGAGCAAGGTACACAATATTAAAGCAATAGAACAACAGTAAATAGCACAATACACAGTAGACCCCAGGAGGAGACCAAACCATATATTAAGAAAGTGGTATAACAACCCCAACATGACTAGACACAGTGCCTAGAGCACGTAGAATCGCTGGGAACCCACGGAACTACCCTAGGTAGTGACACAGGGGACCCACAGGGGGCGCGCGCAGTGTGAGAACACAGCCGAGTTCGGAAAGTCATGGTGGGAATTTTAAAGATTAAGTACACTTAGGAGAGGACTTTGAGCAAACCCTTTCAAACTTAGAAGGTTCTAAGGCCAGCACCCATGTGAGGTCTGGAGTACTCGTGTTAGCTAACTCAGGGAAGCAAGGTGCAAAGGTGTCAAATCGTGTCGGGAATCTTTGTTGTTTTCAATGGCGTGATGCTGCAAAGTGCTGCTGCCGTGAAGAGGAAAAGTGTCCGGTGTGATCCAAACCTGAATTGGAGCTGAGAAGATCCTGAAAGCAGAGGGGACAGAGTCTGGGTCACTTGCCACTGACCAGGTGCTCGGTAGACGAGTGCCCACCGATGTCGGGTGTTTCAGGTGCGAGGAGGTGAAGCTTGACTCTGCAGCCACAGGGACCAGGAGATGACAATGATGACCAAAGTCCACAGGCCAGCTGTCCCACAAAGGATGTAGAGTGTTGGGGGGTCAGTGTCCGGATTGGAGACTAACAAGCCTTGGCAACTGCAACCCATGTGGTTAAAGAAAAGATGCTTTGGTCAGGACCAGGAAGGTCCTGGGGACTCCCCAAGCTATGGAGAGTCAGGGCACGTTGGGAGCAACCAGGAAATCCCAGAGAAAGTTAAACTTCCCTTCTCAGGGACCCACAGGTCGACGGACCAGGGATCGCGATGGGGCAGTGAGAGGAATCACAAAATACCAGCCCATGGAACACTCGTTGAGTGAAAGCCGGTAATCTTTGGAGGAAACACTGCACCGGGTTTGGACTACAAGTAGCCCAAAGCACAGCCTCAGGGATTTCCAAAAAGCATATGCTGCTGCAAATGTGCACAGTATCCAGGGGTTCGGGTTGCACGGTCCCCACAAGGGCTACAGGTCTCAGGTTTGCTGAGAGCATTAGTTGGTGTCGGCAAAGCTTAGGAACCCACCCTCTGTGTTACAAAAACTTCGGAGTCCTTCAGGAGCTGCATAGATGCAAACCGGTCAGATGTGTTAAGGTGCCTGCCTTGCAGGGGCGTAACTCCTTTACTCCAAGGGAGATTCTTCAGTTGCCCAGCAAAGCGTAGATCATCGAAGGATACTTGGTTTCTTTAGCAGACTTTAGTCCAGGTAAAATCTAAAGTCCTGTAGTTAGGGGTTCCTACTTTATACCCAGGGAAGGGGTGGGACAAACTCTAGAGACCCACCTATGGGAGGGTCAGGTCAGAGGGGTGTCTACACCCATATCCTTTGTCTAGTTTCATGCCAAAGCAGGGACTGATAGCCCCTGTAACTGATTTGAGCTGGACTATGCACAGGGACACCAAATGTGCCCCCAGTGCAGACATCAAAGCACACTTGGAGTGCACCCACCCAGCCCCAATACACTAAAGTATGTCTGGGAGGCGGTCACACCTCCCTGTGACAGGAAACCTATTGTCCAGCCTCCCCTGCTGGAGTTTCGTCCAGCAGCAGGAGGGCAGATGCATGTCTGTGGCTGGCAGCATCCATCTTGTGATGCCAGGGTCGAGAAAGCTGGTACCGGGTGTAACGGTGCTGTCATATTTCTCCCTCTAGGAGGGTGGAATCATACCTCCCCCACCAGTTACTGTCAGGGAGGTATGATTCCAAGGTGTTTGACACCAAACACAACATGTTTCTTTGCAGCCGTTTTAAAGTTAGCATTTATTGCGAGGTTAAAATGCACTTAAGAGTATATGGTTGGCTGCATCACAAACAACCCCGGACTATAGGTGCTGAATGATGCAGAGGGGCTCTGCTCATGCAGGAGCACCCTCTCACATAAAACCCAGCACCCTGCCTTCAGGATTGATAAGGCCGGCCATAGGGGTTACTGATAGGTTTAAATGTGCAGTGATATAAGGTATATATAGGGAACCTATATCTAAGTAAAGGGTGCATGCACCACCTTACACAGGCTGCAGTAGCAGACCTGTTGTGTCATTTTGAATGGTCTCTCAGGGGTGGCATAATAAATGTTGCAGCCCCTGGGAGGCCTCTGGGGTACCTATGCCCTGGGTAGATAGTATACTATATACTAGGGACTTATAAGGGTACCCCAGAATCCAATCTGGAGTATACGTAAACTACATGCAATCAATTTAGGGAGAAAGCAGATAGACTGGGGTCCTGATTAGTAGGATCCAAGTCGAAAACCAGCAAAACACCATGCAAAAAGTGGGGTAACCATTCAGTCAGATTCCACCTTCCTACATAATCCCCCCAAACGAAAGCAGATAAGGATAACCTTGCCCAGTTGGGCCTCTATTGTCTAAATGGCCACATAACGAAGATCTTGCACTACATGGATACCCCCTGTCTTATGGTCCACTAGGCAGTCCCTACCCCAAAGGGTATAGGATGTTCTCCAAATGTTAGGAATACTACCTGTCGGGTGTTTTGGCAAAGTAAAAGGCTGGTGGGATGTCTGAGTAGAGAAGTGAGGCCCTAATAAATTTGGTCACAGCTTCCTCAGATCACTGGTCACCATGGAGGCTTTTCTTTCCATGACTGAGTTGTATCTGGCCCTAAGGGTCAACCTCTGGCTTCCTACAGCTGGGGGTTGGGTCCCTTTGGTTGGAACACTGGGAGGACATGGTAGGTTGGGAACCACTTGGTCCCAGGTTTGCATTTGCCCAACAGAGTCCATCTGGCGGTGGTCCCTATTTAATGTTAAGAGGGATCCCTCAGTTTATTGAGGAATTTTCACCTGGCTAGGGCTACTAGACTGGGTGCCCCTAATCTGTTGATGGGGAGTTCCTCTGGGCAGTCGGCTTTTAGGGGTCCACTGACCTCCCTGACCTCTGCAGCCCAAGGCTGATTGAGGTAGGGTAGAGAGGGGCAGGTTACCTGCTCCAGACTGGGTACCACCTTGGAAGGGAACCCTGCCATCAGCGGTTTTGCCAGGCCAGTCCCGACCACCTCTGGGCCAGCTCCTTTACAAGGGGTAGGATCAGTTCCCTGAGGAAGCGACCCTTACCTGGGGGAAGAAGACTTTTCTTCAACCCTTGTGTTCTCTTGTGGAGTAGAGTCGGACATTCTTTCAGGCTCCATCACTCCGAAATTTCCCTGGGGTTGGGCTGTGGCCCTAAGAACCCCACCAACTTTCTTCTTAAATGGGCCTGGTATTCAACTTCAGCCCAGGCTGAAATGTCTAGATCATTGCCCAAAAGGCAATCTACAGGCAAGTTTGGGGACACTGCCACTCTCTTTTGGACAGTGACCCCTCCCCAGCTGAGATTGGTTATGGCCATGGGATGATCTGTCCTGATACCATCAATGTTGGTCACCTGGTACTTAAACTCAGGTAAAAGCTTTTGAGGGTGGGCTAGTTTACTGGTCACCATGGGGAAACTAACCACTGTGTCCCTAAATGCCAAAGCCTTCTGACCATTTATTATTGGCTATTGTCTTTACTTGCTCAAAGAATTAAAAATTACTTTAAAAGTGGCAAATCCCATGCCACCATCACAGACTGAGGAGGCCTGTGAGGGGGACCTTTCAAAACCATGGTCCACCTCAGTTCCCCAGGAGGGCCCACTTAACTTTTTTAAGTGCATTACTACCAACTAAGGGGTTACTACTTGTAGTACCAGGAGGAGTGGTAGTATTCCTTTGAAGGAACATTTTCCATATTGCTGACCTTAGGGCAACTGGAGTAGTTTTCCAGTGGCAAGCCTTCTTACAAACATGGCAATAAGGTTTCTTTTCAGGGGAGGAAGGAGTTTGGGACCCACTCACAGAAGAAGACATTTGGGGCCCTGTAGTGGATTTATCTTTTGATTTATCTCCACCTATTTCTTGGGTCTTTGAAAAATCTTTCTTCTGGTCACCACCCTGATTGTTTGGCTTTACTGTGGCTCTGACCCATTTGTCTGCCTTCTTTCCCAATTTTTGGGGAAAGGTCAGATCAGAGTCCACCAGGTACAGGTGTAAAAGCTGGTTTTGACAATTATTAAGGATCTGCTCCCTCATAATCAAATTGTACAATACGAAAAAGTCATGCACCTTGCTGCCATGCATCCAACCTTCCAGAGCCTTAGTAGCACAATCTACAAAGTCAACCCAGTCTTGAGTCTGTGCCTTTTGGGTATCTCTGAACTGAATCCTGTATTGTTCAATGGTTAAGCCAAACCCATCAATCAGAGCATTCTTCAAGACTTTGTAATTATCAGCATCCTCTTCTCTAACAGTGAGAAGCTTGTCTCTACCATTGTCTGGAAAAGAGAGCCACAAGATTGCTGCCCACTGCTCCTGAGGGACCCTCTGTACTTTACAGGCCTTCTTCAGTGCAGTTATCCATTTGTGGATGTCATCCCCACTCTGGCAGGGAGGAACAATCCTGTTCAGGTTTCTATGGTCATGAGTATGGTCTCTACCTCTAGGGACACTGTTGCTGTCGCCATGGGGCTCAAGCCCCAACTTTTGTGAAGCTCTCTGGAGCTCCAGAGATTCCCTAGCTAAGGCCAATTGTGTCAAGAAGCAGTACCTGGAATTGCTGGTTCCGCAGGAGCTGTACAGCCGAGGCACAATGTGAAGCTAGTTCCCAACTCCCCTACACCCCAGGCTCCAGACTAAGCTGGACACTGAGGTACGGGGAAAAGGGGAATGGGACAACAAACAAGAGAGACTGCCCACACTGGAGTCTTCACTATCTTCTAAGGCGAAACTTCCTGGAAAAGAAAAGCAGAGATTAAATCTATTCTAAAACCTCTACCCCAGTGCTGTACCACCCCCTCTAGACCTGGTGTACCTGAATGCGTGCGGGAATTTGCCTCTCTCTGTATTGGTTACTAGATTTCTTGTAATTACAGTATGAGTGAAAGTAACCAGGTGATAACAATCTGGACTTGAACTTTCTTTCTCCTCTTTTGGAGATATCAAGGAATTGAAGAACATTCAAAATCTGGCTGTTGACGGTAAGTACAAATATTTATATATATATTTACATCTACATAGAGTAGCAGAAAATACTGGTTTTTCTTCTGTAGAGCAGCGCTGAATCCACAGGTACCCAATAGGATTTAGTGATGAAATGATATACAGTCTATTAACAAGGCTGCTTAAACGTTCAAAAGGCTGGCGCAATATAAACTAACAAAGGGAGCAAGTCTTAACTAATTACCGATTCATATTGTGCAGGCAAAAACAAAATTAGATGTATCCTCTAAGTGAAGTGAACACCCAAAAGGTTTGGAGCATTCAAGGAAAACACCTCATAGTAATGCTCAAAAATTTACGAAATTACTGACTGCTTCTTGCTCACGGCTCCGACGGAAGAAATAGAAAAGTACTTACCCCAGACAACTCTCTCCATAAGGTTCCGAGAGAGAGAGAGAGTTTTGGGACAGAGCTACCTGAGAAGAGAATATGCAGGAAACTTCCTCGCATGAAGAACAAGCTGGAATGCTAGCGAAGTTCGTAAGGAACGAGACTGGTAGATCCGGAAACTCTCACGAAGTCCAGAAAATCCTGTAGAAGCGCTGCTTCCCAGTCAAGCGAGACGGTTGAAGTGCGCAGCATTCCGAAAGCTCGCGCTTCACATACCAACAGTCAACAAGGTCAAAAAAGACTAGAACGCTAACTGCCACACGAAGCGTTCTTCCAGGAAGTGTATTAACGCAATACTACTATTTCTCTAAATCACTCGTAAATGCCTTTGCCAGTCTTTGGGTCCATCCCCATAGGGAATGTAAAACAGAATAGCCCTTTTTGAACCTAAAGGTGGGAACAGTGTGTGTTTTACAAATGCCTGTTTGCTCAGTCTTGACAAATTGCTCTCTCTTGATTCAGAGGTTAGCTCTCGCAAAGTCAATCAGTTGGCACTTCTTGTCATAAGAAGTCTCCCTTTTCTTAGAAGCAGAGGTGTATGAGAAACAGAGGTCCCTACAGAAGTACCAGAATGATTAGACTTCTGAGAATGAGATCTTGATGTTCTTGGTAAACTGTTAACCCTTCCAGGTGGGGTAAAGAGAGGGCCACTGAGTCCTCATCTCCAACCTTCAGGAAGATTTGGATTGTCCAGGTTAGAATCATCTTGATCCTCCTGGTCAGCATCAGAGTCTAGGTCTTGGATGTTTTCACTTCCTTGCCTTTCCCCTTCTGCTGCCTTACCCATCCTGCCTGCCTCATCAGACCCTGGGGTCTTTCTGAGATCATCTAAAAGCAGAGTCTCTATGAGACGTTGAGTACTTGCATGTCTCCCTGTCTTCAGTTTCCTAGATGTACACATATTTCTCAATTCTTGAAATGAGAGATGGTCATACTTAGTTGGCAAGGAGCCACTGGCTTCTGCCCTTGAATACATACTAGGGTTCTGTGGTATAGGCACCTACCTTACCTAGAGGGAACTACTAAACTCTCTTGAGTTGGAGAAGGGGTGTGCTAGACCCTTGACTTACCCAACTCTAAGTCCAGTAGAACTTACTTTATTCTCGTCTTGATTTATATTTACCTAAGTACCTTTAGTGGTTTTCAGTTAGTCACTCATTGAGATTATCTGGTAAAGCAATAGCTAGCTTGAATCCCACCACTGCCACCAATGGTCGGGCTAGATTTGATGTGTATTGGAAGGGAATTCCATAGCTTGGCTGTGGCGACAGTGAATCGTCTGTCACCCCATGAGACTGTCTTGGTGCAGGGGACCCTTAGCAGGTTTGCTGTGGATGACCATAGAGTCCTGTTAGGGATGTAAGCACCCAAGGCATCCTTCAAGAAGATAGGTCCGGAATTACGTGAGGCCTTATAAGCGATGCAGAGGGCATTGAATTTAATACGTTTTTTATTGGAAGCCAGTGATACTGTCGGAGCACTTTTGAGATGGGTTTGTACTTGGGGGTTCCTGATAAGATTCTGCCCACTGAGTTCTGGACTAGTTGTAGTTTATTGAGAATTTTGCTCTGTGCATTTATGAAGAGACCATTACAGTAGGCAATAGAAGACATGACTAAAGTACTCGCTCGTGTCTTTCCAGCACTGAGTGGGAGAAATGGTAAGAGCTTTTTTATCATTCTTAGTTTGTGGAATAATGAAGAGAACACTGAATTTACATGAGGTACGAAGGACAGCTTGTCGTTGAATGTGACGCCCAAGTTTCTGACCTTGGGTACCGGTAGTGGGGGGTCCCAATTTGGGCAGCCACCAGGAGGGGGACTAGCCTGGCAATAATTTGCCAAAAATCATTACCTCTGTCTTTTCAGAGTTAAGTCTTAGGCAATTATTGGCCACCCATGTGCTGATGGCCATCATGCCTTCTTGGAAATTGGCTGCTACTGCCCCTCCATCGTTATACACTGCAAGCACCAACTCTGTGTCATCGGTGTAAGTTGTAAGACCCATACCGTGTGCTTTGATGACTCTGGCCAGGGGTCGGTGACCGATCCTGATATAACAATGAAGATTAGGTTTGTAATCTGGACTGGTGAGATGATATCAAATTCTGAGAAAGAGGGAGAAGGTTCAGAGATAACAGGGTTTGAAAGCTGATCATTTATCTTGGGTTGAGAGGAGAAGTTGGTATAGATGTCATTGAACTTTTCAAAGAAGTAGCTGGCCAGTGAGTCGCATAGGGTTTGTGAGGTGGCTATGGTGAGATTCAATACTTGCCCTGATAGTTTGGCTACTACATGATATAGTTTGTTGGAATCTTGAGCGGAATCTATCTGTCCAGTGCAGTTTTTACTTTTCTCCTTCACAATGAGCAATTAATATTTACTGAGTGCATCTTTGTAGCAGAATTTTTTTTCTCGTTATTACTGTAGTCTTTCCGCCAGTGTCTCTCAAGGTTTCTACATAGTTGCTTCTCTTGTCTGAGCGTCTCTGAGAACCATGGAGCAGAAGGGGTAAGTCGATTTTTGGAGGCTTTTTTTAGTGGGGCCAGGGAATTGAAAGCCTACTGAAGCCATTCTGAGTAGTTCGATGAGGCGAGGTCAGAGTCCGGTGTAGGGTCTGGTTGCGTGAAGAGATGGTGCGACTTCAGGAGATGTGGATCTATGCTGTTCCAAGCCTTGAAAAATGTAGATGAGTTTGGTGTGGGGATTACGATAGATTTTTTATTTAATCGGATGTTAAATAGGACAGCATAGTGTCGCAGGGATTCCGTTCTCACACAGAACTGTGCATAGAGACTTGGAACCTCAGTGAATTAGGGTGTGCCAAAACTCACCCTAGTACCCAAAATCCCTTACCAGACTAGCAATCAGTGTCTCATTGGTTCTTACAAACTCCCAATGTTTAGACAACCCAGAACATGGACTTAGAACACCTCAGGTAACGTGGAACACATGAACACTCTTTCATTATACAATCATATCAACCCAGAACAAGGAGGAAATGAGGACGCGTGCACATTTGAAATGTTTATTTTCGAATGCAGTGTTCTCAAGCGCAATATCTTAGCTAATACAAGCAAACATATTATAAGAAACAAAGTAATCAGCATAGTTACTAGTCCATAGAATACAAAGGGTGAAAGCATGTTAAATGTTAGAGGAAAGAAGGATATAAGACACCTAATTCTCACCCTCCCTTGCTAGTGTATTATATTATATCTAAGAAGGTCTCTTTGGGGTTTAGCAGGGCGGCCCCATACCTCTGATCCTAGTGGTAAGGGATCACATCATCTTCCACCAGCTCTCTGCATGCGAAGCATCATCAAGTGTGTGTGTATGCTCTGTGCAGTGCAATATAAAACGCGCCTAAAGCCAGAATTCGGCCGCAGCTGCATGTATGTTATGTCTAGAACATGCGAAGATCAAACCTCAAAACAACCACTGTGTTGAACTAACTTGAATGCCTCGGCACTCACTGTACAGACATAGCTTACCAAGCAAAGCTGATACTAATAGCAAAACATATTATTCTAGTGTGAAGCAAAATATTCTACTGGGCTAAAAGCTCTAATAACAATATGTTTCGTGTGCAGAAGCAGCAGAAAGGTAAAATGACGTTTAAACTCCTAATAAGCTCATGCTAACTTAACACAGTGCAAAGGCAAAGCATATCAATATGACACCCTCCCTTTGATCCGAGCACGGATAACACAAGAAAAATAAGATAAGGGGCACATTTTTGAAAGCAGAGTCCAGGAACGACAGTCAGCTCAAACTTGCGCATGTGAAAAAAAATAAAAACTTCCACTCAAAAAATTCTCATAAGCAAGAAAGTTTAGGCATTGGGTTGGGCAAAGTCAATAGGCCTGGGGTAGACCAAACAGTCATATGCCAGAAAAAATAAAAAATAATATATATATATATATATAAAAAAAATGTTCAATGTCCAATTAATGGTGATGAAATACTTCATTCTAACATTGAATATGCAAAATACGCAGCAACAGCTTCCAAGAGGAAGTCACTGTTCTCATCCGAAAATAGTTAAGCCATCCAATTTAATAGTGGGAAAGAACATACATGCTCTTCAATTACCGGAGCCTCAAGCACCATCAGAGGGCAACTCGGTGGATTCTCAATGAAGCTGTGCGTCAAGAAATCTTGCGCCGCTGCGAATACATTCCAACGACCCAGTATTCCATGCATCGCTGCAAAGGCCATAATCCCTCCGTCAGAAAAAAACAATTCATGAGCAACTAAGGGGCTTATGAGCTGATTATAATCCACATCAGGAGACACCGTATTGCAGAGACACAAATCCAGGGCCCAGTCGAAATCGCAACTCAGGCAATGAAAGACAGGTTGGACACATGTAAAAAAGGAATATCGAAATGATAATCCATAAACTGCACTTAAGGTGGCGAGTGGCAGCGCTCCATAGTATTCAAGCATCCTGTTGCGAAACAGTGCCAGATGCGTCAGCTCATCTTGGATCACAGGATGTGCATCCATTTTGAATGAAACAAAATAGCAAAAGAACTCCGGCTGCCAGCGCCAGTAAAATGGGAAATTGGCCAAATAGGCTGGAAAAGATCGAATGAAAGAAAGCAGGAATGACCCCAAATATATTTCGAAACGAAGTCACAAGGCCACCGCTAACCACTTTAAAAAAATGCGCCAGCCCAGTTGTGGAGGATGCATTAAAGATTGTGTGAATTAACTCACCGAAATGCAATGGCAGGTCTGTATTTAATAAAGCATGCACCTCTGTGCGGGTGTTAGCTACGTGAAGGACAAATGTTTCATGAGCAGATGTGAAGGCAACTTCTTTTTGGGACAATAGAGCTCTTATGAGACTCATCTTATTGAACTCTGCTTTCAAGGTCGGAATCCTCGGCCAGATGGAAACATCCAGCTTCCCATGCGTGGGTGGATACATCACATTTTTACAGCAAACCACGCACTCACTGACGGTAACAACATAAGCAATGCCTTTTATTAACCCACAGCAATCCTCATTGTTTAATAGTAAATAACTCCCATTTGCCAGTAATGTGAATGTGGGAACAATAGCGGGCTCGGGGGTACCTTTCAAAACACAGGCTAAATTAGGCTCGTCTTGATTACAGGAGCCGTGTAATTGGATATGTCTACACATTAATGAGTGATCCGGTGTTTCAGTGCATTCTTCACCATTCAGATAAACTTCCTTGCCCTCCCTAAGGCATCTGTAGGTAAAAGGAAGCGACCAGGCTTCATTGAGATAGGAGCTACCAAGAGGCTCGTATCTACCAATGGCAAAATACTTCATACAATTTTTAAACTCGAAAAGAGCAAACGGTAGAGTTATTAATCCGTGGATAAGCCACGTTGCAGTAGTGGCCTCTGCCACAGAAAATGGTAAGGACTCTAATTGTTCAATGTGTAACATGGTAAAAGAAGCATCCTTCATTGAAAGTAAACGTTGCTTATCAGTCAAATTAAACGGGGCAAAGAGAGAAGAGGTTTTCATGTAATGCCATGGCACTTTTCCGGCCTTGAGCGTCTGCAGGGTCCAAGCAAACTGCATAACAGAATGCAATTGATTTTGATCATGGTATTATACAGACATTTCATCTTGCACAATATCAACAACAGATGACACAATATTATCCAATGTGTAAATGCGGGAAGAAAGTGTGTTAATGCTATTATCTACCACTGCAAGTACCTTTTTTAAATTAGCCTGATCTATAGATCTAAGGCGGGTAGCTGCCTCAATCTGGGATGTCTTCCAGAATTCGTTATACACAGCATATATCCATCGTTTATATCGACCCCTAACCAGGCCTTTTTATGAAATCATTCAGATCAACATCGTCAGTCAGTTTAGACAAATGCAGTTTAACTGACGCCAAGATAGAATGCTTGAGCCAATTCTGACATAATTTGCCTACAGAATAGGTAGTTACAGAATGGTCACTTTCAAAACAGGGATCCACCCTGACCTGTGTAAAGCCTTGAGCCAAACCCAGAAAACGATGTTGGCACGAGTCAGCACTTCTGTGCCAGAGCAACCAGCCATTGGGATCCAAACTGGATATGTTAAAAGAAGAATTTAGCATCAGAGTTTGCAACTCACTGATCGAAAATGTTGTAGTATTACCCCAACCCGAATATTCATCCAAATCAGGGAAGGAAGGTGCATTTAACTTTTTAGAAGTAGCCAATCCAAAGCATGTTGTCTGTGAAATGGTGGAATTCAAAAACAACATATGATTCGGGATGAGACATGCACGGTGCAAAGCCTCAGTGCCATGCACCTGCCAACTTTTAGAACCCCAAACAGATTTAAGGTCAACTGTTTCCTTCCACAACTCGTACCCTCCAACAGCTAGCTGGCCTAGAAAGGACTTCGAGTACAATAATTTAGTATTGGTAAGTCTAAATTTGGATATGGACTTCTCGGTCATTTTAAAATAAAATGCTTTGGGATTGGACTGATTAAAATCAGTAAAATAAGTGTACTTTTTCAAAAAGGAAACAGAACTGCCTTGTATAGGAGCCAGACAATGTTCCCATTGTGTATAATTTACAGTGCTCCTCCTAGTATTAGTTTTATGTAGGTAGTGATTGCCAAAATGTTGGTAACAAAATAAATCCCCATAATTAGCAGATTCTAAATACAAATCTTCAGCATCAAAGGCAGCATAATATTTCAAATCCGAAAACAATGCTTCTACGGCCTGAACATCCCAATCATCAGAACGTATGTTTTGTTTAACCACATCCCCCATGTTAACTCTAAGCATATTAGGGACATTTATAACCTCAGTGGGGCTATGGATTTGAAATTTAACAGCATCCCATACAGTCCCATCCAGGACAGGCCAAGCTGTTATGTTAACAAAAGCCAAGTCTCTCTTCAATCTGTGTGCAGTGTAAGCATGGGCGTAAAATCCGTTCGGCTCGCGGAATTAGCGGATTTTCGGTAAATTCACAATCCGCGAACTCTAGTGAATTTGCTGAAAATCCGTCAATTCGCACGCGGCGGATTTTTTTGCTTGGTGATACAATATTGCGGCGCGCGGTGTGGCGCACGGCGTTCACTTTCCGTCATTCAGCCTTTGCCGAGTTGTTTTTCTCGATATTTTGCGAGTGCTGCGCCATTATGGATCTTGATGCGGGATCCCGCGGGAGTTGGCGCCCGCGAATACGTAATCGCGGCTTGCCACCTTACCTTGCACAGCACGCATCGCGAGAGTTCGCAATTGCGAACACGTAGGTGCGGCGGGCAGGAACAATCTCGCACTCGCGAAATAGAGATTTTGCAATTCTGCCCAAGAAATCCACCAGCAAACAGCATAAACCTTCAGAAAATGATGATTTTTATCAGAATCACTCCTCAGGTTACATTTGCCTGCACTTTTTTGTTGCAAGGAGTCCATTTTTTTTGGGGGGGGGGGGAGGAAGAGGAAGGAAGTGCCCCACAGTCTCCAACTTCCTGTTCCTGTCCAGCAGGCTCCTCCCAGTGCTTTGTTCTTGTGCTGGTCACTTTCATTTGGACCTTGACCTGGAAGGATTACTTTTTGTGGGTGCTGCTGGATATTTGGATTTGAGGCCTTTTTGACTTTCTTTGGATCACTTTTGGATTAGAAATCAACTTTCACAAGTAAGTTTGTTGGGGCATTACAGTTGCTGCAACTACAATTTTGGAACTTTTTCAGAACATTAAATAAAATATATTGTGGGTAGCCACAGTATCCAGTAGGACCAGGGTTGGTTATGGGTGAATGCATTATACAACTGTTTTGTTGAATTTAAACATCATTGAGGCCATGGATGGGCTGGGATTGTGCTTAATTTTGTGTTTTTTGTCGACTTTTTGGGGCTGCTGTTGGGGCCTTTTGCCCAGGGGTAGTGAGTGGTCCATCGACTCAGTCTGATTGTGGGGTCTCACTCTCTTTAATGTAAACATCCTGGATGGCATTGGATTGTGGTGATTTTTGTGTGTTTTTCGTTTTTTTGGGGGTGCTACTGTTGATTTGGACTGGCCATGTGGGTGGTGGTGGTGGCCATCTTGAGTGCTGGTACAGGCAACATGTGCTTGGGGTGCAAGGGGCCATTTTGAAGAGAGGCAGTGTCTGAGGCCTGCACTTATTTTGCCTAGCTTTCATCCATTTTGCCCAGGGGTAGTGAGTGGTGCATGGGCCTAGTCTTTCTGTGGGGTGTCTTCTTGGATTTAAACACCATTGAGGCCATGGATGGGCTGGGTTTGTGCTGAATTTTGTGTTTTTTGTCGTTTTTTTGGGGCTGCTGGTGGGGCCTTTTGGCCAGGGGTAGTGAGTGGTGCATGGGCCTAGTCTTTCGTGGGGTGTCTTCTTGGATTTAAACACCATTGAGGCCATGGTTGGGCTGGGATTGTGCTGAATTTTGTGTTTTTTGTTGTTTTTTGGGGCTGCTGGTGGGGCCTTTTGCCCAGGGGTAGTGAGTGGTGCATGGACTGAGTCTGGCTGTGTGGTGGTCTTACTGTCTTTAATGTAAACATCCTGGATGGCATTGGATTGTGGTGATTTTTGTGTGTTTTTCCTTTTTTTGGGGGTGCTACTGTTGATTTGGACTGGCCATGTGGGTGGTGGTGGTGGCCATCTTGAGTGCTGGTACAGGCAACATGTGCTTGGGGTGCAAGGGGCCATTTTGAAGAGAGGCAGTGTCTGAGGCCTGCACCTATTTTGCCTAGCTTTCATCCATTATGCCCAGGGGTAGTGAGTGGTGCATGGGCCTAGTCTTTCTGTGGGGTGTCTTCTTGGATTTAAACACCATTGAGGCCATGGATGGGCTGGGATTGTGCTGAATTTTGTGTTTTTTGTCGTTTTTTTGGGGCTGCTGGTTGGGCCGTTTGCCCAGGGGTAGTGAGTGGCGCATGGACTGAGTCTGGCTGTGTGGTGGTCTTACTGTCTTTAATGTAAACATCCTGGATGGCATTGGATTGTGGTGATTTTTGTGTGTTTTTCCTTTTTTTGGGGGTGCTACTGTTGATTTGGACTGGCCATGTGGGTGGTGGTGGTGGCCATCTTGAGTGCTGGTACAGGCAACATGTGCTTGGGGTGCAAGGGGCCATTTTGAAGAGAGGCAGTGTCTGAGGCCTGCACTTATTTTGCCTAGCTTTCATCCATTATGCCCAGGGGTAGTGAGTGGTGCATGGGCCTAGTCTTTCTGTGGGGTGTCTTCTTGGATTTAAACACCATTGAGGCCATGGATGGGCTGGGATTGTGCTGAATTTTGTGTTTTTTGTCGTTTTTTTGGGGCTGCTGGTGGGGCCTTTTGGCCAGGGGTAGTGAGTGGTGCATGGGCCTAGTCTTTCGTGGGGTGTCTTCTTGGATTTAAACACCATTGAGGCCATGGTTGGGCTGGGATTGTGCTGAATTTTGTGTTTTTTGTCGTTTATTGGGGCTGCTGGTGGGGCCTTTTGCCCAGGGGTAGTGAGTGGTGCATGGACTGAGTCTGGCTGTGTGGTGGTCTTACTGTCTTTAATGTAAACATCCTGGATGGCATTGGATTGTGGTGATTTTTGTGTGTTTTTCCTTTTTTTGGGGGTGCTACTGTTGATTTGGACTGGCCATGTGGGTGGTGGTGGTGGCCATCTTGAGTGCTGGTACAGGCAACATGTGCTTGGGGTGCAAGGGGCCATTTTGAAGAGAGGCAGTGTCTGAGGCCTGCACTTATTTTGCCTAGCTTTCATCCATTATGCCCAGGGGTAGTGAGTGGTGCATGGGCCTAGTCTTTCTGTGGGGTGTCTTCTTGGATTTAAACACCATTGAGGCCATGGATGGGCTGGGATTGTGCTGAATTTTGTGTTTTTTGTCGTTTTTTTGGGGCTGCTGGTTGGGCCGTTTGCCCAGGGGTAGTGAGTGGCGCATGGACTGAGTCTGGCTGTGTGGTGGTCTTACTGTCTTTAATGTAAACATCCTGGATGGCATTGGATTGTGGTGATTTTTGTGTGTTTTTCCATTTTTTGGGGGTGCTACTGTTGACTTGGACTGGCCATGTGGGTGGTGGTGGTGGCCATCTTGAGTGCTGGTACAGGCAACATGTGCTTGGGGTGCAAGGGGCCATTTTGAAGAGAGGCAGTGTCTGAGGCCTGCACTTATTTTGCCTAGCTTTCATCCATTATGCCCAGGGGTAGTGAGTGGTGCATGGGCCTAGTCTTTCTGTGGGGTGTCTTCATGGATTTAAACACCATTGAGGCCATGGATGGGCAGGGATTGTGCTGAATTTTGTGTTTTTTGTCGTTGTTTTGGGGCTGCTGGTGTGGCCTTTTGGCCAGGGGTGGTGCATGGGCCTAGTCTTTCTGTGGGGTGTCTTCATGGATTTAAACACCATTGAGGCCATGGATGGGCTGGGATTGTGCTGAATTTTGTGTTTTTTGTCGTTTTTTTGGGGCTGCTGGTGGGGCCTTTTGGCCAGGGGTAGTGAGTGGTGCATGGGCCTAGTCTTTCGTGGGGTGTCTTCTTGGATTTAAACACCATTGAGGCCATGGTTGGGCTGGGATTGTGCTGAATTTTGTGTTTTTTGTCGTTTTTTTGGGGCTGCTGGTGGGGCCTTTTGCCCAGGGGTAGTGAGTGGTGCATGGACTGAGTCTGGCTGTGTGGTGGTCTTACTGTCTTTAATGTAAACATCCTGGATGGCATTGGATTGTGGTGATTTTTCTGTGTTTTTCCTTTTTTTGGGGGTGCTACTGTTGATTTGGACTGGCCATGTGGGTGGTGGTGGTGGCCATCTTGAGTGCTGGTACAGGCAACATGTGCTTGGGGTGCAAGGGGCCATTTTGAAGAGAGGCAGTGTCTGAGGCCTGCACTTATTTTGCCTGGCTTTCATCCATTATGCCCAGGGAAGTGAGTGGTGCATGGGCCTAGTCTTTCTGTGGGGTGTCTTCTTGGATTTAAACACCATTGAGGCCATGGATGGGCTGGGATTGTGCTGAATTTTGTGTTTTTTGTCGTTTTTTTGGGGCTGCTGGTGGGGCCGTTTGCTCAGGGGTAGTGAGTGGCGCATGGACTGAGTCTGGCTGTGTGGTGGTCTTACTGTCTTTAATGTAAACATCCTGGATGGCATTGGATTGTGGTGATTTTTGTGTGTTTTTTTTTTGGGGGTGCTACTGTTGATTTGGACTGGCCATGTGGGTGGTGGTGGTGGCCATCTTGAGTGCTGGTACAGGCAACATGTGCTTGGGGTGCAAGGGGCCATTTTGAAGAGAGGCAGTGTCTGAGGCCTGCACTTATTTTGCCTAGCTTTCATCCATTATGCCCAGGGGTAGTGAGTGGTGCATGGGCCTAGTCTTTCTGTGGGGTGTCTTCTTGGATTTAAACACCATTGAGGCCATGGATGGGCTGGGATTGTGCTGAATTTTGTGTTTTTTGTGGGTTTTTTTGGGGCTGCTGGTGGGGCCGTTTGCCCAGGGGTAGTGAGTGGTGCATGGGCCTAGTCTTTCTGTGGGGTGTCTTCTTGGATTTAAACACCATTGAGGCCATGGATGGGCTGGGATTGTGCTGAATTTTGTGTTTTTTGTCGTTTTTTTGGGGCTGCTGGTGGGGCCTTTTGGCCAGGGGTAGTGAGTGATGCATGGGCCTAGTCTTTCTGTGGGGTGTCTTCTTGGATTTAAACACCATTGAGGCCATGGATGGGCTGGGATTGTGCTGAATTTTGTGTTTTTTGTCGTTTTTTTGTGGCTGCTGGTGGGGCCTTTTGGCCAGGGGTAGTGAGTGGTGCATGGACTGAGTCTGGCTGTGTGGTGGTCTCACTGTCTTTAATGTAAACATCCTGGATGGCATTGGATTGTGGTGATTTTTGCGTGTTTTTCCTTTTTTTGGGGGTGCTACTGTTGATTTGGACTGGCCATGTGGGTGGTGGTGGTGGCCATCTTGAGTGCTGGTACAGGCAGCATGTGCTTGGGGTGCAAGGGGCCATTTTGAAGAGAGGCAGTGTCTGAGGCCTGCACTTATTTTGCCTAGCTTTCATCCATTATGCCCAGGGGTAGTGAGTGGTGCATGGGCCTAGTCTTTCTGTGGGGTGTCTTCTTGGATTTAAACACCATTGAGGCCATGGATGGGCTGGGATTGTGCTTAATTTTGTGTTTTTTGTCGTTTTTTTGGGGCTGCTGGTGGGGCCGTTTGCCCAGGGGTAGTGAGTGGCGCATGGACTGAGTCTGGCTGTGTGGTGGTCTTACTGTCTTTAATGTAAACATCCTGGATGGCATTGGATTGTGGTGATTTTTGTGTGTTTTTCCTTTTTTTGGGGGTGCTACTGTTGATTTGGACTGGCCATGTGGGTGGTGGTGGTGGCCATCTTGAGTGCTGGTACAGGCAACATGTGCTTGGGGTGCAAGGGGCCATTTTGAAGAGAGGCAGTGTCTGAGGCCTGCACTTATTTTGCCTAGCTTTCATCCATTATGCCCAGGGGTAGTGAGTGGTGCATGGGCCTAGTCTTTCTGTGGGGTGTCTTCTTGGATTTAAACACCATTGAGGCCATGGATGGGCTGGGATTGTGCTGAATTTTGTGTTTTTTGTGGTTTGTTTGGGGCTGCTGGTTTGGCCGTTTGCCCAGGGGTAGTGAGTGGTGCATGGCCTAGTCTTTCTGTGGGGTGTCTTCTTGGATTTAAACACCATTGAGGCCATGGATGGGCTGGGATTGTGCTGAATTTTGTGTTTTTTGACGTTTTTTTGGGGCTGCTGGTGGGGCCTTTTGGCCAGGGGTAGTGAGTGATGCATGGGCCTAGTCTTTCTGTGGGGTGTCTTCTTGGATTTAAACACCATTGAGGCCATGGATGGGCTGGGATTGTGCTGAATTTTGTGTTTTTTGTCGTTGTTTTGGGGCTGCTGGTGGGGCCTTTTGGCCAGGGGTAGTGAGTGGTGCATGGACTGAGTCTGGCTGTGTGGTGGTCTCACTGTCTTTAATGTAAACATCCTGGATGGCATTGGATTGTCGTGATTTTTGCGTGTTTTTCCTTTTTTTGGGGGTGCTACTGTTGATTTGGACTGGCCATGTGGGTGGTGGTGGTGGCCATCTTGAGTGCTGGTACAGGCAACATGTGCTTGGGGTGCAAGGGGCCATTTTGAAGAGAGGCAGTGTCTGAGGCCTGCACTTATTTTGCCTAGCTTTCATCCATTATGCCCAGGGGTAGTGAGTGGTGCATGGGCCTAGTCTTTCTGTGGGGTGTCTTCATGGATTTAAACACCATTGAGGCCATGGATGGGCTGGGATTGTGCTGAATTTTGTGTTTTTTGTCGTTGTTTTGGGGCTGCTGGTGGGGCCTTTTGGCCAGGGGTGGTGCATGGGCCTAGTCTTTCTGTGGGTTGTCTTCTTGAATTTAAACACCATTGAGGCCATGGATGGGCTGGGATTGTGCTGATTTTTGTGTGTTTTTTCGACTTTGTGGGGTGTACAACTGATGTTCCTCTGTCTTCCATTGCTTGTAGGTGCACAAGAGAACCACCAGTGCCAGGAAGAAGTCCTGCTGCGGTGTGTGCAGCACAACGTCACGTGTGGCCACAGACAACTCTGCAACTTGTGCAACTGCGGCCTGCTGTTCAGAGTTACATCTGAAGAAGATGGCCCCAAAAAAAGTTGCCCGTAGCTCCTCTAGCAAGAAAGTTGCCAGTAAGGAGCAGAAGAAGCAAGTGGCGCCACTTGCCAAGGAGACTGGTGTGATGACGACCGCCACATTTTTTGGGGAAAAAAAAAGTACGCCTGCTGCAGCAGCGGGGTCTGCTGGGGACCAAGCTGGGAGCAGCACCTCCGCTCCATTGGGCTCAGTGCCGCCACCACCACGCCAACTTAGGTCCAAGCCCTTGAGTGCTTCAGAGGCAGCCAGTATAGTTGTTCAATCACCATCGACCAGTGATGTTGGCTCATCGCAAGAAAGTAGCAGCAATGTCCCTCAAGAATCAACACAGGTTGTTGTAACTCATCTGAAGAGTGTTGAACAACCACAGCCACAACAACAATCACATGTGCAAGTAGTACAAGCCCAAGTACATGTGGAAGGAGAGGAGGCGGCGCAAGGAGAGGAGCAAGCAGAGGTGCATGGAGGGGCACAACAAGTGGCCACAATAGTTGTTCCTCCAGAAGTAGGGGCACATCTGGAAATCGACAATCAAGCTGAGGTATCATTCGAGGAAGCCACTCCTCCTGATGATCATTCATTGTCGTCCACATCCCGAGCAAGGAAAAGATCAAGGGTGTTGGTGTCTACATCTTCTTCAAGCCCACCTCCTTCTGATGATATGGATCTTACTTGGGAACCAGCACCACTGCCGTCTGAGAGTGAGGTTGAGGAGGCACACCATGATCTGACAAAGGTAGCAAAGCGTAAAAGGAAGGTCGTCGAAACTCTCAAAGTTATGGAGTTTGATGACGCTCAACAAGAAGTGGCGGATACTCCTGCTGCTGAAGACTCTCACGACGACGACGCAGTCATCATCACTAACGTCACTGAAGCCCCAGCGGGCATGCAGCAAACAGACCTTTTGACCCTAGCCCGACAAGCTGCTGAGCGTGATGATGAAGTCGACGAGGAGGCAATGGGAACACCAGAATCATTGATGTTAACTAGTACACCACAACGTGCCGCTTCCATATTTCTTACTCGCCAGAAGGGACCTCCATCCACCTCGACCTCAATTAGTGGTGGTGAAAGTGCACAACATAGTAAAGTTCAGCAATACACATCCTCCACTTCATCTGGCATTAGCAGCACGGCCACCACCAGTATCGCCTCCTCCGGCCCCCACAGACATTTCAAGTCCGCAGTTTGGGACTTCTTTAGAGTTTCCACAAAAAAGGAAAACATAGCCATTTGTAGCATTTGTAAGCTTGCAGTTAGTCGTGGTAAGCTTGGTACCAACTATGGGACTGGAGGCCAGAGAGGTCATCTTAAGAGACAGCACACTGTCCAATGGTTGGAGCACCTAAAGCAGATCAAGGAAGCCCGAATTGCATGTCGAGAAAACGTGGATGTTCCATCTGATGATGACGAGGAAGAAGAAGTGTCACACACTTCACTTACACCCAGTACCCCTGGGAGCCACACTAAGAGTGTGGGACAGAGTGAGACACCAATGCAAAAAAGTTCATCAGCGAGCGTAACTGGGTCGAAGAAGTCATTATCATCATCCGGTAAAATGGTCCAGGGCAACATTAAAACAATGTTGTTTTCAGACGCGCCATATGACCGCAACCACCCAATGGTGCGTCTGTATAACACTAAGCTGGCTAAAATGCTAGCGCTGGATCTTCTACCTTTTTCTTTTGTAGAAGGGGTTGGTTTTCTCGAATTAGTGGCAGCGCTCTGCCCTAAATGGAAGGTTCCTAGCCGGTACTATTTTGTCCGAGTTGCGGTTCCAGCACTACATGAAGATGTGCTGGAGGTGATTGGGGCAGATTTGCAGAAGAGTGCTGTTCACACTATACATCTCACAACAGACATGTAGACCAGTGGGGCAGGCACTGATTACATGTGCATCACTGCACACTGGGTCTCTTTTTCAGGGGTTAAAGCAAAGCTAAACGCAGGTGCTGACCTGGACCAAGTTTTTAAAGCTGCTCGGAAACACGCAGAAACGTCATACAGCAGAAAACATTTTGAATGAGTTCAACACAAAAGTCTTTCACTGGCTGTCTCCCATAAAACGCGGCATTGGTTATGTTTCCACGGATAATGGCGCCAATGTAGTTAAGGCCATGGAACTGGGTGACTATTTCAGAGTGCCGTGTTTGGCGCACTGTATAAACCTGGTTGTTAAAAAATTCTTGGAGAAAGAAAGTCCAGCATGCCAGTTAGTGGTCACCTGCCGAAAAATGTGCAACCATTTCAGCCATTCTTTTAAGGCCCGGAAGCATCTGAGGAGCCTGCTACATGAACGTCGAATGCCAGTGAAAGCACTCATCCAGGAGGTGCCAACACGTTGGAACTCAACGTTCTACATGCTTGAGCGTCTGTATGAGCAGTTTACGGTACTCGATCAGTATTTCTTAACAATGGGTACAGCTGTGAAGGAGGACCTGAGGTTAAATGCGGCGCAATGGGAGCTAGTTAAAAGCCTGACAGACATGCTTCGTCCTTTTGAGTTCTTCACGCGTGCAGTCAGCAGGGAGGACTGTAATTTGGGAAAAGCTATCCCATTGTTGCACATGCTGGAGCACAAACTGAAGGCGGTGTCTTCAAAGTTTCAAAACGATGAAGAAAAGCAACAAGCTTTTCTTTTGGCGGAGAAATTATTAGAGCGTCTACGTGGCGATGAACGTCTTCAAAAGATCCACTCAGAACAGCATTACATTTGTGCTACTATTCTGCATCCACGCTACAAAAAGGCGCTGTCAGGCTCTGCATTATTTCCTTTTAGTGATGAAGATGCTACAAAGTACAAACGTTGGGTAGCCTGGTCAGCCATCAGGTTTGAAAGAGAACGGAAGCAAATTGAAGGAAAAGGCCGTACATCAGCATCAGCAGGCCATCCCCAGTCAGAAGACTCCACTTCTGCACCTGTGGCTGTGGCAGAAGTGACCTCTCAGCCGTTAAAGACACCGGCAACCGCATCATCTGCACCAGACACAACAGAAATATCGGGTGATGAAGAGGATTGGCTAGCTGAGATTGGTTATGGTTCTGAAAAGGTCCGAGCGAAAATTCAGCAAAGTGGAGGAAACGTGGAGAACTTTGAGTCGATGGTGCAGGACTATCTGAATGACTCAACAGAGGTCTATGTTAATGCTGACCCATTGGCGTATTGGCATGGGAAAAAAGAATTGTGGCCAGAGATCTCCCGCCTGGCTATACATTACTTGTCTTGCCCACTCGCAAGTGTGTCTTCTGAACGTGTTTTCAGTGCTGCTGGTGGCATTGTAACTTGCAAACGGACCCTCCTCTCGCCCAAAAATGTGGAGATATTGACAATGATCAAGATGAATGAGCACCTCATACCACCAGATTTCAAAGTACCAGATCGCACGTTGGAAGAAGACGAGGAGGACAGCAACTTAGATGAGGGAATTTCTTCTGTGTTAGGTGACACTGACCTACTCCTGCCTGATGATTTCGCAGAGTATGAGGATGAACTCTTCTTCCCTGACACCGAGGCCTGAAAATGAGCCAATAAATTCAGACATTTTCTTTTTCGTACTTATTGACTTTTATTCCTGTGTTTCTGTCTTTCTTTGTTTTGCACAAGTTAATATAATTAAAACTTTAATCACCTGTACTTTTGCTTTTTGGCTGTTTGGGGGTCTTCTACTTGTTTTCGCCTGGGTTGACGGCTCTGGGGCCATTGCTGGGAAGGTCTAATACCGGATAAAACTGGTTTAAACAACATTCATGAGGAAAAAAGGTTTTGCCTTTTCTGACTTTTTGCTCAATGTAGCGTTTTCAGGGGTCTGTTTGGGGGGCTTCCTGGTGTTTGTGGGTGGGTTTCGGGGCCTGGGAGCCCTACTGGGTATGGATAGTTTAGATAGCAAGAGGTTTGAAGGAAATCCATGAAGGCAGAGGGGAGTTAGGGCCTAGCTGCAGAGCGCGCGCGGAGTGATTTGGCAAATTTTCACAAAAGTGACAAAGTCCACATTTTTGTACTTTTGCTTTTTGGCAGTTTGGGGTCTTCTACTTGTTTTCGCCTGGGTTGACGGCTCTGGGGCCATTGCTGGGAAGGTCTAATACCGGATAAAACTGGTTTAAACAACTTTCATTAGGAAAAAAGGTTTTGCCTTTTCTGACTTTTTGCTCAATGTAGCGTTTTCAGGGGTCTGTTTGGGGGGCTTCCTGGTGTTTGTGGGTGGGTTTCGGGGCCTGGGAGAAGTACTGGGTATGGATAGTTTAGATAGCAAGAGGTTTGAAGGAAATCCATGGAGGCAGAGGGGAGTTAGGGCCTAGCTGCAGAGCGCGCGCGGAGTGATTTGGCAAATTTTCACAAAAGTGACAAAGTCCACATTTTTGTACTTTTGCTTTTTGGCAGTTTGGGGGTCTTCTACTTGTTTTCGCCTGGGTTGACGGCTCTGGGGCCATTGCTGTGAAGGTCTAATACCGGATAAAACTGGTTTAAACAACATTCCTGATGAAAAAGGTTTTGGTACTTTTTGTAACTTAGGGTTCGTTAGCGTTAGCCCTAGCAGCAGGATTGCATGTGTTTCGGGGTGTTCTTGGTTTTTGCAACTGAGTTCTGGGGTTTTAGAGCACTCGTGGGAATGTGTAATTTTTGTTGCAAGCGACTTGAAGAAAATCCATGGTGGGAAAGGGGGGATCACTTACTCTGTGAGAGGCACTTAGTGTTCAAAAGATTTAGCCATGTACCCAAAGATTTCTTTATCTTCAATTCTTGTTTGTCAATGCTGTGCTTTTTTTTTTCTCTCAACAAAACCTACCCAAAAAAAACCCCATTCCCATCCATTTTCAAAACCCTAACCGTCTCCCCCCGGGCTGTGTGGTTTTGCTTGATGTGTGACTAAATGACATCAATAATTCCACACACTTGCTGGGGGGGATAAGGTCATAGCAACAGGCTGGTGAAGGAATCCGAGGATATATTCTAGACTTACTCAGCTAGCTTCAGTACTATTTCTTGTAGTAGTAGCCAATGTCAAAGAAATTCAACACAAGTACTAGTTCTACTTTCTACTTTACCATTTGTTAGGCTCTGTGTGGCACTGTTTTAGTGAACTGTCACCTCCTATATTCTCTATCGTACCGTTGTAATGCTATTGTAAGGACAAACCAGGTTTCATTTTCTTTTTTTCCATATGCATGCAACTGCCACTGTGTCACACCACTAGTACCACCGCAATGAGGACATTTAATCCGCCCAGGATTGCCAACCTTAATTGCCATTTCCTGTGGAGCCAGCCCTGGGACTAGCCCTATTTTCAAACACAAATTACAGGTAAGATAAGCGTTTGGTGGGAGGTAGTATAATGGAGTATTAGGAATAGACGAGAGATTGACGGTAGTACTACTAAAGTCCTAGGACTCCTCAGGAAAACAAACTTACTGTTAAACCCCCACCCACCAGACTCAAAAGCAGTAAAAAACAGGTATGGTCAGATAAAGTTTCAAAAAGTATATTTTAGTAGCCCTAACAAAATAATCTCCCGCAAGACCCTCCCTAACCCCAACGATTGTCCTTCAAAAGTCCCACAACCCAACTCCCAATTCCCACCCCCCAAAAGTCTCTAAAAAAGGGGCAAGGGACACTACACTACGGGAGGGTGCTGTTGACTTTAGCGGCCAGGGCATCATACTCCTTGCGGAGGGTGGCATGGTCGAAGCGGAGGCCCTCCACCAAGTTCTTGTAGGTATGGACCTCCTGCTCCAGGTAGGACACTCTTAGGGATAAGCGGCGCTGGCGTGCCTTGCAACTCCTGTGGGGGGCAGCTGGTGTCTTTGCTGCTCGGCGGTGGCGGTTGGCTTTGGTAGCCCGGCTCCGTACCGCTGGAGCACTGCGCTGGCTGGCAGCCCGTGGGGGCACGGAGGAGGATGTAGCTGTCCCAGTAGATGTTGTTGTTGTCGTACCGGTTGACTGCGTGTCCTCCTCCTCCAGGGCCACCAGCCGCCGATATTCGGCGACAGTGGCATCCAGCCTCCGTTGCCGGGCCACTCGAGCCTGCTTCCTCCGTGATGGTCTAGTTGATTTGGAAGGAGCAACTATATGAAGAAAGAAAGACATAGTCTGTAACCAATGCTCCTTAAGATTAATAACACAAAGTGATTGAGCACAAAGTTGTGTCACAGCACAAGTAGCAAATTGAAAGCACAGTACATAACTATTGAGGACAGTATCTATCTAACCTCCCACTTCTTCATCCTTGCTCTAACATTAATGGGAGTTTAAGGAACTAATTCTACGAGCACTATGGACTTCCATTACAGTCGACTATGACAGTCCACCAGTCTTATTCTTCTTCTCTCTTGTTTAGGAAAATTGGTACGTTATCTTATGCAAGCCGGCATAATGCCAGCGCAGTGAACTTGCACCCGAGAAAAACAGACGCACACCTTGATGAGTGAGACAGACTTGCGTTACTGTACCGGTCCAGTACATGCAGGTGGTGAAGCTCTTCCTTTTCTATTATGGGTGGCACTGAGAATACTCTGTTACAAGGGCTACTGCTTAATTAATTTAGCTTTCACCCTACAGTGCAAATGAGTACTAGAAAAGGAAAATGAAGAAGCTAAATAATTTGATTATCTATCACTTCACATGGGATGTATTTGATGACATATGGGATGACTTTAGGTGCTTTGCTTATTATTGAGTTAACAGTGATACACCCACACATGAATGACGTACTACTACTAAACCAAAGTTATTAAGAGAGGTAGGGAGTGTCCACCATAAGAACCGGATATATGCTGTGCTTGCAGTTGCAATACAAACTACTGCTACTATTCATGGTAGTATTTGGACAAAATTACAACTTCTTTTCCTTGCCTTTCCTACACTGGAACGGACGTGCGGGTGCAGTGTTACATGCTCATCCAGTGACCGTCTACTCTCTAGATACACATATGCTATCTAAGAGTCAGATAATACCATGATCCAGGCATCCATCCATTCAAAGTATATGCACACATGCAGTTTCTGTTTCACCCACCCAGGCTGTTCTCCTTCCACTCATCCTTGCTTCATCATTCACCCAGCCATGCACCATACCATTTTCTTCCCTTCCCAGCCATCTCGGGGACCAAGCAAACACATATCATTCTTCTTTGCCAGCCATCATTAAATGTCTCGTCCTTCCACACTTACTTACACCCTTCTTTCGCTTTTCTTCATCCCATCCATCAAGTTCATCTCAGATCTTATTGGGATTCTTCTCGACAAAAACTTCACAGCTAAGTCGAAGTACATTTAGAGGAGGCTACTACCTGGTTGATTTATAATACACCCGTGCAGAAAGCACACTATGCAGTCTTCAATCTCAATAAGTAAGGAATATATACCTTACCTCTTCCCGCCACCACCGTGTGAACCCTCACAGGAACGTCCGGCACTTGCACCGCCTCCTCCCCAGAGTCCTCGTCCAACACCACCACCTCCGCGCTGGCCCCGCCACCAGATGTTCCACCTACAAAGTACATTTAAGAATGTTAGAATACACCACTCACTACTATATAATATTTGGTCTAGGAGGAATAAAGAAATGTGAAAAAAACTAAATACAATGTAATAATTTATTGTATTATTTCGTGTCCATAGTTCTGTTTGTGCAGATTTGTCCCTGCAACAGTAGTAGAATGGATTGTCCTAGTATCCAAACCAAAAGTAAAGTAGTATCTTATTCTTTCTTGGTGGTCATTCACCTTTTTATTGTTGGCAATTGTCAAAGCATAAACATTTCGAAGACTTGAAAAGACATTATGGACAATCCCAGAGGACTGCACTCAGTGCATAGAGCTATTGCTGACTAGAATGGGAGCCCAATGGAATTGGCAAATGTGCAATCTTAGTTAGCTACACGGACAGACTAATAAGAATAATCTAGTAATACCACAGGGAGTCCTAGTCGAGGCAGGATAAGAATTTAGATCCAGTCTACAAGAAGATCAAAGACGATTTAGAAAAAATCGAATGAGGAACGCTAGGAAAAAATAGGTACTCTATATTAAAATTAAAACTTACTGGGGCCAGCAAAGGAGCCCTCGCCTGCCCAATCCTGGCCTGCATCCTGAACAGCACCCTCCTCCTCCTCCTGTGTCCTCTTGCCCCTGGGGGGAGCTGATGTACAACATGAAAGAAAGAAAGACCAGAAAACATGGATGATATTTGTCAACCAAATCAAACATTTCAAAATAACAATACAAAATATTTTGGCGAAATAGCAAATAGATAGACAACTATTCCACGGGATATATTGACCGATCTCATGTGGTATACTACGTTATTAGTATTGCTTGATTTGCGGACCGTTGACTTTGAAAGTTCCTATGTAACTCACTAAACAGACTACCAAAAAGGTTTACCTTGGCCTGGCAGGCAGCAGTCCGCAGCACGCGAAGTGACAGACAAAGTCCATCGTGCTTGCAGATCAGTGAATACTCAAACTATAAATCCACCGACCACCACCACTATTTCTTCTTATAGCCATGTGTCTAAAGGAAGGACTGGACTTGAGTCTGTAGGGGCTGATTTTGAAGCCCCTTGCGGCTCTTTTGCTCCATTGTTGCGTGACTTTTGTGACGCAGCGGCAGAACAAAAGAGGCGCCATGGTGCGGCGTATATTAACAAAGTGACGCATATGGGAGATGCATCACGTTGTAAAGCCCTGCGCCATCAGGGGGCGTTCCGGCGCAAGGGAGGACGTTCCTGCGCAGGAACGAATCCTAAAAGTGGCTGAGGGAAATCTACAAGATGTCAATCAGTCACTTTTAGGACAATGATGCGTGACTCAAACCCTGCGCCTGCTTGAAGCCGACGTACGGCTTGATGCAGCATTGGGGAGATAGGGCACCCCAGAGCATTGCTGGAGCTGCGCCATCGTTGGCACGCAACTCCAGCAATGCGCCGCCTTTACGGCACAGATGCGTAAGGCTTCTGTGATGTTTTGGGCCCATGGGTGGTGGTGGCATGGCGCACAATTACTGGCGCATCCCTGCTACTTTGCAGGGATGCGCCGGTAATTGAAAATATGACCCTTAGTGTCTAGCATTACGCAGTTCTTTACACTACACTCATACATAATTTCTCAGGCCAATGAAATGAACACAAAATACAAAACAAATAAGCATAGTAGCAAGGCTACTGAGAAGGAGAGCAGTGCACCTGAAATGCATAGAAGATTTTGAAATATAATTTACCTACAATGTAATCGGCAGCATTATTGCTCTTGGTAAAAAACAAACATTTGCAAATAACAGAGCCGGATAAAACAGAGTAGTGATGAAATAGCTAGAAATAGCTACTACTACTCACCAAGCCCGGGGATCTCTACGCCAAGCACGTCCAGCAAGTCGCGTTCCCGGTCCATGACATCCGTCCAGTGGTGGGTGGCCTGGTTATAAGTGCGCCGGACCCCAGAGAGTTTAAACATGGCCCGGCACACCTTCTCCCACCGCTTCCGGCGCTCCCGGATGCCGTAGCCGGTTGCGATCTTGCCGCCTCCCATGATGGTCTTGGGGAGGCGGCGCTGGACGTGAAATATTAGTGCGGCCACCTCCTCCGCACTAAAAATCTCCCGAGCTATCACTGTCTCCCCCCTCAAATGCCCACACGGGAGCCGGGCACGGGGTGCGGGACCCTTCCCCTTTGCGGGCTTCTTCCCGGCTCCCTTTGCCATGGTCTGGGCAGAAAGGAAGCAAAATAAGAAAGAAGAAATAGAACAGGGAAGAAGAAAAGAAAAGCGTTTAAAAAAGTAGTTCAAAATTAACAAAAAGTAGCAGAAAACACAAAAATATAGAGCTAAAAAAATAGAGGGATAGATAATAAGTAAAATAGATTAAAAAAAACTTCAAAAAAGCAAAGGATGGCAGAGATTAAGAAAGGATACAGAGAGCATGCCCAGAACCATAGCAATGAATGAGAAACAAGATGGCCGCGCCCGTTCACGACCGCGTGGGTAAGTTCGCGCGAGATTTTCCTCGCGATCACGCGCAAAATTGTACTAGCGAGCCACATACTTTGCGAGATTACACATAGCGGCCGGAAACGGAATTACGTCACGCAAACAAGATGGTTGCGCCCATGTACGACCGCTAGGGTAACTTCGCAAACGTAGCGCTACAAGCGCCTTGCGAACACGCACAAAATCACGCGAACATACACGCCGCAAAAAAAACAAATCGTGTATTCGCTCGAATTCGCGGCTTCCGAAATCGATCTCGCACGGATTCGCGCCCCGCAAATCGCACGAAATTGCAGAAAAACTATTTTTGCAGAACTGAAAGCAATCAGCAGGTGCAAAAGTTCAATCTTAACATTAGTAACCATTCACTCTAGTGCTTCCTGAGGGGCCCCTCCAGAGTTCAGTTGCCTATTTGCAACTATTCTATGACCCTGCTCTGACCTAAACAGCAGGCTCATAGAATAGCTACAAGTAGGCCATAAAGGTCCTGTGAAAAAAAAATTGCACTGCAACAGAAAGCAAATTACAGATAAGGAAGGAAGCAGGTGCCAGCCAGACTGGAAGTTTTCAAAATCACTGACACATTAATCAACCCCAAATTAATTCATGGCAGTTGAAGCAGGGCAGGTGTGCTTGCTTTTTTACACCCCCATAATTTACAGTGATAAACCAACCAGAGGGTGGCAGTGAGGATGTACCAGAGGGTGGCATGGGTGTACCAGAGGGTGGCAGTGGTGAAACAGAGGGTGCTGTGAACCTGTGATGATGAACCAGACGTAGAAACAACATAGTCGCGGCCGTTGCGAGCCGACAAGTAAGTTCGCAATTGCGAACTGGTACACAAATCCTCGCGAACCTTTGCGAACACAAAAAACACAAAAATCCGCAAATTCGCGAGAGTTCGCGGATTTTGCGGATTGCGAATCCGTAAATACGCAAGTTCGCGTACGCCAGATTCGCTAAATCCGCCCATGCTTAGTGCAGTGTGCGAGGAGGAATGGGGTGCCAATGTCCCATTGAGATGTCGAATGCATGTTCTCTCTTTGACATAATGTCCATTGACGATACGGAAAAAATAAAACACAAAACCAATTGACATAAAAAGGTAAATCGAAAAAAGCACCAGCCAAATATATGTCCAAGGGGGAATCAAATTTTTTTTTTTAAATAATCTTGCATAAACAGTAATCCGTGAAGGCTTTCTTGATGTGTGTGAAACAGTGTCAAATGAAAATCAGGCATTGATAAGTCAGTTGGGTAAGTGTAGTCAGTTTCATCAAGTTGAGTACCAGGCAATGTACTCAATAAAGGACTAGAAATTGCAGGCATCTCGAAGGCAACTTCAGGCTCTGGATTTGAAGCTGTGGCCAAAACAGAATTTCTCACAATCGAAGGACATGAGACTGCCGGTGTCATACTAAGAAGAATCGGCCACTCTGTGTATCTTGACATTGTCAATGGAGATATACCTGTTTTCCTTACGACCTGGAAGTGGTGGTAAAATGACTGTTCTTGTGCCCTTCACACCAAGCACTGGAAGAGGGACCAAATTCTGTCTTGTTTTCGATCTTCTCCCGAACCAATTCTCCAACTTGGGGTAGCCAGCCAACTACCGGGATCTGCAACGCATCATCCGAGGTGGAGGGCAAGTGTTCCTTTGCAAGACTGTCTCTCGTCTCTTGTAGAGTCTGTAAAACATTGCAATGTTCATCTACGTCAAAGGAGGCAGCAACAGCCACTGAGTCTAGACCGTCAAGGTCCGGCACATACATCTTGATACCAAAGAGCATTTCGTATGGGGTCCGCCCACCCAGAGACCTTCTAGGGAGATTATTAAGTGCACGCTGCATGCCATTGAGGTGGGCCAGCCAGTTCCTGCCAGTGCCTATAACTCGAGCTGTCAAAGATTGCTTTAAGTCACGGTTCATTCGTTCCACAACACTATTACCCTCAGGTCTGTACGGAGACAAACACTTGACTTGGACCCCCAACGAAGCCATGGCATCCTTATACGCCTTAGAGGCGAAAGCAGGACCCTGATCCGAATGGAAGGTACCACAGGCAAAAATCCCTACAAAGACACGCAAATCTCCTATGACAGTCCGTGAATAAGCACTGAGGTGAGGCCATACCCACACAAAGCGTGTGCATGAATCAACTGCTACTAAGATAAACTTATACGCAGTATCAGAAGAAAAAGGACTGCAGTGATCTAAATAAACGCAACTAAGTGATTTATTAGAAATGAATAACTGTGTTTGGGGCGGACGCGCAGCAGTTGAAGGCTTAATCTGCTGGAAAATGTCACATTGAAGATAATCACGTATCTGTTTGTATAGTCCCCGCCGCCAAAAACGCTTTTGTTACTGAGCCACAGTGGCTGAAACACCCGCATGCGCAGACGCAACTCCTTCATGGGTCGCTGTGAGCAATGTGTGTCTGCGATCCGCGTTGGGAATCAATCTCTCCCCTATGTCAGGTATTTTCACATAAGGAACTTTATCGGGACTTAAGTGGTATGAATACTTCGAAGGGAATCCCTTAGGATATTTACCTCCCTTCTCAGTTGCAGTAACAGCTGCCAAGATATCATCATCAATCTTACTTTTGGACCGTGTAACTGCTGCAACCAAATATGTCGATACTGCTGATGTTGCTGCCTCATCGGCAAGCAAATTGCCAACAGTGTGTACTCCCAGGCCCTGATGACCAAGAGTATGAATTACAAACACGAGTGGCAATTGCTCCTTAAGCTCAGCCACTCGGACCCAGATCATTTTATGTTTTATTGTGCTACCTTTGGAATCACGAAAATCATTCTGAATCCAACAGAACAAGTTCTCATTGTAAGACTGGACACAGTAGTAAGAATCACTTACAATAAGAGTCATCACACTAGGATCAGCGTACTCCAATGCAAGCATCAGAGCACGAAGCTCTGCCAATTGTGCAGTGCAGTCCGCTAGTCTGCGTGTGCACGACTCTGGACTTGAACTCATCGTTCACCATGGCACCTACCACAATGGCGCAAGCAGAAACGTATGCGTGCTTAGACCCATGCGCAACTTGCGCTGAACCATCGGTGTATATGATGCAATGGAAATCCTCCAAAGGCCGCATAGCCAAAGGTGCAGGATGAACGAATTCATATTGCATAAACTCCTGCGACTGTAAGGAGGCATCACAAATAAACGTGACATCCGGAGATGTCAATGATGCTGCCCATTGTATCCACCGAGTGTGCAAAGCTTTAGAATTGGTTACACTGGCTTTCGTAACTGCTTCTAATGCAGGAAACGGGGTAACAACCAACATGCGTTTTCCCTGTGACAGAGCACGTTCCTTAAGAATCGCCATCTGCACCACTGTTAAAACTTTCTTCACAGTGGAAAATCGCATCTCAGCCGAAGTGTACAAGTGTGACTTGTAAGCAATAGGCACTGTGTCTCCTTCGTTAAAAGTAAGGTAAGTTAATCCCACCGCCCCAGGGACGATTCTTATCACCAGGTTGGTGTGGTTATCACGAGTCAGTAAAAATTTAGATTTGAGCACATCAGCCTGCAAAGATTGCAGAATAGCTGAGTGTTCTGGCAGCCAGCACGATTTGGTAAAAGTAGGTTGTATCAAAGCATACAAAGGCTTGATACGCTGGGCATATTCAGGAATGTATGTCCTCCCGAAATTCAAAAATCCCAGCAAAGACTGTCATTTTTTCAGAGTTGTCGGAGCGCGCAGTTGTGCGCATTTCTCCAAGAAGTGAGGAGCCAATCATCGGCCTTCATTGTTGAGCTCGTAGCCCAGGAACAACACTGTGTACTCCGCAATGTGCGACTTTGCAAAGTTGAATTTGTAACCGAAGTCCGCAAACCTACAAATTATGCGGTCAGCTCGACACAGATGCTCCCAAAGTTCGTCGTCCGTGAGATAAATGTCATCCACATACGAACAAGCATCTGGGTCTACTTTCTCCAAGAGAGAGTCTATGCGGGCAGCAAACACCCCAGGACTATTCTTATAGCCCATTGGTAAACGTTTGAACTGTTTTTGTTCGCCGCCGCACATAAAACTGGTCCATTGGGAACTTAGACCATCCAAATGGTGGGCATAAAAACCGTTGGAAATGTCAACATGGTTTTAAACCGCTCATGCACACGACTATCCACTAAAGCAGAGCCGTGAGTATTCTGTACTGCAAAGGTACAGCAATGCGAGTTTAAATGCCGGTAATCCAATACCAAACGATATGATCCGTCAGGCTTGGTCACAGTAAAAAGAGGGTTATTCATCGGTGACACACAAGTTTCAATCACTCCTTGATATTCCAATTGTTTAAGGATTACCGCAACGGAAGCCTTAGCTTCTTGTCTAATGGGATATTGAGGTTGAGGCTGTGGCATCGACCGCAAAGGAATCTTGTGATGTGGGGAAAATTTATCCCAACCACAGTGTGTACGGTACAGAGCCGGCGCAAGGGCTTTAACCCACTCTTCTGCAAAATTCAGCGCATGCTCCTTTGAGACAGTGTGCGCGAAACTAGGGAGGATTACCTCCTCCCTTATCGGAGCCGCGAGCAAAAAAGGTGGGGGCCAGTCAGTCTCTGCTAACAAAATGTCATAGATAGTCGTAAGATTTTCCCAAAATACCCCTTTTATGGTACGTTGTATGTCACCTTCAATTAAAAGGACTATTTCATAAAGTCTATCAGGGGGAGCTACTCTAGTGTCAGCAGTCTCCACAACAACATAACGGTCAGTCGCTGTCACCTTCAGTAGCGGACGCAGGGCCTCTCGCACTATGGTAATCTCCGCCGCGCTGTCCAGCAAGGTCAGACCCCATGTCTGACTCCGAAGCTGCGTTCCCACTATCTGTGGCATATCTCGCCGTTTTCTGAAACTGGGGTCTTTTCGGTGTAGAATCGTCCTGCTTGCCTTTACCGTCTTTCGGGCGGGGATGGTCGTGTCCTTACTGGCCACCCCGACCTCTGCCACCTCCTCCACCACCGGTCGATGAGGCCGATGAGTCCTGAAAAGAACGGGGAGAGCATTGATCAGTAACCTGAAAACGATCAGGCGATTTTATCGTCGCGCGATCGCGCAAGTCATAAATACGTTCTGTGGGCGCAGGCAAAGGAGATGTAGGATGAGACTCCTATTTCTGTTGTTGTTGTTTACCCTGTTTCTGCTTTTTCGGCCAATTTTGTTTTTTGGTCTTGGGCTGTTCGTCAGTTTCAGACTTCTGCCCTTGGGGTTGCTTTTTCTCTTTAGTGGAAAACGGCTTGAGACCGACGCTATTGCGGCCCACGGTCTTATAAGCCGCCACAATAATCCTCGGTAACTATCGGGGTTTGTCGGCATCGGGAACCGCCTGCAAAGCATTGGACACCTGAAAGTTTACCGCATCTCCCTTGACATTCGCAAGTATGAGATCGGAAACTACATCAAAGGAGCCACATAGGCGCATACCCAATTCAACCGCCGCCTCAGGTCCATGCTCATCCTGAACACGTTTAATGACCGTCGGAAGGACAGTCATAGACGGAGTGCCGTAGCACCTCGCATAGACTGCCGCAAAGGTCTTTCCCCACAACTCACAGTCACCAATTTCTGGGGTCAAGTCTTTTGGCAAGCTAATTGTCAGAATCCTGTGTTTCTCACAAGGAGTCGTGTTAGGAAATACTGCTTTCAGCTGGTCAAACTTTTCGGCAAGCCAGAAAGGAAAATCATCCTTATCCTGGGGGCGCTTGCCCATCACAGCGTTGACCATTGCAGAACTAAGCTTCATTCTGCCCTGCCCTGCAGGAAGCGCCGCACCACCTGGTGCCCCGCCCGGGAGAATACGGGTTATGTATTACACTAACGACCTAATCACGCTAATTGCGACTACATGTAGTCGTCTTAACTCAGCAATGTTACACGCTCTGTGCTGAGGATGAGGTGTAAATCCAGCCAAAACAGGCCAAGTCGCACCCGGAATGGACAAAGGACCTAACCTCAGAGCTGTCAAATAGTGGGGTAGGGCGCCATTAAACCAAACTTGGTGCTGCCAAGTATCTATCGGAATTTCCTGTGCCCTATACGGAGCATATTCCTGCGGCACAGCAGTGGGAGTGTACAAGTCGAACACAGTGGTAATTGTGTTCACAGCCGGGAAGGTCACCCACGAGTAAAGAAATTCGTACGGGTAAGCCACCTCTGCACTCACCACCATTATTACGGCCATGCCATCCACGGGGACATTATAAGTCTGCAAATGATTGCGCACCACAATGCGACTATGTTGCGGAATGTCCACCGCGGCCATAGTGACACAGAAAGAAAGAGGTACAAAGTAAACTCTGTAGCACAACTGGGTAGTAATTCAAGGAAACCGTTTTGAAAGAATCAAGCTTGAAAAGACCCATTTAAAAATAGGTAGGTTTGTCCGACACCACCGTTAACCGGAAACAATAGTGAAGGGGTTAAGGACTGAATGTTGCACTACTCAAGTGTCATGTAATAAGACCACCAATGGTTGGGCGCCATGTCGCAGGGATTCCGTTCTCACACAGAACTGTGCATAGGGACTTGGAACCTCAGTGAATTAGGGTGTGCCAAAACTCACCTTCGTACCCAAAATCCCCTTCCAGACTAGACAACCCAGAACATGGACTTAGAACACCTCAGGTAACATGGAACACATGAACACTCTTTCGTTATACAATCATATCAATCCAGAACAAGGAGTAAATGAGAACGCGTGCACATTTGAAATGTTTATTTTCTAATGCAGTGTTCTCAAGCGCAATATCTTAGCTAATACAAGCAAACATATTATAAGAAACAAAGTAATCAGCATAGTTACTAGTCCATAGAATACAAAGGGTGAAAGCATGTTAAATGCTAGAGGGAAGAAGGATAAAAGACACCTAATTCTCATCCTCCCTTGCTAGTGTATTATATTATATCTAAGAAGGTCTCTTTGGGTTTTAGCAGGGCGGCCCCATACCTCTGATCCTAGTGGTAAGGGATCACATCATCTTCCACCAGCTCTCTGCATGCGAAGCATCATCAAGTGTGTGTATGCTCTGTGCAGTGCAATATAAAACGCACCTAAAGCCAGAATTTGACCGTAGCTGCATATATGTTATGTCTAGAACGTGCGAAGATCAAACCTCACAACAACCACTGTGTTGAACTAACCTTGAAGGCCTCGGCACTCACTGTACAGACATAGCTTACCAAGCAAAGCTGATACTAATAGCAAAACATATTATTCTCGTGTGAAGCAAACTATTCTACTGGGCTAAAATCTCTAATAACAATATGTGTCGTGTGCAGAAGCAGCAGAAAGGTAAAATGGCGTTTAAACTCCTAATAAGCTCATGCTAACAACACAGTGAAAAGGCAAAGCATATCAATATGACAATAGTGGTCAGTCCAGACCAATGGTAGAATGTTATTCAAGGAGATGGATTGATTACTGGAGAACAGGCCATCTAGTGTATGACCAGGCTAAGTGCGTGGGGCTTGTCACCAGTTGAGTGAGGCCAACTGCCTCTAGTTCTGAGATCAGAGAGTTGGTGTCATTATCTAAGTGGTTTTCTAGGTGAAAATTAAAATCGCCTAGAATGGTGAACGAGGGTTTGCCTGCTAAGGGCTCTAGCATATTGCCCAGAGTGGAGAGAAAAACTGCCCGGACGCCCAGTTGGTGGTAAAGCAGAATGCCCTTAAAGGGTTGGGAGTGGGTAAGCATGATGGAGAAGTTCAGGGCTTCACAGGCCAGAGAGGGGATGGTCTCTATCCTAACTGTGTATTTATTGCGATAGATTATCGCTAGTCTGACTCCTTTTTTCATAGGTCTATCTTGCCTGTATGCTAAGCAACCGTTAGGGGTAGCAGAGCTCAGGTCGGGTCCGGACGAGTGGTAGGTCCATGTTTCCGTGATAAAGAGTAAATCAAGATCATGGTCTTTTAGGAGATCTGTTATCTCATATTTATGCTAAGCTAAAGAGCGCGCGTTTATGAGCGCTGCAGGAATTTGTTCCTGATTAGAATGCGGAGGGAGAACCTGAGAAGGGGCAGATATGGGATGGGGTTCCAATTTGAATGCACAATTGGGGCAGATGGGGGGAGCAATTCCTTAGCTAACCTATCTCTATGCGAGGGCAGGCGTGTGCATCAATTGCAAGGCGGTAGTTTTTAAGTTATGTGCTAGAATAGTGTATTCTCTTGCTGGGCAGGGCTGAAGTAACAGAGCCAGGGGGGGTGGCCGTAGGCCCGTTCCAGGCGCGGACGGGAGCAGATGGGCTTGCCTTTGGCACACCTTCGGCCTCCTGAATGACCAAATGAAAGGAGAACCACACCAGGTGTATATAAAATATATGTATTTATTACTAAACACTCTCTACTAACCTCTAAATGAGATTAAAGAGCAAGGTACACAATATTAAAGCAACTGAATGACAGTGAATAGCACAATACGCAGTGGGCGCATCGGTGGTCTTAAAATTATTGTATGTTCTTTAGAGGTAACCTGCAGTGACTTTAGCATCATAGCACATCGGCCGGAACCCAGATCTTAATACTAGTTTAATTTGAAGTGCGTTTACATACAGCATACATGGTCCCACTGTGATTAGAGATGAATCCGAGAGGATGATCTTTTTTTGGGACTTATTCCCAGAGATAGGTAGAACGTGGAGGCTAAGCCTTGTTTGTCTTACGCAGTCTTAAGCAGTTTTTGTTCGGCTATCATTAGGGATTTTATTAGACGACAATTTAGCTGGATATTTTCTGGATTTAGACAGGCTAACACAGCTTGCCTCCTGGTGCGAATGCCTTTTTGATTGAATAGTTTTTTTAGGAAATTGCACCGTGCTTGAAGCATTCCTTTGCTTAGGCAGATTAAATGTAGTATGTCACCTGATTTAGCATTGCACAGACTGCAGGTGTTTTGTGATGCTTACCTTTGCCATGGTGGAAGGTACTGAGCACTAGGCAGAATTCCCAGTCTGTGCCTCATAAATCTCATTTTTATTACCTTTGGGTACCCCTGATTGAAGTATTTTTGATGACCAAATGCTTTATATGTGTTGAGAGTCATCCATGCATGAGCTCTGTTTGAAAAGGTTGCCTTATCTTCCACCAATGAGATTTGTTTGATGGTCTGTTGGCTAGTGAGCCCCCCGAAGACTTACTTTTGATTCTAACTTACTTTCCTGGTTGCTCCAGGCTTGCTCCAGCTTCCCTACAAAGAAGAAGTGCCCCAGACCTTGCTGGTCTGCAACGGAGCCAATCTTGACATCCTGCGTGGATTGCGTTTGCCAAGGCTTGTTGGGTCCAATCTGGATACCGACACCGCAATCAACTAGATCCTTTGTGGGACAGCTCGAACCCCAGCTCCTGGTTGTCGTCAATGCCTCCTGGACCTCGTGGCTGAAGAGACAAACTTCACCTGTTCCCCTGAAATCACCCGACATTGGCTGGAAGCTTTCCATCACCATCCTGGTTACTGGCAAGTGACCCGGACTCTTTCCCTTCTGCTTTCAGGTTCTTCAAATCTTCGATCCACCCTTGGGTCCACCCGGACACTTTTCCTCTGGACGCATGCAGCACTTCTTTGCAGCTCTCCATTGAAATCGACAACGAAACCTGACATCAAAAGACACCTATGCACCCGGCTTCCGTGGGTGAGGTAACACAAGTATTCTGGTAGTCTCGAGGGTATTGGCCCTCCTAGTGTCTAAGTTTAAAAGGGTTCCATCGTAGTTCATTTAGAAGTGTCCTTAAATTGTAAATTTGTAACTTGTTTGTTTCCCATAGAAAATCAATGGTAACCCGCGGCTGTGTTTAGACACTGCACGCGTCTCCCGTGGGCCTCCTACTTCCTAACCCTTGGTTGTTCCTAGAAGCCCCAGCGATTCCACAGGCCCTAGACCTGCTTTCTATCTCAGACGTGGTTCTTATACCACTATTTTAGTATATGGTTTGTGAGGCCCCTAGAGCAAAACGTATACTGTGCAACTTATCGTATGCTAATTAAGTTCCTTGTATTGTACTTTTACCTCTGACCTCATAAAGAGTGCAGCAGGGTTGTATTTAGAATAAATACATATATATTTGATATATACCTTGTGTGGTGTGCTTTCATTTGGTACTCAAGGGATTAGAATTGGTAAAACAACTAGCTTAATTCACTCTCTGAAGTCTTAGCCTGAAGACTGCTCGTCTCAGCTACCCCTAGGATAGCTTTCTTTAAGGTTGACTTTACAACCACCATCAATAAGGGTCAATTAGACTGGTGCAAGGTGCTCACTAGAACTAGTGGACATCATATGTCAGGCTAACTTCTCACACTAATCATCAATAAGGGTTGTTTGGACTGGTGCAAGAAGCCCACTATAACTAGTGGGCAGCATATACCAGGCCAACTTCTCACACCCTGTGCACACCGTCGAAGGTCTAATGTTAAAACAGTTCATTCATCTTCTCTTGGAAGGACTTCATTTGATGAATGTAGTACCTGGGCAAACAATACTGAGGTGGTAGAAGCGGAAAACGAGAAGTTTTCATGAACTCCCAACTTTCCAATGAATAAGTTGGAATTTATTCAGAAGTATATTTCTAGGGGCAAATATGCTGTCCTTAACAGGAGCATAATTCTATAACTAATTGGGACAGTGGTGAGTACCAGACTCATTAACACCACACATCTGGAGTCAATAGAGTTCAGGGAAAATCACAATCACTACGAGAACTTCCCCAGACCTAGCTAATCTTGTCTGGCATACATTCTTCATTCGAGGGATAGTGTTGTCACCAGTGCTTCCACCATGCTATCCTATTTCAGTGTTGCCAAACTCCAGCAGCTCTAATACATCGGAAGGACTTCTCAGAAGAGAGATCAGCTCCGATTTTTGCAAACCCCTACCCGCATCCTTGACAGCTATAAATGTTCACACAGAGGGTCATTACCAAGAAGTTATCTCCTAAATACAGCAGGCTGTAAGCGATATTATAAGGATGATAGCCTTGCAACTGCCTACATGCATGTGAAGCCATGGTGGAAAGTGTAGAATATCTCCTCTTGTGTGCATTGCATCTCTTCCAGCAATTCTAGAGGGACTCAACTTGCACCAATTGGGCCTTGCCCGCCCTTGTATATAGGTGCAGTGCCAGCACCAGAAATTAAAAGCGGTATTTCTACAATACATCCCCTCTCCCCCAGCAAGGACCTGACTCCCTTAATATTCAGTGGAATCAGGAAATGTATACTTGACTGGCTCGAGTAAAGGGTAACATCATAGCAACTACATTGTGACATGGATGTGATTGTACATTCGACCACACCAATAAAACCAGCAATACCCTTACATTCTCCTTCTTGATTTGGAATGTAGCTGGAATCAAAGGGAAAAATGAGAATCAGACATGGACACATTTCATGAGCTCTTTTAAAATAGTATGCCTTCAGGAAGCATGGACTGTGTTGCCTGTTTACATTTATATATTTAAAATGTTCCATGTATCAGCTATTCCCCCTTCAACTGGCCGCCCTGGCGATTTACATCTTGATCAAGGTCAATGCTAAGCTTTTTCTCTAAGCAGCTAACACATCATTTCATCAGGTCCTTGGCCTGGAACTTGTGTTTGGTTTCTGATTAGGTATTATTAACTTCCATACTAACATTCCAACAACAGACAAAGGTTGTATCTTGTGAAAATTAGATCTTGATTTGGACTCCCTCAGCTTTACAGTCAGCAGTGTGCTGGGCTTAATGATGGGGAGTGACTTTAATGCCCACCTCTTCCCCACATTGTACAAAGATGCATGCGGCTTAATGAATTTAAAAGGGAATTCTTTACTTCACTTTTCTCACGATGTATTTGGGAACAATATCAATTACTCGATGATGAAATGTAATATGTGTTTTGCTAATGAGTATAGCACTATGAATGGTGTCTTCCCCAGGTCTTTTGTGTGTAAGGGTGAGGTCTCTGGAATTGATATTATTTCACTGCCTGCCAACCTAGCTGCCAAGGTGGGGGGGGGGACAGGTATTACACAGTCTTGCCTTGAGTGATCATCTCTGCCAAATCCTTATTGTAGATAATACCAACTGGCAGGAGCCAGTCTGTTCCATTAGGGTAATCACAGGCATTGCCACTCAAAGGAAAAACAGCAACTGCAGAAATTCGGTGAATGCTGAAACTTTATTAATCCCAAATGGATAAGGGTAACCGTAATTCATTTGGGGCTTGCCTAGATGCGGAGGCTGATGAAGCTGGTATAAAGCAAGCGTTGATCACTCTTACAGATGCAGTGTGAGGGGCATAATTTTGAGTGCTCCATGAGGGGATTGTTTAATGCAGCATGCTCCAGGTGTCATAAAGAGCTAATGGCCTCTCTTAAAAAGCAGTCCAGATCTGCTCCAGAGGTTGCACATTGTGGAAGATCTATAAAATGGCGGCCAAAGAAAAGAAAAATGCCCCTACATTAAAAGCCTGGGAAGATCTCCAGGAAGCATGCTCTAAGAATGATCAGAAGGCCTTTTGGGCCATCAATAACCAACCAATCCTTAATCCTGTAGAACCTAGGATTAAATCTGACATATCTGGCCATGAGTGGGCTAATTTCTTCGCAGAGGTCTATTTCATTAGTGATGTAATAAGCAGTGACAATAATCCTCTTATTTCAGCAAAGGACTGTTTCCTCCCCAAGTATTGTCCTTCGTTGGAAGAGGTAATAGTGGTAATTAAGTCAAGCTCCAGCGGAAAAGCCACCAGCTTGGACAGGGCTCCTTTAGAACTTTTTAAGAGCAATCTAGATCTGTGGGCTCCTTTGGTAACTAACATTTTAAGAGCTGTCTGCTTTTCCACTAAGATTCGATCATGGTCTAATTCGCTAATTGCCCAGATCTTCAAAAAGGAAATTGAGAGGACCCTATCTTCTGTCGCAGGATCTCTCTCTTAGAATCTTCTGAGTCATGTTTTACTCTCCCACTTGGGGGCCTGGGTGGAGGAGAGGGGCACTTTCTCGGCATCCAGTATGGGTTAAGGAGCAGGATTGGGACGGAAGATCAATGTATCAATCTGTCTTTTCCAGGGGAAATGCACAATCACAAAGTGTGAAGCACTGCTCTTGGGTTTCATGGATCTGTCCAGTGCCTTTGATTGTGTTTCCCACACTAAATTGTGGGGCATCATGGAAGATCTGGGCATTGACAGATCCGTTATTAATACCATCAGAGAAATTTACTGCGACTCTTGTGCTGTAGTATGGTTCAGGGTGGAGGTGGGTGCTCCGAGAAGCTTATGGTGCGCTGGGGTATTAAGCAATAGTGTGTCCTTATGCCTTTTCTATTTTTCCTCTATATCAATCATCTGGAGAGGGAGTTAATACTAAGGTGTGGAGACATGCACCAGAATGGAAAGCAGCCGGTACTAGCCTTACTATACGCTGGCGATGCAGTCATCATGGGCCGCACACCAGTCGCGCTGCAGCATCTCTTGTTTGCTTTGGAATCCTTCATGGAGGGGTTTAATATGAGGATTAACATCAACAAGTCTTTTGTAATGTCCTGTGGATATAGGAAGGACACACAATTAACTTTCAACTTCCATGCCACCCCCATTAAGCATGCGGTTCATTTTACATACCTTGGGGTAACATTTAACTGCAGGAGATCTTGACAGCCACAGCTAGAAATCAGGAATACCAGATGGAAAGGGGTGTTAATGCTATCTTCTCCTTTGCTACCAAATTAGGTAAACGTTTGCTCGCCCACATGCTGCCCATTTACCATGCAAGATGTGTTAGTACAGCAACCTACGGGGCAGGGGTTTGGGGCAAACAGGTGGCATCCCCCTACCGGTCACGGAAACCTAATTTACACGTTGTTTACTGGCACTCGCATCGTGCATTGCCTCTTTTATCAGTCACAGGAAATAGGGCTTTTACATCTTAAAGATATCTTAAGGACCCGACTAATGATGCTATGGCGAAGGGTCTGGGTCAATAAGATCCTCCCGCTAAATAGAATGATAATTGAGGATTGCTTGACCCTGCCCCGAGGTTTAGAGATTCCCTGGCTGATTATCCTCAGGCTTGAGCTTTGAGGCACCGACGGACAGAGCGGGGCCTTGAATACCTGAGTACGGTCCAGGTGAGCTGAGGTCCAGTCCCCGGTCAAGCTGGATGTGTTCTTGCATCCACTGATACGGAGGATTAGCAAACCACAGGTTGTATTTGTTCCAACCTTTAACATTTGTGTTACACACTTTTTGGTTATAATTTGCATATCACTTTTTAATCAGTAGCAATATATTGAGAGCAGAGGCCCTGACGAAAGCCGAAGGACTTGCAGCCCGTTAGGCAGAAACATGTTGGCCTTTTTTTACGACAGATATTTGTTTCCACTGTCGTTTGCACTGTTCTGGTTTTAATTAGGGGGTGTGTCCTTTTTCAAATAAAAAAAAATTCTAGGACACTTCACTCTATTTTAATTCACCACATACATTTTTTTGCACTGCGTGTTTATCACTTTCATAGCCATCAATTATCGTCTGTCATTGGTCGTCCATAAGTGCCTGTGGACTTGATCCTGCTCTCCTATTCAGTTGTGGTTAAATGGTTTCGATGATCAAGGGACCAACCACGTGATACTGGTGAACCATATAATATGACTGATCACGAAGTTCATTTGATGGTAATCTATATATGAGCTACTTGGATCTTGTTAACTGGTACTGTATGTACGTGATTCCATGCACGCAGACCTACCACTAAACTGTATCTCGTTTTGTGGGCTATCTACGGTGACTAGGGCACTAACTCACAACCCGTGTTGGAGTTAAGGATAGCTAGCCATACAAGGTGGTGTTTAGACCCCCTGTGTGCTCCTGTGTGTATTATATGTTGTAGCTGGGGACTCGAACCAGGAGAGGTCTTTAAATATATTTCGGCCCTACGAGCGACCCCCCCTATCCCTGTGTGTTATGTGATTATCCTGAATACCTGAAGTTTATGAACCAAACTTTAGACCTCCATCCAACAGTAAAGAAATTAAGGTTTTTGCTGAATTTTAATGCTCCCCTAATTGAAAGGTCACACCCAGAGATTAGCTGTCAAGGTTTCATATTGTTAAGTGTGACATTTTTATAATTTTAGTGTAATAATGAGTGACATTTCAACGCCTATGAGTGACACTTTCTTGCAAGCAAAATCAAGTAATGAAGGGAAACATATATACTGCGGGGGTCACCTGTTGTGCGGCCCCGGCTAGAAGAGCGGCCCTGGTGGGGGCCCGTGACCTGGGGAGCCTGAGGACACTGACGGTGCCGGAGCAGAGGGGACGCGTTGCTGCTCCATGCAGAATAGACCGGCGTCTGGACCCCTTCCATGTCCTGTGACTGAGTTAGGGCTGAGAAGCGGAGAGGGGAGGGCCGCGGTCCACCCCCCCTTGGAGCCCCCTTCCCCTCACCCATGTTGTGATTGGAGACGCAGCCCCTGCTGTGGATGTGGGGTCGGAGAGACAAATGTGGAGGCGCCCTCACCAAGCAGGATCATCTTGAACTCATGAGTGCATCGTGAGGGGTAACAAAGAGTTCACCCTTAAGGCGATGGGGGAATTGGTGGCCTTTGAGGATTCAAATGGTGGAGGGGAGGCGCCCCTGCACTTTGAGAGTTACGGGCAAATGGTTACCGGCTGTCTCTATCTCCAAGAGCAGAACCTCCTACCTGACCCCAAGATAGCTGCCACAGTTTTCCCTACCACCAGACTTCGACCAGACCTTGATCACATCCCCCATCGGCCGATATGGTAGCCCAGCTCCTTCTCTGGCTTGTTTATGCCCTCCCCCACCTTCTTCTTTTACCTCTCTCCTCGTAGCCTAGGTATCTATTCAAAACTGTTTTTCCCAAAAGTTGAGACCTGAGCAACATGGCTGATGCCCGGTGGAGTTGCTAGACAACTAATGATGAGATTGGCCCTGGTTTCCCCCTTGACCGTCACCTACCCAGCCGGACATTGGACACAGTTCTTCCTCGTCTCCCTGCTTTGGCTCCTTCCTCCCCTCCTTTCCCAGAAATTCTCTCAACCTCATTGTTTGTTTACTGTACCTTACGAAGCTATTGTAACTGATGTAAATTGTAACACAATGTTCCTTCGTTATAGCCGTCTGATACCTCCGGGTCTAGCGAGCGCTATATAATCCTTTTAATGTACTTTGTAATGCAAAGAACCCCTGGTTAAGCGCTCTGATACCTCTGGGTCTAGATAGTGCTATATAACCTTAGCAAATCAAATCAATTAAAAACTGGTTTTCCTGAATGCTGAGACCTGAGCAACATGGCTGATGACCGGTGGAGCTGCTTGTCAGCTAATCAGGAGATTGGCCCTGGTTTCCCCCTTGACCGTCACCTACCCAGCCGGACATTGCGCATAGTTCCTCCTCATACATACGACATACGACTTGTCTCAAGGTAAGCTAAGTAGGTAACCAAGCCAGGAGAGAAGCGCTAGAAATTCAATGCGGAACTCGCTTGCCCCCTCGATTTGACCATGAGGCATAGTACGGCCTTTTGAAAAATATCTACTGAACATTATCTAATGTCGTATGTATGTTTCATATTAATGCTCATTATTTGGCATTTGCTTTTAGTAGTTTTTTCACTGCACTTTGGAGTGGAACTCACAGGGCTGGCCCCTGTGGTGTCCTGAAGAAGAGCTTGGGGGTAAGCTCGAAACATGTTGGCAGTCTACTAGGACTCCTGACTCATCGCAACCAGGTCGACCTAGAGACCCACCCCATATTTAATATATCAACTGGGAGCAAGAATAAAGTAATTCCGACCACTAGTTAGGTATTTTAATCACTCCACTCCACATACATCACTGCACTACACATAGTTCCTCACTACAGTGCTCCTACGTAGTTTCGCAAGTTGCAGCACGCCTCAACCCGCAGCGGGTTGGGATGGCCCCTATGATGAAGCATGCCACCGTGAGGAAAATCCAGTGAGTGAGGGGACTCAACAAGGACATTTTTCCTTTCGTGATTACATCCATTACTGATGATAATCTACCTCAACAGCTTGGTTCTAAGTCCGAGATCTCGGATATTTTTGTGTCTACTACTGGAATAGGAGGGTGGACCTAGCATATCCCTCTACCTCCCCCCCTTTTTTTTTTTAAATTTGTGGATACTTTTCAGTCTTTGAGGTGTCTTCGGTGGTGAGAGGGGTCCAGGTGAGGAGGGTATGTTGGATGGCGTCGCTGGGGGAGTGTAGGCGGGGTGCCGTGGACTTGGTTGTCGAAGTTGTCGTAGAGCATCTTGAGCTTGTGGTGGAAGAAGGAGCTGGGTTTGTTGCAGAGGTCTTGGGAGGGCGGGACGTCTGTAGTTTCGCTGTTGGGTCTGGTGAATTCTTGTATGATGGCGAAGAGTTCCTTGGAGTGGTGGGAGCTGGAGAGGATTCTGTCTTGGATTAAGTTTATCTTTGTTGATTTGATGAGTTGGTGGTGTGCCATGGTGGCGGCCATGTAGGTGGAGCATGCTTCTGAGGTTTTGCTGTTTTTCCACATTTTCTCCAGTCGTCAGCAAGAGCGCTTGGATTCTCAGCTCTCTGTGGTGAACCAGGTGGCTTTTGTGTTGTGTCATCAGGTGGTGTTCTGGAAGGGGCCAAGTGTGTTGGCGCAGTTGGCAATCCAGTGGTGGAAGTTGCTTGCTGCTGTGTTGGCATCTGTCTTAGTAGGGAGAGGAGTGCATATGAGGGCGGAGAGGTGTTCTTCGGAGATTTTGTTCCAGTTTCTGCATGGGAGCGTGGCGTAGACTTGTGTGTAGTGGGTTTCGAGAAGGAGAAATGGATTCAGTGGTGGTCTGTGGTGTGACTGAAGCAAATGTTATTTCCTCCAGCGAAGATGGGATCAAGTTTGTGTCCTACTGCGTGTGTGTGGGGGTGGAGATAAGTTGCTTCAGTTCTATGTTGGTGAGGTTCTCCAGAAGGGCAGTGGTGTTGTTATCATTGAGGTTGTCTAGGTGGAAGTTCAGGTCTCCGAGCAGTATGTAGTCTGTGGACTTGATAATGACCCTGGCTGCCTGGCATACTTATTTGTTCTGCCCCATCTGGCCCCTTGCTTTCATCCCTCTCCTCCTGCAGTAGTTTGCCTCACTTTGGCCAACATCACATGTCAGATGAGCAGTGTCGAGTGAAGGTAAGAAACAGTACCCCATTAACAGTTGTTCCTGGCACATTGGGTTGGATTGGTAAACGGGGCATTCGGGCAACGGGGGAAGGGCCAATGCCTTAGACCGAGTTGTGGGCTGGGTTTTTTTTAGTCAGTGGTGTGCTCATTTTAAAAGGTTTCACAGTGAGCTGTCCTGTATTGTCTGGCATCGTCAGTGGTTATGTGGGGCATAAGCATGCTCTCTCAAAGCTTGAAGCAGGAACAGATACAATATTGTAATCTCATCACCTGTTAGGTGGGGCTGGCAAGGTCCTTACATGTCCCTGCTGGGTCAGCCGATTCGAGTATGGGGCTCGCTTGGGCAACCCATGGACACAATAATGTGTGCAGATTGAGGCAAGGGAAGGGAATGAGTAGGACAAGCATCACCGAAGCCCAGCTGTGAAGAGCCTATAGACTGATTTACACATGCATGATTCATTGGCTCTGTAGTGTGTGTGACGTAAAGTGCTCCGACAACCCACACTACTGGTATGAGTTGTGCTATAAAACAATTAAATGCATGTGAGAGAGGGTCCAACAAAGACTGTCACACTGGACGCCACCAGCGCTAAAGCTGGCCAAGCCTCAAACACCACGCATGTTACATGTACATTTAGAAGTCTATCGTGCATGTACTATCCAGGAGACGAAAGGAAATAACACCTCTTCTGTATAATTATTTTTAAACGCATGTTAACTTGCTGCCCCTCCCTTGAATGTACGCATGCATTCAGAGGCTGTACTTGTGAGAGATGCGGTAGCGTGAAGCCACAAAAACACTTTTGATATATATCAACATCTCTTTTGCCTTTAAACTCTCACCAAACCCATCTGCAGCGCATATAATTTAATTAGAATTGGTTTAGCTAAAACACCAAAATATTCCGCATTTTGAAGTCAGTGCATGACATGCCTCCCGTCGGCGTGTTTCAAGGGAAACATTTGCCCTTCCAACAGTGTTCAGAGGAGCATTCAATAAAATTTAAAAAAGCTGTGAAGAGCCATTTTCACCCAATTCCTCACAGTATGAGGCCGGCAGCTTCGATCATCTGACCCCTCCCCTGCCCCGCCAGTACTTGATAGACGTGGGTTGGGATCCTGAGCAGATTCTCTGGAGCACAGGCGTGGTGAACCATTTCACAATTTCACCTACTTGCCTGATCCAGCTTTATGTTGCCCATGTCCCTGTCCTGTCAGGCTCTCTGCACATATCCTGCAGCAGTGCTGTCCCTGCAAGTCTACAGACCGTGGGAGTACTGGAGGAGGAGGAGGAGGCAAAGAGGGAGAACTAGGAGAAAACTCAATAAAAAAGGGTAGAGGAGATCCTGGAGAAGAAAAGATAGAGCAGGTAAGGTGTGGGATAGGAGGGAAGAAAAGACAGAGATAGAGGTATGAAAAGAATAAGAACCACAGAAAGACGCGAAGATTAGAAAGAAAGTGCTGGATGGAAAGACTACAATTGTGCTAAAGGAGCGGGCAAGAGAAAGGAGTACCATAAGTGAGTTGAAGACAGATCACGAAAATAGAGACAGTGGACAAGTGAACAAAAAGAATGAGAAGTAGTGAGATCAAGGGTGGTGAAAAGGTGAGAAATAAAGAATTTTATTTTGTGTGTGCACATGCATAAAAAAGGGAGAGTGAGAAATAACAGAAAGAGGAGCAAGGCCATGTGCCTCACTAGCTGTGCTTCCTGGGGGTATGCAACTGGGCTGCTTCAATTGTTGCTGATGTAAACTTTGCTGCTGGGACTAGACTTGATACTCTTACATGCTTATGTATAGTGTGTATTTGTAGAGGATGGCTGCGTGCTTTCATATAGCATTTCACTTTGCATTTTTGTAAGCACTGTCTGTAGAAGTATCACTTTCACTCTATTGACAAGTACTCAATATTCCAACCTCAGAAGGATGTTTTAGTTGTGCCTTTATTAGAACACTTCACCTGCAGGTCACAGCAGATGTCATTAGCTGTCGCAACTCATTGAGCAGTTTTGCAGGAGCACACCACTAGTAAGAGAGCCAATATATCCTGGAGCCTTCGTGAGGCTGTTGACACGGCCTCTACACTCACTGCTGCGTATGTCCTAGAGTTCAGCAGTGAACCAAGCTAAGCATGCCCTTCCCCAAAGTTTGGAGCACACTAAGTTGTTTATAAAACATTCAATGATCACTGTCACTTCTAAGGAGGTCGTACTGGCTGCCCCTTTAAAGGGACTTTTAATAGGACTGCAAGGGCACTTCTAAACACATTGGTTATTCTTCAACGGGGAAATGGATTTCTAATAAGGCTCTTAACAATGTTGGGTGATGCTTATGGTTCTCATCCCATCCCCATCAGCAAGGGACATTCACTATACCTCACAATGGCTAGGCCAACTTCCTTACTCTCCAGTCTGGAAGAGCAAGAAAACAGCCAGAGATGTTTTAAAGAATAAGCTATGTGGACAATTGCAAAAGCCCCTACCTTCCAAGATCCATTCTGATAAAAATATCTCACTCTCTTTTTTCTCACCTCTGACTCTTTACAAAATATCTCTCTCCCTCTCTCTAGCTATTTCTGTCTATGTCTCTCGTTATCTCTTAAGGGCAAAGGCAGTGCAAGGCGCGGGTGCAGGTAATATTTACTTTAGGGTGAATTTCAGTGGGTTTTGTTAGTTTCCAATGGCATGTTTCACGTAACATTGCCGCCTAACCATTGCATCCCTCTAACCTTTGTTTTTACCTGTGAATTTCTAAGGTTTTGTTGCATGGTCCGATGTTTATTCGCTGTCCAGTGTCTGATGTTTCCTCGCTGTCATGTGCATCGTACCATGCCATACCCTATCCCTTTTTTCTTTATGTTTGATATTTTAGCAGTTGAATTTCTGAGTTCAGCTGCAAACAAAAGAACACAGAAAAATGTCTTCCCTACTACAAAACCCAAAGATCCAAAACAAAGATCAACATTAGATTTGTTCAGTAAAGTACTTAAGATCCTCCTACAGGTTCTAATGAAGGCAAGAGAACATGAGAGATGTCTGATGCTGCTCTGTCTAGCACTGAAGGCATATGCTCACATTCTTATGAAATCCCTGAAACATCATCTGCCAAACTGACACTAAAGCCTTTGGGCATTGGAGTCTCTGGCCGATTAATTTTCGCAGGGGGAGCCCCAGTCAATGCAGGTGACTGATTTACTTACAAAGGCTGCTCCCGCATGTCTAAATTTGTATTTTTTAATTTGTAAAGCAACAGAAGCGTTTTACATTTCCAGTATGATGATATTTTATCAGTTGGGTCGAATATTTTATATATGGTTTTATTTTTGCATGTATTGCAATTGTTTTAAGGAACTCTGCAAAATAAAATAAACTTACAAAAACTTCCTGAAACATCATCTGCTGGCATTGCAGCTGCCTCTCCCTGTGCTGATGAGGGTTCTGCCATTGTTGACATTACTGATATTTCTTTACATGCTGACAGTGTTGAGTGTTCATTTCACACTGAGGCATCTTAGACAACAGTACTTCCCTGGCTGGCCTTGTTGACTGTTCATCATCCTGTGATAACAATGCAGCTAGCTCTTTTTTGAGGAGTGACATAATAGAGGCATCTTGAATCAAAAAAACGAGTCAAACACCAACATCAAAATCCCACCCGGTAAGTGAATTCTTGGCAGACGATGTATCACTGAATCATTATAGCGACCCAGTGGAACAAAAATTTCAAACATTCCCCATTAACTGCATGGAATAGGTTTAATGGGGATTGCAAAACCCATCCTTGGGTTGAGTATTCATTCCTTAAAGATGCTGATATTGTGTTGTACAGGCATTTTACTGCTGGATCTGAAGGAGGAGGATGTGAAACTGGCAATGTTGCATTCGTTGATATTGGCTTCAGTAAGTTGGACAAGCGTACTCATTCTTTGTCCAAACATTCACAGTCAGAGAAGCATAAATCATCAGTTATTGCTTTGACTAGCTTCAGAAGATTATAGCAGCCTACCACCTGTCAGCTGTCAGTTTCTTCCATGATATTAAGAGGTGCGGAGCAGTAAATTGTGGAGAATAGACAACATCAGGAGCAGCTGATTAAGGTACTATCTGGAAAATGTATCAACAGTGCCATTTACGATTCTTTATTAGCGAAAAATAAGGATTCGCTAATAAGGAATAGCAAAAAGCTATGCATATAGAAATCGCAAAAAAAGCGATTTCTAAACATTCCTTAATTGTGACTCGCAAATTGAGAGTCGCAATTAAGGAATACCTCCCCATTCATTCCTATGGGCATAGAGACCCATAGGAATTAATGGGAAGGCATTCTCAATTTGTGATTCTCAATTAGAGAATTGTAAATTGAGAATGCAATTTCAAGGGTGCCCGGGTGTCAAAAGGACACCCTGTTGCACCCCTGAAATCTGCATATGAGTACATCTTGCAAACACACATGCCCCAAGGGCATGGGTGTGTGCAAATTACCATGAAGTTCAACTTCATGGTAATTTGGTCCCCTATTAGCAAAATCGCTAGTTTTTTTACTTTAATGCATTGCATTTAAGGAATCTCAATTTCCGATTCCTTGACTGCAATGGCAATTTAAGTCATCGCAATTGAGAGATTACTTAAATTGCGCTTTTTGCTTTTGGGATGATGCATCCCAAATGCAAAAATACCGGTCGCAAAGGGGCAGATTCTGAGAATCTGCCCGTTTGCGACTGGTTTTTGCTTTGATGCATGTGGGCATATGTTTCGGTCATCAAGAGCTTGCATTCCGTGCCACGTATGAAATTGAATATTCTAACAATAGGGGACATTTCATTGAATTGACTGACTGAATACATCTTTATTTCAGCTATAGCCATAAAAGTACAAACTACATTCATATCAAAATATAGAATAACATATTTAGTTTTTCCTTGGAAAAAAAGAAGTCCCCTTAATTAAAATGCTCAAATAAAGACCAAATCTTTGAACCATTAGCAGAAGGTGTTCTAAAGTACAATTGCAATTAGCAGCAGATATCCAAATAATTTCCATTCTCCTCTGCCAAAGAATCCTAGCAAGTAAAACGCATTAATGCTATTTAAAAGGGACCATGCCCAGCCAACTAACCTGGGCCTTTCCAAAGGTGCACAGGAATTTGGCAGATACACCACATTGAAAACAAAAATCTTGAGACAGCAAACACAGTTGGTTGTCATTTTTCAGGAGACTAAATGCTTCTACACAATGCGGGTACCCCAGGTTTCTACACAGTTGCATCAACCATTTTGATCTACATTTTTTGTAGGATGGGCAGTTGAAAAGTGCGTGCAGCTCTAATTCTTCGGCTTCGCAACAGGCTGGACACTCTAAAAATATGGTGCCTGCCCATTTATTGGTAAATACGCATAGAGGAAGAGACCCAAGCCTAAATTTGACATAGAGTTTCTTAGCTAGGGCTGTCTGATCGCTAATCTAAGAAGGACTCTAGACTATAGTAGTCTATTATTCCAATAAAAGTTGCTAACAGTGTACCTAGTGTTGTGCTCCCATGAAGGAGGGCAAGTTTGTGTCCCCTGTACCGCCTGACAAGTTCATTCTTATATGTTGCATGACTGGACCAAATGGAATCACTCCACATAATCGTTTTGCAGATACTATGTAGTTTGTCCCTGATATAAATACACCAGGATAGTTTCCCAGCCCCAAGAAGTACCTCCTCCAACTCTAGCTTGTAAGACATCAGTTCTAGAGTGGCCAAGATACATCGCCAGAAAGTGAGCGGTCTAAGCCCTAATTCTTCCGAGATCGGTCTAATACCTTCGTCAAGTCTAAGTGGAACAAGTGGGGTGCTGGGGGGGGGGAGACTAACTAACTGCCTAATAAAATTATTTTCTAATCTGGATATGTTTTTTGTGGAGCAATATGCCCATAATTATGCCCATTACATGCTGGCGCCCATAGCTTGCATTTTGTAGAACTCGACATTGTGGTTGATGGGTTTGCAAAAAGATTTCCTATGCCCTTTGGCCAGTCACCCTGATATCTGTGCTAGCTTAAGGCTTGTTTTGCCAGTAAGTGTTGACCAGTCCTTGTATTGAGTTAAGGTGACCCCTCGGTATTCCAAAGTAGATACCCTCTCAAGGGTGATGCCATGCAGGCAAGGATTGGGGCATGTGAAATTTACTGGATTGAAAACCATGTATTTGGTCTTTACTAGCCCTCTGGTGTTACAAAAAAGATCAAAACTATCAAGAATGTTTTAGATGCCCATTGGGGATTTGGAGAGGAGAAGGGTGCTGCCAGCGAACATCAATGCCAGTACTTTATTTTGAGAGAGTTTAGGGGCATCATTATACTTCACCCTGTTTAGCGTCTCTACCAAGGCATTGTTGTATAGGCAGAATAGAGTGGGGGGCAGCACACATCTTTGCCTGACACCTCTATTGACAACGAGTGGCGTAGAAAGCTCCCCATATTTCCCATATCTGACTTGGGCAGAATTTCCCTCATGTAGTCTCTGGATCATAAGACAAAGATATGGGGGAACCCCAATATCATTTAATACGGACCACAACTTGTCTCTGAGTACTAGGTCAAATGCTATCTTAAGATCAACAAATATTAGATAAAGGCTGCCACCCTCTAAAGTAACAGTTTTTCAGTATAGAAGTTGCACCCTGAAAATGTGATCTATTGTAGAGGTGCTTAGTCTGAATCCTGCTTGGAGGGGCTCAGGATATGATGATTCTCTATCCAGTCCTGTAAGCGTACCAAAAGTACCCGAGAAAAAACTTTCTGCATCACATAAATTAGGCTATTAGGTCTATAATTGCCTGGTGGCAGTGGGGAATCCTTTTTATGGACTGGGACAATTTCTGCTCTGGCCCAAGTTTTAGGAATCAACATTCCCCCATCACAGCATTGAATATTGGCCACATATATGGCCCCCAAATTGTTGGGTCTGTGAGAATATGGTCCCCAGGAATTTGATCCATTCCAGGTCCCTTGTGCGGAGTTATTTTGTTGATGGCGCTAAGTACTTCGGACAGGGTTATCTCTGAGAACTCCACGGCTACACTCTGGAGCATGTCCCAAGTTGGATGAACTGTGTTTTCATCTGCCTCTGGTGTGGCATACAGGTCTGATAGTGGTTATTTTCGGCTTCAGCTGCAATATTGGGCTCAAATGCCACTTTGCCTTCGCTGCAACCTACATTAACTAAATGCCAGAAGGCTTTCTGGTCTTTAGATATCAAAACCCCACAAAGGGACTCCCATTTTTCCTGCTCTCAGGATATTTAGCTGCAGCGATAACCTCTCTATATATGGTCCGCCTAAGGTTGGTAGATGGCCTGTCATTGGATTATAGTGCTTCCAGCAAAACCAGTTTTGCTTCACGACACCACCGATTGAACCAAGAGTGTGGAGGCTTCCTTTGGCCTCTGATCTGTCCTTCTGGGTGAAATAACCCCATTAGTTTGTTGGTGGGTTTAGTGTGTTTCTCAGAGACCCCTGTTAATAATGCAATCGTGCCTTCCTCCCTGATAACTTTCTTCAGAGCCAGTAAAGAGCAGCTCATTACCTCATACAGGGCTGCCATCAGATCGGGGAATTGCTGCATTACCGGCCAACGTATTCTTCTCCTACTAGTTGTGAGTATTAGCATGTCATCTAGCGGTGCACTTGCTGGTGATCCAGCTCACACTACCGGTAAAGCAAGGTCCAGTGTCAGAGCGTTGTGATCACTGTCATGTTTAGGCAGGACAGCAAAATCTATGACCATTGGCCACATCCTGGTCTCTACCAGGATACAGTCAATCAAAGAAGATTGTCCCTCTCTGTTAAATGTGTACGTCCCATGAGTGTCGGATTTTGTGTGCCCATTTCAAGCCCTTACTGAATGGTTCAAAGTGAGGGATTTAATCTGGAGGGCCAGGGGGGACCACATTTTAATGGGAGGTGTGTTCAGCTCTGGGATAGCCCATAGCCTTTCTTCTTCACAGACAGCACCACCATTGTTTTCATCTATGGGATCGAACAGGCAATTAAAATCACCCCTAATGACCAGATAGGCACTGGCCACAACAGCGGACAGAAGAGAGGCCAGGTGTTCCAAAGTCAAAGACTTGTGGCATATTCTTATGGGTCTGGAGTAGACTTTAACCAATGCTATTTCGATCTTAGGGTTAAAAGTGAGTAAGAAGCACAGAATGTCATTAGGGGGGAACTCCATCCTCTTGGCCATATTGCACAGGTGGGTGCCCACCCATATGGTGAGCCCACCTGACGGTCTGCCTCTCCCCCTGGTGGTGGCGACTGTTGACGAAGCCACAAAACCCAGCCACTGTACATCCTCCCTGAACTATGTTTCCTGGAAGAAGCATAGATCAAAGTGGACTGCAAAGGACCCCCAATCAGTGGAGTCCAGTTTGTTCTTTAGGCAAGCAACATTCCAGGATAATAGCCTCAGGGATGTTGGTACTTCCCAGATACCCGAAGTTGCTACATTGGGGGCATTACTTTGGAGCAGTAGCTCTTTCTGCAACGGTGGTGGTCTCCTATCCCCTGTTTCTGACTGTGTACTCGTATTGCCCGGGACATCAATGTTGGAACTTAGTCTGGCTATCTTTGTGTGCCTACTGCCCAATTCTGGCTCTACTGAGGTGAAAGCACATTGCATGATTTGGGACCCTGTGTGGGGCAGGGGCTTGTTCATTAACTCCTCTACTCCCCCTTCTGTAGTCATACAGGCATTGAAGAGTTCGCCCTGTGGCTCTATTCCTCCTTTCCAAAGCCCATAGGCACACTGTGTATTGTACGGCCCTGTATTGTGTCTTATTCTCCCCATTGGTCCCCCCTCAGAGTCTTTCGCTGGGTCGGGAGCACGATGGTCAAAGAGGCAGTCTACCCCCTCCAGCACCCCATATCTATTTGTTATTAGTTATGTGAAGAGCAGGGGCCTGTGTGTCTGGTGTAGGTGTCTACTCTGTCATTAGATTGTATTCTGGGTGGCCAATGCACTGCTGTTTTGTTCCCTATTTGGTGGCTTGTGCGGTGGCTTGTAGAAATAACCAAGTGGCAAGGGCTTGATCACTATATCAAAATCCTGTTTAAGGAAGTCAGATAGCAAGAGGCTATGGGCAGTCTTTGGATTGCTAAAATTAATCACAACACAGCCCCCTTGCCTGTCTTTGGGTCCATTCCCTACGCAGTTGACCCTGCGAGTCATAAATAGCTCTTCGGCTCAGTCGTAGGGAAACTGCCTGTACCTTACTAACAAATGTAGGCATTTGGTAGTTAGCTCATTCTGTGTTTCTCTCTGCCTCTAATCTGCGGGACCACTGCAAGGACTACAACATATGGACATGAGGCAGCAGGAGATAGATTGATAGTGGAGAAATTTGCCATATCAGCTCGTCCATGCTCAATCCCCTCCCCCTCTCCTGTGTCCCTGGCCAAGCTCCTAGACGGGCAGTTGCTCTGGTGAGCTCTCTTGAAATAGTCCTCCCCTCCTGCCATACCCCTGCAGACATTGGTACTGGTGCAGCCTTCTTGGAAACACAAGTTAGCAACCCTCAATGATTTGGTAGAATGGGGGAGGCAGTGTGGCAGATGGCATCTATTCCATTTAAGGTGACCCCAGAGGTCCTTATGTGAATTTTGTCAAATAACTTCTCACAAAATTCAGTCACTCTGACCAGGCGTGCTACCAGGGGGAAGAATTCTTCCCTCAAGGTACGTTTGACCTGCGCACATATGCCGGTTAGTAGGTTTACCGCCCACATAGGATATATGTTGCCCTTTCAGTAGTGCTAGAGTCCATTTCATCTGTACAATAAGGTTTGTCAGGGACAAAGACGTTCGGCTTCCTACGCTTGGTCGCATCCCATGTAGTTTTTTAAATGTTGTCAGTCATAGAGGATCCTGCAGTTCCACCCCCTTTCTGCGGTTGCTCTTTGGGTGTGACTCTGTGTTGGTCATTACCTCCTTGTGAGATGAGGGAGAATTGGGCCTGGGCTGGTCAAAAGGGCTAGCTGGGAGCGATAACAAGCCCTTTGAGGAGTGTCGTGGGTCAGGGGTTAGGGATAACCATCTTTGTGTTAGTTCAATTTTGATGGCCCCAACCCCTCTGCAGCATTCTGTCAATTGACATTAGTGGCAGAGATGAAGCTAGAGTCTGTGCATGTGTCTTTCCCTGGCAAGCCTGCTTTCCCATTATCTATTGGTTGATTCCAGTTCACCCAATGACCTGACACTCCCGTTATTACATTTTAAAAATCAGCCAAGAAAACATACAATATTAGACCACTGACCAGATTCTTCTCTCGCCACTAAGGAAAGCAGCCGTATGAAGTCTCCGAGGAGCTGAGGCAAAGGTGTCAGTAAAGGCCATGTCCCTGCCCAGTCTTTTCCGGACAGGCGCAGCAGGCCTGCTCTTGTCCTGGTCTTCGCCCAGGCGGTAGCCCGGGCGCGTTCCGTGCAGCAGAAACCCTCCTGCGGCTGATAAAGGTGCCTCTGGGTGCTGGCAGGAGCGATGACTCCTCTCCCAGCCCCTAGGGATGCTGGGGCCTATGGTCCTGTCCCCACCGCCAAACAACAAATTCAGTGTCCCACGCAGCAAGAACCCCCTGCGGCTGATAAAGGCACCTCCAGGCGCTGGCAGGAGAGATGACAGCTCTCATGGCTGCTAGGGATGCTGGGGCCTGTGGTCCTGCCCCCACCGCCAAACAACAAAGTGTTTATTGAATTGTTAGAGATGATTTCTTATAAAGATGAGAGGTTAAAAGATAAAATGTCCAGGAGGTATGGGTACTATACCTATCCTGATTACCGAAATGACATGATATCTGTGTTGGCAATACTTGTCTGTGAGTGTATTGTCAAAAAAGTAACACAATATTTTGCAGTGCTAGTTGATGAAACCATAGATGTCGCACATAAAGAGCAGCTGAGGTTTATTATATTCTTTGTTGATGGTGATGGAAATGTTCAGGAGAATGCACTAGGGTGTTTGCATATGGAGAAGTTAAATGCCTCCAGTCTTGCTGTAGCCATTATTGAAGCAATACAGAAAGCTGGACTTGACTGGAAGAAATGTGTTCCACGGGGCTATGATGGAGCATTCGTTATGAGTTGCTGTTTTAATGGTGTCTAAGCAAAAATAAGAGAGATCGCATCACAAGCAATGTATCTACACTACCATGCCCATCCCCTAAACTTTGAATTAGTGCAAACAGTAACTATCATACAACCAGTAAAACATTTATTTTCAACACTATACGCAGTTTATGTTTTTCTTTCACAAGGTTCACCAATACATGAGCTCTTTGTGAAGGATCAGACAGTGAGAAATCTGTCTGTAATGTAAAGACTCTCAGTACGAGGTGGTTTACTGGTACTCCTGTGTTAGAAAAGTACAGGAGCAATTTGAGTCCATTATCATTCTTCATGTAATGGAATCACAACAACCTGACAAGGAGGCTAGTTCAGAAGCCAAAAGACTTCTTAAGAACATTGAAAACTTTGGTTTCTTACTTACACTGCAGTGTATGGAACTCATTCTCCGAAAGATTCACAGTCTGTCCAACTACTGCAGAGCAAAGACCTTGACTTGCCGAGAGCTTGTGATCTAATTGAGTCAACAAGAAGTGATTTACTGAAACTCTATCAAGACAGTCAGTGTACCAAATTGTTAAGTCAGGCTAAGGTCTTATCAGAGCAGAGTGAAATTGAGATTCATGACAAATCCAATCCAAGGGCTTCATATGTGAGACACCATAAATTAAGTAACAAACTGACAGACTATTTTCTCAGTACCTCTGTAGGGAAAAGCGCCATCCATTTTGATGTCTTAGAAGTTAAACTCCGCTGTCTGAGCGCTTAAAGTATGACGTTTATTTCTCTACTTTGGATCGATTGTAAATGAGTCTGCGGCTAGACTTACAGACAACATGCGCCTCATGTCTGCTGTCAGAATGTTCAATCAAGAAGCTTCTATTTTTTTTTTAACTTTTCCTCCGCACTAGTTATTGTTGACAAATATCCAGAGTTTGCAGTAGACCGAAGTCTTCTACAATCCGAATAGGAAACTGCAAAATCGGATTTTTCAGAAAAGAATGTACCAGGTATCCACTCTGTTAGACAGTATCTCATGTATCTGCCAGAAACGCTTCCTCAGGCTTTGGATCTTTTACATCTACTTCTTACCTTACTTATTACTACTGCTACAAATGAGAGATTCTTCTCCTGTGTGAAAAGGGTACAAACTTATTTGCATAGTATGTGGAGACAAGAGACTCAGTGATTTAATGATAATGACTTGTGAACCTATTGAGGTTAAGCAGCTAAATTTGAATCAAACCATCAACAGTTTTGCTGACATGCACCGCTGGAGGTATCCTCTTAAAAAATGAGCTGGTCCTTTCCTTCACTCAGAGAAGCAGCCTCACACTTTGCCAGGCAAACAACAGTTACTCTTCAATCAGTCTCTATTTCTCTTTGGGCCTATGTCACCTGAAGAAATTGACCAGTGATCACAGAAGCTAATATCCTATGCAGAAGCACGAAGACAGCAGCTACCATGCTGCCATGCAGTATCGGCCTTCTCCTGATGGCCAGGCAAACAACATCTGCTCTTCAATCAGTCTTTATTCCCCTTGAGGCCTATGCCACCTGAAGATATCTGCCAGTGATCGCAGATATCAGTTATCTATGCAGGGGCAATAAGAGAGCAGCCACCACGTTTCTAAGCCCTATTGGCAAAGCACCAACTTGCTGTCCATTTAGTTTCTTTCTGTCACAGTGGATATGCATCCTCATCATATCAGCTCGTCATGTGTAGAAATATGGAACCAGTATTACAAGCACTGTTAGCTGCCTTGTTTTGAACAATATAGGCCCATCAACCTACCAATTTTATTATTTGATATTGATAATGGCTAATTTCAACTTGACTAGTGTATTTTCCATTGTTGTACACTACTTGATAGGTTCATAATCAATGCTACATTATCTTAATTGTGTATCTGAAGATACTACCTGAAACAATGTATGCAGTTGCATTTTCATTAGGATTTCTGTTTATAGGGTAATTATTTTGTAACTGTAGAGATTTTCCAGCCTCTGTATGTGAGGTAAGTAAGCAAAAGTTAAATGCTACACTTTCTGTGATAGCACCAAGTCAAAGGTCATGCAGTGGTGCTTCCTTTGATTTCATGGGGGTCCAAAGGGCAGATGATGTTACTTCCTGTGATGTCACCAGGTTAAAGTTTATGCGATGCCACTTACTGTGACATCATCAGGATGGCTCAACGGGTAGGTGATATCACTTCCTGTGATGTCAACAGGTCAAGGTTCATGTGATGCCACTTCCTGTGACATCAGGCAGGGGTCACATGGCATGTAATGTCACTTCCGCTACCCCTTACGTTTTGATGAATTGATGCCCATGACTTGCTTGTAGGGTAAATAGTCTGGGTACATACAAAGCACTCTCCAACCCCTCATCTTAGCGCTACGTACCCGTGCATAGAAGTTCCAGAAGTAACAGAATGATTTCTGTGAGAAAAACAGTAACTCACATCTATCCCCATAACATACAGTTCTGTGAATATGAATGCTTCATGTTCTTTGCACCAGGCATATTAACCCTCTGCACTACATTATGATGGGTGAAAGCCGCCACTGAACTAAACGCTGATCTTTCTGATCTTGCTCCATAAGGAGCACTATTCACCAGAGTTATCTGAACACTTTTTTTGCTGCCTGGAACCTCCTGGATACACAGGGAATTCAGCCCCACTGTCAGGTGGTTTTAAACCCATGGTATTTATACAAAGTACCCTCCACCGATCAGTTCTCAGCACCAGGTGCTTTGGGTTAGAAGTTCCACAAGCAACAAAAGGTTTTCTGTTAGAAAAGCAGTAACTCACACAGGTATCCGACCGCTTAGTTAACAACATCCAGTAGGCAAAGCTTCAACCTTTGAGGAGGAACATTTATAATCAGAGCGTTCATTTTTTAATTACAAACATCTGTGAGTCATAACACTAGTGCTGCAGCTGGAGAAATAAAGCCTGCTGCTGATGGGTCGCTGAAGTGAGAGTCTCTGTGAGTCACACTCCGGCCGGGCCGCTGACAGCTGCTGACTATGTAAGATAACTCTGTCACAACTGTGAGAGGTGCTAGCGGGTCACTGTTGTCTTGAGAGCCATGCTGTGTGCCTTTTAAAGACACTCCAAATCTGCTCTCAGACACACACCGTGACCACACAACAATGCCACCTCCTCCACCGGGATCTCACAACAGGCCAGGAGCATGTACGGGGTCAGGAGGTCAGGCCGACATGTCTTGTCCTATATCAAGTGTAAGTTCCAGAAATAAGGTCCTATAAGAAGCCTGTGTTCCCTCTTCTACTAGTCTTCTTACAGTCCCTCAGCTTTACAAGCAAAGGACTGAAGGCTATATATTTAACTCTGGAATGCATTACCCAAGATCCTTCGCAGGGAAGAATCTATTCTCACCTTTAGACAGTCTCTCAAGACCTGGTTCTTCTGTCAATCCCATAGCTCCAGCTAGTTTAAGCCTCTAAATGTGGCTCTGTCCATAGCATTTAACTACATTAGACCTATGGTGTAGGAGCGCCTTATAAATTATTTTAATGATGATGTGTTACCTGCAATCAGCAAGTCCTTTGTCCAAAAAGTATAGAGGCACACCAGTCACCAGAAGACAAAGGTGAAGTAGAATGCTGGCAGGAGAGTGAGAGACACTTTATCTCACCTCTGTAAGTGGGATCTTGTTTTTTCCCCACACAACAATCTCTAAAATTGTAATCTCCATTTGATCGCCAGCCTTACAATTTGACAAACATCAACGGGTCAATGCTACTGTATGGAGAAATGAACAGTGTCACCAGAAATTCTTCAGGATGTTCAATGTAATGCCACATGAGACCTCTCCACTCAGTGACTACACAGAACTGCTGAAGCAGGAAGGACTACCCTAATTAATACTTTGTGCCTGATACCCCAAGCCTTCAACATTGGCCACCCCACACACCATTATGTCCTCTCAAGCAACGTATTTTCCTCAAGGACAAAAAAGGACACCCCAAGTATTTTTCAAAACTTTATTTACCTTTGACTGTAGAACATGAGTAAACACAATAGCATAGTAATCAAAAGCTAAACTAGGAGGTAAAAGATCAGAGCATACAGTACAAGATCATAGATAATGCAAAGAAAATTAAGTATGTCATGTGTATCATCTTCATATACCACACTCTAGAAAATGCAACATAATATGACAATTATTGAGTGATCTAGCGCTCTGGGCCAACTTTCTTACCATTGATCCTCCTATGGACCTTTTTCCCTGACTAAGAGGAGATGGGAGATAACACTACATCAGTCAAAGTTCAATTAACAGTGTAACCATTTGGCTGCACAATAAGGACCAGGAATCAGCAACTATATCAAATAAGGTTTATTACAAATGAGCAATCAAGTTAAGGTACACAATACTATAAAGATACAGAATAACCACTGGGAAGCCTAACCTAAGTAGTTGAGGCAGACCAATATCAAGCAAACAAGGATTTCAATCATAGCAATACAAACAATTAACAAAAGTATCTATGCTCAAAGAAGATTCTCAGATGTTCTTTTCTATACATGGGTAAATCTAAATCACCTAAAGTAAAGTCCAAGGGAACAGGATGATCCTAGAGCCTAAAGGACCTAAAAACTCAGCGAAACTCCATAAAGGAGAATAGAATGGGGCAGGAAAATAAGCAGTAAGGTGAACGTAGTGCAGAAGCTCGGTCATAAGTCTTTCTGGGTCAGGGAAGTAATCAATCAATCAATCAATCAATCATGCCATTTGTATAGCGCACTACTCACCCGGGAGGGTCTCAAGGCGCTTGGGGGGAGGGGTATGCTACTGCTCGAACAGCCAGGTCTTGAGTTGTTTCCTGAAGGCGAGATGGTCCTGGGTCAGCCGAAGGTGGATGGGGAGGGAGTTCCAAGTCTTGGCAGCCAGGTAAGAGAAGGATCTTCCTCCGGCGGTGGCTCTTCGGATGCGTGGTACGGCTGCGAGGGCGAGGCTGGTGGACGGTAGCTGGCGGGTGGGCATGTAGAAGGTCAGGCGGTCGTTGAGGTACTTGGGGCCCAGGTCGTGGAGAGACTTGTGTGCGTGGGTGAGGAGCCGGAACGTGATCCTCTTGTCAACGGGGAGCCAGTGCAGGTTCCTCAGGTGGCTGGAGATGTGGCTGCGTCGGGGGACATCCAGGATGAGTCGGGCGGAGGCGTTCTGGATGCGCTGGAGTCTTTTATGTAGCTTGGCTGTGGTTCCGGCGTAGAGGGCGTTTCCGTAGTCCAGTCGGCTGGTGACGAGTGCCTGGGTGACAGTCTTCCTGGTCTCGGTCGGGATCCAGCGGAAGATCTTGCGAAGCATACGCAGGGTGTTGAAGCACGATGAGGAGACGGCGTTGACTTGTCTGGTCATCGAGAGGGAGGGGTCCAGGATGAAGCCCAGGTTGCGTGCGTGGTCGGTTGGCTTGGGTGTGGTGCCCAGGGCTGGGGGCCACCAGGAGTCGTCCCAGGCGGAGGGCGAAGATCCCAGGATGAGGACTTCCGTCTTGTCCGAGTTCAGTTTCAGGCGGCTGTCCTTCATCCACTCGGCGACGTCTTTCATCCCTTCGTGTAGGCAGGTTCTAGCGGTGTCGGGGTCTCTGGTGAGGGAGAGGATCAGCTGGGTGTCGTCGGCGTAAGAGATGATGTTGAGGTTGTGCTGGCGTGCGATGGCTGCGAGAGGTTTCATGTAGATGTTGAAGAGGGTGGGGCTGAGTGAAGATCCTTGCGGGACGCCGCAGATGACTTCGGTGGCCTCGGAGCGAAACGGGGGGAGGCGGACTCTTTGTGTTCTTCCGGCGAGGAACGAGATGATCCACTCCAGTGCCTTCTCTTGGATACCGATGTTGCTGAGGCGCTGGACTAGGGTGCGGTGGCAGACCATGTCGAACGCAGCGGAGAGGTCCAGGAGGATGAGGGCCACTGTTTCCCCCTTGTCGAGCAGGGTCCGGATGTCGTCGGTGGCTGTGATGAGGGCGGTCTCGGTGCTGTGGTTGGCTCTGAAGCCGGACTGCGAGGGGTCGAGGGATCCGTTCGTCTCGAGGAAGGCGGTCAGCTGTCTGTTGACGATCTTCTTGATGACTTTAGCAGGAAAAGGGAGGAGCGAGATGGGGCGGACGTTTTTGAGATCGGTGGGGTCCGCTGTAGGTTTCTTCAGGAGGGCGCTGATCTTGGCGTGCTTCGAGCTCTCCGGGAAGGTGGCGGTGTTGAAGGAGGCGTTGATGATGTTCCGGAGTTGGGGTGCGATGGTGGAGTCGGCCTTGTTGAAGACGTGGTGTGGGCAGGAGTCGGTCGGTGATCCGGAGTGGATGGTGTTCATCGTGCGGGCTGTGTCTTCGGTGGTCACCGTGGTCCAGGTGCGAAGGGTGGCGGTGGGGGGCATTGGTTCGACGGTTGGGTGCGTGGGTGGGGCACCGAAGCTGTTGTGGATGTCGGCGATCTTGCGGTGGAAGAACTAGGTGAGGGAGTCGCAGAGGTCTTGTGACGGAGTGATGTCGTTGGTGCCGGTGCTGGGGTTGGAGAACTCCTTGACGATAGTGAAGAGCTCTTTGCTGTCGTGGGCGTTGTTGTCCAGTCGTTCCTTCAGGGATTTCTTCTTGGTGGTGCGGATGAGCTGGTGGTGCTTGCGGGTAGCGTGTTTGAGGGCGGTCATGTTGTCGGTGGTCCGGTCGAGGAGCCAGGCTTTCTCGAGGGTGCGGCAGGTCTTCTTGGAGTCCTTGAGGTCGTCGGTGAACCAGGATGCCTTCTTGCTTCTGGGTCTGCTGGAAGGGTTCTTTAGTGGCGCGAGGTTGTCGGCGCAGGCGGTCAGCCACTGTGTGAAGTTGCGGGCTGCTTCGTTGGGGTCCGTTGTGTTGGCGGGTGGGCTCTGGCTGAGGGAGGTGGTGAGCTGGTCTGCGGTGATCTTGCTCCAATTCCTGTGAGGTACCTGTTGCGGGTGGTGGTGGGTTGTGGATCTTTTGAAGCTGAAGTGGACGCAGCTGTGGTCGGTCCAGTGGAGTCCGGTGGCGTTGCTGAAGGTGATGTACTTGCTGGAAGAGAAGACGGGATCAAGCGTGTGGCCGGCGTAGTGGGTGGGGGTGTTGACCAGTTGCTTGAGTCCGAGGTTGGCGAGGTTTTCTAGCAGGGCGGTGGTGTTGCGGTCCTTGTTGTTCTCCAGGTGGAAGTTGAGGTCCCCGAGGAGGATGTAGTCAGTGGAGGGGAGGGTGTGCGGGCTGATGAAGTCTGTGATGTCTTCGCTGAATTGTGTGCGTGGTCCCGGGGGTCTGTAGACGAGGGTGCCTCTGAGGGTCGTCTTAGGGTCGGTGTGAATCTGGAAGTGGAGATGTTCGGCTGCGGCGAAGGAGTCGTTGGCGTCGGTCGTGATGCGGATGGTGTTCCTGTGGACGATGGCGATGCCACCTCCGGTCTGGTTGATGCGGTCCCTCCTGATGATCTTGTACCCGTCCGGGATGGCAATGGCGATGTCGGGTGCAGAGGAGGCGTTCATCCAGGTTTCCGTGAGGAAGGCGACGTCCGGTGATGTAGCGTCGAGGAGGTTCCAGAGTTCCACGGTGTGTCTGTGGACAGAGCGGGTGTTGATCAGGATGCACTTGAGGTGGTTGCTGCTGGTGTTTGTCTTGGCGGGTGCGGGGCAGGTTCGGAGGCAGGTGAACTTGCAGGTGCAGCAGGTGAAGGGTCCGTGGGTGCGTCTCGGGGTGGCTCGGCAGCAGGCGTGGGTCCGGCCGGCATTGAGAGCGTTGAGAGTGGCGGCGTCGTAGGTCAGTCGGGTCGTCTTGCCTCGGCGGGGAGGGCCAGGGGTCCTGGCGCTGGGCGCGGGCCAGGCGCGGACGGGCGCAGACGGGCTTACCTTTAGCGCACCTTCGGCGCTCAATCGGCGCTCCCGCTGCGCGCGTCCGCTGCGCGGTCGCTCTGGGGGCGTCATAAGTAAGGAGCCGGGAGGGAGGAGCAGCTGGGTGATGGGAGCGGGGCGGCGAATGGATTCACAGGGGGGCGGGGCCGCAGGGAGGCAGCGGCGGGAAATTCCAAGAAGCAGCGGGAAATTCCCAGGAGCAGCGGGAAATTCCCAGGAGCAGCGGGCAGCGAGCGAAGGAATCTGCAGGCAGGAGGCGGCAAAGGCAGGCAGGAGCGGCAGCAGTGAGTGGGGCGACCAAGCCCTGTGGGGGGCTGAGCGGTAAGTGTTAGCCTAAGCCACAATTAGGAAAGAATAAAATGAAGCATATAGGTCTAAACCTCTCAAAGTCCAGGGAAATGTGCTGAAAGTGTTCCAAAGAGTTCTGAAGGGATCTGCCCTCTAATGGTGTGAACATTATGATATAACACAAGAGTCTCTTTAGCAACACCCCTTTGCATGTATCATCAGTGGTCCATTGTCTTTCTCCTTTCTCACGTTGAGGACTGCAACATTCGCAAAGTATCCCACACTGAACATGGGAATGACGTCATAATTTTCACTCAGGCTAGGTGGTAGCATTGCTGAATAAAGCTTTTATTTAAAGCTCTGGCTCTCCATGTTCTTCCGTTAAGGTCTTCTTCTCAGGCACCCTCCTTCTATCACTAGTACAGTAATGTATCTATTCTTCAACTAAAAATGCTTGTGAATAGCTGCAAGAAAAGTCTTGTTAGCAGAAAAATGGAAAACAGTGTTTTATGCAGCATGGAAATTTAGGCCTAAAATGTCAACTTAGTGTCTTTCACTGTCAAACACAAGTAAATATAATACGTCAGTACAATAGGTTCACATTACTTGTGGCATCCAGTCAAATCTTAAAGGTATATGTATAAGTGTGTCTAGGAACTACATTTTAAAGCAAATATGAAACATTAGTGCACTCATAAACATTTGTAGTTTCTAGAGTAATCACATTCTACATAAGTGAAGATTATTTCTCTTAAATCATATAAACAGTAAATGTCATTTAATGTATTAAGGCACACATTTTGTAACTAAAATTCGTTTTTATAGTGAGTGCATCTCTACTAAGTAAGGATGGTTTATTAATATCTCTCTTAATACGGTAAAAGCACATAGTTTGAGAAAATTCTCTAGTCCTACAGCAAATGCACACCATAAATAATTGACAAGTGCAACACTTGTTTTAATGTGCACGTTTATGTTATGAAATTGATATGTGTACAGGTGTAGCCACCTTAGACTTCACCAACAGTCAACCATGGATATGCTAACTAGCTTCTGACCTGGTAGTGTCATATAGATATGCTTTGCCTTCACACTGTGTTAAGTTAGCATGAGCTTATTAGAAGTATAAATGCCATTTTACCTTTCTGCTGCTTCTGCACACGGCACATATTGTTATTAGAGCTTTGAGCCTAGTAGAATATTTTGCTTCACACGAGAATAATATATTTTGCTATTGTATCAGCTTTGCTTGGTAAGTTATGTCTGAACAGTGAGTGCCGAGGCCTTCAAGGTTATTTCAACACAGTGGTTGTTGTGAGGTCTGATCTGCGCACGTTCTAGACATAACACATATGCAGCTGCGGCCAACTCTGGCTTTAGGCGAGTTTAATAATGCCCTGCGCAGAGCATGCACACACTTGAGGAATATTCGCATGCAGAGAGCTGGTGGAAGATGATGTGATCCCTTTCCACTAAGATCAGAGGTATGGGACCCCCTTCTAAAACCCAAAGAGACCTTCTTTAGATATAATATAATATACTAGCAAGGGAGGGTAAGACTTAGGAGCCATTTAGCCTTCTTCCCTTTAGCATTTTAACATGCTTTCTCCCTTTGTATTTTGTGGACTAATAACTATGCTGATAACCTTGTTGCTTATAATATGTTTGCTTGTATTAGCTAAGATACTGCGGCATTAGAAATAAACATTTCAAACTTGCACATGTCTTCATTTACTCCTCGTTCTGGATTGATATGTTGGTATAACGAAAGAGTGTTCATGTGTTCCACGTTACCTGAGGTGTTCTAAGTCCATGTTCTGGGTTGTCTAAATCATTGGGGGTATGGAAGAACCAATGAGACACTGATTGCTAGTCTGCTAGGGGATTTTGGATACTGAGGTGAGTTTTGGTACACCCTAATTCACTGAGGTTCTAGGTCTCTATGCACAGTTCTGTGTATGAGCAGAATCCCTGCGACATGGCGCCCAATCGTTGTTGGTCTTATTACATGACACTTGAGTAGTGCTTCTATCAGTCCTTAACCCCCTTCACTATTGTTAGAAACGGGATCTCTGGCTGGCCAAGGCTTGTGCCAAAGTCAGTCAGAGACCACCACTTCCACGTCAGGGCAAGGGAGTCACACACCAAGATAACCCCTGCTCACCCTCTAGGTAACGTGACGCGAGCAGCCAGGCTAAACTTGGAGGCTATGTAGGTTAAGTGTTTGCGCGCGCACCCAGCAACAACACCCAAGGCCCACCACAAAGGAAACTCCACACAAGGTTATATAAAAATAGCCTTTGTATTATACCAAAACACATTAGATAAGAACACACACTTTACAATGTGCCAAGAGGAACGGGCAGAATTTACAGGGGATATGTACAAGACAGGGCCACCTGGACCACTGTCAGGAATCATCCCTTTTTAGGAATAGTAATTAGCACATAGAACACTTGTAGAACCAAATAGAAAGTGTAGCACACAACCAGGGATCACTGGTAAAGGGTAAGTACCTCCTACGCAACCCTAACCACCTTAGGAAAATATTGCGCAGGGAACCAAGACCTCACTAGCAACACCTGTACTAGGAGAAAAACAACCACCTAAGTATCACCAACATTTAGGGGTATCAGCATAGGAACATTACACATGATGCATTAACATTCAGCGGTGTAGGGAAAGAAAACACATGATGCATCAAAACACATTCAGAGGTGTATGCAAGGAAAAACACATGATGCATCAAAACACATTCAGAGGTGTAAGGAAGGAAAACACATGATGCATCAAAACACATTCAGAGGTGCAAGCACAAGCAATTGCGCAAAACTCACATGAGCCACAACCTGTGGCAGTCCCTAGGCCCTCTGGCCTTGTTGGGGCTAAGACGCCCTGTGTCCCAATGTCAGGGGCCTAAACGTGGCAGCTGCCCACGAAGTGCTGGGCAGCTGAATCATCAATGGGGTCAACGCTGGAGCCTCGTGGGCTCAAGAACACACTGGGACAAAAACAGAGCGTGGGAGCCTCGGGGCTCTGACCAACTACGCTTGTGTCCCCCAAGAGCCTCGCTGGACTCTAAACAAGCAGACTGGCACTCTGAGCCTCTCTGGGCTCGTAAAACAACTGATTGCCCCCTAGAGCCTCCGTGGCTCTGACGAAACAACTGTGACGCATTCTTGAGCCTCTCTGCCCTCTCAGTAATAAATGTGCCCCCACGAGCCTCTCTGGGCTCGAAACACAATGCCCGGAACGTTGGAGTCCCTCCTGGACTCAAAAACACAGAGATGCCGCCTCGAGCCTCGCAGGCTCATAAATACAAATGCCCCCGGGAGCCTTCTCAGGCTCTACACACCGTTCGAGCGGCCCGCTGCCATCCGGGGCCGCTCTGACCCTTGCTCTGAGCCTCCAGCCCTCCCGCACTCACCGGCTGCTTCTTGCGGCAGCTGCTCTGGTGCCGCGGGCGGGGCTGCTCTCACTCTCCAGGCAGCGCGGGCACTATCAGCCAGGGCCGGGGCTCTCTCCGCACTCGGGGAGCCTCGCTGCACGGCGGCCGGTGCTCTTCTCCTCAGCCGGCCGGACTTCCTGCTTCCGGTTGTCCGCTTGTCCCGCCCCCGGCCTGCCTGACTTCCTGGTCGCGGGCCGGGCGGCGATTTTCGGCTGTCCCGGGCTGCGGCGGTGATGCGGGGGACACACACGAGGGGTAGGCTCTCTCAAGAATCAATAATAAAGCGGGGTGGCACCCGTTAAATAAATAAATAAAACGGGGCTAAAAATAAAAAGAAAGCGCTAGGGGCCACAGGAGCGGCAGACAACGCGGGGTGGGCACCCGCGCCGCAAACCACCGGCAGGGGCTCTCCAGGCAGCCTCTCGGCACGGCAGGCCCCCCAGCAGGCCTTCCTCCAGCACAGTGCCTAGGGAACAGGGTCCCAGCTCAAAGGAAGGCAGGGGCAAATCCAGTGCTCTCCTACGCTTGAGGGCAAGGTCCAGATCCAGCAAAGCTCTTTAGGCAGGCAGGGGGGCAAGGCTGGGCCCAGAGCCAGCTCACTGTCTCTCCAGGCAGGGAGGCAGTCCAAGTGGTGGTCCTCCTGGCTCCCAGCAGCAGCCCCCCTCTGTAGGATCAGGAAAGAGAACAACATTCATGGGGACACAGCCCCTTCTTATACTGTGAAACCCTTTGTCTGTAGGTGCAGGGTGCGGGAGAAACCAGTCGCAGCTGGTTTTGGAGCACCCTTGTTGTGCTCAACCACCCCTTTCATTCACTAGGGAGGCTAGGGTCGTTAGACGCACCACAGGGGGCGGAGCCAGCATTGTGTGGGGAAAGCCCAGCCCCATTCAGGAACCAGGTGCAGCCCTCCCTCACATCACTCATGCTGATCTCTCCACTCACCACTGGGCAGACCCATCCAGACTTCCTGGAGCCAGGCTTGCCAGCCAGCTCCAGCCAATCACGCTCCAGCACCCTCACTGTACACACACATCAATGTCTAGAAGTGGCACTTCCCCACTAGACACATACATGCCGCATACATCATCACGCAGCATTCAATCTCACGAGTTCGCACATACCAAACTTGAGCCTGCACTCCCCACACATCGGGAACTACCAGGGACCCAGATATTCCCCATGCATTCCTATGGGAGGGCAGGCCAACCTTACTCCACACACACACTTTACCCTGGGACCCAGGGAAAAAGTGCGCCAAGCCAGAAATCATGAACGCCAGGTCGCCATCACAAGCGAAAAGTTCAGGGGTGAACCAGCCAAAAAGGCCCGGGTCCAACAACTATTGTTTCCGGAATACAGTGGTGTCGGACAAACCTACCTATAGTTACATAGGTCTTTTCAAGCTTGAATCTTTTCAAACGGTTTCCTTTTGAATTATTACCCAGTTATGCTACATAGTTTTTGTTGTACCTCTTTCTTCCTGTGTCACTATGGCTGACGTTGACATACCGCAGCATAGTCGGATTGCGGTTCGCAATCATTTGCAGGCGTATGACGTCGGGTTGGACGGCATTGCAGTTATTTTGGTTGTGAGCGCGGAAGTGGCTTACCCATATGAAATGTTATATTCGTGGGTGACCTTCCCGGCTGTGAACGCAAATACTAATGTGTTTGACACTTATACTGCTACTGCCGTGCCTCAGGAATATGTTCCATATAGGACACAGGAGGTTCCGATTAATGCTTGGCAGCATCGAGTTTGGTTTAATGGCGCCCTACCCCACTCTTTGTTACCTCCGAGGTTAGATCCTTTGTCCATTCCAGGCGCTACCTGGCCTGTTTTGGCTGGATTTACACCGCATCCTACACATGGAGCGGTTCCCGTTGCAGATTTACAGCTGTTACATACAGTCGCAATTAGTGTAATTCGGTCGCTAGTGCAATACATTACCCGCAATCTCCCGGGCGGGCCACCGGGTGCTGCGGCACATCCGGTTGGACCGAGCGGTATGAAGCTCAGTCCTGTTATGGTTAATGCAGTGATGGGCAAGCGCCCCCAGGATAAGGATGATATGCCTTTCTGGCTTGCCGAGAAATTAGACCAACTGGCAGCAGTATTTCCTAACACGACTCCTGTTGAAAAAAAGGTTAGATCCTTTGCCCATTCCAGGCGCTACCTGGCCTGTTTTGGCTGGATTTACACCGCATCTTAGACATGGAGCGGTTCCCGTTGCAGATTTACGGCTGTTACATACAGTCGCAATTAGTGTAATTCGGTCGCTAGTGCAATACATTACCCGCAATCTCCCGGGCGGGGCCCCGGGTGCTGCGGCGCATCCGGCTGGACCGAGCGGTATGAAGCTCGGTCCTGTTATGGTTAACGCAGTGATGGGCAAGCGCCCCAGGATAAGGATGATATGCTTTTCTGGCTTGCCAAGAAATTTGACCAACTGGAAGCAGTATTTCCTAACACGACTCCTGTTGAAAAACACAGGATTCTGACGATTAGTTTGCCTAAAGACTTGATACCAGAGGTAGGTGACTGTGAGTCTTGGGGTAAGATTTTTGCGACGGTGTACACGAGGTGCTTCGGCACTCCGTCAATGACCGTCCTTCCCTCGGTCATTAAACGTGTTCAAGATGAGCACGGGTCTGAGGCAGCGGTAGAATTGCGGCAGTTTTGACGTAGTTTTCGATCTCGTCCTTGCGAATGTCAAGGGGGATGCGGTAAGCTTTCAGGTGTCTAATGCTTTGCGGGCGGTTCCCGATGCTGATAAACCCCACCAGTTACCGAGAATTATTAAGGCGGCTTATAAAACCGTGGGCCGTAAAAGTTTGGGTGTCAAGCCTTTCTCAACTAAAGAGAAAAAGCAACCTCAAGGGCAGAAGTCGGAAACAGACGACCAGCCCAAGGCTAAGAAGCAAAATTGGCCGAAAAAACAACAGCAACAGAAACAGGGGTCTTGTCCTGCATCACCGGTGCCTGCACCTACAGAACGTGTTTATGACTTGCGCCATCGCGTGACAATAAAATCTCCTGATCGTTTTCAGATTTCTGAACAACGCTCTCCTCGTTCTTTTCAGCACTCATCGGCCTCATCGACTGGTGGTGGAGGAGGCGGCAAAGGTCGGGGTGGCCAGCAGGGACGCGACCATCCCCGCCCAAAAGACGGTAAAAGCAAGCAGGACGATTCAACACCGAAAAGACCCCAGTTCAGAAAAAGAAAGTTGGCGCTTTAACAGCGAGATATGCCACAGACAGTGAGAACGCAGCTTCGGAATCTGATATAGGCTCTGACCTTGCTGGACAGCGCGGTGGGGATTACCATAGTGCGAGAGGCCCTGCGTCCACTACTGAAGGGGACAGCGACTGACCAGTATGTTGTTGTGGAGACAGCTGATACCAGAGTAGCTCCCCCTGATAGACTTTATAACATAGTCCTTTTAATCGAAGGTGACATACAACGTACCATAAAAGGGGTATTTTGGGAAAATCTTACGACTACCTATGATATTTTGTTATCGGAGGCTGACTGGCCCCCACCTTTTGTTCTCGCAGCTCCGAGAGAGGTGATCCTCCCTAGTTTTGCGCACACTGTCTCGAAGGAGCATGCGCTGAATTTTGCAGAAGAGTGGGCTAAAGCCCTTGCGCCGGCTCTCTACCGTACACACTGTGGTTGGGATAAATTTTCCCCACACCACGAGATTCCCTTACGGTCTATGCCACAGCCTCAACCTCAATACCCCAACCGACGCGAAGCTAAGGCTTCCGTTGCGAAAATCCTTGAACAATTAGAATATCAAGGTGTAATTGAAACTTGTGTGTCACCGATGAATAACCCTCTTTTTACTGTGACCAAGCCAGACGGCTTGTTCCGTTTGGTATTGGATTACCGGTATCTTAACTCGCATTGTCGTACCTGTGCAGTACAGAATACCCACGGCTCTGCTTTAGTGGATGGTCTTGTGCGTAAACGGTTTAAAACCACGCTTGACATTTCCAATGGTTTTTTTGCCCACAATTTAGATGGTCTAAGTTCCCAATGGACCAGTTTTACAAGTGGCGGCAAACAGCGCCAATACAAACGTTTACCAATGGGCTATGAGAATAGTCCAGGAGTGTTTGCTGCCCGCATTGTCTCTCTCTTAGAGAGAGTGGACACAGATGCGTGTTCGTATGTGGATGACATCTATCTCAGAGACGACGAGCTTTGGGCGCATCTGTGTCGCGTTGACCGCATAATTTGTAACTTTGCGGACTTTAGTTACAAATTTAACTTTGCAAAGTCTCACATTGAAGAGTACACAGTGTTGTTCCTGGGCTATGAGCTCAACAATGAAGGTCGAGGGTTGGCTCCTCACTTCTTGGAGAAATGCGCTCAACTGCGCGCTCCAACAACTCTGAAAAAATTACAGTCCTTGCTGGGATTTCTGAATTTCGGGCATACATACATTCCTGAATATGCCCAGCGTATCAAGCCTTTATATGCTTTGATACAATCTACTTTTACCAAATCGTGCTGGCTGCCAGAACACTCAGCTATTTTGCAATCTTTGCAGGCTGATCTTTTAGAATCTAAATTATTACTGACTCATGATAACCACACCAATCTAGCGATAAGAATCATCCCTGGGGCGGTGGGTTTCACTTACCTTACTTTTAACGAAGGAGACACAGTACCTATTGCTTACAAGTCACACTTATACACTTAGGCAGAAATGCGGTTTTCCTCTGTGGAAAAAGTTTTGACAGCAGTGCAAATGGCGATTCTTAAGGAACGTGCACTGTCGCAGGGAAAACGCATGTTGGTTGTTAGTTGTTACCCCGTATCCTGCATTAGAGGCAGTGACGAAAGCCAGTGTACCTAATTCTAAAGCTTTCTACCCACGGTGGATACAATGGGCAGCATCATTGACGTCTCCGGATGTCACTTTTATTTTTGATGCTTCCCTCCAGTCGCAGGAGTTTTTGCAGTATGAATTTGTTCATCCTGCGCCTTTGGCTATGCGGCCTTTGGAGGATTTCCATTGTATCATTTACACTGATGCTTCAGCGCAAGTTGCGCATGGGTCTAAGCACGCATATGTTTCCGCTTGCGCCATTATGGTAGGTGCCATGGTGAATGATGAATTCAAGTCCAGGGTCATGCACACGCAGACTTTAGGGGACTGCATCGCACAATTGGCAGAGCTTTGTGCTCTGATGCTTGCATTGGAGTACGCTGATCCTAGTGTGACGACTCTTATTGTGAGTGATTCTTACTACTGTGTCCAGTCTTACAATGAAAACCTGTTCTTTTGGATTCAGAATGATTTTCGTGATTCCAAGGGTAGCACAATAAAACATAAAATGATCTGGGTCCGAGTGGCTGAGCTTAAAGAGCAGTTGCCACTCGTGTTTGTAATTCATATTCTAGGTCATCGGCGCGCGGGAGTTCACGCTGTTGGAAATTCGTTGGCCGATGAGGCTGCAAAATCAGCAGTATCGACATATTTGTTGCAGCAGTTACACGTTCCAAAAGTAAGATTGATGATGATATCTTGGCAGCTGTTGCTGCGACTGAGAAGGGAAGTAAATATCCTAAGGGGTTCCCTTCGAAGTATTCATACCACTTAAGTCCTGATAAAGTTCCTTATGTGAAAATACCTGACGTTGGTGAACGGTTGATTCCCAACGCGGACCTCAGGCCAGCGCTGATTACTGCAGCCCATGAAGGTGTTGCGTCTGCGCATGCGGGCGTTTCGGCTACTGTATCTCAGTTACAACAACGTTTCTGGTGGCTGGGACTATACAAACAGACGCGTGATTATGTCCTTCAATGTGACATTTGCCAGCAGATTAAGCCTTCAACTGCTGCGCGTCCGCCCCAGACACAGTTGTACATTTCTAATAAACCACTTGGTTGTGTTTACTTAGATCACTGCGGTCCTTTTACTTCTGATACTACGTATAAGTATGAATGAATGAATGACTACTCATTTGTATAGCGCATGGTTACCCGGAGGCATCCCAGTGCTGCAGTGGTCCAATTCATCCCCGGTGAAGTTAGGGAAATAGGAAGGTTTTGAGCATATTCCTAAACCTAAAATGGTTCTCCTCCACCTGAATTGGGTCGGGCAGGTTGTTCCAAAGTTTAGCTGACTGAACAGAAAAGCGTCTGCCACCCATAGGGCTTCTCCTTATTCGTGGGACTGCCAGAAAATTCTTACTGCTGGATCTAAGGGTCCTATTCGTTTGGTAAGGGCAAAACAGGGGTTAAATAAGCTCAGGTCCTGTCTTGGATTAGGCTTTATGAACAATGGTCATAGCCTTAAATTCGACCCTTTGTCGTACCGGCAGCCAATGAAGTTGCCGGAGCGCTGGTTTGGCAGAAGTTCTACGTGGAATCTGTAGAAGCATCCGGGCTGCACAGTTCTGTACCGTCTGTAGGACCCTGAGTGTCCCTAGTGGAGCCCCTAAGTATAAGTACATCTTAGTAGCAGTTGATTCATGCACACGCTTTGTGTGGGTGTGGCCACACCGCCGTGCTGATTCACGAACTGTCATAAGAGACTTGCGTGTCTTTGTAGGGATTTTTGCCTGTGGTACCTTCCATTCGGATCAGGGTCCGGCTTTCGCCTCTAAGGCGTATAAGGATGCCATGACTTCGTTGGGGGTCCAAGTCAAGTTTTAGTCTCCATACAGACCTGAGGGTAATAGTGTTGTGGAACGGATGAACCAAGATTTAAAGCAGTCTTTGACAGCACGAGTTATAGGCACTGGCAGGAACTGGCTGGCCCACCTCAATAGCGTGCAGCGTGCTCTAAACAATCTCCCTAGAAGGTCTCTGGGTGGGCGGACCCCATACGAAATGTTCTTTTGTATCAAGATATTCGTACCGGACCTTGACGGTCTAGACCAGGCGGCTGTTGCTGTCTCCTTTGACGTAGATTAACATTGCAATGTTTTACAGAATCTACAAGAGACGAGAGACAGTCTTGCAAAGGAACATTTGCCCTCCACCTCGGATGATGCGTTGCAGATCCCGGTAGTTGGCTGGCTACCCCAAATTGGAGAACTGGTTCGAGAGAAGATCGAAAACAAGAAAGAATTTGGGCCCTCTTATCGAGCTCCAGTTCCAGTGCTTGGTGTGAAGGGCACAAGAACAGTCATTTTACCACCACTTCCAGGTCGTAAGGAAAACAGGTATATCTCCATTGACAATGTCAAGATACACAGAGTGGCCGATTCTTCTTAGTATGACACCGGCAGTCTCATGTCCTTCGATTGTGAGAAATTCGGTTTCGGCCCCGGCTTTTAATCCAGTGCCTGATGTTGCCCTCGAGATGCCTGCAATTTCTAGTCCTTTATTGAGTACACTGCCTGGTACTCAACTTGATGAAACTGACTACACTTACGCAACTGACTTATCAATGCCTGATTTGTAAACTCGCTTGGCTACAGAATCCAGATTTTCATTTGACACTGATACACAAACATCGAAGAAACCTTCGAAGGTCTCTGTTTTGGTTAAATTGTTAAAAAGAAAATTTTTGATTCCCTCTTGGACCTACATTTGGTTGGTGCTTTTTTCAATTTACCTTTTCATGTCAGTCGGCTTTGTGGTGTATTTCTTTCGACTTGTCAATGGACACTATGTCGAGGAGAGAACATGCATTCGACATCTCAATGGAACATTGGCTCCCCATTCCTCATCACACAGATTGGAGAGAGACTTGGCTTTTGTTAACATCACTGCTTGGCCTGTTTTAGATGGGATTGTATGGGATGCTGTTCATTTTCAAATTCATGGGCCCACTGAGGTTATAAATGTCCCTAATGTGCTTAGAGTTTCTATGGGGGATGTAGTTAAACAAAATATACGTCCCGATGATTGGGATGTTCAGGCCGTAGAAGCTTTGTTTTCTGATTTAAAATATTATGCTGCCTTTGATGCTGAAGATTTGTACTTAGAATCTGCTAATTACGGTGATTTATATTGTTTCCAACATTTTAGCAATCACTACCTGCATAAAACTAATACAAGGAGGAACCCTGTAAATTATACACAATGGGAGCATTGTCCAGCTCCTATACAAGGCAGTTCTGCTTACTTTTTGAAAAGGTTTTCTTATTTTACTGATTTTAATCAGTCGAATCTCAATGCATTTTATTTTAAAATGACCGAAAAGTCCACATCCAAAGTTAGACTTACCGATACTAAATTATTGTACTCGAAGTCCTTTTTCGACCAGTTGGCTGTTGGAGGCTACGAGTTGTGGAAGGAAACAGTTGACCTTAAATCTGTTTGGGGTTCTAAAAGCTGGCAAGTGCAAGGCACTGAGGCTTTGCACCGAGCATGCCTCATCCCGAACCATATGTTGTTCTTGAATTCTACAATTTCACAGACAACATGCTTTGGATTGGCTACTACTAAAAAATTAAATGCTCCTTCTTTTCCTGAATTAGAAGAATATTCCGGCTGGAATAATATTACTAAATTTTCGATCAGAGAGTTACAAACTCTGTTGCGAAATTCTTCCTTTAACATATCCAGTTTGGATCCTAAGGGTTGGTTGCTCTGGCACAGGAGTGCTGATTCTTGCCAGCATCGTTTTCTGGGTTTGGCTCAAGGCTTTGCACAGGTCAGGGTGGATCCCCGTTTTGAAAGTGACCATTCTGTTACTACCTATTCTGTAGGCAAATTATGTCAGAATTGGCTCAAACATTCCACTTTGGCGTCAGTTAAACTGCATTTATCTAAACTGACTGACAATGTTGATCTAAATGATTTTATAAAGAGCCCGACTAACGGTAGATCTAAAAGATGGATATATGCTATTTACAACGAAGTCTGGAAAACTTCCCAGATTGAGGCGGCTACCCGCATTAGAGCTATAGATCAGGCTAATTTAGAGAAAGTGATGGCAGTTGTATATAACAGCATTAATACGCTTTCTTCACACATTTACACATTAGACAATATTGTATCGTCTGTTGTTGATATTGGGCAGGATGAAGTTTCTGTTTTGTACCATGGTCAAAATCAATTGCGTTCCATTATGCAGTTTGCTTGGACTTTGCAAACCTTGAAAGCTGGCAAAGTGCCATGGCATTGCATGAACACCTCATCATTGTTTGCCCCGTTTAATCTGACTGACAAGCAGCGTTTACTGTCAATGAAGGATGCCTCCTTTTCTATGTTACACATTGAAAGGTTAGAACCATTACCGTTTTCTGTGGCAGAGGCCAATTCGGCAACGTGGCTTATCCACGGGTTAATAACACTGCCGTTCCCTCTGTTCAAGTTCGATGGGTGTGTAAAGTACTTTGCGATTGGTAGATATGAACCTCTGGGAAGTGCTTATCTCCATGAGGCTTGGCCGCTTCCATTTACCTATAGATGCCTTAGGGAGGGTAAAGAAGTTTATTTGAATTGTGAAGATTGCACTGAAACACCGGATCACTCATTAATGTGCAGACATATCCAATAGCATGGCTCTTGTAACCAGAATGAGCCGAATTTGGCCTGTATTTTGAAAGGTACACCTGTGCCGGCAATTGTGCCCACATTCACATTACTGGCAAACTGGAGTTATTTACTTTTAAATAACGAGGATTGCTGTGGGCTGTTAAAAGGCATTGTTTATGTGGTTACCGTCAGTGAGCGTGTGGTTTGCTGTAAGAATGTAATTTATCCACCCCCGCATGGGAAGCTTGATGTTTCCATCTGGCCCACGATTCCAACCTTGAAAGCAGAGTTCAACAAGATGAGTCGCATAAGAGCTCTATTGTCCCAGAAAGAAGTTGCCCTCACATCTGCTCATGAGACATTCATCCTTCACGTGGCTAACACCCGCACAGAGGTGCATGCTTTATTAAATACTGACTTGCCCTTGCCTTTCGGTGAATTAATTCACACAATCTTTAATGCATCCTCCACAACGGGGCTGGCGCACTTTTTTAAAGTTGTAAGCAGTGGCCTTGTGACTTCATTTCAATCTATATTCGGGGTCTTCCCTGCTTTTTTTCATTCGATCTTTTCCAGCCTATTTGGTGGATTTCCCTTACTACTGGCTCTGGCTGCAGGCGTCCTTTTGCTGTTTTGTTTAATTCAAAATGGATGCACGACCTGTGTTTCGAGACGAGCTGTCACGTCTGCCGCTGTTTCACAACAGAATGCTTGAGTACTATGGAGCGCTGCCTCTTGCAACCTTAAGTGCAGCTTATGGATTATCGTTTTGGTTTTCCTACTTTACATGTGCCCAGCCTGTTTTTCATTGCCTGAGATGCGATTTCGACTGGGCCCTGGATTTGTGTCTCTGCAATACGGTGTCTCCCGATGTGGATTATAATCAGCTTATGAGCCTCTTAGTTGCTCATGAATTGCTTTGTTCTGACGGAGGGATTATGGCCTTTGCAGCGATGCATGGAATACTGGGTCGTTGGAATGTGTTCGCAGCGGCACAAGATTTCTTGGCACACAGCTTCATAGAGAACCCACCGAGTTGTCCTCTGATGGTGCTAGAGGCTCCGGTAATTGAAGAGCATGTATGTTCTTTCCCATTGTTAAATTGGATGGCTGAACTGTTTTCGGATGAGAACAGTGACTTCCTATTGGAGGCTGTTGCTGCATATTTTGCATATTCAATGTTAGGACGAGGAGTGTCTTCGTCATTTATTGGACATCGAACATTTTTTTTTAATTATTTTTTTTTCTGGCATATGAAAAGTTTCTCTGCCCCAGGCCTATTGACTTTGCTACGGCCTATGACTAAATTTACTTGACTATAAGAATTTTAAAAGACAAAAAATGTTTTCCTTTTTAATTTTTTTCACTTGCACAAATTTGAGCTGACTGTTGTTCTTGAACTCTGCATTCCAAAAATGTGCCCCCTATCTTATCTTATCTTATCCGTGCTCGGATCAAGGGAGGGTGTCATATAGATATGCTTTGCCTTCACACTGTGTTAGGTTAGCATGAGCTTATTAGAAGTTTAAACGCCATTTTACCTTTCTGCTGCTTCTGCACACGGCACATATTGTTATTAGAGCTTTGAGCCTAGTAGAATATTTTGCTTCACACGAGAATAATATGTTTTGCTATTGTATCAGCTTTGCTTGGTAAGCTATGTCTGAACAGTGAGTGCCGAGGCCTTTAAGGTTATTTCAACACAGTGGTTGCTGTGAGCTCTGATCTGCGTACGTTCTAGACATAACACATATGCAGCTGCGGCCAACTCTGGCTTTAGGCGCGTTTAATAATGCACTGCGTAGAGTATGCACACACACTTGTTAAATTTTCGCATGCAGAGAGCTGGTGGAAGATGATGTGATCCCTTTCCACTAAGATCAGAGGTATGGGGCCGCCCTTCTAAAACCCAAAGAGACCTTCTTTAGATATAATATAATATACTAGAAAGGGAGGGTAAGACTTAGGTGCCATTTAGCCTTCTTCCCTTTAGCATTTTAACATGCTTTCTCCCTTTGTATTTTATGGACTAGTAACTATGCTGATAACCTTCTTGCTTATAATATGTTTGCTTGTATTAGCTAAGATACTGCGCCTGAGAACACGCAATTTGAAATAAACATTTCAAACGTGCACGTGTCTACATTTACTCCTTGTTCTGGATTGATATGTTGGTATAACGAAAGAGTGTTCATGTGTTCCACGTTACCTGAGGTGTTCTAAGTCCATGTTCTGGGTTGTCTAAATCATTGGGAGTATGGAAGAACCAATGAGACACTGATTGCTAGTCTGGTAGGGGATTTTGGATACTGAGGTGAGTTTTGGTACACCCTAATTCACTGAGGTTCTAGGTCTCTATGCACAGTTCTGTGTATGAGCAGAATCCCTGCGACAGTAGGGAATCACAAGACAGAACAAGTATACATGGGATGTTAGGCAAGGGGAAGCACATTGGTATTGTTGTAAGCCGGACCATTACAGTATATTGAGTCACTAAGAAATGCTGTAGTCACCATTGTTACCCCAGCGCATTGCCACTCTACTGTTGGCTGCTAGCAGCAGCAAAGCAGTGCTCCCATGAACTGAATGTGGGATGCGCCAGACATAATCCAGGAGAGTCAGCATTGGGGAGGATGGCAGATTATGACTTATTGTGCTCAGGGCAATGAAAATCTCTTTGCATATGTAAAGCACAGGTCAATGTCCAATAAGGGGTAGGCAGAAAATCTGCTTCAACATAGAGGCTCATTTGCAACTAGTATCAAACTCCAGACCAAAAGCCCTGGTGTGTATTATATTCTATGTAGGAACTGATAAGGGAAAATCTCTGCCTGCTATTTAAGGAGCTCTTACTCATCTGCATGCAACAGAATGACCACTATTCGCCAGTTACATGGGCTCCATGTCCATGTCCCAATATTGACTTGCTATTTCAACTTAGACAATCCTAGCTTGCAACATTGTATTAGAAATCTGAGAAACAAGTTGTTGGGAGTCTGACCTGTTGGCCATCTGTGAGAGTGTCAGTCGAGATTGGGTCTTTAGGATGAATTACAAATATCATATTTGCTTAAGTCAGTGACAGCGGGAAATAAAGAAAAATATCAGTCAATGCGATACACTTCCTAGCTGTTATTTAGGGCATAATCTGAAAGCGGACGGAAAGACATTTCTCAGGTGTTGTAGCCTAAGCTTAGGAAGCTGCCTGAAAAAATGTTAGGTTCAGAAATGTGGACACAGTGAGTTGACAGTCAGTTAGAGATCCAGTTAGGAGAGTTTATTAAGGCCAGTAAGCCGGTAAGTGAGGCCAGGTGATGGCAAGCCCATTTATTACTGTTACTGAATATAGGGCAATGCAATGTCTCTATGAAGAGGGGAAGAAGCAGAGGCAGATGCAACTAGACTGTTACCTAAACTGGTAGCGCAAAGTAGAAACATATTTAAGATCATAGCAATGAGAGGCCGCCTTTAATGTAAGGCAGTGTAAGTATAAAAATGAGTTATTAAAAACTATGCCACGTGTTTACTAGCCAATGGCAGTCTTTATCATCAAAATTCATTGGCAGTATAATTAGCTTGTGAGTTCATATACATAGAGGTACAAGGGTCTAAGGAGGACTATTTTCAGGACTGAGAAAGCACAGAGCCAGCAATTATTGGAAGCAAAATACAACAGCTCACTGACGAATATGTGACATTGCAACGCGATCAAAATGATTGCGGTAAGTTACATTGCAGTTTTTACAAAGCAAGTTGTTATAACGACTTGTGCTGGAGGGCGCTGGACTTAGGAATAGTATGATTTACCATTCCAACACCAGTCTACGTACTGTAGGGAAGGTGTTGGAATAGTAAATCATACTATTCCTTAGGTTAGAGCGCCATCCAGCACAAGTCGTTGTAGCGACTTGCATTGTAATACCCGCGATGTAAAGGCATTGCGCTACAATGCCCGCATGGTAATGGATGTTTTCCCTCATCGATCTTTAACCACTTGTGTACAGATCCCTAAAAATCACTGACACAGTGCAGTATCTTTACTCCCAGATACCAGACTGAAGTCTCTTGCCACTGTATGAGAAGTCCAGGTCTCATTGAGATCTTCCCCGTATCAGTGGGAAGGTAATACACTAGCTCAGTGGTTCCCAAACGTTTGACTCCTGAGGACCCCTATTGAGTCACTATTGGAAGCCAAGGACCCCCAAACAATTTGTACGATTTAAATTTCAAACATTAAACAGTAGTTTGAAGAAAAAAAACACACACTTGTGCACACCAAACAAATACTCGAATCACTAAAGATGTTAATATTTTATATAGAAATAATTATCAAAATCGAAATCTTTTAATGGAATGGTTAGTGCTTCATCTCTGCAACTAACTTTTCAATATTTGGTTCTATTTTGCAGTATGAGGCTCCTGCCAGGGCCAGACTAGAAACCCAAGCCGCCCTGGCAAATGTTGTCAGACCAGTCCCAGTTCTAAGTGAAGTGAGTGAGCCTGGCCACTGCAAAGCAAACTTTGGGGGGCTCTCCCACCAAGGAAATTTGGGGAAAAATGGTGCATTCTGCAACACGTTTGACATTATATATTGAATTGAATTTGCTTTTAAAGCATAGTAAATAATTACCTTACTATGCACCAATACAACAATCTTTTTGGGGCTCTTTTATGAATCCTAACTATCACTCTCCAACAGTGCCTCTGTTCTCTCAATAACCCCTCTGTCCCATGTATTTCATTTGTTTTATACCATCTCTCATACAAGTGTAGGGTGTCAGAGCACTTTACATCACACACATACAGAGACAATGAATCGTACGTGTGTAAATCGGTGTATAGAAAATGTTATGTTATATAAGGCAAAGGGGACTTCAAGGTGTAGGATTCACATGTCATCCATACTGGTGAGCATTTATGATTGGTCTGGAGAAGCACAAAATCTTGACACAGAATGTAACATAGGGGTTAGCTTTGACTTTAATTATAACAGTTTAATTCTACCCAAACAAACCTTTTTTGCAAAGTGAGGATTATGAAAGACTGGGAAAAAAAGGTAGCATACTAACTTGTACCATGCAGTTTGCAAGCAGCTGTTTGATGGCAGGTCATAGCTTCAGGTGCTAGATTATGATTGTAACTCATAAACTGCACAATAACAAAAGAAGCTCTGTGACAAAAGCAGTAACCCGCTGAGCTATGCACATAAACTACTGTTTCTTTTTAATGCATGGTACACATTCTTTGCAGCAGGCATAGTAACCCTCTGTGCTACCTTAGATGAGTCAAACCTGCTACTGTACAAAACACGTATCCCTCTCCAGCAGGTACATTAATCACTGGATGTTATCTTGACACTTTTATAGTTGCCCGAAAACTACAGATAATACAAGGAACTTTGAAGTGATTTTAAAACTGTTACTTGCGGACCCCCTGGGAATGTGTCACGGACCCCTGGGGGTCCGCGGACCACAGTTTGGGAAACACTGCGACTAGCTCAAATTGACATGTAGTCCATAGTATTCATTTATGAAAAATGAAGGCTCAGGTCACGTACATGTAAAAGTAGGTGATCTGCAGAAAGGATTTGTACAGGAAATAGACCCCGATAGAGGTGGTGCTCCCAAAGGCACATAAGCAAGGGTTCCACAGGTAGAATAAAGAGCAAAGAGGAAAAAAGGCATCTCTGATGAGTAACTCTATAGATGGCAATCTATTTTCCGCTAGAGCCATAGGGCCTACTAAGAGCCAGCAGATGAGACTATAACCATGCAATCCAACTAATGAGTTTGTCACCTAGCCATATCTTCCTCAGAGCTGCAAACATGAAATTCCACCCCTAGGAGTCAAAAGCTTTTTCAGCATCCATGAAGACAGTTGCAGCACCATCTCCAGATGCTGATGGTGTAAAGGAGCAAATATGACTCTGGTTATTTTGCAACAGAGAGCGACCGGGAATAAAGACCACCCAATCTGAATAGACAACACTGGGCATGAGATGAAGAAGCCTATTAACAATAATTTTTGTGATGGGGCGGAGCTTGCCGAAGCGCGAGATGGCCGCCTGAACAAAGAGCTCCGCGAGCCATCTCAATAACTCAGCAGGAATCCTCATATCCGAGGCCAAAGTAATACCTGCCATCGGTGGGGAGTGCCCCGCTCTACTCCTGCTGACATCCGGTGCGCAGATGGCGCATAGAATTTGGACAATTGCCTATCTTAGCAGACGTGGCCTACGCAGCCCTTGTGCGTCCCGTCCTCGAGTGATTGCTGTGCGTCAGACATCCTGCTGGCGGCGTCAGAGCTGCGTGCTGAGCCGCTTTGGGACGCCTTTGGCCCGGGGGCCCTGCAGCTCTGGCAGAGACATTGCTGTGAGCCATGGGGTGCACGGCTCACTGCCACAGTTGATTGCTGCCGTTATGGGGTGCTCATGAGGCTGGGGCCGTCCTTGGCGACATTGGAGCTGCACTGCCGCCTGGGCGGGTGATGAGGCGGTTTGACGTGGAGGGGTGTGTCCTTGCTCCCACTGGTGCTATTCATGGAGGGGGATTTCGGTGGAGAGCATGGACACTGGGCGCTGATATTCTGAAGGTGGGTCCCTGCCCTACACTGCACTGTGAGACCATTGGTTGCGATCTCAGGCCTTAGCTTTGAGGGACTTGGCTGCAGGTGCTGCTGTCCAGGGATTGCGTCCACCATCCCACTCTGCTTTGATGTTTGTGGGGCCCCCCTTGTGCTGGGGTCTATTGCTGAAGGCCCCAAGCGGGCAGGACGTTTGATCCTCTGTGGCCCTGTGGGGTTCTGGGTGCTGGACCCTGGCTGATCCCTGCTTTTAAATGGTGTCCTGGCCTCGTGCGGCCATCCTCTCTGCAAGGCATTGATCCAGCATGTTCCAGGCATTGTTGTGGTGCTTATTCATCCTTGCCTACCTCTGGTGTGGTGCGCCCATAGGTTGCTGTGGGTACAACCTGGTCCGTACCCCCGAAGTGCTCCTGAGAGTCGGCGTCTGACTGGAGTCAGTCGGTGGGCGCTTCCTCCCCCCCCCCCGCATGACCAGAGATCGTGCCTGGTACAGCGCTTGGGAGATCACAGCTGGTGGCGCAACAGTATTATTTACCCCTGATCCCAGAGTGTGTACACTACAGAGGGTGGACGCGCCTCTCCTGCCTTCAAGATGGGTAAGGTGGAAAAGTCTCAAACAAAATTGCTCTTTGATCAACGCAAGTCCAGGGCCAGGGAGACTGAGGGGGCCCACTCGTCGGGGGACTGGGTAGAGAACTCTGGGGAAGAACCTGGTGACATAAAGCAGATGTTCGCTGCACTGTAAAAAAGCCTCTTAACCATTGATGGTAAAATTGATTTGCTTGCATTCCGTATGGACAGAATGTCAGAGTGCCTAGACAAACATGCAGAGGATCGATATGACTCAACGGCGTATGACGGAGGTGGAGGAAGCGCAGTCAAAAACAAATGGCCAAAGCTCTGGTGGTGCTGTAAGATAGGCAGAGGACTTGGAGGCTAGATCCAAGAGGAGTAACATCCGAATTACAGGCCTGCCAGAATCCACTTCGATAGGCAACATGAAACAGTTCAAGGTGAAACTCCTTGTTACTCTGCTTGGTCGCGAAATCTTCTCGGAACTGTTCATGGTAGAGCGAGCCCACCTCTCGCTTGGCCCTAGGCCGCCTCCTGGTGCTCCTCCGTGTCTGTTAAATGTTAAGCTTTTGAACTACAGGGACAGAGACGCGGCACTAAAGCGAGCTAGAGAACTAAGTGCTCTGTCATACGAGGGCTACACAATGTCCCTGTGCCCAGACTTCACCATGAAGGCTCAAGACGCTGGACACAAATTTGCCCCCTGAAGTGGCGCCTCAGAGGGCAACACATGGAATATGCTATGCTGTACCTGGCGAGGCTTAAAGTTATGATGGAGGGCAAAGCTAGTATTTTCACGGATCCTAAATCCCTACAAAAAGTGCTTAAAAATATTACTAAACCAGAAGATAGGAATCCATGTGCAAAAAAACTCAACGATGCATGTGCTGGGGCGTCTCAAGCCCGCCTAGATGAATAAGACTGAAGGGCCTTGACTTGATACTGTTTCCTTCCTTTGTTGGCCTGATTATACAGTGTGTTAGATCCCTCCCCCGGGATGCCTCTGATGGCGTAGTCCACTGACCTTTAATGCAGTATGGCTCTGAGTAGAGCATTGTTGAGTCATTGAGTATCCTGGTCTCACGCAAGTATTGTTGTTGGTAAAGTGTCTGGGTCCATGGGGGGGCCACTGCATCGGCCCGAACATGCTTAGTTTTGCAGCGGGGCTCGCAGGGGGCTCTCCATGTAGAGCTGTATGATTGTGTTTTCCACCTGCAACGTGCAATAACACTAGAATTGTTGGTCCCAGATGTGCCTTGTTAGCTTTGATGGCATAATACATCCAATGTTTTCTTTGTCAGCATTTGTAGGAGTAGTTTGGCAACATCCGCTCCTGTGTGTTCCACACTTTCTTGCTTATTGTTTTTCTTGTACAAGGGGTATGGGTGGTTGGTCGGGGGCTTCGACTGTGCTGAGTTGGAGTCTGCACGGTGTGGGTAGGTGGTGTTAACATTGGTAAGAGTGTTTTCATTTGTGTGCTTGTTTTTGTCTCAACGTTGTTATGGTATCAGCCAAATTTGACCAAGGTATTTCGTAGTTACTAGCTCTTTTGGAGTATCTATGTGAGTGATCACCAGTGGGAAACCACAGAGAAATTGTTTCCTCCTTACATGAATGCCAGGTGATAGGTTGAGACTGGTGACCTGGAATGTTAGAGGTCTGAATGACTACCGGAAAACCAGAAATCTGGTAGTGTCCCTTAACATGCATAATATAGAAATTGCCCTAGTACAAGAGTCCCACCTCCCTTTAGACAACCCTATAATAACACGCAGAAAATTACAGGGTGCGTTCCATGCAGCGGGATCTTCTACACATGCACGCAGGGTTGTTACCTGGTTAAATCCTAGAGCTGGTCTCTCCCTTGAAAGTTTACATATGGATGCAGAGGGCAGGTTTGTGACTACCAAATGCTGAGGAAAAGTATGGAGTTCATTAGTATAAATGTATACTGCCCCAACTTTGACTACCCACAATTTTATCAAACACTTCTTGAGGTAGCACTTCAGTTACCACCTCTACCTCAAATATGGGGTGGTGACTTTAACTGTGTTTTAAATCCTGCTCTTGACCTGTCTGGGGGTCCTGTTTGGCGCCAATCACTAGCCGCTAAGGCCATTGTCGATGCAATGGCTGAGCAGGGCATGGTGGACGTATGGTGATGGCAGTCTAGGAGTGAGGGTGGATATACACACTACTCTGCCCTGCACAACTTGTACACTAGAATTGATTACTGGTTTCTTGCTGGCTCCCTATGTCATGCAATTCGTAGCTACAAGTTCTTCTCCCGTTACGTACTCTGACCACTCACCTATCCTTCTGGTCCTAGAGTATCCTCAAAAATGACGTGTCCCATTTACATGGAGATTCCCTCCATATGCTCTCCTTGGTGAGGCTTTCAGAGCCCAGATGTCTGAAGCCATCGAAACCTTCTTTGACACCAATATAGGCTCAGTTAGACCCTTTGCGACTGTTTGGGAAACCTTTAAGGTCCATATCAGGGGGATAGCAATGACCAAACACTCATGAGTTCTGCGCTCCATTAGAGAGTGCCTTTCCACTAAAGAAATAAAACTGGCTTATCTGGAGCGTGAAGACCTTGAGGGAGGCAGTGATCGGAGACATGGATGAACTCAAGGCAACACTGGAGGAGTATCATGAAGAAGCTGACAGGGGTTCAAGTTCTTGGGAAAATACGTCGTAGCGAGGACACATGGTGAGAGAGATCGCCCCGGTGCTACATTGGCAAACATAATGAAGGGCAGACGGGAGGCATCAGGCCCCATAGAGATCAGTATGGCCTCGGGTGGGACGACTAACGATCCAGACTCCGTTGCTGATCGTTTTAAGAGCTATTACTCCGAGTTATATGGCTCTCCATCACATAGTACTGACGTTACCATACTTGATTACCTAGAGCACATTAAGCTGCCGTGATTGGAGGACGGACACAGGGAATACCTACTGAGGCCTCTCGAGGCCTGGGAAGTCCTTGATGCACTAAAGACCAGGCAAACAAACAGTGTCCCGGGGCAGGGCGGCTTAACGGTGGCCTTCTACAAGGAGTTTGGGGAGCAGCTAGTCCCTCATTTAATTACTCTGCTCGAGGAGATGGGGAAGTGTGGAATCATGCCTCCTTCGATGGGTGAGGTCATGCTGGCCCGCTCTTAAAGCCAGGCAAGCCCCCACATGTCTGCTCTCCATATAGGCCTCTGTCTCTATTAAATGTCAACACTAAAATATTTGTCATGGTCCTGGCGAATAGATTGGCCCCTCTTATCCCGGTTTTAGTTAGTCCTGAGCAGGCAGGCTTTGTTCCAGGTTCCTCATTCACTCTCAACCTACGCACTTTATTCAGAGCTATACAACACACCAAGCCAGACATTAAGGCAGCAGCGATCTTTTTGGTTGCCGAGAAGGCTTTCGGCTCTGTGGAGTGGAATTTCATGATGATGGTGTTAAAGCGTATGGGTCTGGGCGACCTGTTCATTCAACTGGTGGGTGTCCTTTATAACTCCCCAATGGCCCAGGTGAGAGTTATAAATATTGTAACTTCCTCTATCACTATCATCGCTGGTGGCGGAGCCATTGCCATGTGCCCTCAGGCAATATCACAATCACAGAGAGCTTCGGTTCCCCAACTATAATTTAATTATTTCCTTCTATGCGGATGATATGCTTCTATATATTCATCCTGGAACTAACTTTTTCCCTGTGTTGAGGGAGGTGGTATATTTTAGGGAGTTCTCGGGGCTAAAAATCAATTTGACCAAATCCATAATTTTCCCTCTCACCCCACCGATGCTCCCGATAGATCGTGAATTCCCCCTCTCATGGTCCACCGACTCTGTCCGTTACTTAGGGATCCAGGTACACACGAACTCAGCAACAGTCTTTAGAGAGAATTATGGAAAAGCGATGCCCAAATTTGAAGACAATATAAACAAATGGATGCGACTCCTCTTGTCGCTTGTGGGTTATTTGTCCCTTATGAAGATGGTGGTGCTGCTCATATTTCTTTTCTTGTTTTTAAAGATTCCCATGGTCCTTCCCTCCCATTTCTTTAAGCACTTAAGGTCTTTACAGCTTAAGCTAACTTGGGCCGGTAGGCAACCATGGGCCAAATGGGATACTCTCATTTTCCCATATTCTATGGGTGGGCTTGGCGTCCCGGATTCGGAACTCTATTACCGAGTGGCACAATGCTTGCACACTTTTTATTGGCTTCATAAGCAAACTCCCCCTCCTCATTTACATATTGAACGGGTAGCTGCAGCGCCCTCTCACTAAGCTACAACTCTGTTCCTCCCCACGGTGAGGTACACTGGCTCTCTGGACTCGATTAATGCGACCACACATGCCTGGCACAATATAATAAAAAGGCAAGCCGCCTCCATTCTATACTTTCCCCTAAAGCCAATTGAGTGGTGTGCCTGGCTCCCAACTATCATGGAAACGGGAGTGTGTGGCCTTTAAACAGTCTTGATATTTCAGTCAAAGCGACTTCTTCGCTGATGGGATCGGAAAAGACTGGGAAGACCTTATTACAGGAATGTAGGGTATTACTCCTCTTGCTATGTTCCACTTCTATAGAGTCCGCCATGCGCTCCGTGGGATGCTGGGCGAGGAGTTGATGGAACCTCCGGAGGTTGTCCCTTTCTCTCCATTGCTACGTTCTCAGTCCCCAAGCAAGCTTGTCTCACTTATTTACAGCATGGTGCAAGATTACCGTAAAAGCCACTACACTAAAGCTAGGCTTAAGTGGCAGGCTGACTTAGAGGTCACATTAGCGGTGATTCCTGGTGATATTGTTGCGAGGCCACACAGCGTATTTCCTTGAATGGTCGGCACCACCTCATCCAGTTTAAATTCCATAACAGGGTTTATTACACTCCTGCCCGTTTACACAGATTTGGCCTGAGGGACTCAGATAGGTGTGAGAGGTGTGGCGAAGTGGCAGCAGATTTTTTTTATTTGGCCTGGCTGTGTCCCCCGATGGCGAATTTTGGGATTTCAGTTTTTCAAACACATAGGTGCCAATTCCGATTCTGTTTGGAAATCGGCCCGACTGACTCGTACCGGGAACGGAGTCCGACCGACACCTACGACCCGTGTAGAACGATGTAAAGTCCGTGAACTACAAGCAAGCCGTACGGAAAACAAGCCGTACGACCGAGCCGTACAAAAATCAGCTATTCGGCCGGAAAATGGACACGAGCCGCTCCGACCGACACGAACCCGGAATGAACAAGACCGATACATACCCGCGACATCCGACGCGCACAGTACGATGCAAAATGCATGAAACCCGACCGATTCGCATGGAGCCCAAGCTGCACGACCGACACGGCCCAAAAACTTACCTGAAGCGAGAGAGACCACCGCGATTGACTCGCATGCAGCACAGAACACAATCAGCATGAAAGACACAGAGCAGCCCGCACAAGCCAACAAGAGCAACCGACTTGGTCACAAGAACGTCTCCTACATGCCCACAAAAAACAATGTGAAAAACACAAAAAAGGACCAGTCAAGCAATGACAAATTCAATAAATAAAAAAAATTAAAACACAGACACACCCACAACTTCACCTATAAAAAGGCAAAAATACACTACCATGATCCTTTGCAAATACAACTAAACAGCCAGCATAGAACAACTTGAGACACCAACCACAGACACACACACACAACTCACCCATCACACAACCTACACACCATCAGCACCCCTCCAAAAGCTCTCACGCATGCACCTACCAAAACAGACACCCACCCACCCACCCTCACTTGCACCCACACACCCACCCACATCACTCCTCACCACCACCCATCACCATGCCCCCTAAGAAGAATCCACAGTTCACAGACACTGAGTTAGAAATATTGGTAGATGAGATCATCAGAGTGGAGCCACATTTGTTTGGCACATTGGTACAAAGGACCCCCATGTCACAGAAAACCAAGATGTGGGAGAGGATCGTGGACAAGGTGAACGCACAAGCACCAGCGTATCGCACAAAGACCGACATCCAGAACAGGTGGTATGATGTGTGCAGGAGGGTCAAAAAGCTTCTCCAGAAGGAACATGCCTTGAGCCAGCGCACTGGCAGTGTCCCTCCTGCCAAACCAGTCTACTTCAGGTCCTGGGAGGAGAAGGAGCGGGACCTCCTACCACCAGAGGGCATTCATGGCCTACCAGACATACCAGAGCCTGGTGAGTACACAACCAATATACTCAATATTGTGTCACAATACACACACATCACCGTTAAGGGGACAGTGAAACCATGCACTGAAAGCAAAGACATAGTAAACAAGTAATGGCCACATCATAGTGATTTCTAAGTGTGTCTTCACATGTACAAACCTACCAACAAATAGGGCAAGGCAGTGGCACTAATCTGAGTCAACACTGTCAGACATTCTTGCCGCCACAACCACTATCTCACAGTGAAGCTGACTGACAGGAAGGAAGAGTGGGTATGCTGGTGAAGTAAGTGTATACAAAGCATGATGGGATTGTTGTCACAGATAATGCCCCCCTCCCAATTGGACCATCAACACTTCTCTGAACCATGCTCACCTCAGAGAGGGTGGAAATGGGCTGGCAAGAACTCTGGGACTGGGCTCTGTAGTGGGGAGCACAAGGCCCTGCTGGGAATTGGCCACCACCAAACACCAGAACTCCACTGTCAGCCATCTTGTCAGTACAGGCAAACCCCCACACAGGGAAGTAGAGTCAGAAGGAGGGAAGTGAGGGCATTCTGGGAAGGGGAGTGTAGCCCAGAGCATGCTGGGAGTTGCAGTCACTCACAATCCTCAGCCACCTACATGGCCCAGCAAGCTCACACTGAAACTTTCTCATCTCAGAGGGGGTGGCAATGGACTGGCAAGAACTCTGGGACTGGGCTCTGTTGTGGGGAGCACAAGGCCCTGCTGGAAATTGACCACCACCAAAAACCAGAACTCCACTGTCTGCCATCTTGTCAGCACAGGCACATCCCCTCATAGGGAAGCAGAGTCAAATGTTAACAGGGATTACACTCCTGTGTCAGCCACCTGATGGCCCTTGAGTACCAATGACCATGTACATCAAAATCCATACATGAGCTGAGTATGGACACCCATCAACATGCACATTGAAAGGCTTCATGTTGGCAGGACAATGTGCTACCACAATATCTATCTCTATCTGTGATGACTGAAGACAATGCAGTGTTCAGGCATGCCTCCTGACGTCCCGTTGCAAATGTCATGTATATCAAACATTGTTACAAAAATCAAGGAGGGTTGAATGGTTCACTCTTCCTGTGCAACCTGGGTCATTACGTATTGTGTTGCCTCCATTGACAGCCTCACATATGTACACATGCGTAGTGCGTGATATCATGCTTTTCCGCATCAGTGTACTGTAGCAGCTTCATCATTGGCTCACCATTGTTGCAAGTATGCTGTGCCTCCCCCTGGAGGTAAAGTGGCTGGTTCCCCAGTAGTGCCTAGAGATTAAAACTGAGAGTGTGTGTCTGTGCTCAAGTGGCGTGAGTCTAAATCACTCACAACACCCAAAGGCGAAGGAAAAATGGTGTACATTGTGATGTATAAAGTTACAAACAAAGGTGTTGCGTGTGTGGATCCATCTACTGATCCACTGCACCGGGGTTGGTCACTGTTGGTCAACATTTTGCAGCCCCATGTGATCCTACAGCTAATTTCTCCTCTGGACACTACTGGAAAAGCAGCCAGTCTACCTCCAGGTGGAGGCACATCATATTTGCAACAATGGTGACCCAAAGTAAATGCTGCTACAGTACACTGAGGCGGCAATTCAAGAAGCACCGCCCCGTTCCTGTATACGTATATGAGGGAATTTACTAAGGAATGAAATCATGTAAATACCATGGCTGCACAGGATGATTGATCCCTGCCCCCTCCTACATTGTTAGTACTACCTATTGCAAGATGAATGTATCAGTACCTCTTCCTCCCTCCCTGTTGCAATATATATCGGTTAGCCATTGATGTCTGTAGTAACACAACTGAAAATGTCTGTCTGTTCCAAACACAGGTGATACTGGGGAAACAGCAGCAAGTGAAGAGGAGTCCCTGTCCCAGAATCTGGTGGAGGATGAGCTCTCTGGTGTGGATCTGGCTCTGTCCTCTTCGGATGATGAAGATCAACCTGGCACCTCCGGTGTGAGTCATCATGCAGCCCCACCATCAGAAACACCTGCACCCCCTGCAGCACTGCCAACATCTGGAAACAGACCTAACACCCCCGCCAACATGGACAGAACTAGGACACCAAATTCAAACAGAACAGGGCCACCAGCCACCCAGGAAGCTACGAACAATGACACCAGTAGCAACACCCAAGGGGGCGCAGGGTCAACTGTGCGTGCCAGCACAGGTACAGCCCGTGTGTCTAGGGGTGGTGGGAGTGGTGTTAGGCAGAGGTCATGACCTGCAGAGGGGCCTGGCCCCCCTGATGACCCCCAACTGGTACGCGTCATATATGCGTACCAGGATAGCACCGGAGGATTCAGCCAGGTAGTGGGGATCCTCAAGGACATGCAACAGGAGCAGGCTGGCCAACATGCTGGCGTGGAGGACAAGTGGGACAAACTTACTGCGGTGCATAGTGACATATTGACCTGTCTCCGCCAGATCAGCGGAAATATGTCCACACCTCCCTGTGGGCACACAACATCTCTTGCAACATCTGCAAATGCCACAGGGAGGGAGGATGAATCTGGTGGAGAGTCTGATGCAACGCCGATGCCTGCACCTGAGGATCCCTCCCAGAAGAAGAAGAGGGGTCGTCCGAAGAAGGACAAGTGAGCCACAGTTGTCCATGCACATCCCTCAGGAACCCAGAACCTGTTTTGGATATTGGTCTTTGTGTGCAAAGAGTTCGCAGATGGGGTTGTGGCTATTCGGTGTGTGTATGGGGACACAAAACCCTATCCAACAGCTCAGGTTCAAATACAACATCCCCAAGATTCTGGAACCACTTTAACTGTAGGTTTGATACCACGCTTACCGGAACAAGCCATACTTGGGAATGACTATCCCAAGTTGCCCCAGTTGTTGCAAGGTGCCTCTTCCTCAGAAGAAGACTGGTTATCATCAGCCGCTTTTTCTAAAGATGTGGAAAAAGATAGCCACCTACGAAAATCAGAAAGAGTCGGAGACAAAGGAGGGCCCAAAAAGGGAAAAGGTCAATAGTATTGCCTATCATACCAGACGAAAACCCATGGGAGACAGACAGAAATTTCCACCCTGCTCAAAGAGAAGATCCAGTGTTACAGGAAGCATGGAATAAGGCCCTTGAAGGCGAAGACCCCCAACATGTAGGTCCTTATTTTTTTAAGAGCAATTGGTTATTATATAGGAAAGGAAGCCCTACTCAAAACGCACAGTTGTTGATCTCAGGTCCCTTCAGGGAAAGGTCTTATATTTAGCCCATAGCCACTTACTAGGGGGTCATTTTGGAATAGAAAAGACAGAAAAGTTGATCCTAGAAAAATTCTATTGGCCAGGAATATACCAACAGGTCAAACAATACTGTAGGGAATGTCCAGTATGTCAACAAAATAGCCGTCACCAGCCTCCTCGGGTACCATTACATCCACTTCCTAATATTGACGAGCCTTTCCACCGTATAGGTATGGACATAATAGGGCCTTTGTTACCATCTCGAAGTGGGTGTAGGTATGTACTTGTCATAGTGGATTATGCGACACGTTTCCCTGAGGCCATACCCATACGTCGTCCAGACGCTGCTAACATATCCAAAGCCATGATTGGTGTGTTTTCAAGGGTTGGATTCCCAAAAGAGATCCTAACCGATCAAGGAACGCCTTTTGTATCCAGATTGATGAAGCAGGTCTGTACACAGTTAGGAATCAAGCAGATCAGAACAGCTGCCTATCACCCACAAACAGATGGGTTGGTAGAGATATATAATGCCACCATTAAGAGCACTCTCAAAAAACTGTTAGCTTTAGAAACAAGAAAATGGGAAGATCAATTGCCCTTGGCATTATTTGCCATACGATGTAAAGAACAAAAAAGCACTGGGTATTCCCCTTTCAAATTATTATATGGACACAAACCCCGCACCTTGTTCGATATGGCTCAGGAACAATGGGAAACTGAGCCAAATAATACCAAACCCTTGACCGGATACGTGGCCAATTTACGCACTCACTTGAGCCAGATCAGGACTATTGTCCGGAATAATCTGGAAGATGCACAGAATGCCCAAAAAAGACAGTAAGATAAAAAAAAACAAAGAACGATCTTTCCAAGTGGGGGACTTTGTGTTACTAATGATGGCATCCTCAGATCAAAAATTACTGGGGCAATGGCAGGGTTCCTACGAAGTAGTTGAAAGGGTGACTCCGGTGACTTACCGGGTCGAAACTGATCCGGTTAAGCACCTCTCCCAGATTTACCATGTCAATTTGCTTAAAAAGTGGGAAGGGTCCTTACCAGCCACTGTAAACGTAGCGGAAACACCAGCATCCTTGTTTCACCAATGTATTGACCCAGATCTGCCCGTAACACTAAAAAACAGACCTTTCCAAGGTATTACAACCCCTGGCCAATACCTTTTCCACCTCACCAGGTAGGACCAACCTTATTGAACATACTATAAAAACTCCTCCAGGAAGGCAGGTTTGTTTGAGACCTTATTGTATACATGAAGCACGTCGTCAAACCATAAGGGAAGAAATACAAAAGATGTTACAGATGGACATCATTGAACCCTCTATGAATGAGTGGAATTCATCCATTGTTCTGGTGCCAAAACCAGATGGGTCGGTACGTTTTTGTATTGATTTCCGTGAAGTCAATAAGATATCAGAATTCGACACCTACCCCCTTCCACGAGTGGAAGAAATGTTGGAAAGAATTGGCAGAGCCAAGTATATCAGCACTTTAGATTTCTGTAAGGGGTATTGGCAGGTGCTACTACGGAAACAGGATAGAGAAAAAACAGCATTCTCGACCCCAGATGGTTTATACCAGTTCAAAGTGTTGCCTTTTGGCTTACATGGAGCCCCAGCAACGTTCCAGAGGGCCATGAATGTGATATTAAAACCCCATGAGAACAATGGTGGTGCCTATATAGATGATATCATCATTTATAGCGATACCTGGGAGCAACATTTGATACATCTATCACAGGTCATACAAACGTTAGGATTACATGGACTAAAGATAAATCCGGCCAAAAGCCACCTGGCTGCTCAAACGGTTCAATACCTGGGGTACTTACTCGGGTAAGGAGTCATAAGACCTCAAGCTTCAAAAATCACAGCCATCTCACAGGGTTACTTGGTTACTATCGTAGATTTATCCCAGGGTTCTCCCAAATGGCTGCCCCCTTTACTCATTTGCTTCAGAAAAATGCCAGAACTGAAGAAATCTTAGGATTCCCTCACTCCCAGGTGTTAAACTCCTTTGAATCTCTGAAGAAGTATTTATCTTCAGACACTGTTTTGATTAGTCCCGATTATTCCCGTCCCTTTATATTGCAAACAGATGCCTCGGACCTGGGTATAGGGGCTGTTTTATCATCGGGGGACACCCCAAGGGGAAAGACCAATTCTATACATCAGTCGCAAACTTTTTCACCGAGCAAAAAATTATGCTACCATAGAAAAAGAGGCCCTGGCCATAAAGTGGGCCATAGAATCATTACGCTATTTTCTAGAAGGTCAAGAATTCACTCTTTTTACCGACCATGCACCCCTCGAATGGCTAGCTAGAAACAAAGGACACAATGAAAGAGTACTTAGATGGTTTCTTTCGCTACAGCCATATAGATTTCAGACGAAACATAGAAAAGGGAGTGAACAAGGAAATGTGGGTTATTGTCTAGATTTCCCCAAAACTCAAGCCCTAGAAGAAAGACAGCAAGGGAAAGGGGATGTGAGAAAGACCGGGGAAGAAGATGGACTTACCGAGGTGTCACCATGGGGGGAGTCCTCGAGGCGGGTTGAACAGCAAGACTCTATTCACAGACTACAACGTCCATGCCCCTCTCATGTTTGTTCACAGAGAGACGCCGACGTCGAGGATAACCCAGAAGCAACCCTGAGAGGCCCCGGAAACACTCATGACGGCCCAATGAAAGACAGCCAATATCAAGAAAAGGAGTCAGTGACCGGCAGCGCGAAAAGACGAGGAAGGAAGACGAGCGAGCGGACGAGTGCGGAAAACGGAGTAGAGACAGAAGACGCGGGACCCGAGTTGCAGGACGTGAGACCATCAGGAAGCACAGAGTAGCCGGAGGAGAGCTGGTACGATACTGGTGGTGCCCGGAGGATGCTGGAGAGTTGCTGCGGAGCCGGTGAGTGACTGCAGCTCGAGGGAACCGGGAGAGGGGTTGTGGGAAGAGAGAAGGGGTACTGGGGTGGTTTCACAGGTAGCGGGAGAGTTCTTTTGGCACTGCCGTCCTAGTATTGAAGCAATAGGCATAAAGAAGGTTGTAAGGTCTAGCACATAATAGTTTCAGTACTACTATAGCCATCTACCTACGGGGCACTTCCCCAAGCACCGCCCATAATCCCTTAGGCACTAAAACAGACCCTTCCCTCACTAAACCCAAGCCTTATCACCAAAGAAAGCTCTTTTGGCACAAGGGTGTGGTGAAGGTATACCTCACTTACGCATTACCACAAACTCTTATCTCACGGCTTCCTCTTTTCTTTCCTACTATGAGCCTCCGGGGAGATCACCTTGACAAAGAGGAAGAGGAGCAAGAACCCCCCCAGCCGGAGAACCTTGTCAAGCGCAAGCTCATCATCCAACACTTCGGAAGAGAAACCAGAGGAAAAGCCCCTTACTCAACCCCTGCCTTCCACTATTGAAAATAAAAATCCTCCTGTTCGAAAACGTATACAGCCTCCTTGCCTGTTTATCAAACCCGCCCTCCCACAGGGTACATCATGATTGTGGCCATGGGTCTTGCTGTGACGTACATGACATGTAACCCTGTACTCATGGTGTATGTGACAGGTCATTCACTTCTCCAAACTCATGCCCATAAGCCAACACTTGGACATTGTATTTGTGAGCTGCACAACACAAAAACGAATCTGTCCCCATGAACCCCTGCCCAGCCTGGGAGTGGCTGCATCTAAGTGCCACACAAGAATAGAAATGTTGCCCCCCCCCTACACACACAGGTGGTGCAGCCTTACATGACATGTGATGCATTGTGGGACATGCTGTGGTGTTGAAGGTGTGGGCATGGCAATGAAATCTGTGTGTAAACCGTCTGCAAGGTACACCAATGTGATCCGACGTGGGTGACTTGTATGCGGACGCGCCGTACATGCATGGACCGAGTGGTGCGCACACCTTGTCCATTGACTGCACGATGCCCAGTCACCCACATCGGATCACATTGATGACAATGGGCAATGCGTGTGCACGGCTCGGTTCATGCATGTACGAGGCGTATGCAATGTGACCCGACGTGGGTGACTTCTACAGTGACGCGTCGTGCTGTTCTGGTCCGAGACGTGCGCACGCATAGCCCATGGAATCGTATTGAGACGGATGCGTTTGGTTTAAAAAATACACGTCGTATAGTCAGTTTACCGAGCGGTGCGCACTCATTGGCAATGGGCTGTCATGGAGATTGGCGCGTATTCAAAAATCGTTCGAGTCGTGCGCTGGAAATTCAGTTTGATGCCTACAACAATGTTGCAGTCCTAGGTGTCCTGAAGGTGAGAGTTTTGAACGATGCGGAAGACGTGTAGGAGTCTTAAATTTCCATGGATTGGACAGATTCATAGAATGTAACCGTGTCTGGCCTATCAGTATTTGTATTTGTAATTACATTTATAAGGCGTGCAGCTACCCACATGGGGTCTCCTGGGGTCTCCCGGCGACGTAAGGGGCAATGTCAATGTCACAGAATCTGCCTCTGCAGCATTGATTTAAGGCTGTCAGGCACCCAGGGAGCTCACTTGCCTGCACTACATGCTACAGGACCACATTTCAGATTCCACTGCTGCTGTTTATGCTTCATCTGGATCCTGCAATGGCACATACTCTGGAGAGGGCCCCAGCATTCACAGAGGAGGTGAACCAGGCCCTGCTGGATGGGACTCTCCCACAGTACAGCAAGCTGTGTGGGAAACCAGAGGAGCAGGTGAGTGTGCAGTCCACTGCCTATCATTTTCAGCAAGTTGTCTGACTAGCAGTAATAGAAGTGTGCACAGCAGTGGGAGGCATATGCACTGAGTAGTTTCAGCAAGCAATTTATGTGTGTACATGTGATGTACAGGTGTCCTGCTGCAGTAGTGCAGTAGTGCTAGCCTTAAAATCCTAGCCAATGTTACCATGTCAGACCTGCAGCACAGATGCACATTTATATGGGTGCACTACCTGTGTACCTCTTTTAGCTTTGTGATGTCTACATGTATTTTCAACTGTATGCAGCACAATTATGTGGCATGTGTGGTAATGTCCTCTTCACTTTGTAATCCTCACAGGTTGATGCCCACCAGAAGCAAGAAATATGTCTGACCATCGCCCAGGCAGTGAGATCAGTGGGGTCTACAAGCTCCGGATCCGCAACTGCCAGAAGAGGTGACAGGACTTACGTGGCTGGACCCGGAGGATCGCAAGGGTCCAGCTGAAGCTGTCGCCTCCTCGCCGTAGAGGCGGACACTGGACCCTGACCCCCCACATGCTTAGGATTCTGGCGGTGGTCTTCCCGGACATGGATGGGCAACTGAAGGCCAGACAGCAGCAAGGAGGGGGTAAGTCCATGCCTGATCTGTGAACATGTATGTCGTGCTATTTTCAGTCTTTTGGCCTGGTCATACTCCCCATTACGTTGGTCTTTTTTCCAGGACTCATGTCCTTCAATTGTGTAAGTCACACTCCTCATCTGATACACAGTTGTGGCCCCTACAGTCTGTGACTTTTTTCACTTGTGCACTGTGTCCCTTCAATCAGCAATGCTGAGGGTTCTGCACAGCATATGTTACTGGGACTCTCATGTGTGCATCGTGGGTGGGTGTATGTTTTTGCACTATGTCTGGTCTCTGACATGTGTTCTGTGAGTGCCTTTCATATGTGTTCAAATTGCTGGTCTGGCTCACAACATGTGTGTGGGGTTCTTAAAACATACCCATGCAGGTGAGTCCATGTAGTGTCCTTAGGAGTATGTATAGAAAGTATGTCACACTAGCCCAGACACCTGCCTACTGTCCAGGCCAATACACTGTTTCAGGTTTACCTGGTCAGTCATGCCCACTCCACGGCATTGGGAGACGCTGTACTCACACTCACGTGTATGTACCTACTGATTGTCCTTCCTGAAATGTGCCATCTGGTGTCTGACACAATATCATTGTGGTGTGGCTTCCTTTTTGTGACAACTGTTGTGTTGAGGAGTTTAGTGTCAGCAGGACATCTGAGTTGTGACAATGGGGATGATACCTGTGCAACATATAGGGGTGTGGTCAGTTGAATGTGCACAATGCTGTATGCAACAGTGACTTTCACGCAGCTGTGTGTCATTAGCAACAGAGTGTGTGGTGCTCATGTTCAGGTAGTTGTGTATGCAGTCACTCATATGTCAGATTTTCGTAATGTAAGTTCATCATAGTCCAAGAACAGTGGGTGGCAGGGGACAGGCTGGTGCACTTGTCAGCTGCAGAGTTTGGTATGGGCATGACCTATGAATGTGACGCAGTGCAGACTGATGTTGTCCAGGTGCATTGCCCCATGACATGTGACGGTGAAGACTGACTTACCAAACCATGCATGTCTGTGCCAGGGCATTGACTTAAGAAGAGGGATCCTGCATTGGAGTCAGAGGTGCTCCATGCACTCCATTGTATCATTAACTTTCAGGACGTAAGGACATCATTGTGTGTTGTGCTGCTAGGCGTCACAAGATTTTGAAATATGAGTCTGGGCATACATTCATCCAGACACCTGTACTGAGTGATTGGCATGTGATGTGATGTATGTTAATAGTAATGTACTTCTACATGGTCATTTGCATGTACAACTGCCTATGTGGTGCATGTGTGCACTTTGGGGTATTATTAGCCAGCATGCAACAGCCATATGGGTACAGGTCCAGGAGAGATATAGGTGCCATGGTTGATGTTCAGACAGGCTTTTGCCCTATGTACACCTGTGTGGGCATTTTGAGCAAATATCAGCTAAGGATGCCAGTGCATGCCCTGTAATGTGCTGTACTGACAGTGTTGTGTGCAGTCAGATAATCCAGAAGCAGCGTAAATCATTTGACACAGTCAGAACAAAACTGAAAGAAATATTCCTCCAATATTCCATCCGATAGTTTTTGGCCGCCATATTGGGGGTAGCCCGGGATCACCGCTCGAGTAGTTCGGCCACTCCCACCCCCAGCCTGAATATGAGTAGCACATTCCCTCGGTCGTGCAGCGGACGCGCACAGCGGGCGCACCAGCGACGTGCCAAAGGCAAGCCCGTCTGCCCCCGTCCATGCCCGGTCGGGACCAGGGGCCACACCCCCTGGTTCTTGCAAGGAAAGCCCCTTGATTTATAGCAGTGCTACCCTACACAGGCTAAGGCCAAATAAAAGGACAGAATGCCACCATACCCTAGATTCTGCAAAGCCCCCGCTGGTATGTCGTCACTGCCATCGTCATTTCAAACCGCACGATCATCTTGATCGAGATCGTACTTCCACCACACAATACAATCTAGCCCTCCTAAACTGTAGATCTCTGCCTAAACATTGCACCGAACTAGCCCTTCTAATCGAGGAATATAAGCTTGATGCTTTATTTCTGACTGAAACCTGGTTGCAACCAGGGAATGAACCCGACATTATTTGGGCCCTTCCGATAGGATATGGTATCTGCAGAACAGATCGTAGCTTAGGAAGAGGAGGAGGCCTGGCTATTATCTATAAAGACATCTATAGATGCAGATTACTACCATCCTCATTTACAGACGTGGAAAATCTTACTTTTTCACTGGAACTGTCCCCAACTGACTGCCTATCAGGCGTACTTATTTATCGCCCTCCGGAGGCGCTAAAGGAATTTATTCCAAAACTCATTGATTTGGCCTCAGAACGAGTGGTAGCCATGGCGAATTTTACTACTCTAGGAGATTTTAATATACACTTGGAGGATGCAACCCTTTCTGGAACCAACAATCTCTTATCTGGCTTCCAAGCGCAGGGTTTAGACTTGAAGTGCCTCCTTCCTACACATGAAAAAGGCCATCTCCTTGACCCGGTCTTTAGTAATTTAGACAATCTTACATCAATGTTAGAAATGGGATCCCTGGCTGGCCAGGGCTTGCGCCAAAGTCAGTCAGAGACCACCACTCCCAAGTCAGGGCAAGGGAGTTACACGCCAAGATAACCCCTGTTCACCCTCTAGATAACGTGGCGCGAGCAGCAAGGCTAAACTTGGAGGCGATGTGAGTTAAGTATTTGCGCACGCACCCCAGCAACAACACCCAAAGGCCCACCACAAAGGAAACTCCACACAAGGTTATATAAAAATAGCCTTTGTATTACACCAAAACACATTAGATAAAACACACACTTTACAATGTGCCAGAGGCACGGGCAGAATTTACAGGGGATATGTACAAGACAGGGCCACCTGGACCACTGTCAGGAATCAGCACTTTTAGAAGTAACAATACAATACTTATAGGCCTAGAACTTAGAACATAGGGCCTATCGGACAGTACCTTCCGTCCTGGTTGCGCAGGATAATGCGAGTGAACTCCTTAGTAGGCTTTAGCGGGCGACCGGCTAGCTATCAATCAATCATAGGCATTTATAGAGCGCTCTACTTACCCAGAGGGTCTCAAGGCGCTAGGGGGGGGGGGTGCTGCTACTGCCCGAACAGCCAGGTCTTGAGCTTCTTCCTGAAGGCGAGGTGGTCTTGGGTCAGGCGCAGGTGGGTCGGGAGGGAGTTCCAGGTCTTGGCGGCCAGGTAGGAGAAGGACCTTCCTCCTGTTGTCGTTCTTCGGATGCGGGGGACGGCGGCGAGGGCGTGACTGGCTGATCGGAGGTGTCGTTTGGGAGCGTAGAAGTTGATGCGGTTGTTGAGGTAGCTCGGGCCTTGATCGTGAAGAGCTTTGTGTGCGTGGGTAAGGAGACGGAAGGTGATTCTCTTGTTGACCGGGAGCCAGTGCAGGTCTCTTAGGTGTCCGGAGATGTGGCTGTGTCGTGGGATGTCGAGGATGAGTCTGGCTGAGGCGTTCTGGATCCGTTGGAGTCTCTTCTGGAGCTTGGCGGTGGTTCCGGCGTAGAGGGCGTTGCCGTAGTCTAGTCGGCTGGTGACGAGTGCCTGGGTGACAGTCTTCCTGGTCTCGGTGGGGATCCACCAGAAGATCTTCCGTAGCATGCGCAGGGTGTTGAAGCATGACGAGGAGACGGCGTTGACTTGCTTGGTCATGGAGAGGGAGGAGTCCAGGATGAAGCCCAGGTTGCGTGCGTGGTCTGTCGGTTTGGGTGCGGTGCCCAGGGCGGGGGGCCACCAGGAGTCGTCCCAGGCGGAGGGCGAGGATCCCAGGATGAGGACTTCCGTCTTGTCCGAGTTCAGCTACAAGCGTCTCTCTGGGGCGACCAATGTGTGCGGCTCAGAAGAGGAGGGGGAGGCAGGATGCGGGCGGCCCAGCGAAGCGGCGCGGATCAGGGGAGAGCGGCGCGGCTCGAGGCTTGGACGGGCGGCCGGGCACGATCTGCCGAGGGGAGTGAGCGAGGCACACTTCAGCGAGGCCCCAGTGGCCCAGGGAGATCAGACAAGTCCCAGCAATTTGTCAGGGAAGGCACAATAGAGTCCACTGGTCCTGGGACTCTGGTCAGGGGGCGAGCTCAGTATCAAGCCCTTGAAATATCACTTAGAACATAACAGAAAATCACTGTAACACAAAATAGGACATAACGCACACAACCAGTACCCACTGTGAACCGGTAAGTACCACCTACGCAATCCTAACCACCTTAGGAACAGGTCACGCAGGGAACCAGGACCTCACTTAGCACCACCTGTACTAGCAAGAACAATCACCTGAGTATCACAATACAAGTTGGGGCATAGACCTGGGGACAAAACACATGATGCAGAACATACATTCAGCGGTGTAAGAAACAGATGACACATCAACACACGTTCAGCGGTGTAAGGAACAAGGCACATGATGCATCAACAACACATTCAGAGGTGCAGCAAAGAGAACACATGATGTATAAACTACACATTCAGAGGTGTAAGGAACAAGGCACATAATGCATCAACAACACATTCAGAGGTGCAGCAAAGAGCACCTTGCAGAAATCACATTAACTTGAACTTACATCAAAGTCCAGGGTCCAGGTTGCACCACTGCGCCAACACCTAAACGTAGCAGCTGCCCACTACTTGCTGGGCAGCTGAGGGACAGAACAGGGGACCTAAACGCTGCAGCTGGCACTAAGTGCTGCGCAGCTGGGGAAAGGCCAGGGATGAAGAAGGAGTGCGCCTCACTCCTAAAGTCCAGAGTACATGTCCCTAAAAGAGAAAGACCTAAACGGTGCAGCTGCCCACTAATTGCTGGGCAGCTGGAAATAAATATCGCCAGGGGCTCTATCTAACCCCTCAGGAACACTGCGCCCAAAACGTTGGAGTCCCCCCTCCGGGGACTCAGAATGAACAAATGCCCCTGGAGCCCTCTTAGCGCTTCCTAACAAAAAGGCGTCCGTCGCTGGAGCCTCTCTGGGCTCTAAAGCAACCATGGCCCCCGAGCCTCTCTGGGCTCTATCAAAGAATGCGGGGACCGAACCTCGCAGGCTCGTCGGGGCAAAGGTAGGCGGAGTCCCTCTCGGGGGACTCGATATCACAGGGGGCCCCACGGGCCTCTGCAGCACAACAAAGGATTCCCTGGAGGGGAGGGGAGGGGAGGGGCGGGCACCGGCAATGTGCCCCGACGTCCCTCCTCTCCCTCTCGCGCTGCAGCACTCACCGGTTCTGGTGCGCCGGTCTCTCCTTCTCCGCCGGCCTCATTTCGCTCTCCGGGGCTCTCCCTCACTCTAGGGAGCCCCGGGGGGGGGGGTCGGCAGCATCTCAGGGCAACGCAGGAGCGCGGAGTAGGCTCCCGCCGCTACCTGCTTCTTCGTACCTTCGGGGGGCCGAACTTCAGAGTCCTCGGGCTGGCAGCCAATCACGGCGCGGCCCGGGGACAGCATCACTAGGGAATCCCGGGCCGGCAGCCAATCACGGCGCGGCCCCGGGGAAGGCATCATCAGGAGGCTCGGCCGGCTGGACCAATCCCAGCGCGGCCGGGTGGGGATGACGGCGGCTATCTTTCTCCGGGTCTGGGGCCATGCCGGGTGGGCACCGGCTCTTAAAATTATAATGCGAGGTGGGCTCTCGTAAATAAATACCGAGCGCAGCAGAACTCCGCAAATGCCGGGTGGGCACCGGTTTGACAAGTAAAAACGCTCTCAGCGCTGCAGGCAGAAAGGAAGCGCTCCCAAGCGCTTAGTGGAAAAGAGAGCGCTCTGAGCGCTAGCAGTCAATAAAGCGCTCCCCAGCGCTACAGGGCACACAGGACAAGGCTCAGCAGAAGGTCCTGGGCATCAGGAGGGGCATGCAGGGCCCAGGGGCCAGCGCACAGGGCAGGAGACAGCCCCCATGGCGGTCCCTCCTGGGCCCCACCAGCAGCAGCCCCCTCCTATCAGGATCCTGGAAGAGAACAAACTCTGTGGGGACACAGCCCCATTTTTATACACCATTTCCTTTGCTTGTAGGTGCAGGGTGGGGGCAGAACCAGTCGCAGCTGGTCTGTGAGCACTGTTGATGGGCTCAACCACCCTCTCTATTCACTGGCAGGGCTAGGGTCGTTAGACGCACCACAGGGAGGCGGAGCCAGCATTGTCAGGGGAAAACCCAGCCTCATTCAGGACACAGGTACACTCCTCCCCAGCCATCAGCATGCTAATCTCCCACTCACCACCGGGCAGACCCATCCAGACTTCCTGGAGCCTGGCATGCCAGCCAGCTCCAGCCAATCACACGCCAGCACCCTCAGAGCACATGTACAGCCATGTCTAGGAATGGCACTTCCCCACTAGACACATACAAGTTGCACATACCATCGCGCAGCATTCACTCCCACGAGTTCACACATACCAAACTCGAGCCCGCACTCCCCACGCATCAGGAACTACCAGGGACACCGACATTCCCCATGCATTCCTATGGGAGAGCAGGCCTATCTCACACACGCACTCAGGGAGCGCACGCACTTTACACTGCGCCACAGTGTCAAAGTGCGCAAAGACCAGAAATCACTATACTTTAAGGCAAAAAGTTCAGGGGTGAACCTGCCACAAGGCCCAAGCCCAACAATCAGGGGACCCCATGTCCCTACCTTGGTCCGACCACTCCTTAGTTCCCCTATTTTGGGTAACAAAGGTTGTACGGGGAGCACAACCATCCAACATAATGTGGGACCGGAAGTGGTGCAATTTACCAATGGATGAATGGAAAACATCCCTGGAGGCAGCCAAGCCATCGCTAGATACTGACATTGAGGAGGCCAATGCCAACTTCAATAGGTGGATCCAGGAAACACTTGATAGGGCTCTCCCCAAGGTTATCGTTCAAAAACATAATAGAAAAAATGCAGCCCCTTGGTATAGCCCCCAACGGAGACTACTAAAGCAATCTTGCCGCAAGTTGGAAAGGCTATGGAGACTCGACCCCTCGCAAGAAACAAAAGAAACCTATAGGAAGGCGATCAGGAGCTATAAAACCGAGATTAAAACGACCCAGGCAAACTTCTATGAGTCCAAAATAAGTACCACAGCGAATTCCCCTAAAGAGATCTTCCGAATAGCAAAGTCCCTTATCACCCCTCCACAAACTTCTTCCTCAAAGGAAGGGGCTCTTGAATGCTGTAATCAATTGGCGGTGTTCTTTAAAGAGAAAATACAAGCTATATACACCGCTTTCCCTTCCAAGCAGGTTGACTTGGGGGACAATATCACCACAGATCTAGCTCATGTACCAGTGCTCGATCAATTACATCTTCTGGACGCAGAGATGCTTGACAAAATTGTCAGCTCCGCCCCAACAGCTTAGGGCAGCTACCAAGGCTGTTCAGTCTACCATTATAGAGGTCCTAAATCTCTCCATCTCCACGTGCACAGTCCCTCTTATGTGGAAATGTGCTATGGTTAAAGCATTAATAAAAAAACCTAGCTTAGATCCATCCATATTCTCGAACTACTGCCCAATTTCTCTCCTGCAATGGCTCAGTAAGCCGTTGGAGAAACACGTAAATAATATTCTTGCCAACCACCTCGGATCCAACAAACTGCTGGACGACACTCAAACCGGCTTCCGCCCAAACCATGGAACAGAGACTGCGCTATTGTTGGTAACTGAAGAGGCAAGGAGGCTGGTGGATGAGGGAGGAAGGGCTGCCATCATTCTTCTAGATTTTAGTGCAGCGTTCGACACGGTCAACCATTCCATCTTGGTCAACCGACTCAAGAGTAACGGGGTGTCGGGCGCTGCACTGGATTGGCTCACCTCCTTCCTCAGCAACCGCTGCTTCCAAGTCTTCGAGGGAGATGTGGTCTCCTCCAGTCTGTCCTTGGAATGCGGGGTACCACAGGGCTCGGCCTTAAGTCCAATGCTCTTTAATGTTTACATGAAGCCATTGGCAGCCGTCATCCATCCATTTGGCATTAAGATCGTCAGCTATGCAGACGACACCCAGTTAGTGGTATCTCTGTGCCACGACAAGGGATCGTCTGGCATGCTGGCCCCCTGCCTTGAAGCAGTGGCCAGGTGGATGGAGGACTCCTATCTCCGCCTCAATGGAGATAAGACGGAGATCATGTTACTGGGCAACTCTTCTCCCACACTCTCCATCCCCGCGTGGCCCTCATGCCTAGGCCCAGTGCCACCACCTAAGCCACACATAAAAACTTCGGTCACCAGGCTACAGTCCTATCATCAACCTGTTATGGGTTGCTGAGGATGTTACGCAAAGTTCTCCCTCTACTTCCATTCGATGCCCACAGAATTATGGTCCAGGCCCTGATATTATCTCGGCTGGACTACGGAAATGTCCTGTACTTGGGAGCCCCACTGACCACAATAAACAAACTACAGGTGGTTCAGAATAGTGCAGCAAGACTGCTCCTACAGGTTCCTAGGAGACAATCTGCAAGGCTAGCGCTCCGTCAGCTGTACTGGCTACCTATGGCCGCCAGGATACAGTTCAAGGCGATGTGCATAGCCCATAAAGCTATGTGGAAATCTGGTCCAGCCATTCTTCACCCTATGCTGTCGCCCTATGTACCATCAAGATCTCTCCGCTCCAGTAACCATTTTCTGGCTACTACAAGGAAAATTAAGAAATCAAGATGGGGAGGTTGTTCTTTCTCATATACGGCGGCCAGATTATGGAACTCACTCCCTCAGTCAGTAAGAGAGATCCGTAGTCTGACGACTTTCCGCAAACTTTTGAAGACACATCTATTCGACTGGTAGTTTCAGTTGAGACTTTTGTCTGTGGCGTTATTGGTTCCTGAAGCGCTACAAGGCCTCCGGGTAGTTTAGGCGCTATATAAATATTTTTTTATAATAATTTTAATAATAATATATGTTACTCTTCCCAGCAAAGCAGAAATTGATTTTCAACTCCCACTAATACTTCTTTGAAAGCTCTGAGGAGGTGTTTTTAAAGCACAATTCCAACATAGGCTGCAAGTTTAATTTTTATTGAAGAACTAATTTCTCTCAACTTCCACCTTAGTCTCTCCAAGGTACCTCCATTAATCACTTCAAACTTCAGGTTGTGGATGCTGGAGCTACCATTGTTTCTGCTGTAGTATTTGGCTCTATATCTGAATAGATTTGTTGATTTCATTATGGCCAAATAGATTTCATGTGTAGAACATTATTGTCAGGTCTGTTGACTCAATGCTCCGTTGTTTTGCTTTTTATATCCTCATTGATTGATACAGGTACAAGGAAGAGGGACTTGGACGTGGAGGTAATGACCTGATTACTTACCAGTAGACTTCCTTCTCACCCCAGTCCTACATCCCTTCCTCTGTGTAAGAGACAGGCATTGTGACTGGCTTTTTAAAATGGATCCCGTTTTATAGGAATTATTCTGGGAAGTTGATTCTCTTGTCTCTCACATATATATGAGGAAGGAGTTAATAAAAAAAGAAACACGTATACAGATAGAGGTTTATTTTTAGTGATTTAGGGCTTAGAGGTGCCTGTCTCCATGAACTAGTCATGTCATAGATTAGGACAGGGATGAGGAAAGGTAGGAGTCAGTGTATTGATGAATATGGCAAGTTGTCGGTTCCTTGTCACAACTCACCCCTCCTCCCACTACTAGGACAATCTCTTCTTTTATCACCTTCAAAAGAGACCTCAAAATCTTTATCTTCCAAAACGACTTCAAAGTGAAAAAAAAAATCTCTTTCATGATTTCCCAATCTGAACATGGACAAAAGGTCTGGACTTTCTGTTTAGAAGACTGTTTTGCAGTCCATCTACTTAAAGCCTGAAATGACCATCTACTCTGAAATGTCTTCCTATAACAACTGTCCTGTACAGTGGTGGCCCATAATATGCAGCTGTGGTGAAACAGGCACACATACTCTCTTCTATACACACACATACTGACACCCATCCACATTTTCACTCACTCAAACGTACACACATACACCCACCATTAACATAAAACACGCACCCAATCTCAGCATGTACGCACCCGTGCAGATAGATTCATAAGTACACACTTGCATTCAGCATTCATTAGGCGCAACCTGCTGGAGCGGTGACATTGGATGGCAGGAGAAAGAACCAGAAGCCTTGGTTGTTTACTGGAGGCTTTGGGTGAAAAAGGGATGGAAGGAAGATCTTTCCACCTCTTCTAATTAACTGATCTTGTCGTGGGTCAGCCAGTGAGAGTAGGGCCTTCCTTACCTCGTCACAGAGGTGTTGCTGACCCCACCCCACTCTGTGACAAGAGTCACTGATGTACAATTGGCCCTGGGCACTTCAGGGCTTAAAACTGAAGCACCCCATGCTGAGTCTATCAGTGACGCTCCACCTCATCATGATCAGGGAGTTCACAGAAGACTTTGCCTGGCTGTGAAATCTTCAGCCCAGCCCAGCACATTCCAGATCCGGTAGTCAGCCATCTGCACATTTGGCACATGTACAGCGTCTGGCTGCCAGACCCAAACATGATGAGTGTCTGTCAGGCTGAACTTTGGTTAGCCTGACACTCTTCATGCAATGGTAAGTGGTGGAGGAAAGGGGCCCTTCCACCCTTAACAACGGGCTACTTCTAGTCCTGTATGGACGTTATTGTTTTGGAATTTCAATTATGTATTTCATAAACTAATATTTTTGCACAGCACTGTAGTGCCCTGGTGAGCCTGGTTCACTCAATGTAAAATCCATAAAGAAACACAACTTTGTGTGGACAGATCTTGAGTAAGGCATACCCAAGCCAAACACAAAGAGGAGGTCCATTTGTTCTGCTCCAATTGCTGCCTCTATTATTTCTTGGTGTTTTGTCAATTGTCTTGCCCACATTGCGTTCTACTTATTATAATATGTTTTCTGTGCTTACATTGCCTGAATTTAGTTTATTGCTTTGTTTCCTCCACCACTTGATTCCCGTCGCCCCCCCGACATCCTCCCAGACCCTACTAATTGGAGGTTGCAACACAACCTCATTGAGCAGGTCCCCGTGTTCTGCTCCCTTTGCTGCCTCTATTGGTTTGCCTCAATTGTTCGTTGGTATTTTGTTAATTATTTTGCCCACGTTGTGCTCTACTTGTTATATTTAGTTGTTTTTTTGTGCTTACATTGCCTGGCTTGTGTATTGCTTTGTTTGTTTCCCAACGCTACCTCATCAATTACCACTGGCCCAACACCCCTAGAAGTCATTTTACTTCTGCCATTGTCAGGAGGAAATTTCCAACCTTTCCCCAGGAGTAAATGTCCAATCTTTCTCAATGTTGGAAAAGATTGGAGAAGATCTGCCAAAAAACTTGAAACATGCAATTTAGTAGGTTTGTAAAGACTCTAAAGCTCAGTCTAACCCTGTAACATTCCATGGCCCTACCTCCAGGCCTAGTATGTAGATCTGCGGAAAGATGTCAAAATAAGGACATTGCTAGAATTCAAACCCACCTATAGTAGGAGCCCTGGAATAATCAGGAAGGCTAATATCAGAGCTTTTATATAATGAAATTGCTGCCATAATTTTGCAGCTGAACTATGTGGCACTAAATTCCACACCCCTGTTGATGCCAATGAAGATCTACCTGGACAGGCTAAATGAGAGGGACTGTTTCCCTCTCTACTAACCCTGCAAAAGGAAATGCTTACAGTTCAGTCAAACATCTTGATCCTCACTCCAGGCTTGGATTTCCACAAAGGAAACTTGGCACACACCTTTGAGTAAGCATCAGGTAGGGATATCAAATTAGATAATGTTGGGTCTGTCCTATCCCCATCACCCTTCTTGACAATAGGTACTCTTACAGCCTGCCTCCAAGATGGGGGAGGCCGACTTTATGTAAGGATAGAATTTGTCACCAAACATAAAACATTTACATACTATTCCAAATTGGATTTAAGAAGGCCAACTGCACCATGAAGTGGAATGGCACTCTGCTGGGTTTTTCACAAGCTTGGACTTCTCATTATTTTGGCTATTACAGAAATGTCAAGGATGGAACACAACCTTCATTGCAGCTTCTTTCCTTAAGGGCAGAGTGACCTTGTGATGCATACCTGCTGCTTAAGTAATCATATCTTGCCTCTTTCAAGAAGCCAGGAGTAGAAGGTTTTGGGAACTGAATGTTGGCAGTTCACACCAACCACCAGAAGCCTCTATCAATCTTACTTCTCACAGTCAACTTAATCTTCTAGGAAGCCCACCTCTGAAATGAAAATTCATCCAATCACATAAGCCTGTGTAAGCAAAAGAGAATGTCAATTGGACAAATATTCCCTCCTGTAAAACCTCATCAGAGATCTCAATGAACCATTGCTTGGACAAGTGCAGTGCCAGCAAGGGTTTCCTCGAAGTCCGTCTAGAAGGGTCCTTAAACTTTAACTTTGCAACCGCGACTTTCCCATAGAGTTTTAGAGAGCACGAGGTCATGTTTCCTCATTGCACCTATCCTCAGTGGGTCTCCTGTGTCATCACCTTGGGTGGTTCTTGGGATCCAGCATTTCTACGTGCACTAGGCACTGTGTCTAGTCAAGTCGTGATTGTTATACCACTATTTTAGTATATGGTTCGGTCTCCCCCTGGAGCCTGCTGTGTATTGTGCTACTTACAACTGTTCTATTGATCCAGTATTGTGTGCTTTGTGTTCTATCCTCGTCTAGAGGGTAGTAGGGAGTGTTATATTAATAAATATATATTTTTATATAACTACTTTGTGGTTCTCCTTCATTTAGTCATTCAGGAGGTGATATTCTGGAAAAACAAGCTGCTTTACATTCCTTCAAGATTAAGCCTGAAGGCTTCTCTCCATAGCTACCACTAGGAGAGCTTTCATAAAGGTTATCTTTGACCTCATACATCATTAAGGTTGTGTGGATTGTTACAAGGTGCCCACTTTAACTAGTGGACAGCATATACCAAGCCACCTTCTTACATTAGTGTGCAGCGGTTGGGATTCAAGCTTGCTATTGTTTTACCAGATAAATCACATTGAGTGATTAACTGAAAACCCCAAAAAGTATTAGGCACATATATTATTTCAAGATTAGATTAAGTAAGTTCTACTAAACTTGGAGTTGGGTAAGTCAAGGGTCTAGCACACCCTTTCTCAAACTCCAGAGAGTTTAGTCTCCACTAGGTTAGGTAGGTACCTACACCACATAACACTAGTATGTCTTCAAGAAGAGAAGCCAGTGGCTCTCTTCCAACTAGGTACAATGGCCTCTCATTCCAGGAATTGAAAGCCATGTGTGTGTCTAGGAAGTTGAGGAGCGGGAGAAATGCAAACACCCAAAGTCTCATTGAGGTGATACTATTGGATGATCCTAGAAAGACCCCAGGGTCTGATGAGGTAGAAACAGTGGGTGGCGCAGGGAATGAGGAGAGGCCAGGAAGTGAGACCTGCTTTGACCTGGACTCAAACCCTGACCAGGGGGATCAAGATGATTTCAACCTGGACAACTTAAATCTTCCTTAAGGTGGGGGAGAAGGCCCCAGTGACCCTCTCTTTCCTCTACCAGGAAAAGTACAGAGTTTGCCTAGGAGATCTAGATCTCCCTCTGTAGAATCTCGACACTCAGGAACTTCTGTAGGGACTTCAATATCCAATAAGAGAGATAACTCTTATGATAGACAGTGCCAATTTCTAGAGCTTGAGAAAGAACAGTTGGCCCTAGACAGGGAATCCCTAGAGCTCCAGAGGGCTACAAAGAGATTCGGACTAGAGTCCCATGGTGGCAGCAACAGTGTCCCTAGGATTTAGGAGTATACTTATGGTCATAGGAACCTGAGCAAGATAGTCCCTCCCTACCATGGTGGGGATGACATCCACAAATGGATAACTGCCTTGGAGAGGGCCTGTAAGGTACAGAAGGACCCGCAAGAGCAGCGGGCAGCAATCTTGTGGCTCTCCTTTGCTGACAAAGGTAGATATAATCTCCTCTTTGTTAGAGAAGAGGATGCTGACAATTATTAATTTCTGAAGAGTGCTCTCATTGATGGGTTTGGCTTAACCACTGAGCAATACAGGATTAAGTTCAGAGACACCCAGAAGGCACAGACACAGGACTGGGTTGACTTTGTAGATTGTGCTACTAAGGCTCTGGAAGGCTGGTTACTTGGCAGAAAAGTGAATGATCTCAAGGGATTATACAAGTTGATTATGAGGGAGCAGATCCTTAATAATTTCCAAAACCAGTTGTTGCATCAGTACCTGGTTGACTCTGATCTGACTTTTCCCCAAGAATTGGGAAAAAAGGCAGATAGGTGGGTCAGAACCAGGGTGAAGAAGAAAAGTCAGAACCAAGGTGGTGACCAAAAGTAACCTGATTCTAAAGCAGCAGATAAGGGTGAGGAGAAGGGTAAAGACCAGAAGTATTCTTCATGGCCCCAAAAACCTGCATCTGAGGGTGGGTCACAATCCAACAAGGGAAGAGGCAGAAAGAAGCCTTGGTGTTTCCTTTGTAAGGAAAAGACACATTGGCCTAGGGATGCCAATTGTGCCAAAGCCAAAGATCCTCCTACCAACACCACCTCACCCAAGGCAACTATTCCCCCTAGTGCAGCTACAAGTGGTGGTACTGCAAACAAAGGATTAGTAGGGTTGTCCCTGGAATCTGAGATGGGTTCTGGCCTAGTCAGAACTCCAGCTCAGGATGTTCATGTCTGTGATGGAGGCATGGATGTTGTCTCCCTATTTGTCAGTCCCAGTAATCTGGGCAAGTACAGACAACAGCCTTTCATCAATGGTAAACAGGCCATGGCATATAGGGTCACAGGAGCAAGTGTCACAATGTTATGTTATGATACAATGTTTTTGTATAGTGCAAATCACCACTGGTCTCAAAGCGCTTTCACAGAAAAAGTACATAACCTGCTATAGTCCAAGACGCCATTCCGCCATCAAACCCCATTAGGGTATTGATGTTATCTTTTTAAACAAATGAGTCTTTAGATTCTTTCTAAAAGAAAGTAATATCGAGTATCCCTGCAAGGTTGCAGGCAGCTCGTTCCAGATTTGCGGAAGGAGTACCGACAGAGCTCTGCCACCTTTAGATTTGAGCTTAAATCTAGGTTGGATCAATTTGCAGGCTTTGCCAGAGCGCAGAGCTCTACCTGGAATGTACTTCCTCAAGCTCTCTTTGATATAATTAGGAGCCTTTCCAAAAATGGCTTTTTGGGCCATACAAAGACATTTGAACTGCACTCTAAATTTAATAGGCAGCCAGTGCAGTTTCAAAAGAAGGGGGGTCGCATGAGAGCTCCTCAGCAGGGAATAGATCAACCTAGCCGCATCATTCTGCACAACCTGCAGTTTCCTCAGGAGTTTCTGCGGGAGGCCTAGATACAGAGCGTTACCATAGTCCAGCCGAGAGATGACAGTGGTGGATACTATGGATTGCAATGTAGAGGCAGACAGAATGGGTACCAGCTTCCGGAGTTGCCTGAGCAATCCCACGCAGGAACCTACCACCGCCGAGACTTGGGGGGCCATAGATAGATCTGCGTCAATCTTCAGGCCTAGACTTTTTACCACTCTTCCGGGAGTTGGCGTTATCCCTGATTCTGAAGGCCAGAACAGCTCACACCAAGGATTTTCTTGATTGGTACAATGGTGACTAAGGGTCTTGTGAGCCCTGACCAGATCATACTTGGGGAAATGTACCAGGTGACCAATGATAGCAATGTCAGGACAGACCATTCCTTGGCAGTTGTTAATTTCAGCAGGGGAGGGGTAACTCGCCCTAAGTAGGTTGTGGTTAGCTCAGACCTCACTGTGGAATGCTTATTGGGCAATGATTTGGAAACTTCAGCCAGAGCTGAGGTAGAACTCAGCACACATTAAGCAATGTTGGGCATCTCTGCAGATGTGTTTGCTGTGAACAGGTCACAGGCAATAATGTCTTCCACTGAACAGGCCCTGGATCCTGGAAAAATGGACCATGTGCCTTCCACGAGAAGGAGCAGAAGGAGCAAGGCAGTGTCTTCTCCGCAGACTCAGCATGAGGATCAGTCTCCCAAGGAAGATGATCCAAGTCCCTGTGAAGGAACTGTCTCAGATGAACTTGAACCTGATTAGTTCTTGGGGACAGGGGGCACTTCCAGGGCATAGCTGAGTCAGGAGCAGCACAGCTGTCCCTCTCTTGAACGCCTCAGACAGCAAGCTGCTGCTGAGGCTGCTGGGAGTGCCAGTGGGTCCCACAGGATCTACTGGGATGAAGGACTCATTTACTCAGGGGGTAGAGACACCAAGCCTGATGCTATACCTCTGAGGTTTAGGAGCTTCCTACTGACACTGGCACATGACATCCCATTAGCAGGACACTTAGGCCAAAGTAATACCTGGTAAAGGCTTGTCTCTCACTTTCACTGGCCTCACGTGTCAGAGGACACAAAGGAGTTTTGTCGCTCCTGTACCACCTGTCAAGCCAGTGGTAAGGCAGGTGGTACTACAAAACCGCCCCTGATACCACTTTTTGTGGTGGGGGTTTCCTTTGAGAGGGGATTGACATTGTTGGTCCCATGGATCCTCCAATTGCATCTGGGCACAGTTTCATACTAGTGGTGGTGGACCATGCCACTGGGTATCCATAAGCAATACCCCTTAGAACCACCACTGTTCCTGTGGTGGACAGGGCCCTCCACGGGATTTTTTCCAGAGTAGGTTTCCCTAATGAGGTTTTAACTGACAGGGGTGCAAACTACATGTCAAGTTACATAAGTGCTATGTGGAAGGAGTGTGGAGTTCACCACACCCTATCACCTACAATGCAAAGGGTTAGTTGAGAGATTCAACAAAACCCTGAAAGGCATGATCTTGGGCCTCCCAGAAAAGCTTAGGCGAAAAAGGGATCTCCTGTTACCCTACCTTGTCTTTGCTTACAGAGAGGTTCCTCAGAAGGGGTTTGATTACAGCCCTATTGAACTTCTGTTTGGACATCCAGTTACGGGTCCCTTGTGTCTAGTGAAAGAGGGGTGGGAGTTACCTCTCAAACCACCTAAACAAGACATAGTGGACCACGTACTTGGTCTCTGCTCCAGGATGGCTGAATACATGAAGAAGGCATTAAAAAACCTTGAGGCTAGCCAAGAATTACAGAAAGCTTGGCATGACCAAAAGTCTGGTCTGACTGTATACCAGTCAGGACAGAAGGTGTGGGTGTAGGAGCCTTTGGCTCCTTTTTTCTTTTTTTTTTTTGCAGAGTTTTATATAGCGCGAACTAGAACCGAACCGAATCAGTTATCAGAGCGCTTTACATAGCACCAGTTACATGAGGACACACTTTCATTTTTTAATTTTTTTTTTTTTTTTTTTTTTAGGCATGGGGAGATTAAGTGATTTGCCCAGAATCACAGGGGGTTTTTGGCGTCGTTACCGAGACTCGAACCCAGATCCCCAGGTCCGAGGTCGAGCGCCTTAGCCGTTAGGCCAACCCCTCTCCCCTCTCCTGCATCACTCCAGGAAAAATGGAGTGGACCACATACCATACTTGTGCAGAAGAGAGAGGTTACCTACTTGGTGGACTTTGGAACTCCCAGGAGCCCCCACAAGGTGCTCCATGTGAAAAGGCTCAATCCATATGTTGACAGTTCAGACATGGGCTTTCTCGTGGCTACTGATGTACATGTATTTATATAGCGCAAATCACTGACACGGTATCTAAGCGCTTGCTTAGGGAACCCGTCCTGGTATTCCCCTGTGAGATACCCCGGCAGGGTGTCCACAAGGTGAAAGCCAGGCATCCCGCCGCGAGGGGCCGTAGTGGAGATTAAGCAAGCTATTGCCCAGAGTCGCAGAGTGTGACCCCGTGAGTCGAGTAGGCACCGGAGCAAGAATTGTCGAGTCCGTGGGATTTTTGAGTCCGAGACCTGCCGAGGTGGGGAATCGAACCCTGGTCCACGGTCGATCTCAGCTTCCGGGTCTGCCGCCTCTAACCACTGAGCCACGCTTCTCCAAGCTTCTGGAAAATGTGTGCACATACAGCTGACGAAGCATATTGATCACTTTGACTCCCTTAACAAACACCAATCAGGTTTCCGTGCAGGCGATAGCACGGAATCAGCCATGACACACATAATTGACGATGCGCTGCAAATACTTGATCAAAATGGATCTTGTTTACTCATCCTACTAGACCTCTCCTCTGCCTTTGATACGGTCGAGCATGAGAACCTGTTAGACCCCCTGAAACACAGAATGGGTATATCAGGGGCAGTGCTAAGTTGGTTTACTTCATTTTGCCAAAATCGGACACAACAATTCAAAGTCAATAACACCCTGTCCAGCCCCCCGTCCCAGTATCTTTGCGAGTCCCGCAAGGGTCCGCACTATCCCCAACATTGTTTAATCTCTTCTTTGAACCTCTCACCGAAATTTTACAAACCTCTAACGTGCAATATCACATGTATGCAGACGACACACAACTATACCTCAAGAGCCACACCCTAGAGCAGAGTTCTTCAATCTGTGGGGCGCGCCCCCCTGGGGGGGGGGGGCGCGACACCATCCCAGGGGGGGCAGCACTCCACTCCAATCTTCCCTTTGTTTGGAGAACTCTGTAATGGCTGGAGGGGGGTGCGAGGTGAAATTGATGGAGCACTACGCGCCCGTTATTTCATCTGGGTAATTCTCCCAGGAGGGGGTTAATTCACGGAGTTGACAGCTTCAGCTGCAGTGCAGGCAAGGAGTCTCCTCTGCTAAAAACGAAAGCAAACAAACAGACACGCTTTCAGTTTTAGCAGAGGAGACCCCTTGCCTCCCACTGCAGCTGAAGCTGTCAACTCTGTGAATTAACCCCCTCCTGGGAGAGTTAGCTCTTCCCAGAAAGGACCAAAGTTTCCAGAGAAGTTTTAAGGCAATGGCAAAGTGGGCTTTGGCCCAGGGCCTCAGCCTTTCAAAGGGGCTGGGAGAGAAGGGGGGGGGGGGGGGGGGAGTGAAAGAGCCAGCTCTGTTCTACAGAGTCTTGCCCTCATGACCTTGTGTAATTTTTAAACACAATGTTGTAAATAGTGTTTTTTATCATTCATATTTAATGTGTATTACAGACATTTTGCAGACAAAATGTGTTATACAAGGAAGCCATAGTTGCTGCTTTTTCATTTTATGCAACTAACATCCATTGACAAAGCCTATTTTCATGGATTGTTGTAGGTCTAATGTTACTGGATGCAATGATAGAAACAGCAAAATACCAGTTGCTGCACATTATGCTCAGTACATATTTTTAGCTTCAGTGTTTTAAGACACGCCCTTAATTACATCAGACAGGCCCCTTGGAGGGACCCCCAGGTTATTCATCGCACTTAAAGCCTTGGAAACACCACCATGTCACAGTGACCTGAGGTCCTGGCACTGTGTATCATGCATGGCTCAAGTTTTCAGATTGCCTATGTAAAGGGGCATAGTGAACCCCCCCCCCCCCCACCCCACCCCTTGCTTTAGGAACTACAGCAGGGGCTAAGTTCTTGATGGGCCTCTTCTGTCTGCAACTCTACAGACAAAGGCTTAGCTCATAACTAATGTGAAAAGGGGGAGAGTGAATAAGTGAAGGAATGGGTGGATAGCTGGATGGATTAGTGAAAGTATGAATGGATGAGTGAAGGGGTGAATGGAAGGACGAGGGAAAGGATGGATAGATGAGTGAAGGAGTGGAAGGATGGATGAGAGAAAGGGTAAATAAATAGATGCATGGGTGGAATGGTGGATGTATGGGTGGAATGGTGAGTGGAATGGTGGATGTATGGGTGAAATGGTGGATGTAAGGGTAAAACGGTGGATGGATGAGTGAAAGGATGGATAGATGAGTGAAAGGGTGGATGGATAATGAGTGAAAGGGTGAATGGATAATGAGAGAAAGGATGGATGGATAATGAGAGACAGGATGGATGGATAATGAGAGAAAGGATGGATGGATAATGAGAGAAAGGATGGATGGATAATGAGACAAAGGATGGATTGATAATGAGAGAAAGGATGGGTGGATGCATGAGTGGAAGGATGGATGAGAGTAAATAGATGTATGTATGGGTGGAAGGGTAGATGGATGGGTCAAAGGGTGGATGGATCAGTGAAAGGGTGGATGGATCAGTGAAAAGGTGGATGGATCAGTGAAATGGATGGATCAATGAAAGGGTGGATGATGGACGAGTCAATGGGTGGATGGATGAGAGAAATTATGGATGGATTGATGTATTGATAAGTGAAAGAGTGAATGAATGAATAGATGGATGGATGAGTGAAAGGGTGGATGTAAGGACGGATGAGTGAGAGAGGAGGGTAGATGGACAAAAGGACAGATAGAAGAGTGAAAGGGTGGACGAGTGGTCAATGGATGGATTCATGAGTGGATGAGTAAATGGATGAGTGGATAGGTGAAGGGTGGATAGAAGGATGGGTGGCTAAGTGAAAGGGGAATGGAGAGGGAAAGGGTAGATGGGTAGATGGATGAGTGAAAACATGGATGAATGATTGGCAGAATGGATGGGCAAATGTGTTCATGGATGAGTGAAAAGAAGAACATAAATAATGCATACATGAGTGAAAGGGAGGGTGCAGGAAGAAAGGATGGATGGATGAATGAGTAAAAGGTTGAATGGGTGGACAGTTGAGTGACTGGGTGGATGGATGAGTAAGTGAAAGGATGGCTGGATGGGTGAAAGGGTAAATGGTTGGATGGATGAGTGGATGGATGGGTGGAAGGGTGGATGGATTAGTGAAAGGATGGATTGGGTGAAAGGATGGATGGATGATGGATGGATGAGTGAAAGGGTGGATGGAGGGTTGGATGAGTGAAATGATGGATAGGAGGATAGATGGATAGGTTTGCAAATGGTTGAAAAGGTTTGGATATGGATGGGACACAGATGGAAGGACAGAATGAATGGTGAAAGAATTAATAGATGACAAAATGTACATGATTAATGGGGAGGGTTGTGATGACTTACTTTGCTTTCTTGGTGCCATAAGAGCTGTAGTTCAGAGTGGGAGGTATTTAAATTATCTGGCTACTCCCTTGCCTATGTGTTACTATTCTGTATTATATGTGTGCTCATGTGTGGGATCTATACATCATGCATATGACATTTTGCGTGACATCCAACTGCTACTTGAATGCAAAGCCCCCATAAGCAAAGTCAGGTTTCATATTTTAAGATCCACTTAATGAAACACCCATAATGTGTTCCCTATAGTGGGTTCATCACAGCAATCCTCCCTTTAGTTCACTTATGCATGGTGCTTTACATCTTACAATTTATTTATTAATTTATTTATTAAGGAGTTTGCCAGATTGGGTTCTCAGCACTTGCGGTATTAAAGACTAAGTACCATTCAAGAATAGATGTGGAGCACAAGCTGAGGATGGCAGTAGCAAAAATCCACCCACAGATTGATAGTCTAAATGTGGCTAAACACCGTCACAGCCGTCACATTCATGTTGGTGGTGTTATTATTAATCTATGTCCTGTGTAAAACAAAGCATCCTAGTAAAAAGAATTTGCGCACAATTTATCTTGGAAAATTATGTTTTGGGCTGTGTAATACGCCTGTCATTTCATCACACACACTCTTATTGTGTTGAACATTATTTGCCGGATATGGCCTGTAATATGTGCGTGACAGTGGATCATGTAGTGTACCAGATTCCAGAAATTTCTGTCAGGTGGTGGGGGGGGGTGTAATAAATAATTGGTGGAGGGTCTAAGAGGAAAAGTATATTTAAAGACCAGTGAGACAGACTAAACCCCCATTCACAATATGTCAAAACAACAAAGACTGTCACTGGTCTGTTATTATAACAAAGGCGAAGAAAAAGCTCTGTGTGAACCTGTAAAGTGTATACAACAAAAAGGAAAATAATCCCATCAGCCCCCCAAATGGCAGAGCATCATCATCTGGGATTACTACAGAGATGGTCCGGATAAGGAGACACACACCTGTTGGTATTGTATGCTTCTTCAGTCAAGTGGAAAATTCCCTTTGGGGCACCTTATTAAAGTGACAAACATTCAATACAAAATTAAAACCAAAAACATATAGACTAATAAATACTGTACTTATGAGGCAAAACACAAATGAAATTATGAAAAGATCTGGACAATTTATTACACAATGCAATGTTTAAAAACAATAATTAAACAATAATTAAAAATAATCAAGCCAGTGGGCTGGAGGTCGACACACGGGACGCCGATTTTGCCATTACTTTGATGGTATCCGAAGCACATTAATTACGGAACCACCGCGACCTAGTAGCAGTTTCCTGCACTAACATATACTGTCTCACGTTTACCGTGTGCCGTTCTGAAGATTTTTTACAGTACATGAATTTTAATTGGATATCTACTTCGGTGCCCAGCAGATGTATTGTTGAGACTGTTCTGGTTCACCTCATCATATGGTGTCACCTAGTATTTAGCAAGATTGCAGTTCCTGAGAAGTTTTTTCACTCGCTGGACGAGAGAGTGTGTTTTTTAGCATAGGAGGTACTTACCCCATGTGTTTACGCTTCAATAGAAGCCTCTGAGAATTGTTGGGAAGACATTTCATGTAACCCTGATGAAGGTGGTTTAATCATGTGATCCACCGAAACACGTCGCATTAACAAAAAGGAGGATTGTGTTTCAACTATTTAGAAAATAATTTTGACACTCTGTTGAATTTAATTTTCTGTATTTATCTCCTTTTTCATTGATAGGAATTTATAGTTTCCTTATTTTTAATGTCCTTCCCTCTTTTTAATTATTGTTGAATTATTGTTTTTAAACATTGCATTGTGTAATAAATTGTCCAGATCTTTTCATAATTTCATTTGTGTTTTGCCTCATAAGTACAGTATTTATTAGTCTATATGTTTTTGGTTTTAATTTTGTATTGAATGTTTGTCACTTTAATAAGGTGCCCCAAAGGGAATTTTCCACTTGACTGAATAGTCTCTTTGGTACCCCATCCCTTTGGCTGTGGGGTCCCTCTCTCTTTTATTAGAGGGTATTGTATGCTTCTCCAAAAAGAAGGAACCACCAGTGATGGATCATACCAAAAGCCAATCGTGATTATAGTGGTGTGGGATGCCAATTGCAGTGAAAAAGTGTAAAGACAAATCAAAAGTGCAGTTTAAAATTGGCTACCATGACATAAGGGAAAACTTTATTGGGGGGATATCATGGTGTCAATATTAAAAATGAGTGTATGACAGTTTGAAATTATAACTGTGATGGAGCAAGAATTCGCACGTATAGCGCCTTGCTTGAATTCATGAACCTCGACTAACGTTAATAATATAACCAACATGTTTGTCTTACTAATGTTCCCTTTATTCTGACATCGGGGTTTCCCAGTGAAGCTTGCCTATGTGTTTACTAATAATACGCTTGCATATTAAAATGGCTGCTCCTACGCGGGAATTTCTTCTGCGCATGCGTCGGTCACACCCATGTGATGTGACGTACTCGCAGCTCTGGTGGGAAACCTTTTGCACTTGGGCAGTAGAACTAAGATGGTTGCTTTGTGTTCTCACATGCCTGAAGCTTGCAGCGATGCTTGTGCTATGCTGTTTGTTTTGCAATAACCCTTAAGGTTATAGTCATTATAAAATAATGGGAGTAGTATAAGGATTCATGGTATACAGTGCATTCATTTTTTCTGTGTTTTAAAACTGTTTCTATTTACTTTTCATGTATCGTAAACCTTGGGCATGAGGGACGGGAATACTCCATGTTGAACAGCCTTTCTGCGCATGACAGTCTTCAGCCAGAGGATGAACTCTGTGACATTGAACACGAGCCAACACAGAGGTCCCAGCCAAGATATGCCTGGGAAGAGGCACCTTCGCCTAGTAGAAGGAGCTGAAATGTACTAAATGTATCACAATGTATAATTTAATAGATTCACCATTGTTACGTGTAAAAGACATGTCATGGGAACCCAAGATCCGATGGGCGGGTATGTAAGATTCAAATGAGGGGCTTGAGAAAGTCAAATCCTAGGAGGTGTGATGACCTGTCCTTTCGTTTGTCCAATTGAAATTGGGGATCCTTACACTTGCAACATTTGGGGGGTGGAACACTGACCCGAAAACAGTATAACTAGCCAAGGTTTAGCTAGAGAATGTGTCCGACTAGTCCGAATAGCTGACCTGTCACTGACTCAATGCACTCAATAGCTGATCAAGAAACAGAGGTGCTGCGGAGCACTCTGTCAGACAGACTCACAGACCCATTCGGGGTTTTGAGAACCTTAAGTGCTGGCGAAGCACTTTGCTGGGGAATTCGAGAACCCAATCGGGGTTTTGACTGATAGCTGCAGAGAGGGTGCAGCGCAGGCGTTGCAACTGAAACTGCGGGTGCTTGTCTTACCTTGGTGATCCTGTCCTGATCCTAATCTGGTTTTCCTGTCCGGAGTTTCCATTCTGCACCTGCTGGCCTACTGGCGACTGAATTCCTTGGGGTTTCACCTGTCCTTACTGACCCGTGGCCAGTGTTGGTCTACACACCGTTCTAGGTAAATATGCATCTGTGAGGGAAACACACTTACGTCCTTTCTTTGCTTCCTGAAACTGCTAAAAGTCTTATTTGCGCATTGTTCCTTTTCTTACCCTCCCTGTGCTGACCAATAATAAAGTTCTGCATTTTGGTTTGTTTACTAGCATGTTCCATTCTTCCCCATCCCTTTAAGAAAATCCTGACATACAGTCTTGAAAATAGGTGTTCCTTTTCTTTACCCATCCTTTAGTCAATTTAAAGCGGTTACACTGAATTATTAGCGTGTTCCATTTTTCCTTTTCCTATAGTCACATGGTTATTCCTAAATCCTCTAGTCTTCGAGGAGTATTCAACTGTGATATTATAGCATGTTCCTTATTTTTCCCGTCCTTTAGACAATCCATACCAAGTCTAATTTCTGAAATTTCTTATTAGCATGTTCCCTGTTTAACCTTACCTTTAGAGTTATAAATGGTTGGCATAATCTATTTCCTGCATGGTTACACGATTTTCATGATCTTGGTTATAGATAGTTTACTCACTGTGAATTTTATGCTTTCTCATCTTGACGAGAACTAGATAAAGGTTTTCAAAACTTCTTGAGTCTGTGGTTATTATAAAGAGTGCAAATATTATAAATGTTATTGTATTTGGTGACTGCTTATCTTTTACAGCTAGCTCCCTGATCCATTGTGATCATAGGTACCCGTGAGAAGGATCGGTAAGTCGGGTACATTGGTAATAAATAGGAAGGAACTGGGTTACTGGTAGTAGAGTGTAGGTTACCCGATTAATAAATATGGTAAATTGAAATTGATGGGCCCAAGTGTGCATATGGTAAAATTGTTGGTCGGGTAACCTGCGCGCTCTGTCAGTAATTTTCTGGTAGCAGAGCTATGGTTAGGGACTAGTTAAAGGTAGGTAGGACTAGTTAAGATAGGTAGATAGGTAAACTGCTGCTAACTGTGAAAATTTTAGTGCTGCTAAAAATATTGATCGATCAAATGTAAAATTGTTGTTTTGAATTGCTTTGAAATGTTATGAAATGTTTACATTTGTTTTTTGAAATGCTGCTATATTGATCTATGTTCTAACAAAAACTCGTTAGTGATTGTTATATGTTTGTCTGGAATCCCCGGGGGCAGAATAGCGGGTGGTGAGGAGAATCCACGTCGCAGTGAGGTCAGTTGCTCGAGGAAAATTGGTGCAGGTTAGGCTGAACTGGATGCACTAATTAGGGTTTTCTGTATAAATGTATGAATAAATGATAGCAAAGAGTTTGCTGGCAAAACTTCTATTGTGATATCACCTAGTAAGGGTCACACGGAAGGAGTAGCAGGTTCGTCTGAGCTTGATTGATAGCAAAGGGGTTCACTGGTGAAACTTTTGGCTTAGTATATATTCCAAAGTGGATGAGTCGAAGGAGTAGCAGGTTCTCTAATGCTTGTGTGAAGAGTAGGTAGAAGGGATCTACTCGCAGTATATGAAAAGTAAATTTAAGAGATTTACTTGCAGTGAAACAAATCTTTTCTTTCTAGACACTCGAGTACAGTGGCGAATGTGTTTTACGTTGTAAATTAAACAGAGCACTTGCACTTTAAAGAGTAGAAATCGAGGTTTTCCTTACCTTGTGAAGGAGGGAGTCAGTTGTGGAGCTGCGCTGACGTCACTCAGTGCCGCGCTGGTATTGGTCGAGACAGCGGGCGGGTAGCTGAGACAGCATTGTAAAGGAGGGGTGAGCACAGGAGCGTGAGAACTCGTTTACGAGAAACGCCGCGCACCCATTGGTTGAGATTGTATGAAATTGCGCATTTGATTGGTTGCCGAAAAATAAAAGACGCATTTGTATTGGAAATGATTTTGTAAACAAAAGTAATTTGCGAAAAAGGTATATGTGGTATTCGAATCATCCCGAGTCCCGACCGGATCCTAGATATCAAGGGTTTGTGAGAGATCAGTGGAGAACAGCTAGATATAACATTATGTATGGGAGCAAGAGAAAGATGACCTTAGTAGACAAAGTAAAGAATTACTTCAAGAAGGACAAACCCATCAAAACTAGAGAAGGAGTTATCATTCCACCACCTAATACTCCTGCATCATTTATGATGTTTGATAGAGGCTACCATGCTTGCGTGTGGTTAGAAAATTGGGTGGAATATACTAAAGATGACGGAATTTTGGCATTCCCGTTAGAAGGTACATTTAATGGCAGGATTCTGTTCAATTTGAGGACCCGAATGAATGATTTACATCCCAGACCTAGACTAACGCAGTATGAGGCCTTAGAAGAATGGGAAATAGAGGCTTTTGAGCGAGACAGACCCAGAAATGATAAAGGGTTAACAAAATGTTACCCAAAAGTAAATAAAGAGACCCGAGACAAAAGAATGAAAGAATGGAGACAGAACATGATGGTAGAAGGACTGTACCCTGTAATAACAGTAGAGGAGCCCATGGGAGGGAAAAGGACAGAGAAGACAAAGCATTTAATGATCAGTGGTGATTCAGACGATGATTATCTGGAGGATTTGTTAATGAAGAATCCACCACCTTACAATGAAGGACCGAGATCCTTAAGTGGGAGAGATACATGTCTAAGACTTCCTTATCAGGAGGAGTCCAGATCCTTAAGTACGGGAAACCCATTCCTGAAACCTAATTATGGTGAGGGACTAAGTATGACACATCCAACTGCCCAGTGTTTTAGCCCTCCATTAGTTTCGCAAATAGTACATGAAACCTCCATGGACAAAGTACTTCAGGATAGAGAACGAGAGGCTTTAATTAAACAAAAAACAGAATTAATTCAGAAAATCTCCCAACTGAATACCAGTCCTGAAGCTTTGACGATCCCAGTAACTATTGGTCCAGTTATTCCTCTGTACGGGGATAAGCAAGCTAGTCCGAAAACTCCAATTATAACCCCATCTGTAGGACAGCCGAGAAAAGAGCCCTTGATAGTATATGATCAGGCAAGTGAATGTGAATCTGTGATTTCCTTGATGGATTTACCGATAAGGGAGCCAGAAGGGAGTTCACAGAGAAAGAACACTCCATTTACCTCGAGAGAAGTTCAAATTGAGTCATCTTCAGGTACTAGAAGTGCTACGGTAGTGACTCCTGAAGAAATCGAAAGATGGACCCGAGAATTAGAGAAACCAAATCCTCAGCCAAAACCATTGGATATATACAAACTGAGAATAGAATTAGAGGAACTGATGGCTGGGAATGTGGGGTTGGACAGACTGAACACCCTTAGTGAAGAAGAATTGTTATTCATTTGTAAAAGCCTTACCAGAAATACTAGAGTGTACCATGAGAAATTAATGGACACTGCAGCTAGTATGGGAATAGATATTGGTAAATCTAAAGTCTTGCAAAAACCCTACAGAGCAGAGTTCTCAGACAAAGATTTGGAAAACATGAACGTGTCAGGGAAAAAGGTGCAGATAAGAGAATTGCTAAACCTGTTACAAAAATGTGGTGAATTAGAAAAATGGAAAACCAGGTGGGCAAAGAAAAAAGAGGAAATTAGATCCAAACAAATGACTTCTGAGTTTCTCTTAAAAGAAGCCGAAAAGGTAGAAAAATTATATCCTATGCGAGAAGTGCCAGGTGGAGGATATGTACATGTTCCATGGTCCCGACAGGATATTGTGTCCTTTACAAATGACTTCCTAAAATTGCGAGAAAAGCCTGTAGAATGGTACAGACAGGTCGAGAGATTTGTGAAAGTTCAAAAATTCCTCCTGAAAGATGTAGATGGTTTCTTTGACATTGTAGCTCCTTTAGATTTGTGGACAGAATGTAAAATTGCTGTTGATTGGCCTAGTGAAGAATTCCCATGAGACCCAAAGACAGGGGCCCCTTCAAGGGACGTCATGAAGAAGTACAACCAGGTAATGTTGTATCTGAAAGGAAAGGTGCCTGCAAAAGAAACAGATTGGACCCGAATAGATAGAACTACCCAGAATCAAGATGAAACTGTGCATTCATACTATGAATGACTGTTACAGGTGTTCAAGACATACAGTGGTCTGGACAACATTGAGATGAAGGACATGACCCACTTCATTTATCGATTTGTGCTAGGGTTAAGGCCTGAGATTTCACAGTGGATCAAAGACAATAAAATCTGCTGGCAAGCTAAACCAATTGATGAAGTCCTAAAGTATGCTAAAATGCTAAATACTGCGAAGATGAGCTAGCAGACAAACGGAAAGAGTTAAAGGAAAAGGTCATGTGGGCACAGGTAAAACTAGCAGAACAGCAGGAACAGCAGTTAAGTAAAAAGACTAATAATCAGAGTCAAGGCCCCGGGGGTGGGGGTAAGCCCAGAGTAAAAATGAGCCGGGAAGAGGCACGAAAAAAGTTTCCCTGTCACGGGGGCGGAAAAATAGGTCACTGGAGAGACGAGTGTAAGCTGTGCAGAATGGTAATGTGCAAATTAATGATTTAAATCCACAGGCGCAGAATGAAACTCCACGGAAGACCCAGCAGCAGGTAAAACAGAATCAGTTGCCTCGTGCACCTAGGCCAAATTACAGGAGCAAAGCATAACAGAGTGAAGACACTGATGGTTGGGAAGGAAGGGAGGATAGTAATGCAGCAGCTTCACAATTTCTGTTAAATGACACATTTCTCTGTGATGACACCTACTGACGGTGCCTGAGGGGGGAGGAGGAGGAGTGCGTGCTTGGCGCCTCTTTGCCGGTGGACCAGTCAGGGCCATACATTGAAGGAAAGGTAGAAGGAAATGACGTCACCTTTCTGTTGGACACTGGTGCTACCCGTTCTACTGTAAGAAGAGTAGACGTTCCAAACCTATCCCTCTCGGGAGAAGCAATCCAAGTAGTGGGCGTTTCTAATCAGCTAATTATTCCCCTAGTTACAGAACCCATGGAGATTAAAATTGGGAATTTTAAAGAAATGCATAGATTTGTTGTTTGTGACTCCAGTCCTGTAAACTTGCTAGGACGAGATTTGCTGTGCAAAATGAACTGCACGATCTTTTGCACTCCACATGGTGTCGAAATTCAGACCCCTGATGAAGACGGAATTTACAAATTAATGTTAGCAAGACCTGACTCAGAAATTAAAAGACTGACAGTACAGGATTTACCTGAAGAACTCCAAGAGACAGTGAAACCAGAGGTATGGGATTTTACTGGAAAAGATGTAGGATTAATGGCAAATGTTGACCCAATTAAAATAGCCATAAAAGAGGATGCAGTCTACCCAAATACTAAACAGTATAAAATGAGTGCAGAAGTGAAAGCAGGAGTTGCCATTGAAATAAAAAGAATACTAGAAGCAGGAATTTTGCAAGAAGTGTTGAGCAGTCCTTGTAACTCACCAATAATTGGCATAAAGAAACCTAGTGGTAAGTACAGGGTAGTACAGGACCTGTGCAAGGTTAACAAAATCGTGGTTCCTTGCTGTCCTGTTGTGCCAAACCCTGCAGTGATTCTATACCAAATACCATGGAATGCTGGATGGTTTACCGTCATTGACCTATGTCATGCATTCTTTTCAATTCCATTACATCCAGACAGCAAATTTCTTTTCTCATTTAAATTCGACAGCCATGTCTACGTCTGGAATCGTGTTCCTCAAGGGTACACGGAAAGTCCTTCGATTTTTAATCAGATTTTGAAAAAGTGCCTTGAAACTCTGGTATTGCCAGGAAAATCAGTCCTGGTGCAATATATAGACGACCTCTTGGTGGCATCTAAGAGTCGAAAAGACTATGTTACTGACACCATTGCCTTGCTGAACCATTTAGGTGAAGGTGGACATAAAGTGTCGCCAGAAAAGCTGCAATTCTGTACCACATCTGTAAAATATCTGGGGCACCAGATAGAGAGAGGCATCAGGAAAGTTACCACAGAAAGAATTAGAATAATTCGAAACATGGAATTGCCAAACACCCAGAAAGAAATCAGAATGTTTCTAGGAGTTGTAGGATACTGTAGGCAGTGGATTGTGGGATTTGCAGTCCTAGCAAGACCATTGATAAAAATGACAAAGAAAGGAGCAAAGGATCCTGTAGAGTGGGATGACTAAAGCATGACTGCTTTTGTAAAATTGAGAGAATGTTTGTGTACAGCTCCTGCATTAGGAATGCCTGACTATTCAAAAGACTTTGCACTGTTCTGTGACACACGGGATAATTGTGCACTTTCAGTCCTGACCCAAATCCATGGTTTAACCCGACGTCCAGTGGCATATTTTTCTTCCACATTGGACCCAGTCGCAGCTGGATTACCTGGTTGTTTGAAAGCCGTAGCTGCAACATGCATGAGTCTTGAACAGAGTGAGTCCATTGTTATGGGACATCCAGTAACTGTATATGTTCCACATTCTGTTGTAATTTTGCTGACGAGAACAAAGACTCAGTATCTCACACCAAGTCGGCTGACTAAGTATGAGAGAATACTTGTAGGTACAGGAAACGTGACAATTGCTAGATGTAATATTCTGAACCCAGCTACTTTGCTGCCCAGTTCATTTGCAGCAGAAGTAAGGGAGGAAATTGAACATGATTGCATTGATTTGACTGAGTTTAGTACAAAACCACGCCCAGACATAAAAGAAAACCCTTTTATTAATGAGGATTATGAGCTGTTTGTAGACGCCTCATGCATGAGACATGAGGAAGGTGGCCTAAGTGCTGCCTACTCAGTGTGTACTTTAGGAGTTCCGGTGGAAGCATCCTATTTACATTGAGTCAAGTCGGCACAAATAGCTGAATTGGTTGCATTGACAAAAGCCTGCAAATTTGGGAGGAACTCAAAGATAACCATATATACTGATAGCCAATATGGTTATGGGGTTGTGCATGACTTTGGCCAGTTATAGATGCAAAGGGAGTTCCTGACTTCTTCAGGCACCCCTATCGGTAATGGAAAATATGTACAGGATCTACTGGAATCAATCCAGTTACCAAAAGAATTGGCTGTGGTCAAGTGTGCTGCTCACAAACCTGGCGATGACAAAGTGACAGCAGGTAATCGATATGCTAACCAGTTAGCCCAACATTGTTCAAGATACCGAATAGCAATCAATATAAAGGTTGGGGGAAACGGAAACAGCTGCCAACTTTTGATGCTAGAGGGAGTGAGTACATGGGAGGAAGTGAGAGACTTACAGGACACAGCAGAGCCACAGGAAAAACAAAGGTGGAAAAACGTTGGTTGCCAAAGGAGAGTGGAAGATGGTGTCATTGTTTACTTGGATGGTATGCCTGTGTTGCCGGACTGTCTGCTTGCTCCTATGGCTAGGTTAATACATGGAGATACACATTTAGGCAGAGACGCGATGATTCGCATGTTCCGCCAGACATGGTTCAATTCGAAATTCAGAAACATAGCAGAGGCACTCTGCCAGAGGTGTCTGGTTTGTCAGCAATTTAACCCAGGAAAGAAAACTGTAGTGTTACCAGGAAAGATTGGAAAGGCAGAAGGCCCTTTTATTAGATTACAACTTGACTTCATTCAGTTGCCTCCTTATCGAGGAATGAAATACCTACTTGTCATTGTCTGCCTGTTTTTAAAATGGGTGGAAGCTTACCCTGCACGTAGAAATGACAGCATTACAGTAGCCAAACTATTACTTAGGGAACTTATACCTCGGTCCGGTTTCCCAGTCATGATTGAATCTGACAGAGGAAGTCATTTCCAAAATGAAATAATTAAGCAGATCTGTGAAGCATTCAAAATCACGCTAAAACTGCACTGTGTATATCGCCCAGAGGCTTCTGGAGTGGTAGAACAACTGAATGGCACAATTAAAGCAAGATTGGGAAAAATGTGTGAATACACTCAGTTGGAATGGCCTGATGCTTTGCCACTTGTGTTGATGGGACTCAGAAGTATTCCAGACCGGAACACGGGCTTGAGCCCCCATGAAATACTAATGGGAAGAGCAATGCGGCAAGCATGGGTGCCAGGATACAAACTGATAAGCATATCTGATGATTTGGTGCTAGAATACTGTAAAGAGCTGGCTGACCAAGTGCGTTCTATCTCTCACCAGGTTGGGGGAGACGCTGTCGCCAGGTCAACGACTCCAGCACATGACCTGAATCCAGGTGACTGGGTCGTAATAAAGAAACATACTCGGAAAAGTTGCCTTGCACCAAGGTGGGGAAAGCCACGACAGGTGATCCTAGTAACCACCACAGCTGTGAAGTGTGCAGGAGTACCTCGCTGGATCCATGCCAGCCATACAAAGAAAGTGACTGAACCTGAGGAAACTGAGGCTGAAGGTTGTGCAGCTGAAGGGTCTCAAGAATGTGATCCAGAAGTAGCTGAAGAGGAACAACCGAGCTCCAGTCAAGATGATTGGGTCCCAATAATCGACCTGACTATTGATCCTGTGAGAACAAGAAGACAAACCTATTTAGATAGACAGTGGGAAAGTGAGGACGAGACAGGTGTAGAAGAAGGTACTCAGATCATCGAAATACAAATCAAATCTGATTCTGAGGAGGACCAGATAGGGAAAGAGCAGGTAATTGACACACCTCCAAGAACTCCTGAGCCAGAAGAGGGACAGATAGAAATTAGGGCGGAGGTTCAAGCGGAAGAAAAAGGATTACATTTCAATAAGATCAAGAACAAGACCCATTTAAATGTTTTTGCAAACCTGTTAGTACATTATGTAGAAGCTATGGAAATAGAAGATTGCTATGTCTGCATGAAGCTACCAACTTCAGTAGCTGAAGGTGTGACTTACCACCACTTGCCCTTAACCTATGGAATTTCCTGTAGTATTCTAACTAGTTTATTTTATAGAAGAGGACCTTTACAGTATTATTATTCAAACGTTGATGTGACATTTTCTGAACTTCCTGTCCGGAGAAACCTGAACCCTGTACATACAACTAGAGATATAGCAAAATACATGAGTGATTATTTCCTAACTGTAGGTAAAATAAATATAGATGACGCACACCAAGATAACTTAACCTGTTCATTACACGAAAAAGAGAAAATGTTTCTAAATATGGTAGAGAAAAGAAGAGAAAGTTTCCAAAAGAAAGCAAAAGACAAAAATCAGAAAGTTCCCAAGTGGGCTGAAAGCATAGAGAGCACCTCAAATGGTTTGGCTAATGTTGCTGGATTTCGAAAAGAAAGGGAAACTTTGTCTTCAAAGAGAAAGAACGAGTTATTATAACAATATATTCATTGGTTCCAGTGAATGCGAACACAATTACAAGGTAAATGGGGGTTGGGGTTTCAAAGATGGGTCAGAGCCTGTGTTTCCTGGAATTTATTATATATGTGGGAACAAGGCTTATTTCAAATTGCCCGACCATTGGTACGGAAGCTGTTATATTGGTATTGTCTTCCCAAAGATATACCATGTGGGAAAAATCACTGGAAGCACTGAAAAGACTAATGAATTAGTACGCACCAAAAGAGAAAGTGTTGGTGAAATAGTAGGGGATATTTTTAGTGCAATGATACCTACAGTGGGAGTGGCTCTTAACACACAGATTTTGTAAATTGTCAACAGTAGTAGATCGGTTATCAACTGACACTGCTGGAGGTTTCCTGATGGTCAATACCGAAATGGTTGCGATCAGATCAATGGTTTTACAAAATCGTCTTGCTCTTAATACATTATTGGCAAAAGAGGGCGGAGTCTGCAGAATGTTGAAAACGCAACATTGTTGCACTTACATACCTGATAAAAGTGTGGAAATCAAAGGGAATGTAAGGAACATTACAAATTTGGAAAAAGAGCTCAAACCACTTGAGGTTGACAGTGCATGGAAGAGACTTACTGATGGTCTCTCTGCTGTAGGTCATTGGTTTTCTAACCTAGGTAAAAGTCTTTTGAGTAAAATACTGATGCCAATTGCAGGAATAGGTATAGCAGTATTCATCATAATAATCTGCTGTAAATGTCGTAAACACCAAAAGAAATACACTGTGAACAAGAGAGGAGTGAAACGAAATATTGATGAGCTTGAATTAGAAGAATTAAATAATCAGATTTATAAAAGAGTGAAAAATTCTCACCCTAATAAAGAGACTGAGAAAAAGCTGAATAGAATGATTGAAGAGATTGAACTGGGTAAAATGTGAAAAGTTGGCATCTGGTTCCATTACTTTGTGATAATATAAAATATCATCAAAGAGGGGATTGATGGAGCAAGGATTCGCACGTATAGCGCCTTGCTTGAAATCATGAACCTCGACTAACGTTAATAATATAACCAACATGTTTGTCTTACTAATTTTCCCTTTATTCTGACATCGGGGTGTCCCAGTGAAGCTTGCCTATGTGTTTACTAATAATAATACGCTTGCAAATTAAAATGGCTGCTGCTACGTGGGAATTTCTTCTGCGCATGCGTCGGTCACACCCATGTGACGTGACGTACTCGCAGTTCTGGTGGGAAACCTTTTGCACTTGCGCAGTAGAACTAAGATGACTGCTTTGTGTTCTCACATGCCTGAAGCTTGCAGCGATGCTTGTGCTATGCTGTTTGTTTTGCAATAACCCTTAAGGCTGTAGTCATTATAAAGTAATGGGAGTAGTATAAGGATTCATGGTATACAGTGCATTCATTTTTTCTGTGTTTTAAAACTGTTTCTATTTACTTTTCATGTATCGTAAACCTTGGGCATGAGGGACGGGAATACTCCATGTTGAACAGCCTTTCTGCGCATGACAGTCTTCAACCAGAGGATGAACTCTGTGACATTGAACACGAGCCAGGCAAGATGTGCCTGGGAAGAGGCACCTTCGCCTAGTAGAAGGAGCTGAAATGTACTAAATGTATCACAATGTATAATTTAATAGATTCACCATTGTTATGTGTAAAAGACATGTCATGGGAACTCAAGATCCGATGGGCGGGTATGAAAGATTCAAATGAGGGGCTTGAGAAAGTCAAATCCTAGGAGGTGTGATGACCTGTCCTTTCGTTTGTCCAATCGAAATTGGGGATCATTACACTTGCAACATTTGGGAGGTGGAACACTGACCCGAAAACAGTATAACTAGCCTAGGTTTAGCTAGTGAAATTGTCCGACTTGTCCAAATAGCTGACCTGTCACTGACCCAACGCACTCAATAGCTGATCGAGAAACAGAGGTGCTGCGGAGCACTCTGTCAGACAGACTCACAGACCCATTCGGGGTTTTGAGAACCTTGAGTGCTGCCGAAGCACTTTGCTGGGGAATTCGAGAACCCAATCGGGGTTTTGACTGATAGCTGCAGAGAGGGTGTAGCGCAGGCATTGCAACTGAAACTGCGGGTGCTGGTCTTACCTTGGTGGTCCTGTCCTGATCCTAATCTGGTTTTCCTGTCCGGGGTTTCCATTCTGCATCTGCTGGCCTACTGGGGACTTATTCCTTGGGGTTTCACCTGTCCTTACTGACACGTGGCCAGGGTTGGTCTACACACCGTTCTAGGTAAATATACATCTGTGAGGGAAACACACTTACGTCCTTTCTTTGCTTCCTGAAACTGCTAAAAGTCTTATTTGCGCATTGTTCCTTTTCTTACCCTCCCTGTGCTGACCAATAATAAAGTTCTGCATTTTGGTTTGTTTACTAGCATGTTCCATTCTTCCCCATCCCTTTAAGAAAATCCTGACATACAGTCATGAAAATAGGTGTTCCTTTTCTTTACCCATCCTTTAGTCAATTTAAAGCGGTTACACTGAATTATTAGAGTGTTCCATTTTTCCTTTTCCTATAGTCACATGGTTATTCCTAAATCCTCTAGTCTTCGACAACAACGCCCACAACAGCAAGGAACTTTTCAACATCGTCAAAGAATTTACCAACCCCACCACAGCCTCAAACGACATCACTCCCTCCCAAGACCTCTGCGACTCATTATCCTCCTTCTTCTACAACAAAATCGCCGACATACATAACAGCTTCATGAACATTTCGAAAGAACAGCCCACCGCACCCACTTCAAAACCCGAACCGCTCTCTAACAACCTTAGCGCCTGGAACCCAATCACCACTGAAGACACCATCCGCCTAATGAACTCCATCCATTCAGGTTCGCCAACCGACCCCTGTCCCCACCACATCTTCAACAAAGCAGACTTCACCATCGCACCCCATCTCCGTGATGTCATCAACTGCTCCTTCAACTCCGCTACCTTCCCAGAAATCTGGAAACACGCCGAACTCAGTGCCCTCCTGAAGAAACCCACAGCTGACCCCTCTGAACTTAAGAACTACCGCCCCATCTGCCTCCTCCCATTCCCGGCCAAAGTCATTGAGAAAGCCGTCAATAGCCAGCTCGCCGCCTTCCTTGAATCCAACAACTCCCTCGACCCCTCACAGTCCGGCTTTCGAGCCAAACACAGCACCGAAACCGCCCTCATTGCAGCAACAGATGACATCCGAACGCTTCTGGACAACGGAGAAACAGTTGCCCTCATCCTACTCGACCTCTCCACCGCCTTCGACACAGTCTGTCATAGCACCCTCATACAACGCCTCAGCAACGTCGGAATACAAGGAAAAGCCTTGGACTGGATCATCTCGTTCCTCGCCGGAAGAACCCAAAGAGTCCGACTTTCCCCATTCAAATCAGAGGCCACCGAAGTCATCTGCGGAGTCCCACAAGGATCATCATTCAGTCCCACCCTCTTCAACGTTTACATGAGTCCCCTCGCATCCATCGCGCGACAACACAACCTCCACATTATCTCCTACACTGACGACACCCAGCTGATCCTTTCCCCCACCAAAGACCCTAACACCGCCAAAACCAATCTTCATGAAGGCATGAAAGAAGTAGCCGAATGGATGAAAAACAGCCGCCTAAAACTTAACTCAGACAAAACGGAAGTTCTCATCCTAGGATCCTCACCCTCTGCCTGGGACGACTCTTGGTGGCCATCGGCCCTGGGCACAGCACCTATACCACAGACCACGCACGTAACCTGGGCTTCATCCTAGACTCCTCCCTCTCGATGACCAGACAAGTTAACGCCGTCTCATCCTCTTGCTTCAACGTACTCCGTATGCTCAAAAAAATCTTCCGTTGGATCCCCACCGAAACAAGAAAGACAGTCACCCACGCACTGGTCACTAGCTATCTGGACTATGGAAACACCCTCTACGCCGGAACCACAGCCAAATTACAGAAAAAACTCCAACGCATCCAAAACGCATCTGCCAGACTCATATTGGACATCCCTCGCCAAGCTCACATTACCGGCCACCTGAAAGACCTCCACTGGCTTCCCGTCAACGAGAGAATAACGTTCCGTCTCCTCACCCACGCTCACAAGGCCCTCTACAAACTAGGACCTGAATGCCTCAACACAAGACTGTCCTTCTACACACCCACCCGCCAACTAAGATCCTCCAACCAAGCGCTTGCCGCAGTTCCGCGCATCCACAGATCCACCATGGAAGGAAGATCCTTCTCCTACCTGGCGGCCAAGACCTGGAACTCTCTTCCTACTCACCTCCGCCTCACACAGAACCACATTTCCTTCAGAAAGGAACTTAAAACCTGGCTTTTCGATAAATAATACACCCCCTCCCACAAGCGCCTTGAGACCCTATGGGTGAGTAGTGCGCTATACAAATTTCTGAACTTGAACTTGAACTTCGAGGAGTATTCAACTGTGACATTATAGCATGTTCCTTATTTTTCCTGTCCTTTAGACAATCCATACCAAGTCTAATTTCTGAAATTTCTTATTAGCATGTTCCCTGTTTAACCTTACCTTTAGAGTTCTAAATGGTTGGCATAATCTATTTCCTGCATGGTTACACGATTTTCATGATCTTGGTTATTGATAGTTTACTCACTGTGAATTTTATGCTTTCTCATCTTGACGAGAACTAGATAAAGGTTTTCAAAACTTCTCGAGTCTGTGGTTATTATAAAGAGTGCAAATATTATAAATGTTATTGTATTTGGTGACTGCTTATCTTTTACAGCTAGCTCCCTGATCCATTGTGTTCATAGGTACCCGTGACAAGGATCGGTAAGTCGGGTACATTGGTAATAAATAGGAAGGAACTGGGTTACTGGTAGTAGAGTGGAGGTTACCCGATTAATAAATATGGTAAATTGAAATTTATGGGCCCAAGTGTGCATATGGTAAAATTGTTGGTCGGGGGACCTGCGCGCTCATTCAACTGTCAGCTAACGACGGTACTTGGTCAACATGTTTCAGCCATTGTAGGAATCACTAACCTACCCGGCTTTCATCGGGACCTCTGGAACACTACTGCAATAAGGAAAATTAAACCAGTGTAAAAGAAGAAAATTTAACACATATGAAATGATACCAAACATCCTACCGTACGCAGAATTTTCATACTGTTGATGTCTGTTTCGCAAGAAATAAAGGATTCTTTCCTGAAAGGGAGATACACAAATACATACAGGTAACATATAGGTAGAACACAGATACATTTTTTGGTTGCGCCTCATGTTTCGTTTGCTTAAAAGTCATTCTTCATAGCGATAGATTCCTTAATTTATATTTTAATCTTTAGTTTTACTCACCCAAATAGTCTTGGGAGAAAGCCTCGCCTCTCCTGGCCACTGCTCAGGGATGGAGGCCCCGCTCTATTTGTGAATAAAGAATAATGGATGCCTAGTTAGTTCAACCCAAAAATCTTTTCACTTGTATAACAGTTAAATAACCTAGGCATTGGTTCTGAGCATTCAAGAGGCAGCACCCAACGGGGCCACCGTAAGACTAGGACTAAAGTAGTATTATTCTCCAATACTAGCAATGTATTAGTAGGTGTGCAGTCAAAGCAGCTCTGCACTGAAAAGAACCAAAATCCATATTCTTTTGAAGATTAACGAAGATCAGTAAAAGATTATGGTTCAGCATCGTGATCATGGTCCAACAGAGGGCATAAGGTGGAAGAGAAGCCCTGTCGAGTATGCTGCCTCACCTGTCCGTCGGTACCCCTAGACTGATCCTGAGCCGAAGGGGAGGTACCGAACAGGAGCAGGGGGGAAGCTTATAAAAGCCTCACTAGCCAATAGGAAAGCGAGCGCGGTCCCTGCTTAAGTCGGACTGTAGTGGAAACTGCAGTCTAAGTAATTGTATACGCCTTCCTTTTGTGAAAATCTTTCTTGCGGACCAGTTAGGAACAAGTAAACAGGCTCACAGGTCAATTGTACAGGTGTTGCCTCCAGCGGACCTGATAGAGCGCTCCGAATGAGCCTAAATGCGCCTGCGCGGCCCGGAAATGGTAGGAAGCGCTATGACCAATAGAAATGATAGCCCACCAAATGTCAGCATGCGTGTAGAATAACAAAGAGTGGCGGACCAGATGGAAAGCTGTAGCTCCTTCTGAGTACGCCTGCATCAAACCAATAGTATGGTCGGCACAGTGTCTCATAAGCATAGAGCTTTTAAACCACTGCGCACGCCCTGATTGGAGAAAAGTACGGCATCTAGCAAAAGCCCAGTGTGAGAGCCAGCAAGTCAAGTGTAGCGATCCAGGCAGCCATAGGGGCAGACCTGATAGGGCGCTCGTAACTCAATATGAGTGCGCCTGCGCCGGTCCGATAATCGGAAGAGAACAATGTCTTCTAACAAATCAGTTAATGGATAGCAAGGCGCCGAATTAAATTATGCGCGGCATCTCGCAGAGATTTATAAGGGAGCCGCCATAACAGGGGAACAACCTCATGACGGTCAAAGTACGGCAAAAAAGGGGGGTCAAACCGTGAGACACCAATAGTATACATATTGCTCCCAAAACAACGCGTTACTGTTGACTCAAACTCACGCAATATTTATAAATCTGCACGGTCACACATCTCGGTGGACTCATTCCAAGAATAGGACCGGAACAATGTAAGATATCAAATGTCAAGGTTAGAGGTCGAGGAACCCGATGCAGTAGAGGGGACACAGTATCTCGAAAAAGGAAGGAGTGTCTACACACCTATCCACACGAGTGTCCAAACTTAAAAATAAGTCGATAATCAGGGCATCCTTAGTGCCTGATTACCAAGTTTCCTTCTAGTGCACTCTAGAGAAAATGCAGCGGCTCTGTCCATCCACGATCTATATAGATTTTGACGATCTAGAGGATGTATGAGCACGTTTGTCAAGACTTAAGATATAAAATGATCCGATCTATACATCATGCATATGACATTTTGCGTGACATCCAACTGCTACTTGAATGCAAAGCCCCCATAAGCAAAGTCAGGTTTCATATTTTAAGTTCCACTTAATGAAACACCCATAATGTGTTCCCTATAGTGGGTTCATCACAGCAATCCTCCCTTTAGTTCACTTATGCATGGTGCTTTACATCTTACAATTTATTTATTTATTTATTTATTAAGGAGTTTGTGAGATTGGGTTCTCAGCACTTGCGGTATATAAGACTAAGTACCATTCAAGAATAGATGTGGAGCACAAGCTGAGGATGGCAGTAGCAAAAATCCACCCACAGATTGATAGTCTTAATGTGGCTAAACACCGGCACAGCCGTCACATTCGTGTTGGTGGTGTTATTATTAATCTATGTCCTGTGTAAAACAAAGCATCCTAGTAAAAAGAATTTGCGCACATTTTATCTTGGAAAATTATGTTTTGGGCTGTGTAATACGCCTGTCATTTTACCACACCCACTCACAAACCTGCAGTTTACTAATTACTCTTATTGTGTTGAACATTATTTGCCGGATATGGCCTGTAATATGCGCGTGGCAGTCGATCATGTAGTGCACCAGATTCCATAAATTTTTGTCAGGTGGTGGGGGGCCCAACATCTAAAACAAGCATTTACAATGCAATGGTCTCGGCATCATTAAAGGTAGAGCTATTGGCATTGCTCATGACATTTCTTTTTTTTCTTTAAATCATAAATAAATGGCATTGTCATTTGCATTGTCAATACACACCACTCTGCACTCAACAGCACACACCACTCTGCACTCAACAGCACACACCACTCTGCACTCAACAGTACACACCACTCTGCACTCAACAGCACACACCACTCACCACTCTGCACTCAACACTCTGCACTCAACAGCACACACCACTCACCACTCTGCACTCAACACTCTGCACTCAACAGCACACACCACTCACCACTCTGCACTCAACACTCTGCACTCAACAGCACACACCACTCTGCACTCACCACTTTGCACTCACTACTCACTACTCTGCACTCACTACTCTGCACTCACTACTCTGCACGCACTACTCTGCACTCACTACTCTGCACTCACTACTCTGCACTCACTACTCTGCACTCACTACTCACTACTCTGCACTCACTACTCTCTACTCTGCACTCACTACTCACTACTCTACACTCACTACTCACTACTCTACACTCACTACTCACTACTCTGCACTCACTACTCTGCACTCACTACTCACTACTCTGCACTCACGACTCTGCACTCACTACTCACTACTCTGCACTCACTACTCTGCACTCACTACTCTGCACTCACTACTCACTACTCTGCTCTCACTACTCTGCACTCACTACTCACTACTCTGCACTCACTACTCACTACTCTGCACTCACTACTCTACACTCACTACTCACTACTCTGCACTCACTACTCTGCACTCACTACTCTGCACTCACTACTCACTACTCTGCACTCACTACTCACTACTCTGCACTCACTACTCACTACTCTGCACTCACTACTCTGCACTCACTACTCACTACTCTGCACTCACTACTCTGCACTCACTACTCACTACTCACTACTCTGCACTCACTACTCTGCACTCACTACTCTGCACTCACTACTCTGCACTCACTACTCTGCACTCACTACTCACTACTCTGCTCTCACTACTCTGCACTCACTACTCACTACTCTGCACTCACTACTCACTACTCTACACTCACTACCCACTATTCTGCACTCACTACTCTGCACTCACTACTCTGCACTCACTACTCTGCACTCACTACTCACTACTCTGCACTCACTACTCTGCACTCACTACTCTGCACTCACTACTCACTACTCTGCACTCACTACTCTGCACTCACTACTCACTACTCTGCACTCACTACTCACTACTCTGCACTCACTACTCACTACTCTGCACTCACTACTCTGCACTCACTACTCTGCACTCACTACTCTGCACTCACTACTCACTACTCTGCACTCACTACTCTGCACTCACTACTCACTACTCTGCACTCACTACTCTGCACTCACTACTCACTACTCTGCACTCACTACTCTGCACTCACTACTCTGCACTCACTACTCTGCACTCACTACTCACTACTCTGCACTCAATACTCTGCACTCACTACTCACTACTCACTACTCACTACTCTGCACTCACTACTCACTACTCTGCACTCACTACTCTGCACTCACTACTCACTACTCTGCACTCACTACTCTGCACTCACTACTCACTACTCTGCACTCACTACTCTGCACTCACTACTCTGCACTCACTACTCACTACTCTGCTCTCACTACTCTGCACTCACTACTCACTACTCTGCACTCACTACTCACTACTCTGCACTCACTACTCTACACTCACTACTCACTACTCTGCACTCACTACTCTGCACTCACTACTCTGCACTCACTACTCACTACTCTGCACTCACTACTCACTACTCTGCACTCACTACTCACTACTCTGCACTCACTACTCTGCACTCACTACTCACTACTCTGCACTCACTACTCTGCACTCACTACTCACTACTCACTACTCTGCACTCACTACTCTGCACTCACTACTCTGCACTCACTACTCTGCACTCACTACTCTGCACTCACTACTCACTACTCTGCTCTCACTACTCTGCACTCACTACTCACTACTCTGCACTCACTAATCACTACTCTACACTCACTACTCACTACTCTGCACTCACTACTCTGCACTCACTACTCTGTACTCACTACACTGCACTCACTACTCACTACTCTGCACTCACTACTCTGCACTCACTACTCACTACTCACTACTCTGCACTCACTACTCTGCACTCCTTACTCACTACTCTGCACTCACTACTCTGCACTCACTACTCACTACTCTGCACTCACTACTCACTACTCTGCACTCACTACTCACTACTCTGCACTCACTACTCTGCACTCACTACTCTGCACTCACTACTCTGCACTCACTACTCACTACTCTGCACTCACTACTCTGCACTTACTACTCACTACTCTGCACTCACAACTCTGCACTCACTACTCACTACTCTGCACTCACTACTCTGCACTCACTACTCTGCACTCACTACTCTGCACTCACTACTCACTACTCTGCACTCAATACTCTGCACTCACTACTCACTACTCACTACTCACTACTCTGCACTCACTACTCACTACTCTGCACTCACTACTCTGCACTCACTACTCACTACTCTGCACTCACTACTCTGCACTCACTACTCACTACTCTGCACTCACTACTCACTACTCTGCACTCACTACTCACTACTCTGCACTCACTACTCACTACTCTGCACTCACTACTCTGCACTCACTACTCACTACTCTGCACTCACTACTCACTACTCTGCACTCACTACTCACTACTCTGCACTCACTACTCACTACTCTGCACTCACTACTCTGCACTCACTACTCTGCACTCACTACTCTGCACTCACTACTCACTACTCACTACTCTGCACTCACTACTCACTACTCTGCACTCACTACTCTGCACTCACTACTCACTACTCTGCAATCACTACTCTGCACTAACTACTCACTACTCTGCACTCACTACTCTGCACTCACTACTCACTACTCTGCACTCACTACTCTACAATCACTAGTCACTACTCTTCCCATCACTACTCTGCACTCACTTCTCACTACTCTGCACTCACTACTCACTACTCTGCACTCACTGCTCACTACTCTGCACTCACTACTCTGCACTCACTACTCTGCACTCACTACTCTGCACTCACTACTCACTACTCTGCACTCACTACTCACTACTCTGCACTCACTACTCTGCACTCACTACTCACTACTCTGCACTCACTACTCACTACTCTGCACTCACAGCTCTGCACTCACTACTCTGCACTCACTACTCTGCACTCACTACTCACTACTCTGCACTCACTACTCTGCACTCACTACTCACTACTCTGCACTCACTACTCTGCACTCACTACTCTGCACTCACTACTCTGCACTCACTACTCACTACTCACTACTCACTACTCTGCACTCACTACTCTGCACTCACTACTCTGCACTCACTACTCTGCACTCACTACTAACTACTCACTACTCTGCTCTCACTACTCTGCACTCACTACTCTGCACACTCACTACTCTGCACTCACTACTCTGCACTCACTACTCTGCACTCACTACTCTGCACTCACTACTCACTACTCTGCACTCACTACTCTGCACTCACTACTCACTACTCTGCACTCACTACTCACTACTCTGCACTCACTACTCTACACTCACTACTCACTACTCTGCACTCACTACTCTGCACTCACTACTCTGCACTCACTACTCACTACTCTGCACTCACTACTCTGCACTCACTACTCACTACTCTGCACTCACTACTCTGCACTCACTACACACTACTCTGCACTCACTACTCTGCACTCACTACTCACTACTCTGCACTCACTACTCTGCACTCACTACTCTGCAATCACTACTCTGCACTCACTACTCTGCACTCACTACTCACTACTCTGCTCTCACTACTCACTACTCTGCACTCACTAATCACTACTCTACACTCACTACTCACTACTCTGCACTCACTACTCTGCACTCACTACTCTGTACTCACTACTCTGCACTCACTACTCACTACTCTGCACTCACTACTCTGCACTCACTACTCACTACTCACTACTCTGCACTCACTACTCTGCACTCACTACTCACTACTCTGCACTCACTACTCTGCACTCACTACTCACTACTCTGCACTCACTACTCACTACTCTGCACTCACTACTCACTACTCTGCACTCACTACTCTGCACTCACTACTCTGCACTCACTACTCACTACTCTGCACTCACTACTCTGCACTCACTACTCACTACTCTGCACTCACTACTCTGCACTCACTACTCTGCACTCACTACTCTGCACTCACTACTCTGCACTCACTACTCTGCACTCACTACTCACTACTCTGCACTCAATACTCTGCACTCACTACTCACTACTCACTACTCACTACTCTGCACTCACTACTCACTACTCTGCACTCACTACTCTGCACTCACTACTCACTACTCTGCACTCACTACTCTGCACTCACTACTCACTACTCTGCACTCACTACTCACTACTCTGCACTCACTACTCACTACTCTGCACTCACTACTCACTACTCTGCACTCACTACTCTGCACTCACTACTCTGCACTCACTACTCACTACTCTGCACTCACTACTCACTACTCTGCACTCACTACTCACTACTCTGCACTCACTACTCTGCACTCACTACTCTGCACTCACTACTCTGCACTCACTACTCACTACTCACTACTCTGCACTCACTACTCACTACTCTGCACTCACTACTCTGCACTCACTACTCACTACTCTGCAATCACTACTCTGCACTAACTACTCACTACTCTGCACTCACTACTCTGCACTCACTACTCACTACTCTAAACTCACTACTCTGCACTCACTACTCACTACTCTGCACTCACTACTCTGCACTCACTACTCACTACTCTGCACTCACTACTCACTACTCTGCACTCACTGCTCACTACTCTGCACTCACTACTCTGCACTCACTACTCTGCACTCACTACTCACTACTCTGCACTCACTACTCTGCACTCACTACTCACTACTCTGCACTCACTACTCTGCACTCACTACTCACTACTCTGCACTCACTACTCACTACTCTGCACTCACAGCTCTGCACTCACTACTCTGCACTCACTACTCTGCACTCACTACTCACTACTCACTACTCTGCACTCACTACTCTGCACTCACTACTCACTACTCTGCACTCACTACTCTGCACTCACTACTCTGCACTCACTACTCTGCACTCACTACTCACTACTCACTACTCTGCACTCACTACTCTGCACTCACTACTCTGCACTCACTACTCTGCACTCACTACTAACTACTCACTACTCTGCTCTCACTACTCTGCACTCACTACTCTGCACACTCACTACTCTGCACTCACTACTCTGCACTCACTACTCTGCACTCACTACTCTGCACTCACTACTCACTACTCTGCACTCACTACTCTGCACTCACTACTCACTACTCACTACTCACTACTCTGCACTCACTACTCTGCACTCACTACTCTGCACTCACTACTCACTACTCTGCACTCACTACTCTGCACTCACTACTCACTACTCTGCACTCACTACTCACTACTCTGCACTCACTACTCACTACTCTGCACTCACTACTCACTACTCTGCACTCACTACCCTGCACTCACTACTCTGCACTCACTACTCTGCACTCACTACTCACTACTCACTACTCTGCACTCACTACTCTGCACTCACTACTCACTACTCTGCACTCACTACTCTGCACTCACTACTCTGCACTCACTACTCACTACTCTGCTCTCACTACTCTGCACTCACTACTCACTACTCTGCACTCACTACTCACTACTCTGCACTCACTACTCTACACTCACTACTCACTACTCTGCACTCACTACTCTGCACTCACTACTCTGCACTCACTACTCACTACTCTGCACTCACTACTCACTACTCTGCACTCACTACTCACTACTCTGCACTCACTACTCTGCACTCACTACTCACTACTCTGCACTCACTACTCTGCACTCACTACTCACTACTCACTACTCTGCACTCACTACTCTGCACTCACTACTCTGCACTCACTACTCTGCACTCACTACTCACTACTCTGCTCTCACTACTCTGCACTCACTACTCACTACTCTGCACTCACTACTCACTACTCTACACTCACTACCCACTATTCTGCACTCACTACTCTGCACTCACTACTCTGCACTCACTACTCTGCACTCACTACTCACTACTCTGCACTCACTACTCTGCACTCACTACTCTGCACTCACTACTCACTACTCTGCACTCACTACTCTGCACTCACTACTCACTACTCTGCACTCACTACTCACTACTCTGCACTCACTACTCACTACTCTGCACTCACTACTCTGCACTCACTACTCTGCACTCACTACTCTGCACTCACTACTCACTACTCTGCACTCACTACTCTGCACTCACTACTCACTACTCTGCACTCACTACTCTGCACTCACTACTCACTACTCTGCACTCACTACTCTGCACTCACTACTCTGCACTCACTACTCTGCACTCACTACTCACTACTCTGCACTCAATACTCTGCACTCACTACTCACTACTCACTACTCACTACTCTGCACTCACTACTCACTACTCTGCACTCACTACTCTGCACTCACTACTCACTACTCTGCACTCACTACTCTGCACTCACTACTCACTACTCTGCACTCACTACTCTGCACTCACTACTCTGCACTCACTACTCACTACTCTGCTCTCACTACTCTGCACTCACTACTCACTACTCTGCACTCACTACTCACTACTCTGCACTCACTACTCTACACTCACTACTCACTACTCTGCACTCACTACTCTGCACTCACTACTCTGCACTCACTACTCACTACTCTGCACTCACTACTCACTACTCTGCACTCACTAATCACTACTCTGCACTCACTACTCTGCACTCACTACTCACTACTCTGCACTCACTACTCTGCACTCACTACTCACTACTCACTACTCTGCACTCACTACTCTGCACTCACTACTCTGCACTCACTACTCTGCACTCACTACTCTGCACTCACTACTCACTACTCTGCTCTCACTACTCTGCACTCACTACTCACTACTCTGCACTCACTAATCACTACTCTACACTCACTACTCACTACTCTGCACTCACTACTCTGCACTCACTACTCTGTACTCACTACACTGCACTCACTACTCACTACTCTGCACTCACTACTCTGCACTCACTACTCACTACTCACTACTCTGCACTCACTACTCTGCACTCACTACTCACTACTCTGCACTCACTACTCTGCACTCACTACTCACTACTCTGCACTCACTACTCACTACTCTGCACTCACTACTCACTACTCTGCACTCACTACTCTGCACTCACTACTCTGCACTCACTACTCTGCACTCACTACTCACTACTCTGCACTCACTACTCTGCACTTACTACTCACTACTCTGCACTCACAACTCTGCACTCACTACTCACTACTCTGCACTCACTACTCTGCACTCATTACTCTGCACTCACTACTCTGCACTCACTACTCACTACTCTGCACTCAATACTCTGCACTCACTACTCACTACTCACTACTCACTACTCTGCACTCACTACTCACTACTCTGCACTCACTACTCTGCACTCACTAATCACTACTCTGCACTCACTACTCTGCACTCACTACTCACTACTCTGCACTCACTACTTACTACTCTGCACTCACTACTCACTACTCTGCACTCACTACTCACTACTCTGCACTCACTACTCTGCACTCACTACTCACTACTCTGCACTCACTACTCACTACTCTGCACTCACTACTCACTACTCTGCACTCACTACTCTGCACTCACTACTCTGCACTCACTACTCTGCACTAACTACTCTGCACTCACTACTCACTACTCACTACTCTGCACTCACTACTCACTACTCTGCACTCACTACTCTGCACTCACTACTCACTACTCTGCAATCACTACTCTGCACTAACTACTCACTACTCTGCACTCACTACTCTGCACTCACTACTCACTACTCTGCACTCACTACTCTGCACTCACTACTCACTACTCTGCACTCACTACTCTGCACTCACTACTCACTACTCTGCACTCACTACTCACTACTCTGCACTCACTGCTCACTACTCTGCACTCACTACTCTGCACTCACTACTCTGCACTCACTACTCTGCACTCACTACTCACTACTCTGCACTCACTACTCACTACTCTGCACTCACTACTCTGCACTCACTACTCACTACTCTGCACTCACTACTCACTACTCTGCACTCACAGCTCTGCACTCACTACTCTGCACTCACTACTCTGCACTCACTACTCACTACTCACTACTCTGCACTCACTACTCTGCACTCACTACTCACTACTCTGCACTCACTACTCTGCACTCACTACTCTGCACTCACTACTCTGCACTCACTACTCACTACTCACTACTCTGCACTCACTACTCTGCACTCACTACTCTGCACTCACTACTCTGCACTCACTACTCACTACTCTGCACTCACTACTCACTACTCTGCACTCACTACTCTGCACTCACTACTCTGCACTCACTACTCACTACTCTGCACTCACTACTCACTACTCTGCACTCACTACTCACTACTCTGCACTCACTACTCTGCACTCACTACTCTGCACTCACTACTCACTACTCACTACTCTGCACTCACTACTCACTACTCTGCACTCACTACTCTGCACTCACTACTCACTACTCTGCAATCACTACTCTGCACTAACTACTCACTACTCTGCACTCACTACTCTGCACTCACTACTCACTACTCTAAACTCACTACTCTGCACTCACTACTCACTACTCTGCACTCACTACTCTGCACTCACTACTCACTACTCTGCACTCACTACTCACTACTCTGCACTCACTGCTCACTACTCTGCACTCACTACTCTGCACTCACTACTCTGCACTCACTACTCTGCACTCACTACTCACTACTCTGCACTCACTACTCTGCACTCACTACTCACTACTCTGCACTCACTACTCTGCACTCACTACTCACTACTCTGCACTCACTACTCACTACTCTGCACTCACTACTCTGCACTCACTACTCACTACTCTGCACTCACTACTCTGCACTCACTACTCACTACTCTGCACTCACTACTCTGCACTCACTACTCACTACTCTGCACTCACTACTTACTACTCTGCACTCACTACTCACTACTCTGCACTCACTACTCACTACTCTGCACTCACTACTCTGCACTCACTACTCACTACTCTGCACTCACTACTCACTACTCTGCACTCACTACTCACTACTCTGCACTCACTACTCTGCACTCACTACTCTGCACTCACTACTCTGCACTAACTACTCTGCACTCACTACTCACTACTCACTACTCTGCACTCACTACTCACTACTCTGCACTCACTACTCTGCACTCACTACTCACTACTCTGCAATCACTACTCTGCACTAACTACTCACTACTCTGCACTCACTACTCTGCACTCACTACTCACTACTCTGCACTCACTACTCTGCACTCACTACTCACTACTCTGCACTCACTACTCTGCACTCACTACTCACTACTCTGCACTCACTACTCACTACTCTGCACTCACTGCTCACTACTCTGCACTCACTACTCTGCACTCACTACTCTGCACTCACTACTCTGCACTCACTACTCACTACTCTGCACTCACTACTCACTACTCTGCACTCACTACTCTGCACTCACTACTCACTACTCTGCACTCACTACTCACTACTCTGCACTCACAGCTCTGCACTCACTACTCTGCACTCACTACTCTGCACTCACTACTCACTACTCACTACTCTGCACTCACTACTCTGCACTCACTACTCACTACTCTGCACTCACTACTCTGCACTCACTACTCTGCACTCACTACTCTGCACTCACTACTCACTACTCACTACTCACTACTCTGCACTCACTACTCTGCACTCACTACTCTGCACTCACTACTCTGCACTCACTACTCACTACTCTGCACTCACTACTCACTACTCTGCACTCACTACTCTGCACTCACTACTCTGCACTCACTACTCACTACTCTGCACTCACTACTCACTACTCTGCACTCACTACTCACTACTCTGCACTCACTACTCTGCACTCACTACTCTGCACTCACTACTCACTACTCACTACTCTGCACTCACTACTCACTACTCTGCACTCACTACTCTGCACTCACTACTCACTACTCTGCAATCACTACTCTGCACTAACTACTCACTACTCTGCACTCACTACTCTGCACTCACTACTCACTACTCTAAACTCACTACTCTGCACTCACTACTCACTACTCTGCACTCACTACTCTGCACTCACTACTCACTACTCTGCACTCACTACTCACTACTCTGCACTCACTGCTCACTACTCTGCACTCACTACTCTGCACTCACTACTCTGCACTCACTACTCTGCACTCACTACTCACTACTCTGCACTCACTACTCTGCACTCACTACTCACTACTCTGCACTCACTACTCTGCACTCACTACTCACTACTCTGCACTCACTACTCACTACTCTGCACTCACAGCTCTGCACTCACTACTCTGCACTCACTACTCTGCACTCACTACTCACTACTCACTACTCTGCACTCACTACTCTGCACTCACTACTCACTACTCTGCACTCACTACTCTGCACTCACTACTCTGCACTCACTACTCTGCACTCACTACTCACTACTCACTACTCTGCACTCACTACTCTGCACTCACTACTCTGCACTCACTACTCTGCACTCACTACTAACTACTCACTACTCTGCTCTCACTACTCTGCACTCACTACTCTGCACACTCACTACTCTGCACTCACTACTCTGCACTCACTACTCTGCACTCACTACTCTGCACTCACTACTCTGCACTCACTACTCACTACTCTGCACTCACTACTCTGCACTCACTACTCACTACTCACTACTCACTACTCTGCACTCACTACTCTGCACTCACTACTCTGCACTCACTACTCACTACTCTGCACTCACTACTCTGCACTCACTACTCACTACTCTGCACTCACTACTCACTACTCTGCACTCACTACTCTGCACTCACTACCCTGCACTCACTACTCTGCACTCACTACTCTGCACTCACTACTCACTACTCACTACTCTGTACTCACTACTCTGCACTCACTACTCTGCACTCACTACTCACTACTCTGCACTCACTACTCTGCACTCACTACTCACTACTCTGCACTCACTACTCTGCACTCACTACTCTGCACTCACTACTCACTACTCTGCTCTCACTACTCTGCACTCACTACTCACTACTCTGCACTCACTACTCACTACTCTGCACTCACTACTCTACACTCACTACTCACTACTCTGCACTCACTACTCTGCACTCACTACTCTGCACTCACTACTCACTACTCTGCACTCACTACTCACTACTCTGCACTCACTACTCACTACTCTGCACTCACTACTCTGCACTCACTACTCACTACTCTGCACTCACTACTCTGCACTCACTACTCACTACTCACTACTCTGCACTCACTACTCTGCACTCACTACTCTGCACTCACTACTCTGCACTCACTACTCTGCACTCACTACTCACTACTCTGCTCTCACTACTCTGCACTCACTACTCACTACTCTGCACTCACTACTCACTACTCTACACTCACTACCCACTATTCTGCACTCACTACTCTGCACTCACTACTCTGCACTCACTACTCTGCACTCACTACTCACTACTCTGCACTCACTACTCTGCACTCACTACTCTGCACTCACTACTCACTACTCTGCACTCACTACTCTGCACTCACTACTCACTACTCTGCACTCACTACTCACTACTCTGCACTCACTACTCACTACTCTGCACTCACTACTCTGCACTCACTACTCTGCACTCACTACTCTGCACTCACTACTCACTACTCTGCACTCACTACTCTGCACTCACTACTCACTACTCTGCACTCACTACTCTGCACTCACTACTCACTACTCTGCACTCACTACTCTGCACTCACTACTCTGCACTCACTACTCTGCACTCACTACTCACTACTCTGCACTCAATACTCTGCACTCACTACTCACTACTCACTACTCACTACTCTGCACTCACTACTCACTACTCTGCACTCACTACTCTGCACTCACTACTCACTACTCTGCACTCACTACTCTGCACTCACTACTCACTACTCTGCACTCACTACTCTGCACTCACTACTCTGCACTCACTACTCACTACTCTGCTCTCACTACTCTGCACTCACTACTCACTACTCTGCACTCACTACTCACTACTCTGCACTCACTACTCTACACTCACTACTCACTACTCTGCACTCACTACTCTGCACTCACTACTCTGCACTCACTACTCACTACTCTGCACTCACTACTCACTACTCTGCACTCACTACTCACTACTCTGCACTCACTACTCTGCACTCACTACTCACTACTCTGCACTCACTACTCTGCACTCACTACTCACTACTCACTACTCTGCACTCACTACTCTGCACTCACTACTCTGCACTCACTACTCTGCACTCACTACTCTGCACTCACTACTCACTACTCTGCTCTCACTACTCTGCACTCACTACTCACTACTCTGCACTCACTAATCACTACTCTACACTCACTACTCACTACTCTGCACTCACTACTCTGCACTCACTACTCTGTACTCACTACACTGCACTCACTACTCACTACTCTGCACTCACTACTCTGCACTCACTACTCACTACTCACTACTCTGCACTCACTACTCTGCACTCACTACTCACTACTCTGCACTCACTACTCTGCACTCACTACTCACTACTCTGCACTCACTACTCACTACTCTGCACTCACTACTCACTACTCTGCACTCACTACTCTGCACTCACTACTCTGCACTCACTACTCTGCACTCACTACTCACTACTCTGCACTCACTACTCTGCACTTACTACTCACTACTCTGCACTCACAACTCTGCACTCACTACTCACTACTCTGCACTCACTACTCTGCACTCACTACTCTGCACTCACTACTCTGCACTCACTACTCACTACTCTGCACTCAATACTCTGCACTCACTACTCACTACTCACTACTCACTACTCTGCACTCACTACTCACTACTCTGCACTCACTACTCTGCACTCACTAATCACTACTCTGCACTCACTACTCTGCACTCACTACTCACTACTCTGCACTCACTACTCACTACTCTGCACTCACTACTCACTACTCTGCACTCACTACTCTGCACTCACTACTCACTACTCTGCACTCACTACTCACTACTCTGCACTCACTACTCACTACTCTGCACTCACTACTCTGCACTCACTACTCTGCACTCACTACTCTGCACTAACTACTCTGCACTCACTACTCACTACTCACTACTCTGCACTCACTACTCACTACTCTGCACTCACTACTCTGCACTCACTACTCACTACTCTGCAATCACTACTCTGCACTAACTACTCACTACTCTGCACTCACTACTCTGCACTCACTACTCACTACTCTGCACTCACTACTCTGCACTCACTACTCACTACTCTGCACTCACTACTCTGCACTCACTACTCACTACTCTGCACTCACTACTCACTACTCTGCACTCACTGCTCACTACTCTGCACTCACTACTCTGCACTCACTACTCTGCACTCACTACTCTGCACTCACTACTCACTACTCTGCACTCACTACTCACTACTCTGCACTCACTACTCTGCACTCACTACTCACTACTCTGCACTCACTACTCACTACTCTGCACTCACAGCTCTGCACTCACTACTCTGCACTCACTACTCTGCACTCACTACTCACTACTCACTACTCTGCACTCACTACTCTGCACTCACTACTCACTACTCTGCACTCACTACTCTGCACTCACTACTCTGCACTCACTACTCTGCACTCACTACTCACTACTCACTACTCTGCACTCACTACTCTGCACTCACTACTCTGCACTCACTACTAACTACTCACTACTCTGCTCTCACTACTCTGCACTCACTACTCTGCACACTCACTACTCTGCACTCACTACTCTGCACTCACTACTCTGCACTCACTACTCTGCACTCACTACTCTGCACTCACTACTCACTACTCTGCACTCACTACTCTGCACTCACTACTCTGCACTCACTACTCTGCACTCACTACTCACTACTCACTACTCTGCACTCACTACTCTGCACTCACTACTCACTACTCTGCACTCACTACTCTGCACTCACTACTCTGCACTCACTACTCTGCACTCACTACTCACTACTCACTACTCACTACTCTGCACTCACTACTCTGCACTCACTACTCTGCACTCACTACTCTGCACTCACTACTCACTACTCTGCACTCACTACTCACTACTCACTACTCACTACTCTGCACTCACTACTCTGCACTCACTACTCTGCACTCACTACTCTGCACTCACTACTCACTACTCTGCACTCACTACTCACTACTCTGCACTCACTACTCTGCACTCACTACTCTGCACTCACTACTCACTACTCTGCACTCACTACTCACTACTCTGCACTCACTACTCACTACTCTGCACTCACTACTCTGCACTCACTACTCTGCACTCACTACTCACTACTCACTACTCTGCACTCACTACTCACTACTCTGCACTCACTACTCTGCACTCACTACTCACTACTCTGCAATCACTACTCTGCACTAACTACTCACTACTCTGCACTCACTACTCTGCACTCACTACTCACTACTCTAAACTCACTACTCTGCACTCACTACTCACTACTCTGCACTCACTACTCTGCACTCACTACTCACTACTCTGCACTCACTACTCACTACTCTGCACTCACTGCTCACTACTCTGCACTCACTACTCTGCACTCACTACTCTGCACTCACTACTCTGCACTCACTACTCACTACTCTGCACTCACTACTCTGCACTCACTACTCACTACTCTGCACTCACTACTCTGCACTCACTACTCACTACTCTGCACTCACTACTCACTACTCTGCACTCACTACTCTGCACTCACTACTCACTACTCTGCACTCACTACTCTGCACTCACTACTCACTACTCTGCACTCACTACTCTGCACTCACTACTCACTACTCTGCACTCACTACTTACTACTCTGCACTCACTACTCACTACTCTGCACTCACTACTCACTACTCTGCACTCACTACTCTGCACTCACTACTCACTACTCTGCACTCACTACTCACTACTCTGCACTCACTACTCACTACTCTGCACTCACTACTCTGCACTCACTACTCTGCACTCACTACTCTGCACTAACTACTCTGCACTCACTACTCACTACTCACTACTCTGCACTCACTACTCACTACTCTGCACTCACTACTCTGCACTCACTACTCACTACTCTGCAATCACTACTCTGCACTAACTACTCACTACTCTGCACTCACTACTCTGCACTCACTACTCACTACTCTGCACTCACTACTCTGCACTCACTACTCACTACTCTGCACTCACTACTCTGCACTCACTACTCACTACTCTGCACTCACTACTCACTACTCTGCACTCACTGCTCACTACTCTGCACTCACTACTCTGCACTCACTACTCTGCACTCACTACTCTGCACTCACTACTCACTACTCTGCACTCACTACTCACTACTCTGCACTCACTACTCTGCACTCACTACTCACTACTCTGCACTCACTACTCACTACTCTGCACTCACAGCTCTGCACTCACTACTCTGCACTCACTACTCTGCACTCACTACTCACTACTCACTACTCTGCACTCACTACTCTGCACTCACTACTCACTACTCTGCACTCACTACTCTGCACTCACTACTCTGCACTCACTACTCTGCACTCACTACTCACTACTCACTACTCACTACTCTGCACTCACTACTCTGCACTCACTACTCTGCACTCACTACTCTGCACTCACTACTCACTACTCTGCACTCACTACTCACTACTCTGCACTCACTACTCTGCACTCACTACTCTGCACTCACTACTCACTACTCTGCACTCACTACTCACTACTCTGCACTCACTACTCACTACTCTGCACTCACTACTCTGCACTCACTACTCTGCACTCACTACTCACTACTCACTACTCTGCACTCACTACTCACTACTCTGCACTCACTACTCTGCACTCACTACTCACTACTCTGCAATCACTACTCTGCACTAACTACTCACTACTCTGCACTCACTACTCTGCACTCACTACTCACTACTCTAAACTCACTACTCTGCACTCACTACTCACTACTCTGCACTCACTACTCTGCACTCACTACTCACTACTCTGCACTCACTACTCACTACTCTGCACTCACTGCTCACTACTCTGCACTCACTACTCTGCACTCACTACTCTGCACTCACTACTCTGCACTCACTACTCACTACTCTGCACTCACTACTCTGCACTCACTACTCACTACTCTGCACTCACTACTCTGCACTCACTACTCACTACTCTGCACTCACTACTCACTACTCTGCACTCACAGCTCTGCACTCACTACTCTGCACTCACTACTCTGCACTCACTACTCACTACTCACTACTCTGCACTCACTACTCTGCACTCACTACTCACTACTCTGCACTCACTACTCTGCACTCACTACTCTGCACTCACTACTCTGCACTCACTACTCACTACTCACTACTCTGCACTCACTACTCTGCACTCACTACTCTGCACTCACTACTCTGCACTCACTACTAACTACTCACTACTCTGCTCTCACTACTCTGCACTCACTACTCTGCACACTCACTACTCTGCACTCACTACTCTGCACTCACTACTCTGCACTCACTACTCTGCACTCACTACTCTGCACTCACTACTCACTACTCTGCACTCACTACTCTGCACTCACTACTCACTACTCACTACTCACTACTCTGCACTCACTACTCTGCACTCACTACTCTGCACTCACTACTCACTACTCTGCACTCACTACTCTGCACTCACTACTCACTACTCTGCACTCACTACTCACTACTCTGCACTCACTACTCTGCACTCACTACCCTGCACTCACTACTCTGCACTCACTACTCTGCACTCACTACTCACTACTCACTACTCTGCACTCACTACTCTGCACTCACTACTCTGCACTCACTACTCACTACTCTGCACTCACTACTCTGCACTCACTACTCACTACTCTGCACTCACTACTCTGCACTCACTACTCTGCACTCACTACTCACTACTCTGCTCTCACTACTCTGCACTCACTACTCACTACTCTGCACTCACTACTCACTACTCTGCACTCACTACTCTACACTCACTACTCACTACTCTGCACTCACTACTCTGCACTCACTACTCTGCACTCACTACTCACTACTCTGCACTCACTACTCACTACTCTGCACTCACTACTCACTACTCTGCACTCACTACTCTGCACTCACTACTCACTACTCTGCACTCACTACTCTGCACTCACTACTCACTACTCACTACTCTGCACTCACTACTCTGCACTCACTACTCTGCACTCACTACTCTGCACTCACTACTCTGCACTCACTACTCACTACTCTGCTCTCACTACTCTGCACTCACTACTCACTACTCTGCACTCACTACTCACTACTCTACACTCACTACCCACTATTCTGCACTCACTACTCTGCACTCACTACTCTGCACTCACTACTCTGCACTCACTACTCACTACTCTGCACTCACTACTCTGCACTCACTACTCTGCACTCACTACTCACTACTCTGCACTCACTACTCTGCACTCACTACTCACTACTCTGCACTCACTACTCACTACTCTGCACTCACTACTCTGCACTCACTACTCTGCACTCACTACTCTGCACTCACTACTCTGCACTCACTACTCACTACTCTGCACTCACTACTCTGCACTCACTACTCACTACTCTGCACTCACTACTCTGCACTCACTACTCACTACTCTGCACTCACTACTCTGCACTCACTACTCTGCACTCACTACTCTGCACTCACTACTCACTACTCTGCACTCAATACTCTGCACTCACTACTCACTACTCACTACTCACTACTCTGCACTCACTACTCACTACTCTGCACTCACTACTCTGCACTCACTACTCACTACTCTGCACTCACTACTCTGCACTCACTACTCACTACTCTGCACTCACTACTCTGCACTCACTACTCTGCACTCACTACTCACTACTCTGCTCTCACTACTCTGCACTCACTACTCACTACTCTGCACTCACTACTCACTACTCTGCACTCACTACTCTACACTCACTACTCACTACTCTGCACTCACTACTCTGCACTCACTACTCTGCACTCACTACTCACTACTCTGCACTCACTACTCACTACTCTGCACTCACTACTCACTACTCTGCACTCACTACTCTGCACTCACTACTCACTACTCTGCACTCACTACTCTGCACTCACTACTCACTACTCACTACTCTGCACTCACTACTCTGCACTCACTACTCTGCACTCACTACTCTGCACTCACTACTCTGCACTCACTACTCACTACTCTGCTCTCACTACTCTGCACTCACTACTCACTACTCTGCACTCACTAATCACTACTCTACACTCACTACTCACTACTCTGCACTCACTACTCTGCACTCACTACTCTGTACTCACTACACTGCACTCACTACTCACTACTCTGCACTCACTACTCTGCACTCACTACTCACTACTCACTACTCTGCACTCACTACTCTGCACTCACTACTCACTACTCTGCACTCACTACTCTGCACTCACTACTCACTACTCTGCACTCACTACTCTGCACTCACTACTCACTACTCTGCACTCACTACTCTGCACTCACTACTCTGCACTCACTACTCTGCACTCACTACTCACTACTCTGCACTCACTACTCTGCACTTACTACTCACTACTCTGCACTCACAACTCTGCACTCACTACTCACTACTCTGCACTCACTACTCTGCACTCACTACTCTGCACTCACTACTCACTACTCTGCACTCAATACTCTGCACTCACTACTCACTACTCACTACTCACTACTCTGCACTCACTACTCACTACTCTGCACTCACTACTCTGCACTCACTAATCACTACTCTGCACTCACTACTCTGCACTCACTACTCACTACTCTGCACTCACTACTCACTACTCTGCACTCACTACTCACTACTCTGCACTCACTACTCACTACTCTGCACTCACTACTCTGCACTCACTACTCACTACTCTGCACTCACTACTCACTACTCTGCACTCACTACTCACTACTCTGCACTCACTACTCTGCACTCACTACTCTGCACTCACTACTCTGCACTAACTACTCTGCACTCACTACTCACTACTCACTACTCTGCACTCACTACTCACTACTCTGCACTCACTACTCTGCACTCACTACTCACTACTCTGCAATCACTACTCTGCACTAACTACTCACTACTCTGCACTCACTACTCTGCACTCACTACTCACTACTCTGCACTCACTACTCTGCACTCACTACTCACTACTCTGCACTCACTACTCTGCACTCACTACTCACTACTCTGCACTCACTACTCACTACTCTGCACTCACTGCTCACTACTCTGCACTCACTACTCTGCACTCACTACTCTGCACTCACTACTCTGCACTCACTACTCACTACTCTGCACTCACTACTCACTACTCTGCACTCACTACTCTGCACTCACTACTCACTACTCTGCACTCACTACTCACTACTCTGCACTCACAGCTCTGCACTCACTACTCTGCACTCACTACTCTGCACTCACTACTCACTACTCACTACTCTGCACTCACTACTCTGCACTCACTACTCACTACTCTGCACTCACTACTCTGCACTCACTACTCTGCACTCACTACTCTGCACTCACTACTCACTACTCACTACTCTGCACTCACTACTCTGCACTCACTACTCTGCACTCACTACTAACTACTCACTACTCTGCTCTCACTACTCTGCACTCACTACTCTGCACACTCACTACTCTGCACTCACTACTCTGCACTCACTACTCTGCACTCACTACTCTGCACTCACTACTCTGCACTCACTACTCACTACTCTGCACTCACTACTCTGCACTCACTACTCACTACTCTGCACTCACTACTCACTACTCTGCACTCACTACTCTACACTCACTACTCACTACTCTGCACTCACTACTCTGCACTCACTACTCTGCACTCACTACTCACTACTCTGCACTCACTACTCACTACTCTGCACTCACTACTCACTACTCTGCACTCACTACTCTGCACTCACTACACACTACTCTGCACTCACTACTCTGCACTCACTACTCACTACTCACTACTCTGCACTCACTACTCTGCACTCACTACTCTGCACTCACTACTCTGCACTCACTACTCTGCACTCACTACTCACTACTCTGCTCTCACTACTCACTACTCTGCACTCACTAATCACTACTCTACACTCACTACTCACTACTCTGCACTCACTACTCTGCACTCACTACTCTGTACTCACTACTCTGCACTCACTACTCACTACTCTGCACTCACTACTCTGCACTCACTACTCACTACTCACTACTCTGCACTCACTACTCTGCACTCACTACTCACTACTCTGCACTCACTACTCTGCACTCACTACTCACTACTCTGCACTCACTACTCACTACTCTGCACTCACTACTCTGCACTCACTACTCTGCACTCACTACTCTGCACTCACTACTCTGCACTCACTACTCTGCACTCACTACTCACTACTCTGCACTCACTACTCTGCACTCACTACTCTGCACTCACTACTCTGCACTCACTACTCTGCACTCACTACTCACTACTCTGCACTCAATACTCTGCACTCACTACTCACTACTCACTACTCTGCACTCACTACTCACTACTCTGCACTCACTACTCTGCACTCACTACTCACTACTCTGCACTCACTACTCTGCACTCACTACTCACTACTCTGCACTCACTACTCACTACTCTGCACTCACTACTCACTACTCTGCACTCACTACTCACTACTCTGCACTCACTACTCTGCACTCACTACTCTGCACTCACTACTCACTACTCTGCACTCACTACTCACTACTCTGCACTCACTACTCACTACTCTGCACTCACTACTCTGCACTCACTACTCTGTACTCACTACTCTGCACTCACTACTCACTACTCACTACTCTGCACTCACTACTCACTACTCTGCACTCACTACTCTGCACTCACTACTCACTACTCTGCAATCACTACTCTGCACTAACTACTCACTACTCTGCACTCACTACTCTGCACTCACTACTCACTACTCTAAACTCACTACTCTGCACTCACTACTCACTACTCTGCACTCACTACTCTGCACTCACTACTCACTACTCTGCACTCACTACTCACTACTCTGCACTCACTGCTCACTACTCTGCACTCACTACTCTGCACTCACTACTCTGCACTCACTACTCTGCACTCACTACTCACTACTCTGCACTCACTACTCTGCACTCACTACTCACTACTCTGCACTCACTACTCTGCACTCACTACTCACTACTCTGCACTCACTACTCACTACTCTGCACTCACAGCTCTGCACTCACTACTCTGCACTCACTACTCTGCACTCACTACTCACTACTCACTACTCTGCACTCACTACTCTGCACTCACTACTCACTACTCTGCACTCACTACTCTGCACTCACTACTCTGCACTCACTACTCTGCACTCACTACTCACTACTCACTACTCACTACTCTGCACTCACTACTCTGCACTCACTACTCTGCACTCACTACTCTGCACTCACTACTAACTACTCACTACTCTGCTCTCACTACTCTGCACTCACTACTCTGCACACTCACTACTCTGCACTCACTACTCTGCACTCACTACTCTGCACTCACTACTCTGCACTCACTACTCACTACTCTGCACTCACTACTCTGCACTCACTACTCACTACTCACTACTCACTACTCTGCACTCACTACTCTGCACTCACTACTCTGCACTCACTACTCTGCACTCACTACTCACTACTCTGCACTCACTACTCTGCACTCACTACTCACTACTCTGCACTCACTACTCACTACTCTGCACTCACTACTCACTACTCTGCACTCACTACTCACTACTCTGCACTCACTACCCTGCACTCACTACTCTGCACTCACTACTCTGCACTCACTACTCACTACTCACTACTCTGCACTCACTACTCTGCACTCACTACTCTGCACTCACTACTCACTACTCTGCACTCACTACTCTGCACTCACTACTCTGCACTCACTACTCTGCACTCACTACTCACTACTCTGCACTCACTACTCACTACTCTGCACTCACTACTCTGCACTCACTACTCACTACTCTGCACTCACTACTCACTACTCTGCACTCACTACTCTGCACTCACTACTCACTACTCTGCACTCACTACTCACTACTCTGCACTCACTACTCACTACTCTGCACTCATGTTGGACCCGGCCTCGTGGCGTGGCCCGTCTCTGTCCCTCAGAACCCTGCGAGCGTAGGCCTGCACCCTGAGCCCCTGCGCAGCGTCCCTGCAAGAATAGCCTGCACCCAGCAGCCTGGTCGTCTCACCCCCGATGAGGCCGAACCCCCGTAAACCCACGACCAGGCCGCATGTCCCCGTCCCGCTCCCGGCTCCGAGTGCCTAACATTGCCTGCCCCACAAGGCCCGGACGCCATCTTCCCTTCCCGACATCCCTGTCTCCCTGGGCCTAGCGTGACCCCGGCCCCAGTGAAACCCAGCCTCCAAAGGCGCGCCAGTCCCGGCTGGGGGGTAAAGGGCGCCCGAGTGGGATAAGCCAGGGAGTTTCGATGACACCTCCGGCCTCCCCTGAGGGGCTCGTATCTGTCACACCTTTGGCCCTCCCCTGTGGGCCAGTTCCGATCACCCCTCTGGCCTCCCCGAGGGCTGGCTCCAGACCCGCTGGGCGTCTGGGAATTCCCGGACCCATCTTTCAAAGGGATCAAAGAGCCAACCGCCGGACCTCGCCAACGACCAGCCCCCCAGGGCTTGAGACCTCCGCCTGCGAGGGTCCGGAGATCAAAGAGCAGAAGGACTATAACTGGGCCCGCCCGACAACTAGCGGGCAGTTGTATCTTGGACCTGAAGCCCTGCTGTTCTGATCGCGGCTGACCCTAAGAAGACTCCTCCTAAACCTCTGAGCCCTGCTGACGCTGTCGCGGCTCAAGCTGAACTGAACCATCGGAGCCCTGCTGACGCTGTCGCGGCTCGAGCTGAACTTGTAACCATCGGAGCCCTGCTGACGCTGTCGCGGCTCAAGCGGAACTGAACCATCGGAGCCCTGCTGACGCTGTTGCGGCTCGAGCTGAACTTGTAACTACCAGAGCCCTGCTGACGCTGTCGCGGCTCGACCTCTAAGACCATCGGAGCCCTGCTGACGCTGTCGCGGCTCGAGCTGAACTTGTAACCATCGGAGCCCTGCTGACGCTGTCGCGGCTCCTCACGAACTTCTCCAGATCGAGCCCTGCTGACCTCGTCGCGGCTCGAGAAGTACTCTGGTCCGGCTGGACCATCGAGAGCACCATCCCGACCGAGCCGACTCGACGGAGGTGAGGCAGCCAGTACGACTATCATCCCGTACCCCCCGGTTCGAGGATTGAGAGCTGTGCGTGGGGTACGCCTCGTACTGTCCCAGAGACTCAAAGACTGTCCCGCTTCCCCCTTCCCGAATCCTCCAAGACTTTGTGGTCCCTTGACCCCTGTGTATATAAGAGTGCTACCTCCCTATTTGCTATATAAAGATCTTGTTACTAAAACCCACCGGTGTGGTGTCTGTTCGTAGTGTGGTGTGAGCTCCGTGTGTACGATCCTAGACCCGAAGTCCTCCCCGGTGAGGACCTCACAATCAAGACTCGGCAAGTTCTGGGGGAGAGGGGGGTCCGGGTGTGGTCGGGTGAGCACAACCTGACCCTCGGGGATTGCCCCTTCCTACAACTCACTACTCACTACTCTGCACTCACTACTCTGCACTCACTACTCACTACTCACTACTCTGCACTCACTACTCTGCATTCACTACTCACTACTCTGCACTCACTACTCTGCACTCACTACTCTGCACTCACTACTCACTACTCACTACTCACTACTCTGCACTCACTACTCTGCACTCACTACTCTGCACTCACTACTCTGCACTCACTACTCTGCACTCACTACTCTGCACTCACTACTCACTACTCACTACTCTGCTCTTACTACTCTGCACTCACTACTCTGCACTCACTACTCACTACTCTGCACTCACTACTCACTACTCTGCACTCACTACTCTGCACTCACTACTCACTACTCTGCTCTCACTACTCTGCACTCACTACTCTGCTCTCACTACTCTGCTCTCACTACTCACTACTCTGCTCTCACTACTCTGCACTCACTACTCCCTACTCTGCACTCACTACTCACTACTCTACACTCACTACGCTGCACTCACTACTCTACACTCACTACTCTACACTCACTACTCTGCTCTCACTACTCTGCACTCACTACTCACTACTCTGCACTCACTACTCTACACTCACTACTCTTCTCTCACTACTCTGCACTCACTACTCACTACTCTGCACTCACTACTCTGCACTCACTACTCACTACTCACTACTCTACACTCACTACTCTACACTCACTACTCTGCACTCACTACTCTGCACTCACTACTCTGCACTCACTACTCTGCACTCACTACTCTGCACTCACTACTCACTACTCTGCACTCACTACTCACTACTCTGCACTCACTACTCACTACTCTGCACTCACTACTCACTACCCTGCACTCACTACTCTGCACTCACTACTCTGCACTCACTACTCTGCACTCACTACTCACTACTCTGCACTCACTACTCACTACTCTGCACTCACTACTCACTACTCTACACTCACTACTCTGCACTCACTACTCTGCACTCACTACTCACTACTCACTACTCTGCACTCACTACTCTGCACTCACTACTCTGCACTCACTACTCACTACTCTGCACTCACTACTCTGCACTCACTACTCTGCACTCACTACTCTGCACTCACTACTCTGCACTCACTACTCACTACTCACTACTCTGCACTCACTACTCACTACTCTGCACTCACTACTCACTACTCTGCACTCACTACTCTGCACTCACTACTCTGCACTCACTACTCACTACTCACTACTCACTACTCTGCACTCACTACTCTGCACTCACTACTCTGCACTCACTACTCTGCACTCACTACTCTGCACTCACTACTCTGCTCTCACTACTCTGCACTCACTACTCACTACTCTGCTCTCACTACTCTGCACTCACTACTCACTACTCTGCACTCACTACTCACTACTCTGCACTCACTACTCACTACTCTGCACTCACTACTCACTACTCTACACTCACTACTCTGCACTCACTACTCTGCACTCACTACTCACTACTCTGCACTCACTACTCACTACTCTGCACTCACTACTCTGCACTCACTACTCACTACTCTGCACTCACTACTCACTACTCTGCACTCACTACTCACTACTCTACACTCACTACTCTGCACTCACTACTCTGCACTCACTACTCACTACTCTGCACTCACTATTCACTACTCTGCACTCTCTGCACTCACTACTCTGCACTCACTACTCTGCACTCACTACTCACTACTCACTACTCACTACTCTGCACTCACTACTCTGCACTCACTACTCTGCACTCACTACTCACTACTCACTACTCACTACTCACTACTCTGCACTCACTACTCTGCACTCACTACTCTGCACTCACTACTCACTACTCACTACTCACTACTCACTACTCTGCACTCACTACTCTGCACTCACTACTCTGCACTCACTACTCTGCACTCACTACTCACTACTCTGCTCTCACTACTCTGCACTCACTACTCACTACTCTGCTCTCACTACTCTGCACTCACTACTCACTACTCTGCACTCACTACTCAGCACTCACTACTCACTACTCTGCACTCACTACTCACTACTCTACACTCACTACTCACTACTCTGCACTCACTACTCTGCACTCACTACTCACTACTCTGCACTCACTACTCACTACTCTGCACTCACTACTCTGCACTCACTACTCACTACTCTGCACTCACTACTCAATACTCTGCACTCACTACTCTGCACTCACTACTCTGCACTCACTACTCTGCACTCACTACTCACTACTCTGCACTCACTACTCACTACTCTGCACTCACTACTCACTACTCTGCACTCACTACGCACTACTCTGCACTCACTACTCACTACTCTGCACTCACTACTCTGCACTCACTACTCACTACTCTGCACTCACTACTCTGCACTCACTACTCACTACTCTGCACTCACTACTCACTACTCTGCACTCACTACTCACTACTCTACACTCACTACTCTGCACTCACTACTCTGCACTCACTACTCACTACTCTGCACTCACTACTCACTACTCTGCACTCTCTGCACTCACTACTCTGCACTCACTACTCTGCACTCACTACTCACTACTCACTACTCACTACTCTGCACTCACTACTCTGCACTCACTACTCACTACTCACTACTCACTACTCACTACTCACTACTCTGCACTCACTACTCTGCACTCACTACTCTGCACTCACTACTCACTACTCACTACTCTGCACTCACTACTCTGCACTCACTACTCTGCACTCACTACTCACTACTCTGCTCTCACTACTCTGCACTCACTACTCACTACTCTGCTCTCACTACTCTGCACTCACTACTCACTACTCTGCACTCACTACTCAGCACTCACTACTCACTACTCTGCACTCACTACTCACTACTCTACACTCACTACTCACTACTCTGCACTCACTACTCTGCACTCACTACTCACTACTCTGCACTCACTACTCACTACTCTACACTCACTACTCACTACTCTGCACTCACTACTCTGCACTCACTACTCACTACTCTGCACTCACTACTCACTACTATGCACTCACTACTCTGCACTCACTACTCACTACTCTGCACTCACTACTCAATACTCTGCACTCACTACTCTGCACTCACTACTCTGCACTCACTACTCTGCACTCACTACTCACTACTCTGCACTCACTACTCACTACTCTGCACTCACTACTCACTACTCTGCACTCACTACTCACTACTCTGCACTCACTACTCTGCACTCACTACTCACTACTCTGCACTCACTAATCACTACTCTGCACTCACTACTCACTACTCTGCACTCACTACTCACTACTCTGCACTCACTACTCTGCACTCACTACTCTGCACTCACTACTCTGCACTCACTACTCACTACTCTGCACTCACTACTCACTACTCTGCACTCACTACTCTGCACTCACTACTCACTACTCTGCAATCACTACTCTGCACTAACTACTCACTACTCTGCACTCACTACTCACTACTCTGAACTCACTACTCTGCACTCACTACTCACTACTCTGCACTCACTACTCTGCACTCACTACTCACTACTCTGCACTCACTACTCACTACTCTGCACTCACTACTCTGCACTCACTACTCACTACTCTGCACTCACTACTCTGCACTCACTACTCACTACTCTGCACTCACTACTTTGCACTCACTACTCACTACTCTGCACTCACTACTCACTACTCTGCACTCACTACTCTGCACTCACTACTCTGCACTCACTACTCTGCACTCACTACTCACTACTCACTACTCTGCACTCACTACTCTGCACTCACTACTCACTACTCTGCACTCACTACTCTGCACTCACTACTCTGCACTCACTACTCACTACTCACTACTCTGCACTCACTACTCTGCACTCACTACTCTGCACTCACTACTCACTACTCACTACTCACTACTCACTACTCTGCTCTCACTACTCTGCACTCACTACTCTGCACTCACTACTCACCACTCTGCACTCACTACTCACTACTCTGCACTCACTACTCTGCACTCACTACTCTGCACTCACTACTCTGCACTCACTACTCTGCACTCACTACTCACTACTCACTACTCTGCACTCACTACTCTGCACTCACTACTCTGCACTCACTACTCTGCACTCACTACTCTGCACTCACTACTCACTACTCTGCTCTCACTACTCTGCACTCACTACTCACTACTCTGCTCTCACTACTCTGCACTCACTACTCACTACTCTGCACTCACTACTCACTACTCTGCACTCACTACTCACTACTCTACACTCACTACTCTGCACTCACTACTCTACACTCACTACTCTGCACTCACTACTCTGCACTCACTATTCACTACTCTGCACTCACTACTCACTACTCTGCACTCACTACTCACTACTCTGCACTCACTACTCACTACTCTACACTCACTACTCTGCACTCACTACTCTGCACTCACTACTCACTACTCTGCACTCACTACTCACTACTCTGCACTCACTACTCACTACTCTGCAATCACTACTCACTACTCTGCACTCACTACTCTGCACTCACTACTCTGCACTCACTACTCTGCACTCTACTCTGCACTCACTACTCACTACTCACTACTCTGCACTCACTACTCACTACTCTGCACTCACTACTCACTACTCTGCACTCACTACTCTGCACTCACTACTCTGCACTCACTACTCACTATTCACTACTCTGCACTCACTACTCTGCACTCACTACTCTGCACTCACTACTCTGCACTCACTACTCTGCACTCACTACTCTGCTCTCACTACTCTGCACTCACTACTCACTACTCTGCTCTCACTACTCTGCACTCACTACTCACTACTCTCCACTCACTACTCACTACTCTGCACTCACTACTCACTACTCTGCACTCACTACTCACTACTCTACACTCACTACTCTGCACTCACTACTCTGCACTCACTACTCACTACTCTGCACTCACTACTCACTACTCTGCACTCACTACTGACTACTCTGCACTCACTACTCACTACTCTGCACTCACTACTCTGCACTCACTACTCACTACTCTGCACTCACTACTCACTACTCTGCACTCACTACTCTGCACTCACTACTCTGCACTCACTACTCACTACTCTGCACTCACTACTCACTACTCTGCACTCACTACTCACTACTCTGCACTCACTACTCACTACTCTGCACTCTCTGCACTCACTACTCTGCACTCAATACTCTGCACTCACTACTCTGCACTCACTACTCTGCACTCACTACTCACTACTCACTACTCACTACTCTGCACTCACTACTCTTCACTCACTACTCTGCACTCACTACTCACTACTCACTACTCACTACTCTGCACTCACTACTTACTACTCTGCACTCACTACTCTGCACTCACTACTCTGCACTCACTACTCTGCACTCACTACTCTGCACTCACTACTCTGCACTCACTACTCACTACTCTGCTCTCACTACTCTGCACTCACTACTCACTACTCTGCTCTCACTACTCTGCACTCACTACTCACTACTCTGCACTCACTACTCAGCACTCACTACTCACTACTCTGCACTCACTACTCACTACTCTACACTCACTACTCACTACTCTGCACTCACTACTCTGCACTCACTACTCACTACTCTGCACTCACTACTCACTACTCTGCACTCACTACTCACTACTCTGCACTCACTACTCTGCACTCATTACTCACTACTCTGCGCTCACTACTCACTACTCTGCACTCACTACTCTGCACTCACTACTCTGCACTCACTACTCTACACTCACTACTCACTACTCTGCTCTCACTACTCTGCACTCACTACTCACTACTCTGCACTCACTACTCACTACTCTACACTCACTACTCTGCTCTCACTACTCTGCACTCACTACTCTGCACTCACTACTCACTACTCTGCACTCACTACTCACTACTCTACACTCACTACTCTACACTCACTACTCACTACTCACTACTCTACACTCACTACTCTGCACTCACTACTCTGCACTCACTACTCACTACTCTGCACTCACTACTCACTACTCTGCACTCACTACTCACTACTCTGCACTCACTACTCTGCACTCACTACTCTGCACTCACTACTCACTACTCTGCACTCACTACTCACTACTCTGCACTCACTACTCTGCACTCACTACTCTGCACTCACTACTCTGCACTCACTACTCACTACTCACTACTCTGCACTCACTACTCACTACTCTGCACTCACTACTCTGCACTCACTACTCACTACTCTGCAATCACTACTCTGCACTAACTACTCACTACTCTGCACTCACTACTCACTACTCTGCACTCACTACTCTGCACTCACTACTCACTACTCTGCACTCACTACTCTGCACTCACTACTCACTACTCTGCACTCACTACTCTGCACTCACTACTCACTACTCTGCACTCACTACTCACTACTCTGCACTCACTACTCACTACTCTGCACTCACTACTCTGCACTCACTACTCTGCACTCACTACTCTGCACTCACTTCTCACTACTCTGCACTCACTACTCACTACTCTGCACTCACTACTCTGCACTCACTACTCTGCACTCACTACTCACTACTCACTACTCTGCACTCACTACTCTGCACTCACTACTCACTACTCTGCACTCACTACTCTGCACTCACTACTCTGCACTCACTACTCTGCACTCACTACTCACTACTCTGCACTCACTACTTTGCACTCACTACTCTGCACTCACTACTCTGCACTCACTACTCTGCACTCACTACTCACTACTCACTACTCACTACTCTGCTCTCACTACTCTGCACTCACTACTCTGCACTCACTACTCACCACTCTGCACTCACTACTCACTACTCTGCACTCACTACTCTGCACTCACTACTCTGCACTCACTACTCTGCACTCACTACTCTGCACTCACTACTCACTACTCACTACTCTGCACTCACTACTCTGCACTCACTACTCTGCACTCACTACTCTGCACTCACTACTCTGCACTCACTACTCTGCACTCACTACTCACTACTCACTACTCTGCACTCACTACTCACTACTCTGCTCTCACTACTCTGCACTCACTACTCACTACTCTGCTCTCACTACTCTGCACTCACTACTCACTACTCTGCACTCACTACTCACTACTCTGCACTCACTACTCACTACTCTACACTCACTACTCTGCACTCACTACTCTACACTCACTACTCACTACTCTGCTCTCACTACTCTGCACTCACTACTCACTACTCTGCACTCACTACTCACTACTCTACACTCACTACTCTGCTCTCACTACTCTGCTCTCACTACTCACTACTCTGCACTCACTACTCATTACTCTGCACTCACTACTCACTACTCACTACTCTACACTCACTACTCTTTTTTTTTTTTTTAAGATTTTTATTGATGTTAACAGGATGACGGAAAAAACAAAAAGAACAGAGATCGACAGACATTCATAAGACATTCATAAGTAATTACAAAAAGAAAACCAGCTAGATTAAATATGTTATAAACAAGTTAGTTATGATATGTGATCACAGTAGTTAGAATTACTGTTATAGTTTCAATGCATGAGGGTTTAACATTTAAACAATATAAAAATAAAGTTCTAGTTTTGGTCTATAAAACTACCCCAAATTCTATCAAATTTAAACAATGATCGTGTTCCCCTAAGGTTAGCTAAAGCCAGCTCCATAGCATGTACCTCTGTTACCAATATCCACCACTTCCAAACCGTCCGGGGATCTGAATCAATCCAAGCTCTAGCTAAAGTTAATTTAGCGCATGAGAAAAGTATAGTCATTAGGGGAGATAGTGGAGATGTGGATAGATTAAGATCTATCAAGACCGAAGCGGCCGTGATGGTGGGAAGCGGGATATTTTTTACTGTAAGAACCCTCAGTATGTCATCCCAAAAGCTCTTGAGTTTGGGGCAAGAGTACAAGATATGAACTAAATTAGCTGCTACAGTCGAACATTTAGGACATTTGGTACGGCTGCTAAAGGTAGGGTTCGGAGACCATCTAGCAATTCTTTCGGGTGTATAATAGAGCATACAGGTCGTTCTATATTGTTGTAGCCTAAGACTAGATGAGCGTACCCGTTGGTTGATATTAGTAAAGGAGTTCTCTATCTGCTTAGGCGTAACATTTAGATTTAGTTGGGTGCTCCATTTCATGGCCAATTTATCATTGTCATTTATTTTGAATGTGCTAAATATTCGGTAGGATTCGCTAATAATTGATTTATTCTTATTTGTATAAAAACATGTCCATATATCACATTCAGAAACATTTTGTATCTTTTTTTTATTAATCAAATAATCATGAATTTGCATATATTTAAATCTTGAAGTTTCTGGTAGATCATATATTTGTTTGAGCGTGTTAAAATCTAAAAACCCCTGCACGCCATATAAATCCGCTAAAGTATTAATCCCAGAAGAAGCCCAGCTATAAATGGTGGAATCTGTGAATATAGCCGGGAGACCTGGATTGCCCCACAATGGTAATTTTGGGTGGAAAAAGGTTGTTTTACAGAATTTTAATATATTTTCCCATATTTTAACGATATCTCTAGCAGTCTTGAATCTTACCCTTTTATAGTAATTCGGGTCGTTGATTCTGAACAAAAAAGATAGTGAGTCTTGTTTTAACATAAAATAGTGGAAAAAAAGAGTTCTACCTCCATGCAATAAAGAGCGTATGCGTGTAATAAACGAGGACCAGAAATATAATTTAAAGTCTGGAACGTTCAGCCCTCCCTTATTTGTATTGTTTTTCAGCATTTTTAGCGACCTTCTGGCTTTTTTATAGCCCCAAATGAAGCTACTAAGGATCCCATCTAAGTGTTGGAAGAATTTATTATTTAATGCCAATGGGATTGATCGGAATAAGTATACAAATTTTGGAAGAACTTTCATTTTAATAAGGTTTATCCTGCTAACCATATTCAAAGGCAATTTGTTCCATTTTTTCAAAATAAGAATAGTCTTTTTAATCAGATCGTTATAATTTATATTATTGATATCTTGTATTCTAGCTGTTAATTTAACCCCTAAATAAGTGGCCTCTTTACATATCTCGGGAATAGGTATGATAGGAGAGTAATTGGCTATAACTTGCGTCTTCTGCTGATTAAGCTTATAGCCTGACACCTTCCCAAATTTCCCAGCCTCAATATATATTCCTTTCAGCGCTTTGGCGACATCTGTGGTGTATACTGCAATGTCGTCAGCATAAGCTGTCATTTTCAGTTCCTGTGAACTGGAGCTAAAAGGAGCAATCAAAATTTGGGAGTGAAGGGCAAGTAAAAAAGGTTCCAGTGAGAGAGCGAATAGGAGGGGAGAGAGAGGGCATCCCTGCCGAGTCCCCCGCTTAATTTGAAATTCTGATGAAGTCAAGCCCCCATAGTTAAAACAAGCGGTAGGTTTGTCATAAAGCGCTTTTATACCCTTCAAGAAGCTACCCCCAAAACCCATTTTAGACAGCACGCACCAGAGATAGGTCCACCCCACTCGGTCGAAAGCCTTTTCAGCATCTAATAGTATCATGCCGAGTGGGGTGGATTCAATCTCCGCGATATCAAATGCCGTTATCGCCATATTTACATGTATTGTTGTATCTCTCCCTGAGATAAAGCCGTGTTGTTGCGGATTTACAATTCTAGGCATGTATGGGGCAAGTCTAAGTGCAATGATCTTGGCGAATATTTTCGCATCAGTGTTTATTAGAGAGATGGGTCGATATGACCCTCTCTCCTCTTTAGGCTTACCTTGTTTTAAAAAAAAAGATTATTTTTGTCCTATTCCAGGATTTAGGGGCTGTTCCACTTATTCCGATCGATTGGATTACTTCTAAAAAAAGCTGTTCTAATTCTGATCTACAGATTTTATACAATTCCAAAGGTATCGTATCTTCCCCTGCCGCCTTTCCCGTTGGTAAGGAGTTGATAGCCTGATGTAGTTCAATCAATTGTATGTCGTTAGACAATACATCCAAGCCTAGTATATTCCCTGTGTTTACTGGGTGGTCGTTCACATATTCCTTAATTTGGTCTATATTTATAGGGCTGTCCGGGGTATATAAGTTTTCGTAATATTCCGCGAATTGATCTAATATATCTTGTGGTTGGCTATATAGTTTGTTCCCCTGTCCTTGAATGTTAGAAATTAAAGTGTCGGCTCTTTTTTCTGCCACCTTATAGGCTAAAATTCTACCGATCTTATCTCCACCCTCATATTGAGCAAATTTAAATTTGTGAATCCTTGCACTATTTTTCCGAATAAGATTAGATTTTATGTCATTTTTCAATGCGCTAAGTTTTATATTAATTTCCATTGCCGATGGAGAATTGAGCTGTAAGGCTTTACCTAGTAAGTCTTCTTGTTTGGTTATGTTCTCTAATAGTGTAATCTTATGTTGCTTCTGTTCTGCATTTTGCCTAAAAACATACGCTTGAGTAAAGCCCCTGATACTTGCTTTACAAGAGTCCCATACCATGCAGCACCCGGTTGAATTCCTATTGATGTTTATAAATTCGTTTAAATGAGTTTTAAGTTGCGTCACGTAAATAGTGTCTGAGATTAAGTATCTAGGAAAGGAAAATGGCCTAGGTGGTGTCCTAGTGTTTTGTGTATCAAATATCATTATTAGTGCGTTATGGTCGGATGTTATCCGGGGGCAGAGGATCATAGAGCCGGTCTGTAATAAATTATCGCTTACTAGAGCCATGTCTAATCTAGTACACATCTTATGGGGAGCAGAATAATACGTATATCCTGGTGAGGTTGGATATAAATGCCTCCAAGCGTCTTTGATGTTATGTATCCGACATAAATCTAATATTGATGATCTGGTCCTATGCATCCTTTGATGTACATGCGGTTTGGTTGTGTCGATTTTATAGTCTAGAATGCAATTAAAATCCCCCATTACAATTATTTCCCCCGCCCAGTCCAAGAGTTTCACGTTTAGTTGGTCAAAATACTTGGGATCGTCTATATTTGAGCCATAGACAACACATAGGACATATTTAATATTTACATAGCTAATTTGCGCTATAGCCCATCTGCCGTCCTTATCATGACCGGTTTGGAGTACTTCTACCCCAAAACGCTTATCCTTAAGGATAGCAACTCCTCTTGTAGGGTTCACAAAAGTAGAACAGACCAAAACATCATACCCTAATTGATTTAGGATTTTCCTGTCTTTCCAAATAATATGGGTTTCTGATAGTAAACAAAAATGGGGGTTATGTAATTTCAGCTCTTCTGCTACTAAGGATCTTTTGTTTTTGCTATTCAGCCCTGCCACGTTCCAGGCTAAGCATTTAATAAAATGCATTTAAATGTCAGTAAAGATGCTACGCCCCTCTTCAGATAGTCATATAAAAAAGCTAGTTCTCTAAAACCTCTATAACACAAAATAATACCATCGAAAAACAATAAAGAGTTACAAACTTTATCAAATTGCTTCCCCCTGTCATCCTGCAAACAGTTTTTATTATACCCCCCCATTTCCTCCCCTTGCCCCCAACCTGCGGAGAAGGGGTCCCACCCCCCTCCCACCCCCCTGGCTCTCTCCCCAGCCGGGGAAGAACCACCCTCCAGTGACTGCTGCCGTTGGTGAGGCAGCACGTGTGGTAACACCCCCTGAGTCGCTCCCGCCCCCTCCACCTTCCATAAACAAGCTTCATAATACATCCTGTAAAAATGGCATGTATCTTTCCTTTCCTTTTATCTTCCCCCTTACCCTCACCCTTTTTTTTTTTTGTGTTGTGAGTTTATACCCCTCGGCCTCCCCCTGGAGTACCTAGTTCATCAGTATTATCTATGCTAATGCAAATTACGTTTAGCTCTGGCTAGAGCTAATACTGGAGAGATAGTTCTCTGCCTCTTTAACATCATTAAAGAAGTACGTATGTCCGTTTCTTATAACCTTGAGGCGTGCGGGCTCTTGAAGAAATACCTGCCCTCCACGAGCCTTAATTGGATCCATCAGTTTCCGGAGCTGCCACCTCCTGTCCATAGTATCCCTACTAAGATCTAAACGTGCAAAAAATGAAAACTCTCCTACAGCAATTGGGGAGTTAGGGCGGGCTCTCTGCCAAACCGCTTGGCGTAGAAGAAAGTTACCAAAATATATGAGGAAAGGGCGAGGAAATTGATTTCCTTTATTCCTCTGAATCAGGGGCAAACGGTGGGCCCTCTGGATTTGCGAGTCCCAATCCCAATCTGCTAAATCCGGGAAGGCCTTCTGAAGTACCCCTACTATATAAGCTCTAGGGTCCGAGCCCTCTGATCTCTCCGGAATACCAAAAAGTCGTAGGTTGGATCGCCTTTGTCTGTTCTCCAAATCTTCGACCTTTAGCTGCAGTGCCTTCAGCTGGTCATCATGTTTTTCCACTGCTCCTTCGAGTTTGGTGTTTGTCTCCTCCACCTGTACCACCCGTTCCTGTAGTTCTATAGTTTCTTGGGAGACCCCCCCCGATTTTGATAGTAAGGTCCTGTAGGGAAGATTGCATCTTGTTGTTATCTTCCCTAAGTTGGAGATAATACTCCTGTGCCTCTGCCCGTTGATTGCTCAGTTGTTTACTCAGAGTGATAAGTATTTCATCCAGAGAGGAAGTACCCACTCCGGCTCTTTCTCTAGTTGGGTCAGTTGTTTGCGAGATTGAAGAAGGGCCCACAAGTATCTCAGTTATAGAGGAAGAGCCGGCTGTTGCATGGTCGTACAATTGAGTAGCTGAGTGAGTAGCTGAATGCGGAGCAATGGCGTCGGTGTTAGGGTTGTTAGGGTTGACTTCATCCGATGAGCTTAGCTCCAAGCTATTGTGAGACCCCTTCGCTTGCTCTTGCTCTTGCTCTTGCTCTAGCTCTTGCTCTTGCTCTTGAGGTTGCTGCCCTTCTGTCTGATCCGCCAAAGGTAAGTTATCGAGATCAATTGGAAAACTTTTCTCCGGGGAGATCGTTGCTGGCAGAGAATCTGTAGGGCTTCCACCTGATAGCCTCAAAGTCATAGTTTTAACCAGACCCTTTGTTACAATCCAACTTCTAAGCGGGCTTTTCTCCAATGTGTGTTTTTTCAAAGGTAAATTGCTACTAGACTTCAATTTTGGCCGTTTAGAGATAGCGCCAGCCCTATTGCCTTTCTTAGATTTTTGTCTGCCCTTGCCCTTATTCTTTGGGGTCTTGTCCTCTTCAGTTTCAGATTCAGCCTCATAATCCTCGTAGGAGTCGTGCTCATTGTCTATAGAAAGCAGAGTGTGTACTGTGTTCTCATCAGATACCTCAAGTTCGCCCCCCTGGGCTTCTGGTATCTCCTCCAAATTATTTGAAATAGTACCGCTAGGGGGTATCTTTGGTACTAGCTTAATTGGCGGCTTGGAACAGGTCTTATTTATTTTACTAGTATTAAACTCCAAAGCCATATCCTGTACACTTAGGGGATCAGTAGAGTCCACATCCCTACTTATCTCAGAGTTTGGGTTAGACTCAGCGTCTTGGCAGCTTAGAGACGTTGTTACTTCTCCCCCCTGTTGGATTGTATCAGAAATTGTAGAGGTTTTCTTTAAGGGTTGTGGGGTTGTCTCTCCCACCCCCCCCCCGAATTTGCTAATGATTTGACCCCCGTTCTGTCCGCCTTAGTCTGTAGCCCAGCTGGGAAAATAGATGGTCTCAGTACCTGTTTAGCTGCACCGGTAGTTTTCCTTTCCCCCGTTGGAACAGGAGCGGAGGCCGACCCAACAGCCTCATTATTCTCCGGCGGGGCATCAATGATGGGTGCCTCCAAGGTCTGTGAAGAAGTAGCCACTGCCGTCGCTGCCGTCGATGCTGCGGCTTGAGATACAATAGCAGTGGCAGCAGGGGCGGTAGCAGAGGAGAAAGTTACCGGGCGGGCCGGGGGGGCCGACACCGCCACCGCTGTCATCGCGGCTGCTGCTGTAACCACCGCCTGTTTGCTATTTCGGGTTTGTCGTGGCGGCAGTGGAGTTGGGTTTTTCAGAGACATCCTCCGCATCCAAAGTACGCCGGCACTCACTCACCGGCTGACCGCAGGACCCAACCAGCCGATCCCAGAGCTGCTGATCCTCCCTCGTAGCAGCCGCTGCAACAACCAGGCGGTGACCGGGAGCGAGAGCATCAGTATCGGCTTGTCGAAATGCAAGAACCGTCGTCGTCAGAGGGGTCTCCTCTCGGGAAGTTTAAGGCTCAGATCGGCCAAGATGATCCCATAAGATTTCTCTTTTATCGTAGGTTTTTGTGGAAGGGAGCGGAGCTCACGGGTGAGTCAGCCAACACGGACCCTCACTCCGCCATCTTGGATCCGCCCTCTGATAGTAGTACTTTCCCCTCTACACTCACTACTCTATACTCACTACTCACTACTCACTAATCTACACTCACTACTCTGCACTCACTACCCTGCACTCACTACTCTGCACTCACTACTCTGCACTCACTACTCACTACTCTGCACTCACTACTCACTACTCTGCACTCACTACTCACTACTCTGCACTCAGTACTCTGCACTCACTACTCTGCACTCACTACTCACTACTCTGCACTCACTACTCACTACTCTGCACTCACTACTCACTACTCTGCACTCACTACTCACTATTCTACACGCACTCACTACTCTGCACTCACTACTCACTACTCTGCACTCACTACTCTGCACTCACTACTCTGCACTCACTACTCACTACTCACTACTCTGCACTCACTACTCTGCACTCACTACTCTGCACTCACTACTCTGCACTCACTACTCACTACTCTGCACTCACTACTCACTACTCTGCACTCACTACTCACTACTCTGCACTCACTACTCACTACTCTGCACTCACTACTCTGCACTCACTACTCTGCTCTCACTACTCTGTACTCACTACTCTGCTCTCACTACTCTGCACTCACTACTCACTACTCTGCACTGACTACTCACTACTCTGCACTCACTACTCACTACTCTGCACTCACTACTCACTACTCTACACTCACTTCTCTGCACTCACTACTCTGCACTCACTACTCACTACTCTGCACTCACTACTCACTACTCTGCACTCACTACTGACTACTCTGCACTCACTACTCACTACTCTGCACTCACTACTCTGCACTCACTACTCACTACTCTGCACTCACTACTCACTACTCTGCACACTACTCAATCCTCGACATCACTAACACCTTTCCACCAGCACCTGCTATTATGTCGATGGTTGAAGTAACAGTGAACACGACATCTCCTTCCTGTTTTGACAACTTTGTGCCAGTATCCTTGGAGGAAACTGCTACACTGATTTCAGCCAGTAAATCAGGATCTCCTTTTGATCCCTGCCCCCCTCCGGTGTTGCATCTTTTAATTGAAATGGTGAATCCAATGATCAATCGGATCATTAACTCCTCTTTAGAAACGGCAACTATCCCTAATGAATGGAAACTTGCCGCTGTTAAGCCACTCCAAAAAAAGGCCACTGCCGATCCTACTACTCTTGCCAACCTACGCCCGATCTCCCTGTTACCCATCTTATCCAAACTGACTGAAAAGGTTGTTAACAACCAGCTTACCAACTTCTTGGAGAAGAATAACGTTCTCCATCCTAATCAGTCAGGATTTCGGTCAGAACACTCTACCGAATCTGCCCTACTTTTTACCGCTGAAACATTAAGGGCAGCAATGGATCGGGGAAACAAGGCTGTCCTTATCCTATTAGACCTGTCGGCAGCCTTTGATACGGTTTCACATACCATCTTAGTGGACCGTCTGGCTGCCGCAGGGATAGGAGGACAGGTTTTGGCATGGTGTAGGAACTTCCTTACCAACAGACGCCAAATAACAGTACTTGGCCCATATCAATCTGAGGTAAAAGAAGTCAGGTCAGGGGTTCCTCAGGGCTCGAGTTTGAGCCCGGTTCTCTTCAATCTTTACATGGTGCCCCTGATGAAGCTGATCATGTCATTCAATATCAGCTCTATTTCATACGCTGACGATACCCAATTGATATTGGAGTTGGATAGGGAGCGGCCCGGTGCCGAGGAAGATCTAAAGGATTGTCTTACAGCAATCTTTAAGTGGATGACCATCAACCATTTAAAGTGCAACACCGGAAAAACTGAAATCCTTCCTGTAGGTAAGAATAACCTTTTTTTTCCAACAGCCTGCTGGCCAGCAGAGGCTGAAGTACCCCCTAATACTATCATATCTGCCCGCAATTTAGGCATTAAATTTGACCACCAGTTGTTTTTTAAACCCCAGGCCGTGGCAGTAGCAGGTATGTGCTTTCAGATTATCAAAGCACTAAGGACGTTTTTCGATCTTCTTCCGCTACCAGCGAGGAAAACTGTCGCAGTGGCCTTAATTAGCTCTAGGCTAGATTATTGCAATGGACTCTATGCTGGAGCAAATAAATCTGTTCTCCACAAATTGCAAATGGTCCAAAACGCGACAGCCCGCTTGGTACTGCGCCTGCCTCGTAGGTCATCGGCCTCTGCAGCCTTAAACACCCTTCACTGGTTGCCAATAGGGAAAAGAATTCTGTTTAAAATTCTTTTAATCACCTTTAGGGCATTTCATCAACGTGGCCCAACCTATTTATATAATGGGTTTAAAAGACATCAACCAACTCGCTGTCTTAGATCTGCCCATCAGAATTTACTCACCCCCCCTCATTTTAAGCTGAAGACAAAGGGTGGTAAATCCCTTTTTGCTCTAGGAACAAAGGCCTGGAACAAACTCCCTCCCCAGCTGCGATTAATCTCCCAGGAAGCCCCTTTCAGAAAATCACTGAAAACCTGGATTTTCTCCCTGCCTGATTCCATCAGTAAAACTCTAGTGTAATGTGTGTGAAGAAACTTAGTGACATCTTTCTCCCCTTTTTTTTTACAACTCCTCCATCTGAGTTGTTTGGGCGCCAAGATACTCCTTGGAGTGAAAGCTGCGCGGTAGAAATGTCCCTTACATTACATTACATTACTCACTACTCACTACTCACTACTCACTACTCTACACTCACTACTCTGCACTCACTACTCTGCACTCACTACTCTGCACTCACTACTCTGCACTCACTACTCACTACTCTGCACTCACTACTCACTACTCTGCACTCACTACTCTGCACTCACTACTCACTACTCTACACTCACTACTCACTACTCTGCTCTCACTACTCTGCACTCACTACTCTGCACTCACTACTCACTACTCTACACTCACTACTCTGCTCTCACTACTGTGCACTCACTACTCACTACTCTGCACTCAGTACTCACTACTCTGCACTCACTACTCACTACTCTACACTCACTACTCTACACTCACTACTCACTACTCTACACTCACTACTTTGCACTCACTACTCTGCACTCACTACTCACTACTCTGCACTCACTACTCTGCACTCACTACTCACTACTCTGCACTCACTACTCACTACTCTGCACTCACTACTCACTACTCTGCACTCACTACTCACTACTCTGCACTCACTACTCACTACTCTGCACTCACTACTCACTACTCTACACTCACTACTCTGCACTCACTACTCTGCACTCACTACTCACTACTCTGCACTCACTACTCACTACTCTGCACTCACTACTCACTACTCTGCACTCACTACTCACTACTCTGCACTCACTACTCTGCACTCACTACTCTGCACTCACTACTCTGCACTCACTACTCTGCACTCACTACTCACTACTCACTACTCACTACTCTGCACTCACTACTCACTACTCTGCACTCACTACTCACTACTCTGCACTCACTACTCTGCACTCACTACTCACTACTCACTACTCTGCACTCACTACTCTGCACTCACTACTCTGCACTCACTACTCTGCTCTCACTACTCTGCACTCACTACTCACTACTCTGCTCTCACTACTCTGCACTCACTACTCACTACTCTGCACTCACTACTCACTACTCTGCACTCACTACTCACTACTCTGCACTCACTACTCTACACTCACTACTCTGCACTCACTACTCTGCACTCACTACTCACTACTCTGCACTCACTACTCACTACTCTGCACTCACTACTCTGCACTCACTACTGACTACTCTGCACTCACTACTCACTACTCTGCACTCACTACTCACTACTCTGCACTCACTACTCACTACTCTGCACTCACTACTCACTACTCTGCACTCACTACTCTGCACTCACTACTCTGCACTCACTACTCTGCACTCACTACTCTGCACTCACTACTCTGCACTCACTACTCGCTACTCACTACTCACTACTCTGCACTCACTACTCACTACTCTGCACTCACTACTCACTACTCTGCACTCACTAATCACTACTCTGCACTCACTACTCTGCACTCACTACTCTGCACTCACTACTCTGCACTCACTACTCTGCACTCACTACTCACTACTCTGCACTCACTACTCTGCACTCACTACTCTGCACTCACTACTCACTACTCTGCTCTCACTACTCTGCACTCACTACTCACTACTCTGCTCTCACTACTCTGCACTCACTACTCACTACTCTGCACTCACTACTCAGCACTCACTACTCTACACTCACTACTCTGCACTCACTACTCACTACTCTGCACTCACTACTCACTACTCTGCACTCACTACTCACTACTCTGCACTCACTACTCTGCACTCACTACTCACTACTCTGCACTCACTACTCACTACTCTGCACTCACTACTCTGCACTCACTACTCTGCACTCACTACTCTGCACTCACTACTCACTACTCTGCACTCACTACTCACTACTCTGCACTCACTACTCACTACTCTGCACTCACTACTCACTACTCACTGCTCACTACTCTGCTCTCACTACTCTGCACTCACTACTCTGCACTCACTACTCACTACTCTGCACTCACTACTCACTACTCTGCACTCACTACTCACTACTCTGCACTCACTACTCACTACTCACTACTCTACACTCACTACTCACTACTCTGCACTCACTACTCTGCACTCACTACTCTGCACTCACTACTCACTACTCTGCACTCACTACTCACTACTCTGCACTCACTACTCTGCACTCACTACTCTGCACTCACTACTCTGCACTCACTACTCTGCACTCACTACTCTGCACTCACTACTCTGCACTCACTACTCTGCTCTCACTACTCTGCACTCACTACTCTGCACTCACTACACACTACTCTGCACTCACTACTCACTACTCTGCACTCACTACTCACTACTCACTACTCTACACTCACTACTCACTACTCTGCACTCACTACTCTGCACTCACTACTCTGCACTCACTACTCTGCACTCACTACTCTGCACACTCACTACTCTGCACACTCACTACTCTGCACACTCACTACTCTGCACACTCACTACTCTGCACTCACTACTCTGCACTCACTACTCTGCACTCACTACCCTGCACTCACTACTCTGCACTCACTACTCACTACTCACCACTCACTACTCTGCACTCACCACTCACTACTCTGCACTCACCACTCACCACTCACCGCTCGCCACTCACTACTCACTACTCACTACTCTGCACTCACTACTCTGCACTCACTACTCTGCACTCACTACTCTGCACTCACTACTCTGCACTCACTACTCTGCACTCACTACTCTGCACTCACCACTCACTACTCTGCACTCACCACTCACCACTCACTACTCACTACTCTGCACTCACTACTCTGTACTCACTACTCTGCACTCACTACTCTGCACTCACTACTCTGCACTCACTACTCTGCACTCACTACTCACTACTCACTACTCTGCACTCACTACTCTGCACTCACTACTCTGCACTCACTACTCACTACTCTGCACTCACTACTCACTACTCTGCACTCACTACTCACTACTCTGCACTCACTACTCACTACTCTGCACTCACTACTCTGCACTCACTACTCTGCACACTCACTACTCTGCACACTCACTACTCTGCTCTCACTACTCTGCTCTCACTACTCGCTACTCTGCACTCACTACTCACTACTCTGCACTCACTACTCACTACTCTACTCTGCACTCACTACTCTGCACTCACTACTCTGCACTCACTACTCTGCACTCACTACTCTGCACTCACTACTCACTACTCTGCACTCACTACTCACTACTCTGCACTCACTACTCACTACTCACTACTCACTACTCTGCACTCACCACTCACTACTCTGCACTCACTACTCTGCACTCACTACTCTGCACTCACTACTCTGCACTCACTACTCTGCACTCACTACTCACTACTCTGCACTCACTACTCACTACTCTGCACTCACCACTCACTACTCTGCACTCCCCACTCACTACTCTGCACTCACTACTCTGCACTCACTACTCTGCACTCACTACTCTGCACTCTGCACTCACTACTCTGCACTCACTACTCTGCACTCACTACTCTGCACTCACCACTCACTACTCTGCACTCACTACTCTGCACTCACTACTCTGCACTCACTACTCTGCACTCACCACTCTGCACTCACTACTCTGCACTCACTACTCTGCACTCACTACTCTGCACTCACTACTTTGCACTCACTACTCTGCACTCACCACTCTGCACTCACTACTCTGCACTCACTACTCTGCACTCACTACTCTGCACTCACTACTCTGCACTCACCACTCACTACTCTGCACTCACTACTCTGCACTCACTACTCTGCACTCACTACTCTGCACTCACCACTCACTACTCTGCACTCACTACTCTGCACTCACTACTCTGCACTCACTACTCTGCACTCACCACTCACTACTCTGCACTCACTACTCTGCACTCACTACTCTGCACTCACTACTCACTACTCTGCACACTCACTACTCTGCACACTCACTACTCTGCACACTCACTACTCTGCACACTCACTACTCTGCACTCACTACTCTGCACTCACTACTCACTACTCTGCACTCACTACTCACTACTCTGCACTCACTACTCTGCACTCACTACTCTGCACTCACTACTCTGCACACTCACTACTCTGCACACTCACTACTCTGCACACTCACTACTCTGCACTCTCACTACGCTGCACACTCACTACGCTGCACACTCACTACTCTGCACTCACTACTCTGCACTTACTACTCTGCACTCACTACTCACTACTCTGCACTCACTACTCACTACTCTGCACTCACTACTCACTACTCTGCACTCACTACTCTGCACTCACTACTCTGCACTCACTACTCCGCACTCACTACTTTGCACTCACTACTCTGCACTCACTACTCTGCACACTCACTACTCTGCACACTCACTACTCTGCACACTCACTACTCTGCACACTCACTACTCTGCACTCTCACTACGCTGCACACTCACTACTCTGCACTCACTACTCTGCACTCACTACTCTGCACTCACTACTCTGCACACTCACTCTGCACTGTGCCCGCCGCCGATATCATGGAATCTTCCACCACACTTTCTAAAACTCTATAGTCCCGCTGATATCATGGAATCTTCCACCACACTTTCTAAAACTCTATAGTCCGAAGCATAATAGGCACAGGACCAAAAGAAGGGTAGACATTTGCTTAAAATAATCTTATTGTATTTATGAGAAGCAAAAGCGAGACTGTGAAATGTGCTGAATATCAGTTTGTTACGAATCAACAGAGTGGCGTTAGAGAACCAAGAAATAGTAATTTAGAATCCGGGTTAGAAGGAGTTGAGGATCAACAGGCGCGAAACAGCGTGGTGGGCGCGCACGAGACGCAGCGTGAGCATGCACATCAGCTGAGGATCGCCGGAGAAGACACCGAGCCTGCCTGCTGCCTGACTCGCTGCGGAGGGAAAGAGCCCGGTGAGTGGGGGTAGAAGGGGGGGCGGCAGAGAGGGAGTGGGCAGAGAGGGAGTGTGTGTGTGCGTGTGCGTGTGTGTGTGTGTGTGTGTGTGTGCGTGCGTGTGTCTGTCTGTCTGTGTGTGTCTGGTGAGTGCCTGCCTGCCTGCCTTTGTGTGTGCGCGTCCACTGACCCTGGTCGGCTCGTGCACCGCTCTGTACTCCCTTGCGAGCTTACTCGGCGACAATAGTTCTCGTTGCCGAGACCTAAAAATTCAGCTGGGGGGCTCAACCTAAAAAAGTTTGAAGACCTCTGCCCTAGAGGACATCAAACTACTTAATACAGCGCTTAGGAATACCCAAATTTGGCTGGCAGAAAATCATCTCAAACTGAATGCCCTAAAGACTGAATTCCCTATAATAGCTCCACCGGCCCAAATCCCCAAAATGCAAAAATGGATCAAACATATTACGGCGTTCAACCTTCAACCTACCATCGTGGACTCAGTGATGTCACTAGGAATAACTTTAGACAGTAACCTCAACATGCAAAAACATATCAGCAGTGCTTCAAAGGGAGCAAACTTCCAGATAAACACACTGAGGAAACTGAAACCCTTCCTACCACACAATGACTTCAAGCAAGCAGTACAGGCTCTGGTTATACCCAGAGAGGAATATGGACGTGTCTCTCTCTGCAGCCTACACAAAGCATCAACTGCACCACTAAGAGCTTCAATCAACGCAGCAGCAAGACTCATAACTGGGTCTAAACGTAGCTCCCACATCTCCCCGGACCTGGTTCCTTGGGGTTCCAGTGATTCTACGTGCACTAGGCACTGTGTCTAGTCAAGTTGTATTTGTTGTACCACTATTTTAGTATATGGTTCAGTCTCTCCCTGGAGCCTGCTGTGTATTGTGCTACTTACAACTACTCTATTGAACCAGTATTGTATGCTTTCTGTTCTATCCTCGTCTAGAGGATAGTAGAGTGTTATATTAATAAATACATATTTTTATATAACCACTTTGTGGCTCTCCTTCATTTAGTCATTCAGGAGGTGATATTCTGGTAAACGAAGCTGCTTTATATTCCTTCAAGATTAAGCCTGAAGGCTGCTTTCCATAGCTACCACTAGAATAGCTTTCATAAAGGTTATCTTTGACCTCATACATCATAAGGGTCGTGTGGATTGGTACAAGGTGCCCACTTTAATTAGTGGACAGCATGTACCAAGTCACCTTCTCAGACTCCTGAACTCACAGAAACCCTTGCCACACCCACCTCACCGCCCACGACCATCCTTAAATTACTCCACTGCCTCCTGCTCAACACCCAATCACTTGGCAAGCATGTCACCAAAATCTGGGACACCATCACCAACTTCACCTCCAATGTCATCTTCATCACAGAGACCTACCTCAACCCATCCTGCACCCTCTGACATTGCCACTGCAATGCACAATGGCTACAAGATGTTGCAATGGGACCACACCAACAAACACAGAGAGGCATTGCCATTGTTCACAAAGAAACCATCCGTTGCACCACCACTAAAGACGACACCACACAGATCATTGAATAGCTCAACTTCCAACTCCAGTCCGATGGCAAAACTACCATTAGAGGCACCAACGCCTACAGACCCCCAGGACATGCCCCGTCTTTTGTAACACCACCCTCAAATTCATCGCCCCCTACCTATTGCCTCCAAGCACAACATCTTCCTCTTTGACCTCAATGAACCCAAAGACACAAACTGAACCAACCTCCTAGAAACATGAGCAACATCGGCCTCACCCAACTGGTCACCAACCCCACACAAAGCGCACAACACACTCTTTATCTGATGTTCACTACCAGCGACAGTCAAGTACAGTCATGTCGCTGAACTCACTTGGACCAACCACACCATTCACCATTGCAGGGTCACCATGCACCACCACCAGGCCTCCCATCTCCTCCCATCGCAGCAGGAACAAAACGACAGAGACCCAATGGAGAGACGCTCTCAACATCACCCAGCCAGACCGTGGAACCAACCTTGAACAGGTTGTCCAGATTTCTTATTTTATTGTAGAAGTTTTATATAGCGCTGACATGACCTGAGGGGTATCAGAGCGCTTTACAGCACATACACAAGAGAATCATAAACAGTCACAGTATATAAATAAACAGAGATTCTAGATAGTTCTCAATTCAATAATGTAGTAAAAGTTCAGTTCAGGCAGTGGCGGAGTTTGATTGCAGAATTGAAGATCGGATCAGCGAGTAGCTTTGTGGTAGTGGAAATCGTCATTAGAAGGAGATTTCAATATGGCATAGAGCGGCTATTATCCAAAGGGACAGAGATGACGGTTGAGGAAAAATTATTTTAATTGTCTCTTGAAGCTTGTGAAGGAGGGGTTGGTTCTGATATGTATTGGGAGAGAGTTCCAGATTTTAGGGGAGTTGTCTGTGAAACAGCGTGAGAGGTTTTTTTGTTTGAGTCTTTTGGGGAGGATAAGAAGAAGCGTATTGGAGCTTTTTGAAACAACACCTCGCTTCGACTCAAAGCCACTTTAAGTTTTGAGGTGGGGTTGATGTGGTCATGTTTCTGAGCTCCTGTGACCCTTCTTGCTGCTGCTTTTAGGGTGGCTCTCATGGGGGGCACGTCTCCTTTGGGTGCTCTAGTGAGTGTTGCATTACCATAGTCTAGTCTGGACAGAATTAGAGCTTGTGTTGCGGTTTTTCGGTCATTAGGTGGTAGGAAAGACTTGAGTTGTTTTTTTTTGTTTTTAAAATATGTTTTTATTTTTCTCCAAAGCGCATGGCAATCATACATCAATTAGTTACATCTGTTCTGTACCTCATAGCTGTCCTGTTGCCCCCACCTTCTCTCCTAATAATGTAACATTCCTTACAATGTTGATACATTATTACTCCCTTCACTGCAAACTTCTCGATGTATGCACGCATAAGTTATTAGGATCAAGATGAGGAATACTCAATGTCTATGTATGTGTTACGGGTGCGGGAGGAATAGGCAAAACTTTGATCTTAGTTTTCGTGGGTTTTATTTTAGTATACAGTAAATCTGAGCTTTTCTTCTTGACTGTTCTCTTCACCCTTGGAGAACGGCTTCTTGCGGTCTTTCTGTCCGAGATTCCGCCGCCGCAGCTCTCTGCTCTCTGTCGGGTCTTCTCCTCGTACTAGGCTCTTCGGGTTCCGTCTTGCCGCTGGTTGAGGGATACAGGAGAGACGATAGAGTATATCAGTGGTCTGTCCGCTATTTCAATTACGTGATGGGGTAAGGGAGTGAGGACCAAACCATAGGTGACACACACGCAAACTATTACCGCCGTGATGGGTGTTTAGTGCTCGGGGAAGGGGGCACCCGGACAAGGTATGGACAACCCAAGTTTAATCGGAACTAACTGCTGTACGTTTGACCCAGCCCCTGAATCGGTCTCGTACCTGGTTGAGCCATACACCTCCCCTGGGCGTATGGCTGGGCGGCTCATAGAGTCGGTGGCCTCCTGGCTTCGCCTCCGCTTCCTCTTCAACGGTTCCCGGCTTTCCCTCGTCACTTGCTTCCGAACTCCGTCTCGCTCCGTCTCTCGCTCTGTCTCCACTCCGCACTCCGGTCTCCTCCCTCCAGGTGAATAAACACGCTCCTGATTCGTTCTCCCTGGAAAAAGACGTCTTAGTGTCCTGTCTTGACTCCTCCCACTGGTATTCCCAGTCAGCGTTAAAGGGCCAGTGTTCCGACTGAATGTCGACGTCCGTGTCGATGTTCTGTAGGGGGTAAAATGGGTTAGAGGTAGAAGTGTCCAGGTGTCCATTTGTATATTGCGTATTGTCCTGTATGCGTGACGGCCCTAGGTTGTTACAGTATGATAATGCAATCCATATAAATAACAATGATCCATCGCAATGAGACCCCCTCCCCCCTCCCTCGTCATCTAGTGTGTCCAGGTCCCTAATTGCTCATTTCAATATTAGTAACAGTTCCTTCGTGTCTCGTTTCAGTATAATTGGGGGACAATGTCTACTGCCTCTTGTTCTTCTCATAGGACTCCCATCATTCACCACCGGGCAAAACTACTAGGTCCACCTCTATTCTCAGGCCGAGCAAGGGGGACCTACTGATCCCTTCCCGACAGAGCCCACTTCAGAATCAGTGTCAGGTATCTGTAAAGCTAATACTAGGGCCTCCCATGCCCTTGCCACTTCCATCGCCTTCTCATTATTAGCACGTACCGCCTGTTGCAATCTAACCATGTTCTTTCTCGTAGCCCACTTGAGTAACTCCGATTTCCGCTTCCTGATACTAGGCCCCTGCCATTGGGCCGTGATCTCTCTCTTAGCTAGCAGTAGGCCCAGGTCCTGGAACTTACTCGTGATTTTCGTTCTGGGGGGATGCGGAAACCAGTGTAGTATACAAGTGCTCATGTCGGTATCTATGTGGCGCTCCGTAATCCCACAAAGCAGCTCAACCACCACTTCCCAATATGTTCCTAACTGTTCACAACTCCACCACATGTGAGGCAACTCTGCTCCCTCTAAGTGGCTGCGTGGGCACTGGGCGGTATCTGTCTGAAAATATTGATTAATCTTGCCGTGGTTAAATAAGCCCTGTGTGTTATAAAGAAGTGTATTAATTGGAATCTGGCATTCCTAGTACTCTTCCAGGCCCTTAGAATCAATTGCGCCCACATTTTTTCTGGTATGTCCTTCCCAAGATTCACCTCCCACTTTCTTCGTAGGTCCTGCAGTTGCTGCAGACCTCCTGCAACCAGTCGCCTATATACACAGGTGATCGCTTTGGTCATTCCCGCCGCCATTACTACATATTGGCATGTCATAGAGGTCTTCGGTTTCAATAGCCCTTTCCAATGACTCTGTATCGCCGAGGTCAGGGCTACATGTAGTAAATAATCCCCTCGCTGCAGGACAAACCTATCTTGCAATGTCTGGAAGGGTAACCACACCCTGTCTTCGTACAAATCACCCATCACCTGGACCCCCAACGTCTCCCATTCCACCAGTGCCGACCAATCCCCCCATGCGAAGGGCAGTACACATGCCCAATGGATCTCCGGGGCATACGGACGATTAATTCAGGCTCTATGCTGGTATCTGTTCCAGCACTGCCTCAACGTTCGCTCCTCAGCAGTAAGCGATCCCAGTGCAAGCGTTGCTGTAATATTGTAAATGATAGCACATGACGCGGAAGCCATCGACCCTCAGGTCAACCCGGGCCCCGAAACCCCGCGCCACCGCCGGAGTGAGCCATTGTAGCTGAGCTGTCAAATAATAGAGTTCAAAATCTGGCACCGCCAGTCCACCATCCGCTCTTGGCCTCATCATTATAGGCAAAGCTACCTTTCTTCAGCCGTTTCCCCACAAAAAACACTAACCATGGATCGAACCTGCCGAAAGGTTGCCCCCGGTATCCAAATTGGCAATGTCCTAAAATAATATAGCAGGCGGGGGAGCGCCACCATCTTCAGGAGCGCCACCCTGCCAGCTACCGACAGGGGCGGCGCGCTCCAAAACGCCAGGTGTCCTCGCAGCCCGTGTAGGGCCCTTCTCACATTCCCTTCCAGCAAGTCAGCGGACGCATGGTATATATTAGCCCCCAGATATGGAAAGCAACTCGGCTCCCACCGAATTCCCGCAACCTGCGCAGAGCCCACCTCTGACGGAAGCACCGGGAAGAGGCACGTCTTCCCCCAGTTGACCCCCAGACCGAGATCCCTCCAAACACCCGCAGCAGGTTCGTCACCCCCTCCAACTCTTCATCTGTATCAGCCAGGAAAATGATCATCTGCGTATAGAGATATATGCTATTTGTCACCCCTCAATGCCAGTGTCTGGTAGTGCCGCCCTATTCTGGCATGCACAGCCAATGGTTCAATGGCCAATGCAAACAGCATCTGTGACAGTGGACATCCCTGTCGTGTGCCCCGACTTATGGAGCAGGGGGAGGATATCACCATCCCCGTCCGCACCCTTGCTGTCGCAGCGCTGTACAGCAACCCCGTCCATCTCACAAACACCTCCCCAAGGCCAAATGCGCACATAACTCGAAACAGATAGGGCCACTCTAGGCTGTCAAATGCCTTTTCTATGTCCACCGATAGTACCGCCGCATTGGGGATATCCTAATGGTCTGCATCCAGTATGCGGAGAAGGCATCTTATATTAGAGGCCGTATACCGGGTCGGGGTAAAACCTGCCTGGTCACGATGCACCAGATGTACCATGTGGGGGAGGAGCAGAGTCGCCAAAGTTCTGCTCAATAGCTCATAATCAGACGTCAGCATAGATAGCGGGCGATACGCCACGCTATCTAAAGGGTCCCTTCCCGGTTTTGGAAGCAGGATAACAATAGCTTCTCTCATAGAGGTTGGGAGACTCCTCCCCGCTCACGCCTCTTCAAAAACTATCATCAATCTTGGGGCTAGTATATCAATATAAGTAGAGTAAAACTCAATGGGTAGGCCATCTGTGCCCAGTGTTTTGTTATGCGCAATGTGTTTAATGGCCCTGAGGTTTTTCCCTCAGCGTAATGTCCTGCCCCAAGAGATCCGCCTGCTCCTCTTCTAGCTGTGGCAATGTTATATCAGCCAAAAATTCATCTAGTGCATCATCAGTGCCCCTCAACCAGCGTCTATATAATTCATCATAGTACTCCAAAAACAAACCGTTAATCCCCTTCTGAGTGTAAACAGGAGTACCCGACGATGCGTTCAATGCCAGGATAGGTGTGCCCTGGGGCGCCGGGTTAGCTAGCCAAGCCAGCAGCGTGCTCACCTTGTCTTGTTCCGCATGCGTCCTATAATCATACCTACGTAATCTCTCTATCTGGGTCGCCACCTCCTCCCTCGCACCCGACATGTCTTCCTGCGCCTCTGGGTTCTCAGGCCGCTCTCTCTCTGCTCTTCTCAAGCGGTGTTCTGCCGATTCAACAATAACACAGCAATGTCCTCCTCACACCCGCCATTTTGGCAATGCACATTCCCCTCACCACCACCTTAAAGGCGCCCCACTCTGTCGCTACACTAGACGCTGTCCCCTCATTGTCAGCAAAATACTGCTCAATTCCCGTTTCTATATCCTTAAGGAAGAAAGTGCCCTCCAGCACCTCCGGTCGTAAATGCCACATTGGTATTGCAGGTCTTTCCCGAGCCCAGCTAACTGATTAATAATGGATTATGATCCGATATTGTTCTCGCCAAATATTCACTATTAAGTACTTTTGCATGCATGTCTGGTGTACACAATATTGCATCCAAGCACACATGTAGTTCATGCAATGCAGAGAAGAAGGAGTAGTCATGGTCCTCCAGGTGTTGCATTTGCCATGTCTCTACAATCCCCCACCTTTCCTGCCAGTCCCTTCTAGCTATAGATATTCTGTGCACAGGTGCCTCCGGCAGCGGTGGATGCGACCTATCCATAGCTACGTCAATTATTGAATTAAAATCCCCTCCCAAAATCACAGGGCCAGTCAAGTACGGTGCCAGTTTTCCCGACATATGATTAAAGAAAGCGTAAAGGGGGAGAGGGGGATTGGCTTATTTCATCATTGATGCTAATATACCTCAACTAATATAGAGTTACCCGGACTGGAAGCGCGACCACCTCTACATCGGGCCGGAGATTATTACACCATAAATAAGAGACAGCTTATAGAAGTGACAAATATAACAGTATATGCTCCTAGACAATAGATGCTCCAAGACGCTCAGACAAGGAATTTGAAGAACTGTTGTCCTGAGGTATATTGTCATATTAGGTTGCCTCTATAAATGCCTGATGCTGTTTGTTGTTTGAAAATCTAATAAAAAAGTTTAAAAAAAAAAAAAAAGATTAAAGAAAGCCATCTGATCGACATTAGGGGCATATATGCTGCACAATGTGACATCCATGCCATTCAGTCGCCCCCCACCGCTACAAATCTCCCTTCTGGGTCAACAAATTGGCAGGGCCTTCTGAAAGGGCACCCCATCTCTAATCCATATTAGTGTCCCCCCCTAGCAAACGCTGAATATATTGTGCAATATACTTGCCCCCGCCATCTTCGTTGCAGTGCCCTGCCCTCCGCTCGATTAATATGGGTCTCGTGCAGAAAGGCTATACGCAACCCCCTCCGCACCAAATAAGCATATACTCTGTGGCGTTTTCCCATTGTATGCATCCCTCTTACATTCCACATTAGGCATTTAATGTCGAGCAATGTCCCCATAGCGATCTTCTACCTCTCTGAACCTCTGTAAATTGACCATGGATACACCGGTAGCCCCATCATCCCCAAATAAGATATATAACATTCCCCAACAATCCCATCCCAGAACAGGTCCTAACAAATCAGAACCCATCCAAACTCACAACTAAATTGCATCCTTAGTAGCTACCAGGGCCCACTAAGTACAAAACAAAAGGAGGGGAGGTGTCCAAGGGCCTAGCGACTCCGATTCAGAAGAGCCCAACCATCTCGCGCCATATCTCATTCCCACTAACGCTACAGCTCCCGCCGTAGCACCCCGATTTAAAGGGAGCCCCACCCCAGTAACCACCCCAACCCCCCACCCACACCCCCATCTCGCCACACCCCACAATCCGACACAGGATTGTCAGTAAGCAAAGGCACCCTCCAGTCCTTGAAACAGTCTTACTGTTCTATGCCTCAGCGATCTCCTCAGCAGTCCCTGGTGTGACATGATGCATGGTGACACTTGCCGCATCCGATTCTTCTGATGCCGTCCCTGTCAATCCCTTCTCAGTATCAGTCACCCCCTTTGATTCCCTTCCCTGCTCCTGTGATATCTCCATCACTGCTTTGAAGTGCTGCCATCCTTTCTTTCTCTGTCTGAGATATAGTTGGCTTCTGAGATCCAAACCGCCTTCTTCCAGAACACCGTGGCCGGAGAGGGCGCGGCGCCCCCCCCCCCCGGCGGCCTCCGGGCTGTGGCTAGCTTCTCCCCACCCTGACCTGTAGGATTCCAGCCTGTCCAACCCTTCTTCAGGAGTATTGAAAAAGTAAGTTTTACCATCCATGGCCACCCTCAGATGCGCCGGGAACATCAACGAGTATTGTAATTCTTCCACACGGAGTGCTTTCTTGACTTCCAGAAATGAAGCCCACTGTTGTTGCACCTCGAAGGTATAGTCGGGGAACAGCGTCACACTACTATTATTCACCCCGAAGGGGCCCACAGAGCCTGCCCTATTCAGAAGCAGATCTCTATCTTTGTAGTGGAGCAAGCATGCTACCACTGGCCTGGGCGGTCTCCCGGGGTTCAAAGGACGTGCCGGTACTCTATGAGCCCTCTCCAAGGTGAAGAAGGGGGACAAACCCTCCTGGACCACTTTTGTCCTCAATCAGGTCTACAAATATTCCACCATGTTGTATCCTTCCACTCCTTCCGGCAGTCCTACCACCCGTACATTATTTCTTCTATTCTGCCCTTCCGCTTCTTCTGCCCTCTTCTCCAGAGTCTGTAACCGGCGATGCACTTCCCCCATCTGGGTCTCCAGGGTCTTGTGTTCTGGTTCCAGGACTTCCAAGGTGGCCTTAGTCTGTTTCACCCGGTCTGCCAGTTTTGTGTGGTCCGCTCGGAGTAGGCCCAGCCTCAATGACACCTGTGCTATGTCCCGCTGGAGAGCGTCTCTAGTGTCTGTGATGGCCTTCAGGATCACCTCAACTTGCTGTTGCATCATCCCCTCAGGCTGCGATTCCAACACCTATGTCTTCCGCTGATCTGCTGCTTCCTCTTCATATTCCGGGGGCAGACCCCCTGCTTACTCCTCAGTTTTCCCATTATTGCCCTGTCCACCGGTCCAACAGCCCACTCGGCTGTTTACCGCGACCTCTCTAGTCTTCCTCTCTCGCCGGGATTCTTCGCGACGTTCCCTGTCCTGGGGCGTCCCCACCACAATCTCCGGCAGCAGTCGGTCACCACTCAGTCTGTAAGACTCGCAGAGCTCTCCCCTGGCCACTCCCCGCTGGTCAGTGGTCCACTAAGTGCTGGACCCCATCCGTCTCCCGAAGTCCCAAGTGACCGCTTACTCGGCTCCACTCTCCAAAACGCCCAGCCCTGGAGAAAGAAGCTCGGCCAACCCTGCCACAACCCTGACAGTCTCGGTCAAGAAACTTAGCAGCTCACACTATGCCATTGGGACACACTCAGTTGTCCAGTGCCCCCAATCTCCGCACTCTGGCTTTAGCTCGTATAATCCAGCCTCTGTGTCCTGCTCCCAGTGCCTCACTGGAGGGCTGTACTCATTTGCAACCAACAGTAAGCCGCGATCTTCTGGCCACCAGAAGTGGGGTCTACCAGTGCCTCTTCCCTACCAGGGGGTAGCCCAGGGGCCGGGTCTGGGCGGTCCTCTTACTGCCCTACAGCCTTCTCATTCAACTCTCCTCTGCCTCCACTCACCGCCCAAGGAGCTGTGCCAACTAGCTCCACAGGTTCCTGTTGTAGCGTCTATGGGGTTCCACTTGGTCCGCTAACCACTTGCCCACTTCTGTATGGGTCGCTCCCACAGGGGCCTCTCGATAATTTGCCTCGCTCCAGGCCCAAATGGTGTCTGGGCTAGGTGTTTCTTAGGCACTCTTTCTGCTGCACCTTAGAGACCCCAAAATGGCAGCCTCGCATTCCCCGCCAGCAGCCTGTGTCCTCCGCGATTCCCAGTGACAGCAAGGAGAGATATTTACTACGATTTGCCCGGTCCTCCCCCGCTGTGCCTCGGAGCCCCGCTCTGTCTCTCTATTTCGCTGCTGCCGCTTCAATCGCCACTTACGCCTTTGAGAGGAAGGGGGCGAGAGGAGTGGGGGAGACCTCCGTGTTCTGCCTCGGTCGCCACCGCTCCAGGATCCCCTCCGCAGCAAGTAGCCGGGCCGCTCCAGGATCCACTTTGCTGGGGTTAGGAGTCTCTGCCCACCGATCCTCCGCTCAGCTGCCGCATCAGCTGTCCATCGCGCTCCGCTTCTGAGCGACTCTTCACCCCTCAGAACAGCGCCACTTTAAGCAACTGGGGTCTCGCTCGAGTTCGTCCTCTGGTTCCCAGGGACAATGCCTTTTCCACCGGCAACTGCTGTGGGCACATTCAAGACGATGAGGCATGTCGGCGGATATTCCTTTTAGAGGCGATATTAGCCCCCAAACAGGAGAAATGTCGGGGTTGGCGCAGAGTTCTCAGCTCACGCGACCATCTGCATCAGCCCCTAAGCCACGCCCTGAAAGGCTTGAGTTTGTTGAGTTTTAGGTGTAAAAGGTGCCCTTCTCCACCTGCACCATCAACTGCACCAACAAAGTCAACCAAATCAAGACAGCCATTGCAGAAGATCCACTAAACAAGCAAGTAGGTATACACCAGAACTTAAGACTATGAAATGAAATTGCAAATGGATAGAAAGAAGATGGTGCACCAGCAAAACCCCACAAACCGAGCTATCTTCAAATGAGCCCTCAACAAATACTAACAATGCTTAAAAGACATGAAACAGGAGCCCTGGCGGACCGCATGAAAGCGAGCGCAAAGCACAGCAAGGAACTCTTCAGCATCGTCAGAGAGTTCTCAAGCTTGTCAGCCACCGAGAACACAAACTCTCCTTCCCAAGAACTCTGCAGCACAGTAGCGGACTACTTCCTCAACAAGATATTCACCATCTACAGTAACTTCAAACCCCAACGCACTGACCTTTACAACCTCATCACACCAACTGATGCCACCCATAACCACCCACTCACTGCATGGGAATAGCTCAGAGTCCCACTGCCACCATAAAATCCATCCATACTAGGGCACCCATGTACTACTGCCCCCACCACTTCTGCAAACTCAGGAGCAAGGAAATCAGCAGCAAACTCACCTCCATTCTCAAGGCATCCATCACCACGGCAACCTTCCACGCCAGATGGAAACACACAGAAGTCAGACCCCTCATCAAGAAATCCTCTGGTGACCCCAACGAACCCAAGAACTACCACCTCGTCTCTCTGCTCCCCTTTACTGCCACAGTCCTGGAGAAGGCCATCAACCAACTCACTGAACACTTGCAGAGAAACAACCTGCTGGACGCCTCCAATCCGGTTTCCACGTCAACTACAGCACCAAGACTACCCTGATTGCCTCCACTGACATCAGAACCCTCCTCGACTGGGGGGGGGTGTTGGGGGGGGGGGGGAACAGGTGCCATGATCCTCCTCGACCTCTCAGCAGCATTTGACACCATATCCCACCACACACTCATCAAGTTTCTCCACCACACTGGGGTCCAGAGAGACGCCCTCAAGTGGATTACATCCTTCCTCACAGTACGAATCCAAAGAATCCGCCTACCAGCCTTCACTTCGGAAAACAAGAGCACCATCTGCGGCCTCACTCAAGTTCGTCCTTCAGCCACACACTGTTCAACATTTACATAACGCCCATGGTCGACATCGTCAGAACCCATGCCTTCAACATTAAATCCTAGGCATATGGGACCCAGCTCATCCACTCACTCTCAGAAGACCCCTTCACCACTATGACCAACTTCCACAACTGCATGATGAGTGTTGCAGACTGGATGAAGACAAACTGTCTGAAGCTCAACACAGAGAAGACAGGGGTGCTGATTTTTGGGAACAACACCTCCCAGTGGAATGACACCTGATGGCCCTCCAAACTCAGACCCACACTGACAGACCACACCAGCAACCTTGGTTGGCATCGACCTGGATAGCAAACTTGCAATGAAATGCCAGATCAACTAAGGCTCATCTGCCAGCTTCCACACCCTCCAAAAGATCTTCAGTCAGTCAGCACCAGGAAAACTGTCATTCAAGTCACCAGCTGGCTGGACTACGGCAATGCACTCTTTGCAGGAATCACCACTCACCTCCTGAAGAGACTCCAGACAATTCAGAACTCAGCTGCCAGACTCATTCTAGACCTCCCCAAATGGACACACATCACCCCCACCCCAGGAACCTCCACTGGCTACTCATCCAGGAAAGATGCTGATATATGCCTACATTGCCCTCCACGACCAAGAGTCAGCATACATTAACCACCGCCTGAACTTTTAACAACCCTCCAGACACCAGCTCTCAGCATCCCTTGCACACACTCCCTGCATCTGCCGGAGTTACAGCAGAGGATGGTCCATCTCCTACCTTGCTGCTAAATCCTGGAAAGACCTCCCCCTTCACCTCAAACATCATCCTCTCTCCCGGAATGCTTAAAGGGACTGAATACCTGCTCTTCGACTGATCCCAGCAAGAACCTAGCGCCTGGATACAACCACGGGTGAGTAGCGGTGCTTTATAAATTCGAGTTGATTAAGTGAAAGAGAAGCAGTTGCTGAATCCCACTGCCCACTTAAAACCAACGACCGCCATATTGATTGCAATACAAGAGTACTCTTAACCTGATATGGTAAAGCAAACATGCAATATCTCCCATATGGATGGCACTGATGAAAGGTATCCTCTCCCCCCATCTGTTCACAATTTGACATGCACTACAGATTGAGGGGGCGGCGTGAAATAGAAAAAAACTGCAAACATACACACATAAACAAAAGCAGGGAACGCCTCTTCTGTGTTTCTACCAGCAGATGGCACGGCCCGGGTCCCTTCTCCCCACAGAGTCGCAGTTGACAGTGATTTGTGCCGGACTGGTTCTGTGAAAAGAGGGGTCTGGCTTGGGGTATATTTGTGTCCAAACACGCTTCCTTTCAGTAAGAACAAAGTGTCACCGCCTCGTCCTGTGCAAAATATGAGAAAATAAAACAAGGGTTACTTTGTAGGTGAAATAACGTGAGGTGCGGCGTGAAACAGTAACAGAATATTAATGTAAATTAGAAAAGAGCAGTACCGCATAAACATGGTTGGCTGTGAGCAACAGGCAAAATGGATTGAAAAAGCGCAGTAGGTACTCCATAAACGTGAAAAGATATTGAGAGACCGGGGCTCGCTGGATATTGTATTCACGTACCTTTCGGTCAGAGTGCACTACTGTGCAAATTCAAGTTCACCGGTTCAAAACCGAGCAAGGTGAAATCAGCTGTTCATCCTTTTGAGGTCGTTCATTTGAGTACGTTTTACATCTCCGATTTAGATGTTGGATTGTAGGCAAAAATGCCAGCATTTCAGCTTCCGCCAGCTAAAAATTACCTCCACTCCAATCCATGGGAATAGGGAGATATCGCCCGTCCAAATTTTAGCCAAGCCTATTAACCTTCCCTCTTTAGGTGTTGCTAAATGCTGGCATATGTCATTACGGTGCGTGAAAACACCCGTTATTTAGAAAGGGAGTTTTTTCAGCGGTGTATGTAAACAAAGCTGTGATTGTAAAATTCAACGTCGTATATGCTGCCACAACGCCTCGCGCCTAAATAAAGGCTGAGTACATATGTCTAGGAATACCTGACATAAAAATGTTGTTTGCAGTAAAGGGGGCGGCCCCTGCCTGCTTGAATTTTCCGAGAATGCGCATTTTATTTAAGGAACGGATACCACATAATCCACCAAGAGTCCCCACCCATCACCACGCAAAGGTAATGTAGCAGAACCGAGATGTACACAGATAAAACGTGATCCCGGGAGGGTTTATCCGTCCTTCCCTAGGTGCTGCTGCTTCGCCTTCGAGGCGCACCCCCTGCCTGCGTGCCCAGGAGCCGCGCCGCCCCGTTCGGGCGCAGGCAGAGAGGGAGCGCCGTCAGCCTGCCGCCGCCGGGCTCGAGGAGGGAATCACAAGACAAGCACCAGCTTGTACCAGGAAGCAAGGAAAGCAGATAAAGCCGCTATAGTGGCGAAAGAGAAAATAGTTGCTGCTGCTCGGTGGCCCCCTCCCCCTCGCTTCGGTGTGTTTTTTTTCCTCCCAGCGCCCTCCTCCTTCCTCCTTTCGCAGCCAATGCTCGCTTCTATTTCCCAACTGGAACACACTGAAGGTTTTCATCCAAAATACCGACTCCAACAGCAGAGGCATGGGGGAGCCCTGGAAGAGACACCTTACAACGGAATAGCCTCTTGCCGCAGGCAACTTTACATCGGCCGCCACGTTTTTTGACAGCACAACCACCGTTTTGTGGATTATACGTTAAAAGGGAACAACATTTTGCATATTCAGGCGTAAACAAAAGGCGGACAAAATGACCGAAGAGAGCTCGGATATTCCCAAAGAGTTGCTGGGTAAGGTTTCCATTTTTTGCTGCCGGTGTATGTGTGGGGGGTTCACCTGGACAGGAGGCTGCTCCTTGCTAGGGAAGTTTCCTCTGCTTCGCTAGGCTAAAATGCATCCATGCACCACAGGTTGGGGCCGCGGGGAGGGTGGGGGCGCGGTATAGGCTGCTGCTGTCTTTACCGCTTGGGATTTGTTGTGAGGATTACAGGGATTTGCTTTTCATGGCGAAAAAAAGGGGGAGGGGGTGTCAGTACCTCACTACCAAGTCCAAGAGGGGGAGGGTTGAGTAACTTAATGTTTACACGAGCAGCCAATGGTCAAGCAGAGCAGAGGTGCGCTTGTATGATTTACCTGCCACCATCAGAGCCTTCCAATCAGATTATTTTATGGACCCAAACATAGCCATGCTCCAATTTCCATTGATTTTTTTTTTAACCAACCAGTATTTTAATGGACAATCTAATTATTGAATGTCAGGTCATTTTTTTCTAATTAGAGAGCTTGTCCTACCTCCACTTTAGCACCGCCTCCCCAGTCCTTACAATAGTGAGGTGATCCCGCCTCACTAAGGGAAGACATGGCTTGGCAGTTCGGGCTGGACTGTTCCCATGAGGCACAGGGTCAGACTGATTTGCATATGGCCATGTCTGAACTGGGGTGGCGGAGTGAGCTAAAGAATGGTGATGGATTAAACCCAGATCAGTTGACTGGGGGTGAGTGTTTGATTTGCTCAAGCGCTCAGTCCATCATCCCCTTTTGTATCGCCCCCCTGCCTCACTAATGTCAGGACTGGGTCGAGAAGGACCTTAATTGGGGTAATGAAGATTACCTGTAAGTAACGACACATTCGTGTTCATTGCCCAGCACCATTGAACCGTATGTGCAGCACTTGCATGCTTTCTAGGGAGCATTCTGGCACCTACTGTCTTGTGCTTTTAAAGTAAAAAAGCAAATCGACTTGTAGCTGAATCTGATGAAAAATATAGGATTGGGTGAGTCTTCCCCAGGAGGAACTTGGAGCATCTTGAGATCTGTGGTATCGCTTGGCTGTCAAGTGGCCTCATGTTACGCCTAACACTCTGCACTGCCTTTCAAAGCGGTTAGTGCAATGCTATATGGGAGTTGTAGTCCGTACATAGTATAAGACCAAACAGATTAAAAGACCTGTTAGCTCAGGCGAACGTAACCATGACTACAACTTTCAGAATACACTGATTTGATAAACACATATTAGGGACTGGAAACGAGCTGTCTGAGTGACATGGAGTTATATGATAAACCTAGCAGTATATGTTGAGCTTTAATTGGCAGGAAGTATTATTGTCTGAGTTTAGGGCTGTGCAACAATGACATGAAGCTCACAGCCTCCTGCGACCTGAGCTTTGTAGGTAGGTCCTTTTGAAAATGACAAAAACGTGCTGGTTGGAATGTATTCATCTCAACCACTGATAATCACTCTGACTGGATTGTAGGCCATTATTTTTGGTCCATTTGCCATCCCAGACAGCGATCAATTTTATGCAGATGAGCCCTGATCCCGTTCCACTGTGGAAAGGGATACCTGAACTGCGACTTAGAGTAATTACCAATGACCACGATAAATTCAAGAACTCCATCCATTACTTTTGGTGGTTTCTAGGTGAGGTTTCCTTGAAAAGCCCTAAACCTCTCTTTTAATGGCAAAACCAACAGTTTGTTAGTGACCACTGCGCTGGTGACACTGTTAAGAGATGTCAACTACCCATGTCATGAGGATGAGTGTCAGCCAGTCCTTGTTATCCTGCCGACATCACAAAGCGTCAATAGGCTTGTTATAAGTATGGCTTACAGATGCCACCATGCTTACTGTTGTTTTAAAAAAAAAAGCTAGGCCTGGCTGAAATTCAACCTGTTGTCCTGGACCTGTTGGTAGGCATGGCTTGGTGACTGCTTCTGCCTGCTTTTCTTTGCAGGTTGGTTGACTGGCAGAAGCAGGAAGCACTCCAGGTTTGAGGGTCTGATTCACACAGAATTTGCTGTGACTTACTTTTGAAGTGCTCCTGGCTTGCTACTAAATGGCAAGAGTAAGGCCGGAGTTCACCTGGCCTACTCCTGGAATTCAGTAGTAAGCTAGGAGTAGGACCAGAGTAAGAACACCTACTCACAGCAACACCTTTGTGAATCGGGCCCGGAGTGTAACACATTTGCAGAATAACAGAGGCGTGTTAGAGCAAGCCCTTGTTGCATCATGTTACAGCGAAACGTGTACGCTCAAAGGCTGCTGAAGCTCCACGAAGGACCGGGAAGCACTTTGTTGAGGGATGGGGCACTTCCTGCGCTCAGTTTGCATTGGCATCAGTTTGAGTATTTGCACTTCAGTCAAGCAACACCCAAGCCTGCTATGTCATAGTGAGGTTCACTTTTGTCTGTGACCTCTGTCTAGGCTGGGGACCAAGTAGGCTAACTCCTAGCATATTTTGTCTCTTACCTGAGCCTGCTCTTTGCTCAGTGCAGGAAGCACTGCAGACCACAGCGTAACCACTGTTGAATGACCCGAGCAGAAAGATTTGTTAGAACACGCCCTTTTAGAGCTCCATTACAGTAAAATGTTTGTACTAAAAGGTCTTGGCAGCAGAGTACGTGCTCCTTAAAGTTTTTGACATGAATTTTCTTGTCATTCCAGAAAGTGTCAGGGATGTTATTGGCAGGAAGATCAAGATTGCGGTGAGGAAGAAAATAAAGCTAGAGGTTAGGGGCGACAAAGTGGAAAATAAAGTTTTGGTAAGTTGCTTGTATACTGTTTTACACACAAATAATAATGAATGGAAACAATTGTTGAGCTTGTTACACAAATACTTCCCTCCACCATACAGTGGCGTAGGAAGGAAGGTGCGGTGAGTGCGGGCCGCCCCTGGTGTCATCACTGAGGTGGGTGACAAAATGGCAAAAATATGTGTTTTAAACATATATGTTTGCCATTTTGTCAAGCTGTGGGTGACAAGGAATTTCTGCACTGGGTACCACCTGACCTTGCTACACCACTGCCTCCGTAGCACCAGCATCTTCCAAAATGTTATAAAGCTTGCTTCACATTAAATTTATTGGTAGTTCAGGTTTCCTTTTCTCTGCTTGGGAATAGTTGATTATTTTGGAAGGTCCAAGCAGGAAACCTATATTTGACTTACTTTCTCACAAGGGATAGGATAAAAGAAGGTGAATTGGGCCAAGAGGTAAAAGTTCTGTTCTTGTTTCACTGGTACTGTTGTGGCTCAAAATGAATGTGTCTTTGGTTTACAGATCACAAGTGGAACTGAACCGTGTCTTAAGTGTCATGCCCAGAAACATTGCCTTGTCCTCATCTGACTCTCTTGGCTTCTAGTCTATTCTCTTTTCTAGTTGACTGCAGGTTATGGCACAGATTTTGTGCCTTGGGTGTGTCTTTTCGATTTGTTCTTTTCTCCTTGGTCACTTCTCTACTGGGATTGATGCGGTTCATTTTGACTGTCGTTAATGTACATATTCGGAGTGGAACCAAGCAGCACTTTAACTGGCACACCTAAATCAACATATCAAGAATTAGTCTCTTTAGTACTGCTGTGAGACAGTCCTAGTTACCTTGTATTTGTGCTTGTTGGTTTGCTCTCTCTTCCTATGACTCCTTGCTTCTGATGCTGACTTATGATCACTCATTCCTGTTTGGGAATTGTTGGCAGCGCACTTGTCCAAACAAAGGTCCATTTAGATCTCTGATGAGGTTTTATAGGAGGTGATATTTGTCCCTTTGACATCCTCTTTTGCTTATACAGGCTTATGTGATGGGGTGAATTTTCATTTCGGAGGGGGGCTTCCTAGAAGATTAAGTTGACTGTGCAAAGTCAGATTGCCAGAGGCTTCTTGTGGTTGGTGTGAACTGCCAACATTCAGTCCCCAAAACCTTCTACTCCTGGCTTCTTGAAAGAGGCAAGATATGATTACTTAAGCAGCATATATGCATCACAAGTTCACTCTGCCCTTAAGGAAAGAATCTGCAACGAAGGTTGTGTTCCATCCTTGACATTTTTGTAATGGCCAGAATCATTAGAGTACAAGCTTGTAAAAAACCCAGCAGAGTGCCAGTTCACTTCATGGTCCATTTGGCCTTCTTAAATCCAATTTGGACTAGTATGTAAATGTTTTATGTTTGGTGACAAACTCCATCCTTGCATAAAGTCGGCATCCCCCATCTTGGAGGCAGGCTGTAAGAGTACCTATTGTCAAGAAGGGTGATGGGGATAGGACAGAGCCAGCATTATATAATTTGATATCCCTTCTTGATGCTTACGCAAAGGTGTGTGCCAAGTTTCCTTTGTGGAAGTTCAAGCCTGGAGTGAGGATCAGGATTTCTGACTGAACTGTAAGCATTTCTTTCTGCAGGGTTAGGAGAGAGGGAAGCGGTTCCTCTCATTCAGCCTGTCCAGATAGATCTTTGTTGCCATCAACAGGGGTGTGGAATTTAGTAAAATATCTACTTGCCCATGGGACAGGTTGCTTCATAAATCCACTTGTCCTGTAAAAAAAATCAGCTTGTCTCTTTTGGTGCCACGTAGTGCAGCTGCACATTATGGCAGCAATTTCATTATATAAAAGGTCTGATATTAGCCTTTCTGATTATTCCAGGGCTCATACTATAGTAGGGTTTGAATTCTAGCAATTTTTTTATTTTGCCATCTTTCCGCAGATCTACATACTAGGGCTGGAGGAGGGCCAAGCAAAGTTCCGGGGTTGGATTGTGCTTTTGAGTCTTTGCAAACCTACTAAATTGCATGTTTTAAGGTTTTTGCCAGATCTTCTCCAATCTTTTCCCATATTGAGAAAGATTGGAAATTTCCTCCTGACAATGGCAGAAGTAAAACGACTTCTAGGGTCGAGAAAAAAGTGGTTGGAGAGAAAGTGAACTTGTAAATGCTCAACAGATTTTCTGATGAGCAAATCTATACTTGCATATTTGTTCATGCTAAGAAGCAGCTCGCCAGTGTTTTTTAGGAGTACGATTTCCTGGTCTACTTCTGTAAATTTACAAAAGCCGTAAATCTGCACTAATGCAAGGACATATACTATGGCTGAAATGTTGTGACTTTCTTTAAGAATTGGGCCCCTAATTAGGTCTGTAGTAAACCAAGACTATTTAAAACAAATTACAATTCTACCTCTATCCATCGACTGAGTTCCACTCTTTCACAAGTGGCATATCAGTACAGAAAGTCGTTTTATTCAGTGCCAGGGACTACTGTGGCAATGTTTGCTTTTTGAGACCAAAAATATTATTGCTTTTTGCAGACGTTTGTTATAATGGTGAGGGCCTGGCAGCTTCCATAACGTTTTACAAAAACAATATCATTACAAGATATGCATTGACGAAACCAAAAGGCTGACCACCAATATCAAACCTATTGGCTTTCCCAGTGCTTGTTTATTTTCATGTTTCCCATTATCTTGCTGAAACTGGTGCACTGATTTTCCATTATGAACATTTTTGGGAAATACTTGCATGAATCAACATATTTTACTAAATGATGCTTTAAAGAAATGTTACGTACAATTTCACAGTGGTTTAGCAAAAACATTTTTTTTCTTACTTGCATTTTCTTGCAAGCATTTTATTTTGAAAGCAAAGGATCATCAATCTTACTTTCAAGATTCTGCAGATATTTGTATCTAATTAGAGAGCATTCTGGGAGCATTGTATGTAACCTCATATTGTTAAACTTTGGAAACTCATGTACACATGTTTACAATAGACCCATTGCAAGAAGTGCAGTCCAAGCTTACAATATGTCCTTAGAGTGCTCATCCTAATAAGAAAGGATTTGTAATAACCAACCATAAATACAAGTTCTAACAGCTTTAATATATGGACACAAATGTTACCTTAACTGCAGACAATGCCCTTGCCTGATCCATAATGTGGTACTGTAAACTGATAGCCAAAGGGGTTGTGCTGCTCTGGGTTGGGCCTACTTGTCCCAGGGACAAAATACACATGAAAACTTGTTGTCCTTGACCCCAAACAATGTGCCATGGGAGTCCGGCAAAAGGAATGCCATACCGCTGCATCAAGAATTCTCTTTTTGCAGCTTGCCTTTATTGACTTATGCAAAGTATTTGATTCTGTTAGTTGATTTGTATCAATGACAATGTTGTGGTCATGTAGGTGTGGTGATGCAACACTGGTCGCTGTTAGCGGCGTCTATACTTTGAACTTTCCTAGAGCCTGTACTGAACCAGTGAATGAGCTGACACACACTAATTTCCTACCGCCCACGAAATTCCTCTCTGAGGAGCGGTGGATAACCTTGAGTTGCTATTCTCATACTATGTTGTTTTGATTGCTTACACTACTATTACCCTTTGCCAGATGTTGGGCACCAAGGAGGGCTTGTTGAAGTACTGTCTCTCTGTTAGCAAATGTGTACAAACAAATGTGATGGTGCTGGGCAAAGGTACATTTTCTGGCTATTACTCATTGACCGGCATGAGAAATGAAAAACGTAATTTTGTGATTGCTTTGGTTATAGTTTATCTTCTGCTGATTAATGCAAGACTCAGGTTAATAACGAGGATCAAGATTAAGCTTTAACATTATGAGGAGGCATATTTTTACTTGAACCTCATTTTTTGGGGGGACGGGTTAGTGATGCAAGACACAATCCATGTTTATCTCACACATGAAGTAGCAGGAGCCTTCAATGCAGATACGTTTTGGGGATATGAGATGCACAATCTCCGTGGTCATTAAAAAAGAAAGATTTATGCGGTCTCTTGTTTTGAATTCTGTAGGGGACCTCACTGGAGTGTGCCAGGAAAGCTTTTGATGCCCTTCGTTTTAATCTCTATGGGATTAGCCCCAAGGTTTGATGAGAGAGACCCTCTCAAAGCTTGAGATTGACACAAGGGGTTATTATTGTGCAGGTAATGCACTTCTCCATTTAAAGATCTGACATCAGGGCCCCAGCTGTTAGAAAGTTGTATGATAGATTTTGTTTTGGCCACCTACTGTTTTATGGTAGACAGGCATACAGAGGAGAGGAGAATTGCTATTTACAGTGTGCTTCATTGGTCAGTGTGACCCCTGCTCACATTTTTCCATTCCTTCCATTTTATTCAAAGATGAGGGCATAGTTAGTCCCAGTTCCAATGGAGAAAGGTTTTAGCGTGGTAACAGTGTCCCCACAAGACTAGTGTATAGTGCCTTTGACTTGGTGGCGATGTACATGGGTTCCAGGGTCTCTGTGAGCACATAGAAGGAATGCACTCAATGTTATAAGTGATAATGAAGTTCTTGGCCACAATAGAAAAGGTAAGGCTTTGCCAACTTTGAAGCAGATATTTGGAGAAATTGAAATCTATATTCCTTTTTGAACACTGAGCCCCAATTTACTTTTGGAAATGCTTCTTAGATTGTGTTACATTTCTCATTTGCTTCATGGGTCTCGTGTGCTAAACCACTTTAGCATTGGTTCACGTCAGCCGAGTTATTGGTGAAATGTGGTGGGTGAGAAAAAGTAGTAAACACACCCTAATGTCTGGCAGACTTCCCAAGTGATTATTGATCCTGGGGGGTGTTTTGTGATCCTCCACAGCACCCTTCAGGCCCAGCCATTGATGCTTGCTGCTCTGTATGGTCCGAATAGCGATGACCCGGACTACTTTGAACTATTCTGGCACCACATTTCATCTATTGGCCCTGCTGCGCTCCTTTGGGGTGGCGACTTTAATGTTAAACTGTCCACCACGCTAGACCACTTTGGCCCCAACGCTTCGCACCCACGCGCTGCCACGCTCCTTAGCTCAATTCTTACTGAGAACTTCCTGTTTAATGCATTGCGCCATGTTCGCCCTGTGGCAAGTGAGGGCTCTTGCGTTTCTGGCTCCCGCGGCTGCTCAGTCCCCCTGCGTGTGGTTCTCGACCAATACTTTGACACCCTCCAACTCCTTTGGCTCGGCAACCCCCTCAAATTCCTTGACGAGCCTTTCTCTACAGACGAGATTTTAGCCGCAATCACTGTTATTCCTGGTGATATGGCCCCTGGTTCGGACGGCCTGCCAGTCTCCTTTTATAAATCCTTTGCTCACAGCCTGGTTCTGCACTTGGCTGCCATGTATAATGAATCTTATGAGACCAGCCAATTTCCCCGCTCGCTTTGCGAGGCTCTCCTCACTTTACTCCTAAAACCGGACAAACCCCCCGAGCTGAGAGACTCCTATCGTCCCTTGTCACTGATTAAAACGGACAATAACATTTTCACCAAACTCCTAGCTTCCCGCCTTCTCCCTCTCATGCCGCTTATTGCCCGTCCGGACCAGTCCGTTTTTTTTCCCGGCCACGGGACCTCTCATAATCTCCGGACAATCTTCTCCGTCCTTCATCAAATTAACCCTGCGCTTCCTGCAGTGGCTGCCCTGCTTGACGCCACCAAAGCTTTCGATATCTTGGAGTGGCCATTCCTTTTTTTATCTCCTTCCTCACTTGGGCTTCAGCCCGGTCTTCATCCACAAAATATTACTTCTGTACACCCTCCCCACTGCCCATCTCCGGATTAATGGTCAAATATCTGAGTCATCGGGCGAGGCACCAGGCAGGGGTACCCGCTATCACCCATGCTTTTTGCCATCGCTATGGAACCCCTTGCAGCCAGACTTCGACAACATCACACCCAACGAGGCATCGGTTTTGCGGCTCTCGCTCTTTTAGTCTCCATGATGGCGGACGATGTTGCTCTGTATGTGCGTAATCCTCAGGAAAATCTCAGCCCTCTGGTCCATGAGGTGATACGGTTCGGGGGTTACTCTGGAATTCAGGTGAACTGGAATAAATCTGTGCTATTCCCCCTCACTGATGCCACGGCGCCTTTCACTCTAGACGGTTGTATGACGTTACAACACATACTTTTACAACGCATACCTTTACAACACATTTTTTACAATGCAACATCCATTGCAACGCATTCCATTACAACGCATACTACCTTTACAACGCATACCATTACAACGCATACCATTACATTGCATGTTTGGTAAGTATTGGATAGTGTAGGGGTAAAAATTACTATTCTAACTCCAGGGGGTGCAACAGTAGGGTAAGTGTTGGAGAGTGTAGGGGTAAAAATTACTATTCTAACACAGGGGGTGCAACAGTAGGGTAAGTGTTGGATGGTAATGTTATGCGTTGTAATGGTATGCGTTGTAATGACTGCGTTGTAATGACATTCGTTGTAGTGGTATGCGTTGTAGTGTCATGCATTGTAATGGTTGCGTTGTAAAGACATGCGTTGTAATGGATGTTGCGTTGTAAAAGTTTCGTTGTAATGGTAGTGCGTTGTAAAAGTTGCGTTGTAAAGGTTGTTCCCCCTCTAGACTACCCCTTCGTGTGGGCTTCGGGCCCCACTAGGTATTTAGGCATCTAGCTGAGTAGGGACGTGGACAAACATTGGAGAGCTAACTTTGGCCGTGCCGTGGACTGGTCTGAGTCAAAGATTCCCCCTCTGGAACCGACTGCCTTTAACCTTGGCCAGGGTCATAGCTATTGCTAAGATGGTGGTGCTCCCGAAGTCTTTGTATTTGTTCTTGAACATTCCCATTCCTCTCACTGCCCACTTTTTACGCAAAATCCGTTCTCGATCCTAGGCTGGCCGACAGCCTAGGATCGCATATAACATCCTTAGCCTCCGATGTCGCACGGCGGCCTTCGACCCCCTGATTTTAAACGTTATGCCCTTAGTGCCCAAGCCAGCTTTTTTATTTTTGTATCCATCCAACTCCCTTTCAGCCGCACGTGGCAGTGGAGGCCGACCTTGCTGCCCCATTGCCACTCTCGACCGCCTTTGTCACCCCAGCGAAACTCCCACGCAATGAGCTTGTTACGGTCGAGATCCTGCGCTAGGCTTGGGAGGGACTTCGTAAATTTTCAGGCTCCGATATGCTCTCAGCACATAAGGTGCCAATCGCTCATCATCCGGCTTTCCCTCCTCTTCAAACTTCTGGGATGGTTAAGCACGACAATCGCTTGGGGCTCACTAGAGTGTCGATCTCTACCCTGGGGGGCACTTTTTTCTCCCTTGCTGCCGACTCCACCCCCATGGGCACCCTACTCTACTACCAACTTAGAGCCCTCTGCAGGGAGCTTCACCCCTTGTTCCCCAAGCCCCCCTCCCTCGATGGCCAATCTTGACTTCCTTTATACGTCCCCTTCCCCTCAAAAACTAGTCACTAAAATCCATGCCCTCATGCTGGCAGCGTCCTCCATCTCTTCTGACCGAGCAAGTGTGGCGTGGGGTGAGGACTTGGGTGACGAAATCTCCCAAGCTGACTGGCTCTATTGCTGTAACCAGATTAAACGCCTGTCCCTGAATTATCGTATGCACCTTATTCATTTTAAATACTTACATAGGCTCTACCGGACTCCTGCTTAGCTGCACAAGATGGGACTCATTCCAAATGACAGATGCTTGCGCTGCTCTGTTCCTGCGGCTGACAATTCACACTGCACCTGGTTGTGCCCCGAGGTGTCCGCGTATTGGCGTGAGGTCTGCGCCGCCATTTCAGAGATCACCTCGTCACTGGTTCAGCCCGATTTTCCCCCCCCACCTTGCCTTTTAGGCTTTGTCAAATACTGCCCTGATGCCTCCCGCTGCTTCACCACCACGCTACTTGCCTTGCGCGGCGCAGGTTTCCATGTGCTGGGGCCATAAGCCCGCACCTAAGGCTGTCCTTTTGCTCGGAGATGCCTCAGGCTGCCAGACCCTCGGTCTGAATTCTCGGACCTCATGCCGGCGAGATCCCGCCCAATTGACATATGGGGCCCACTCACGTCCTACCTCCTAAGTTGCGATTCCCAGCGCTCGGCGACCTCTCCTGCGCTCCCTGGCGGCGACCCGCCCGCGGCGGCCGCCGGTGATGGTCAATAAGCTGCTTGCTTCCTGCTCCCCCTCCCCTTTATTCAACGACCCTCTTTCCCTCACCTAAGGTGCTCTTTCTGGGGTCCACCCCACTGTATTGGTGCTCCTATTGATATTGCCTCTGCATTGTTTTCATACATTTGGTACTCGAGGGATCCTTTGCTGAAATAGATCGCATGTCTGTATATGATGTTTTGATATGGGGCAATCATGTAACTTTGCAATGCAATATTGATCAATAAAGGTTTTTGAAAAATAATTAAAAAAAGAACACACCCTAATGTCTAATTCATTTTTTGTAACCATCAGTCCGTCTGATAACTAGGAGCTGAAATGCAGGAAAAGGTCTTGGCAAAAAAGGAATTGGCAGACAAGCATCTGCTTATTGTATGTGCATTACGTAAAACAGAGAAACGTGTCAATCAATGGGGCATTGCTGTTCTTTTGGTGTCCTGTAGGATGGTATGTTGACTGTGTGACATTAGGCTATTGAAATAATTCACATTGAAGGTATTTATTTAGATAATTTGTGTGTGGGGAGGGTGACATACCAATGTTAGGCAGCTTTAGCGTACAACATTTGGATACAAGTCCAAACATTGTATAAGTAGATAATGCTTGTCTTGTGTGAAATAACAAGGTCAGATGGTGATGAGTGTTTATTGGTTAGTGAAAATCTTGGCAGGGAAGACATTTTGTGAGATGTTTCTGTAACATTAAGTGCTTCCTATGAGATCTAAATTAAGGCATGGGTGTGCGACCAAAGGATGCGTTACTACGCACAGGTCAAAGTGCTGGTGTGGAGCAAGAACTGTGTTTTCATCTCCTGCTTTTTTTTTTTCTTTCTTTTTGTTTCAGTGTTTCTGATCTTAATTGTTTAAAGTTTCTGTGAGTTTGTGTCCAGCAAGTTTGAACATTCCTGTAAAGATAAATTGACTACACCATAAGTTTGCTCCACCAGAAACGTTGGCCTTACTTCACGTCCGTCCCCAATCTGTCCTGACTGACACTCCAGGAACAGTTCTGACCTGGAATACTCTGACTTTACAGGCCTGGATGAGAACAGAGAACCTGCCGAGTGGTAGTCCCTGGACAAGCATCAACACATGACATGAAGCAGGATATAACAAGTTCATTTGTGTGATGATTTGCAAGGTGGGATTTGCCGTTGTGGTGCAGACTTGGTATTGAGCAAACAGTCACTGTTGCAATAAAGAAGACACTGACAGGAATCGCAATGACATTGCTGTAGCAAGAATCAACGTAAATATTATCGTCTCACGCGCAGAGCTGATCATCGCTCCTTCTATTTATCTATCTTTAGAATGGAGATTCACCTTTCTCCACCCTAAGAACATGTGCGACGGATCATGGCTGCCGTTTATTAAAATTAGGAGCTAGTCATTACATAACTCATAATCACAAATCTTAATGCTAAGTTTAGTCAATAATGAGAGTTTGAATTAGTTTCAAGGTTTTTATTTTCGTTAAAAGTTTAGTAGAATCTCTTTCTCTTTATTCGATTAGTTCAATATCTCAGTCAATCAACAGAATTGATTAAGTATGGTTAGATCAAAATCATATTTCATATGATAAAGCTTCAAGCGCGTTCCATAAAGGAAAGGATCCCTATTTAAGAATTGGGCAAAAATGGTGTTCGAACCCATAAAGAGTTCAAGTTTGAGAGAAAGAGTGAGATGGAAGATAAAGCTCAAATTAAATCAATCAATATCAGCAGAACTTCCCATAAAGAAAGTTTATGAAACTTAATAGAGCCTCAACCAAATAAACAAAAAAAATCATGCAGTAACAGTAGCAAACCACAATCGGCAATAAATCAAAAGGTTATAAATCGGCTTTCTGCGTTCAGCAGGAGAGCATTCAGCCTCAAGAGCATGGATGTGTGGGATAGAGAGTGTGTGTGAGTTAAAATGTGTGTTGACCTACTCTAGGAACACGCACTAATATAAACAGTTCGAAAAGAAATGTTGCAGTCCATGTTGCCTTCTTCTCGTCTCGTCCAATCAGCTTTCAGGATTATCCTGAAAACAGGCTCTCTACTTATTATTTTTTGTACATTTTTAAATATCTATTTGGTTCAAAATAAATGCACTTTAATGTTGCACATATGATTTTAACTATTTTATTTTGTATTTTTAATAATCTTTTCCCAGCATGGAGATCAGGCAGTGATGAGGTGGGAAAAGTTGATAAAATTCTTGTTAGAAGAAGAATGTTCGGAGATAATTAGCAGATATTATATTATCCCTCTTTTATGTCTTGTCTGGGATGAGCCAGTTGACTTGGAAAAACTTGCTCTCAGACAGAAATGTCTCTATATTTCGTTTTGACTCCTCTTTAGTCTTTTCTCTTTTTTTTAGGTAAATTTGAAGAATAATTTTGGGAGGTAACTGGTGCCTGATCTGAATGTAAACGTGATGACACTTCTCATATTTAGAGTTTTAATTTAAAGTTTGTCATCTTATTGCAACAGATGTGTTGGGGTGTGTACATGGGCGGGTGGCATCTATGGGGGGCGGGTGTACGCATGCAAATTTGTTTTTAAAATATAAAAATAAATGGTTGTGCACGTGCAAATAAAATGAACATTTATAAAAACACTCACCTTACTACAGCACCTCCTCCCTCCGGACCTTGTTGCGACTGCAGGGCAGGCCCCAGCAACTTCCTTTACCGGTCCTGTCACTGCTCACATTAGCATGAGAGCAGCACCCTGATTAGAGGGAGCAGCCTGTCTCTGCGCTCCACAGCGATCTGGAGACCTACACTTGCTCTAACCCAGCTGTCTTAAGACAGCTGGGTTGGAGGATTCAGAGTGCGCATGTCTGGCCGGCCATCGCAAGACGGCCTGCCAAAAGGACATGCGCACTTTGAAAAGTGCACATACAGCCCACCCTCCTTCCTGCTGCTGCTCTCACAAAGCCCTGCCCCATCTTGACTCTCGGTTCAGGACGAGATGCTGAAAAATAAAATGTTGATTAATTACCATTTTATTTTTCAACTTGGGGTTTGCGGTATTTAAGTGGGGCAACGCTCTTCCCCTCCAAGAGAGGAGCCGCCCCAGGGAGTGTATCCTAACCAAACACACTTAAAAGTCCTGTATCGCACTATGGTTCCAGATAGTTTTCGTTTGTATATCTTTTGCAACTTGTTACCCAAACAGTGCACTGTATTTTTAGATGTAATTTGAATTTTACTCTTAATATATGTCTGCACAATTCATATTGTCAGCTTTGTGTGAACACGGTTAGATATTCTTGGGCTCTCACTAAGGTGTTGTCAAGTTAGCAAAACTTATGGAACATTCAAACTTCCATAAGGCCTGTGGGCACCGAATACGATAATTTAGCATGTTATGACTCTTTTTGGAAAAAGAACCACCTTCAAAATCCTTTGAAGCATGAGTTTATCTGTAGTGGATTTCATGTTCTGAAATGCACTTTCCGCAACCTGGGGACAAGCAGTCATAATGACCCTTCGCCATTTCAAACCTTGCTCCTTCTTAGAACAGTAAGTGTGAAGGTGTCTGGTGCACATTATTCTGAGGGGGTGAAGGGGTGGAAGGGGAGTGTAGTAAGGCAGCTAGTCCCTAATATTCAAAAGACCTCTTCCTTAGGAGGCCTGGTGAGTCATACAGAGCAACCTGTGCGTAATTTATACACTTCCCAGCAACTTCAGCAGCAAGTAGGGGGTTGCTAATGCGTGATGTGTTGATAAAGGGTCGCCACAACGAGCAACATTGTTCTGAAGCCTCTTCATTTGTTGAAATTGGTAAACTGGAAGGCCAAGAAAAATGCAAGTAGTGTTGTGAAAATTGAGATAACACAAGTGCAATGGTTGCGCAGAAAACAATTTTAACGGGGCCAGATGATAATGATGATGATATTCCACAGACGTTGCGGGCCATTTTTAGGTCAAGTCTGGGCAGCGCATGCGCTGCTGCGAGGCATGCAGTATTTGAGCATGGTTTTGAAGCCCCGCCCACTCTCCCCATATTTTTAATTGCCATGTGTCATTGTCCTTCGTAAACGCTGACTTCCGAGTCGTTATTAGGCTTGTTTTCCCCTCCTTGGTGCCGCCTTGTCTAAATGTGTTACCTCCCATAACGACTGAACCTTTTACTTGTCTTGTTAGACGGTCTTTATCTTGGCCGGGAGCACTATATTGTTTAGCCATGCTCCCATACTGCATGCGTCGCATGCGCTGCCCAGGCTCAACCTGGGAAACACATCTATTTGTCTACTTGACAATCAGATGCTTTTCTCTTTTTCAAAGCCCCCATGCCGTTGTTTCACTTTAATGTCGGCCACGTCCCTTTCTTTAGACGCTGAAAGGGAAGGACAAGGGAACCCTACTCACTCAGGAACCAGGGTGCGAACTTTATGTAGAAAACAAAGGTTCCAGTGGATTAGTACATTGGAATTCGTTGATAATTATTTAGCATAATGGCAATAAAAATAAGGGTTAAGGAGGGATGTAAGAGAGAGAGAGCACTCATGACACAAATGTTTGTACCATACTTAAGTTTGTATTGTTCAAAAAGTGGGTTTAAACATATACACTGTACAAAATAAATCATATACAAAACAATTTACTGATTGTGCGAAGTGTCCCAAGTGTGTTTGTAAGAACCAAAAAACGGTTAAGTGACAATTGGTGAGGGTATTTGCAAGGTTTCAAAGAAATATTTTCCAGAAAAAGCGACCGTTATGGAATAAACTTATAAAGAGTATTACAGCACACATATACAATCATAGGCACTGTATAAATGGTTCGCTTCCTATAATCGTCGACGGCGTTTCGACCCGCTGAGATGTGGGGTCTCGTCAGGACCTACGATGTAAGGGACATCTGAAATGAGAAATGCTCATTCACATGGGGGTGAGGTGTGCCAAACCGTGGATGTAAGTAAAAAGTACTCAAAGTGAACCCAGCCGGTTTCACTGGTGGTGGTGAAGGAAGAAGGTACTTGTGGTTATGAGTCCATTAGATGCGCATCAGTCACAAGGGGCCCGCGTTGGGTGCGAAGGTGGATGGTTGTGCCAAGAAAAATTTACCTTTGGCAGATGATCGATATCCTGGAACAGTCTGTCTGGATCCGACTGTATACCTTTCTTTAGACGCAGCTTGTCTAAAGAATGAGGCGTGGCGTCCATGAATGTGAAAGGGCCGCATGGGCGCTAGTAAACAAACAAATATTTGCAATGCAACAGGTCACGCATTTACGAGTTTAAGCTATTGCATTGTCAACAACTCAAACTCTTGTAAATGCGAGACGTATGCATTGCAAATGCTTGTTTAGGTACCTACCCTCTTTCAAAAATAATTCACTTTCCCATTTTTAGGTCTCGCCTGTCGATGCGCATGCGCATCGAGCTTGCGAGACTATTGGGGCTTATCCACTCTTTATTCAACTTGCAAGGAATCGTGGCGATTCCTTGCAGTGCACGAGAAATTTAAGTTCAATGCGCATGCGCATTGAGCTTAAAAGCGCGTGCACATGCCCCCAGCCGCCTGCCTTGCCTACTCTCTCTCTCACAGCCTCCCCCAGCTCCGCCCCCTCACTTCTTGATTGCACGGCCGCTAGGCCGTGCCTCCCCTACTCTCCTCCCCCCTCCTCCTCCTACTCTCGTGTCGCACCTCTCCCCGCTCCGCCCCCTCCCCTGCCCGCCGTGTTACGGTCTTTGCAACTCCCCAGCCATATGTTGCTTTGTTTTCGCTGCTTTACACGATAAGATCAAAGAGCTGTGAATAACGCGAAGAAAAACGCGTCGTGTTCCCATAGTAACGTTTTCCGGATTGGACGTTTTTCCGCCAATCAAAAAGCATATTAGACCTCCACCAACGCTTGTATAAAGGCGGAAGAAGTCGCTGAACTGCGCCCTTCTTCGCAAATATAAACAATGTGGACAATATAACCTTTAAAACATTCAATGATATGGGTAATAAATTCTTTGTTGTTGTGTCGCCCCACATCCGCCTCTCACCGCACCGACGCCACCTCGCCTCAGACGGCCCCCTCCCTCCTCCCCCCCCCCTCTTTCTCGCACACTTCTTTCGCCCTTTAGCCTCCCTCCTCTCTCGCGCACACTCCACCCCGCCGGAGCCTCGCATCACTCTGCAGTCTCTGCCTCGCGCCCGCCATTGCCCCCTCCCCTTCAATCTCTCTCGCGCACAATCCACCCCGCCGGAGCCTCGCATCACTCTGCAGTCTCTGCCTCGCGCCCGCCATTGCCCCCTCCCCTTCAAGGGGACTGACCACGTGCTCTCATTATCTCACCTCCCTTTATAATTAATTTACGGTCTTTGCAACTCCCCAGCCATATGTTGCTTTGTTTTCGCTGCTTCTTTGTTGTTGTGTCGCCCCACATCCGCCTCTCACCGCACCGACGCCACCTCGCCTCAGACGGCCCCCTCCCTCCCCCCCCCTCTCTTTCTCGCACACTTCTTTCGCCTCCCTTTGAACTTCTCCCAGCTCAATTACTCTCCCCCTAATTTCCCATCACTACCCTTTACAGCTCTTTTTTGCTCTCCCTCACAAATTCCCCCTCCTTTCCAATTCCAACAGATCACCCCTCCCAATACTGTTCGTCACTGGGCTATAAGTGGGATGCAAAGGTGTTTGGGGGAGGGGGTCTCCAAAAGGTTTTTGGCCTATTTAATTTATTTCCATAGTATGTGCCACCCAACATGAATTTTGGTTCCTCTCCCAGCTTTCCTTTATTGCATCCAGTTATAGAACACAAAAATTGATGTGCACCAAAAACCTAACAGGACTATTGCAATTTATTTATTTATGTGTTTTTAACATAGCGCGCACTTTACCCAGAGTTGTCAGAGCGCTTTAGACTAGAGCGAAGTAAATTACATAAGGAAAAAGTGACATGGTAGTAGACAACACTACTTATATGTACAGCAGTTACTCGTGACGTGAGTTACAGATTAACAAATTACATATTCACTCAAGATTACATATTAAGTAAAATTGGAGCGATCAAGGCTGCACAGCTACATAATATATATTTAAAAAATTGAGACAGAGGGTCCTAGTAGCTCTCCTGAGTGTCATGTAACAATAGGGGTCATGACCTGAAATGAGGGGGTATGTGCCAGGTGGGGAGTTTGGCTTTCTCAATGGTCGTTTGCTGTTGAGTAACAGCAATGATTTTGTTGGCAGTAATTAATATCAACAATGTTTCAATTCCACCACACCCACATCCACCACACCCACATCCACCACATCCACCACCACAACAACCACCGCATCCACCACCACAACCACCATGACATCCACCACCACATGCACCACCGCATCCACCACCACCACCGCATCCACCTCCACATTCACCATGACATCCACCACCACATCCACCGCATCCACCACCACCACCGCATCCACCACCACATCCACCACATCCACCATCACCTCCACATCCACCACCACATCCACCACCAGGTGCAAATGCAATGTTCTTGGATTTTCGTCACAATAAAATACACTGAACATAATCTTCACAAAATTAATTTACAAACGTTTAAGTTATTGCCATTATAAATTACAATAAATTTTATTTAAGTATTAATTATGTACAAAATTAAAAGCCATTGTTATTTGCAATATCAATACATCTAAGTCACGTAAAGACAACACACATTGCATTACAAATGCTATAGGTGTCACATTTGCGAAAGTTCAAACTATTGACATTGTAACTGACAAAGCTATTACTTTTGCTATTTTCAAAACCAACACATAAATAAAAAAAGTGTCATTTACAATACCAATTGTTCAAACTTTCCTAATGCGAGACCTATTGCATTTCCAATGCTTGTTTAGAAATCTCCGTTCCTATAAGTATTGGACATGGCAAATTCAAGTTGATTATATCAGCAAACAAAACCATGACATTATCTAAAATCCCTGGTGCAGTAAACACGTCTAAATTATATTCTTTGTTGTTAGTGTCTTCCTCAGTGAACAGTTGACTGTAGCTATTCTACTGTTATCTGTTCCTTTCGACTGCTGGTGGTTATCTGCTCTTTTCCGTTCAGTGACTGACCCTTCCCTGCCTCTCTTTAACATTTTGTGCATTAATCATTTGCTAACAGCGCTCTTAAAGCATGCTCTCCATCACCCTCACATGTCTGTGGGGACATTTTTAGAGATGTAATTACTTGTGACTATATATGCCCAGACACATATTAATTGGACTAACTTTATCATAACAGTTTGCACTTTTTAAGTCCATTTGTGAAAATGATTTAGTATCGGCATATTTTTGGAGTGAAGTATTCATGCAATCTGAATTTGCAATGCCAGTTGTTTTTACTAGGGCTTTGTGGGAAATGTAGTCCATTGCTGGAGAGTCTTTGAGCTGTATGTATGGCAGGTTCCGTTTTGTATTGTTTTTAAGCACAAATTGCTTGATGCGTGGTGACCAAACGTTACTGTCAGTTATATGTATACATAGAATGGAATTATGTTGGAGAAGCCTATGGATTTCGGTCAAAAGTTGGCATGTTGGCAATTGTCTGCTACTACACATTTTTTCACTTTTTCTTTATTTGCACTTACATCTGCACCTTAAGATGCAAGATTACATTCTTTTTATGTTTTCTCCCTAGATTCCTGGTAATTTTTAGAGGCATCGAATTTTGGATGGAAGTTTGATTACATGGCGCGCCATGGCAAGGTGTTGTGATGCCATTTGTTGTATTTGTAAAGCAATAATGCAGTGACTGGTCAGACCGCATGGGGGGAGTAGGTAAAAGAGTGCAAAACGGAGAAGGATTGAGAGTGGGGAGGATGAGGAAGGGACTTAAGCTGAAACTGCTTTTGTTGTTAAAATGACGCGGGTTACCCCGTAGGAAAAATAGAATACATTATAAAATACATTATATTGTATTTGACACTATTATTCGGCTGTAACTGTCATTGTTTGACCACTGGTATGTCATTACAGCATCACTGCGGCTCCCATGGTAAGGCACTTGAGTAATCAGATGTTTGTTGGTTTTATTTCTATTTTCTTTGTATTTCTTATTGTTTTTATCATCATCATTGTGTTTTCTTATAGTCTATTATTATCAATGTGTTATTTACTTATCTGTTCATTTTGGAAAATTCAATAAAAATGACTTGAAATCATAAAAAATGACAAGGGTTAGTTGGATGAGGAACACATACAAAATACTCCACAGGCATTACAATTTGTGATTCTTCTTGAAGAAGTGGAACTACTAGGCAAGTGGCCAAATGGGCGACCACTAACATTGGGTTTATTGATTTTATTTATTATTTTTATTTTTTTATTTTTTAGATACTGTCCATAGGGGTCCAGGAACAGTTCTGTAGGAAAACAGTTGTGTGTTCAGAATAATAAGTGTTTTTTACAATATCAACTTTGTACACAGCGAAACATTACTGTGAATAGTAGCACACGTTTACAGTAATAGAAGCCTATATATTAAAGTGTGTGTGGTAACATGTTATATGTACAGCTGATTGTAAAAGAATGATAGCACAAGCGTGTGCAGAAAATGATTTGTAAAGTGTATGCAGCAAGACGCTATACAGAAGCGTGTTGGCATACAGCCATGTGTAAGCAACTATATATTGTATCTATTAACACAATTATATGTACAGGGACAAAGTTTAGTACAGTAACACGTTGATACAGTCAAACTACAGTAACACTGTTGTCTATGAAGTGATCCAGTAGATTTTCAGGTTAGCACAATAGCAATCTTGCCTGAAGTAAAAATAACAATATGTAGTTTTGTATACATGTACGTACACCATTATAAAAGGGTCCTGGTTGATGGATGGGGATATATACATATTTATATATAAAAAAAAATTATAGGTGCACATGCTATATTTGACATATATATATTTTTTGTTGTTAAATCTTTGTAAAGAGCGTGGCATTTGTGGAGTTATTTCAGTGAAATGCCCTTGTTGCTGTTTGAGAAAGGAGGTACTATGATTAGATACAAGAAATTCATTCTTTGCATGCCTCGTTTGATACAAATAACGTTTCGATTTTGCGTGTTGAGTTCTGCACTTTAGGACCAGGGCCTGTGTTCAGCATGCTGCCCTTTCGGCGGCAGCTCAACAACTCAAAGTTTTAGCACCCTGAGTATGGGGGTTTGTGGATTGAATATGAAAGAAACGTGGTAGCTGTTTAAAACAACCGCGTGAGCCACCTGCTTTTATTCACAGCGATGTTGTGTCTGTGATCTGCTCACTATTCTTTTTGGCTTACTTTTGGACAATCAGTGTTTTTAAGGATTTTTGGGGCCGGGCAAGACCTATTTTAGGGACCCCTCACTGTTCGTAACAACTTTCAATTTTATCACCCATTTTCTGCTAATTGAAGCTCGCATTATGGGGAACAACTTTTAGTAACTGGGTTCACACAAAAATAATCGAAATATGTATTTCTGGGGACCCACAGGCCTAAAGATGACACTGAGTAAAGAGAGACAGAGTAAGAGTTAGGGGTAGGCGGAGACGAGGAGAGGTGTTTAGATCTGGCAATGGACAAAGGTGAGCTAGAGAGAGATCTTCCTTTTCTAGGGGGCCCAGCTTGGGCAATTGCCCCACTTTTCCAATTCCTTAAAACATCTCTGATTACAATTTTGTTAAAAGAAAGCAGGTACAGTGTGTCCTTTAAAGAAAGCTAGGGGCTAATTTACAGGATAATGGCAACAGGTCACTGGCCAAAAATTAGTGGAAGTCCTGTCCACCCTCCTGTGTGCTCCACCACCATATTTTGACTGTGGTAGAGGGCACCTTTCGAGGTGCTGCGACCATCACAAGTCCTGCCATTGAGATTGGCCTTTGGCTGATGTACCCTGGGTCGCCACTCTCTCTGGTGCCCACTCCAGGGAATTCCTCCATGTAAATTAAGGCGGTGAGGCAAGGAATGTAATTTAAATGTGCCTGACCGAGTTGAGAGCTCCCAGTATAACGGGGACACTAGTAATATGGATAATGACAATTTGCACCCCTTTACGGGTTATCTCCACTATCCATATATGGTGGAAACAGTTCCATCATGCATACTTGTGTGCTGAAATTCGCCACAAAGAGGTGTTGCTGTCCGGCCAGGGTGGAGTAATTCAGAAAGTAGCTGAAAACCAACGTCTTCTGCGGGTACTGCACTTCCACACGATAGGTAGGATTCATTACTTGTGAACATCCTGTTTCTTTATAAATGATCCTGAATGGTAACCCAGAGCTCCTGTAAGTGTTTATCTCTGTTCCTTGGTAGTGAAGTTTGCCCTCTACAAATACTTAGACGTCCTTTGTAGTGAAACATGCTTCAAGAGAAAAGCACCTGCAAATGGGGGCAATCTGTATCTTCATAGAAGAGCTCAGGACAAGATAGTGCCATCTCAAAGGTGGAATAATGCAGTGGCGGCTGGTGACATTTGAAAGTGGTAAGGCGTAAAATGATAATCATACTGCACCGTAGCGAACGAGCGTAGCGAGCGAGCCCGAACCCCCTAAGGAGGGTTAGGGCGGATTTCCCCCTGAGAAAAATTTGAAAAAATAGTGGGAAAATGGTGCATTTTCAAGCAAATTTGAGAAAGCAGGAAGGTTAATAAAGCAATTGTGAAAGTGCAGGTATTACATTATTAAAGAGATGTCATATAACATAGGTAGCTGCTTATTCAGTATAACCACAGAGCTTCATAACAGACTTCAAGATACAATACTGAGAACCTCACAGATTGTTTTTATTTAAACTGCAAACAACAATACATTCTCAGCCTTAAGTCCACAACTGAGAAAATCGGACATTTAATTCGCTTGTGCCAGCAACAAGAACCCATGTCACCCATACAGCAAAATCAATGAGAATTCAATCCACTGAACCCAATGAAGGAATGGGTCAGACTAGACTTTGGACTGCCAAAGAATGACCACAGAACAGCAAGATTCCTAAGCATAATGTTAGAGAGGAATCTAAAACCCTGCTTTACTGTACGTACTAATGTACCGGCCTCCAGTGAATACTCCCATCATAGGAAATATACCAAAGATTAAAAACTATTGCATAAATAATGTACACTTAACATGCCAGGAGTCATTGAATCAACACAATAAATGGAGGGCAGACACTGGTAACAGCTAGAGATCTGATATTGGTGGGTTGGTTGTATATGGCACTCCACTCACGACTCACCTACTCATAGAGCATAAAATAATTATTACAGAAGTTAGGATGCCCTTTTTTTGCCGTTTTACACAGAGCGAACTCGACCAGCAGGTATCAGACTCAGAGAGCTTTACATGAGCACCAGTTGCATTACAGACGGACAGGTTCATATTTTTTTTTTTAGGTAGGGGGAGATTAAGTGATTTGCCCAGAATCACAAAAAATGTTTGAGCCTGTTGACAGACTCGAAGATGGTTCGCCAGCTGCCAAGTCGGGCGCTCTATCCCTAAAACCACATGATTGCAAGTCCTGACATGTTAAAGGGAAGCTTATGATTTACTGTAATTTAAGGCATTGCAAAACATGTTCTATGCCATTGCAAAGATAGTTAGGGTATAATGTACACCTGTTATGTTTTTCTGATTCTATGTATTTATTTGGTCAAACTTCCTTTGGGGAAAATTGTCCCAGGAAAGACTGACCTGTTTCGAAATTATGGATGGATTAATACTTCACTTAAAAATAAACAACATTTCTAGACTGATTTGCTTCTCACGGACTGTTCTCTGCTAGGATATAGAGGACCATTTCATGACGGAAGACAAGGTGCTTTTATCCGGGGTTTTTTTTTCGAGGAAAGATGACGCACACAGCACACCACTTACACTTCACTAAAGAAGTTTACACATCCGCATTAAATAATGGATAAACAGTGCACACATATGTGACAGTGACACCCCACCCAAAGACATCAGCTGCTTTCAAAAGATGACACCCCATTGTGCCCAGTGACAAGGACACAGCTGAACGCTTTCATCATGCCACGCCACGCGTCATCAACACAGGAGTTGGGGGGTGCTGGTGTAAATTGTGGTGGATACACTCACTAGCCCCTTGCCCAATAACCAGTACTGCCAATATCACAACCCATACCTGCACAAGACGGAAGCAGTATCGCTGGTGACGCTCCGCCTTCATATGCACAACTGCACACAAGACTTTCCTTTGGACGTTTTAGCTGTGATATTAGTTGTTAGAATGATTTAGCTTGAATATATACAATTAGGCACGGTTTCCTTTTTCCCCGCCTCATGCAGGTATGTTTTTTTTAATTGAATTGTGCCCTGAGGTTCCTAAGAGTTCATTCAACTAGCAAGTACATTCTAAGTACACATATTTGCAAGCTAAAACCAATTACCAAACCCGCCGCGCCGCGACTTTTTCTAACCGTGAACATAGGTTAAGAGTTTTGTATGTGGTTGGAGAATGATTGTACTGTACTCACTGCAACTTAGAATAAAATGATTGCTTTAAAAACAAGTACAAATGATTGTAATCCGATACCTACGCCCTTCTGTCACAACAGGTTTGAATGTGACACACATGATTCAAGACAAACACAGCAACAATCTTTGAATCAAGCAGTTCACTCCACATCAGACTTATTATTTGAAGAGTTAAAAAAAGTTAGAGAAACATTCCAAAATAGCACTATGAGGCCTGGGGCAGTCTGTCTACAGTCTAAGCAATATTTTCCCACTATAAAGAGGCATAAAATTAAAATTAGCATACCCAGTGCTGCTGCAATATAATTGGCGGTCCGTCCGTCCGTAGTAGGCACAAACTGCACAAGTCACGACGACGAGTCAGGAGTCAGTCACGCGCTCTCCTTCGTGACTCTGACTGACTCAGTACTTTCACTATCACTGTTGTTGTTGTTGTGGCACTGGTGCGCCACGCGCGGTGACGTCACTGCAGCTTACAGAAATGGCCAATCAACTCGACATGGCTTGATATAGCCATATGTGATTGGCCATACAGTGCGCGGCACCATCCTGCTGTAGCAGTGTCTACTCAGCCAATCCTGGCGCAGCCTTAACAGCTGCACTGCGCCAGTATTGGGCTACAAGCAGGATAAAATCTGCCCATAATGAGACAGGGGCCCCGGGTCCCAGCCTGTGTCTCAGTGCTATAGGGGGGGAGAAGGTCTAATAGGTGTACGCATGCGTAGGCCAGTCTAAATTAGTAGTACTCCTGGCTGTCACATGCGCCGTCACCCCGCTGCTTACGCTATTCTCAGTGCTCTGGCTGCCTGTGCGCTGTCACTCTCTGCAGCAGCCGCGACCCCCACAGCCCACTTCATTAAGCAATGCCCGATTCTGTCGGGCTTGTCACGGGCCGGTAGCGCTGAGTCAGTGCGCTCAGATTTATTTTTAAAAATCTGTTTGTAAAATTTTTGTTATGCATGTTGGCACAGTGACTCTCGTCCATGGCTAGTGGGGCAACGCCCCCATTGGGCGCACCGCCACTGGTATAATGGGGTCAAAATCAGTAAGCATATTTTTCTACATAGTTTTATATAGAGCGAACTTGACCCGGTATCGGGTATCAGAGTGCTTTACATAGCACCAGTTGTGTTACATGAGGACACACATTCATTTTTGTTAGGCACGGGGAGATTAAGTGATTTACCCAGAATCACAGGATGTTCAGTGTCATTGCGGAGACTCAAACCCAGTTCCACAGATTCGAGGTTGACCGCCCGAGCCGTTAGGCCAACTCCTCTCACCTATTAATAGACACAATGGAGTAGACACACATAAGTTCACAAATATAGCTGAAACGTGCCTCAGTCTGAAGCCTTGCGGTAAGCAAGGACATAAGCAGGATAGTAGTTAGATATTCATCAATATGGCTACGCAATATCTATTTTACAAAGTTGTGCTTCATTTATTCTTTCTTTGGAGACGAGGAGGAGCTGGATGGGAAGCTGCTGGTATCTTCAGCTGTGCTCTTCTTTTACCAGACTTCCACTTGGCAAGAGCCTGGCTTGTCTTTATGGAGTCTGGAATATATTTCAGGACAGAATACTACTCCGACCTTCTCCTGATCCCTGAAAGTTGTACTTTTTTTCATCAAGCAGCCCAGTCAGCGATTCTAGGTATTTTAGGAGCCATTTCACAAATAAGAGTGTGGCACGTGGCGAGCCTTCTATCACAGGTTTGTCACCCACTTCCTGCCTCAGAAATTAATGTAACCAGTGAAGGATTCTTTTCAGGAAAAGTTATTAAAGCTGTATGAAAGATACGAAAAAGTTGCAAAGTACGGTCAGGGTTTGTGACGCCACCTTTAAGTTGGCCCAGTCTCGCAGAGAACAGCAAACAAACGTCTGTTTGTTAAGAGTGTAACATATAAATACATAACTGCCTCTTAATTCTGCAAAAAGGCGTACTTCTAGGTAGAACACACTGTACAGTTTCACATTGGTCCAGGGGAGTTTCTAAACCAAAATACTTGTCAGAGGAATGTTGCAACGTTTGCTCATTCATGCATACCAGCAGACTCATTGCTCGATTGTTTAAGGACACCCTGAGCAGTCTTACTCAGTTGGTCAGCCTTGAACAGATGCTGACTGTGCAAGATCCTGTGGGGAACATGTTGTTTGTTGAGCTATTCTGAAAGGGTTTCGAATACTGCATGCCACCGAGTCAAACAAGCATTAGAAATGCAATAGGTCTCGCAGCATTAGAGTTAGTGCTTTTAGAATTGTTAATGGGTTTTTTTGTAAATCTTTAGCATGAGGTTGAGGGTGAGTGAGGGTGAGGGGTTGAGGGTGAGTGAGGGTGAGGCTGAGGGGTTGAGGGTGAGGGTGAGTGAGGGTGAGTGAGGGGTTGAGGGTGAGGGGTTGAGGGTGAGTGAGGGTGAGGGGTTGAGGGTGGGTGAGGGGTTGAGGGTGAGTGAGGGTGAGGGGTTGAGGGTGAGTGAGGGTGAGGGTGAGTGAGGGTGAGGGTGAGTGAGGGTGAGTGAGGGTGAGGGTGAGTGAGGGTGAGTGAGGGTGGGTGAGTGTGAGTGTGAGTGAGGGTGAGTGGGGGTGAGTGTGGGTGAGTGTGGGTGAGGGGTTGAGGGTGAGTGAGGGTGAGGGGTTGAGGGTGAGTGAGGGTGAGGGGTTGAGGGTGAATGAGGGTGAGGGAGGGTGAGGGGTTGAGGGTGAGGGGTTGAGGGTGAGTGGGGTGAATGAGGGTGAGGGGTTGAGGGTGAGTGAGGGTGAAGGTGAGTGAGGGTGAGGGTGAGTGAGGGTGAGGGTGAGTGAGGGTGAGTGAGAGTGAGGGTGAGTGAGAGTGAGGGTGAGTGAGGGTGAGGGTGAGTGAGGGTGAGGCGTTGAGGGTGAGTGAGGGTGAGGGTGAGTTAGGGTGAGGTGTTGAGTGTGAGTGAGGGTGAGGGGGAGTAGTTGAGGCTGAGTGAGGGTGAGTGAGGGTGAGTGAGGGGTTGAGGTTGAGGGTGAGGTGTTGAAGGTGAGTGAGGGTGAGGGTGGGTGAGGGTGAGTGAGGTGTTGAGGGTGAGTGAGGGTGAGTGAGGGTGAGTGAGGGTGAGGGGGAGTAGTTGAGGCTGAGTGAGGGTGAGTGAGAGTGAGGGTGAGTGAGGGGTTGAGGGTGAGTGAGTGAGGGTGAGGAGGTGAGGGTGAGTGAGGGTGAGGGGTTGAGGGTGAGTGAGGATGAGTGAGAGTGAGGGTGAGTGAGGGGTTGAGGGTGAGGGGTTGAGGCGAGACCTAAAAACCTGACGATCGTAGGGTTTAGCAAGATTTTGGGGGTGAATGTAAAGAGGCTTGATGTGTGCATAAGTGCCTCTCAGGCAATACTTAGCATGAGCCCCTTCCCCTCCAAGAACACACCCCCACAGAGTTATTTTAAGTTTGCACAGCTGCATTTCATGTCCAGATGAATACTGAGAATGATAATTTTTCATCACTGAATAGAACTGATGTAGCTTATGAAAATAACACACAGTTTAAACAAACTGGAGATATACCAATAAAATACATCTATATTATTATAAATAACACCACTATTGTTTCATGGCGATCATGTCCGTAAAGGAAAGTAATTTGTGTTACAGCATAAGCGTTTAAAGAGTTTGCAATTGTTTCAAGACTATTTCTATACCATAACTGTGCAACGTTTCTCTACACGGACATAACCGCTTTACTCGCCATTAGAAAGTGACACAGACTATAAGGCAATGAAATATCACACAGGAGCACACTGAAAACGTGCAAATGTCACACTTAAGACTGAAAACTTGTCAACTTTGGACAATGCGGGGGTGGGGTGCCGTGCAGACTGAATACCTGTACCAGTCAGATCCTTCAAGACTGACTCTTCGGCTGTTAGCATCAATTTGCAAATCCCCGCCTCAATACCTCAAGTGATTGTAACATTGTTTGGACACGGGAAGTCTTTTTGCAATAAAGCTTATTTGATTCTACAGCCACGATTTCTACTGAAGACGGAGGGAAGAGAGGGGAGGGGGGAGGAGAAATGCGACACGGCGGGAAGGGGAGGGGGCGGAGCTGATTGGAATTGAATTGGTTGAAGTGTGAATTTTTTTAAGTGGGTGAGGGAATGTAACACTGGTTTGGCAGGAGAGACCACTGGGACAGAAGCAACATAGCAGGGCTGGGGGGTGTTGTAAAGCAAACGGGTGACCGAGCAGTGAGGGGTGGAATAAAGCAAACTGACGAGCGAAACATGAAGCAGGCAAGGAATACTACTGGCAAGAAAGCAACCTGGAGGAGGTGAGGCACAGGAGTTCCAGCAGCGCATTACTGAGGCAGGTGAGGAACGGGAGCAGGCAAAGCCCAGGTCAAGCAGCGCATCACTGAGGCCGGTGAGGGAGAAGCACATGGGTGAGCAACATGTCGCATGGCAGAGGGGGAAGAGAAGTACATGCGGGAGAGCAACACCGAGCATGGTGGAGGGGGACGAGAAGTACATGCGGGAGAGCAACACAGAGCATGACGGAGGGGGAAGAGCAGTACATGAGGGAGACCACTGCAAAACACTTGCCTGCATACTGGCGCTTAAATAAATGCCTGTTTCGACCCTGGCACGGGACGCTGTCTGGAGAAGGCCGCACCGCCGGTGCATCATCCGCTCGCCATTTTGGAATACTCGAGAAGTCGAACAATGTTATGACAATGTTTATAACTTTTACAGTCAGGCCTGGCCGCACATCTGCACAGCATCAGACCCTGGTCAGGCCCACTGAGAGGAAACCATTCTTTAGCTGGCAGCAAAGTTATGTTTTGTCATACTTTAGAGCTAGCATGCTACTAAAATCCACATGGCTCACTAGAAATCGACATGAAATAACAAGACGGACGGACGGAGGAGAGGGGAGGGGGGAGGAGAAATGCGACACGGCAGGGGAGGAGAGTAGGAGGAGGAGGGGGGAGGAGAGTAGGGGAGGCACGGCCTAGCGGCAGGCAGGCAGGGGAGGAGGGGGGAGGAGAGTAGGGGAGGCACGGCCTAGTGGCCGTGCAATCAAGTAGTGAGGGGGCGGAGCTGGGGGAGGCTGTCTCAGAGAGTAGGCAAGGCGACACGGCGGGAGGGGGCGGAGCGGGTAAACAAAGACGGACATGCACGCGCCCGTGACTTTTAAGGTCAATGCGCATGCGCATAAGCTTAATGCGCATGCGCATTGACCTTAAAAGTCACGGGCACTGCAAGGAATCGCCACGATTCCTTGCAGTGTGGATAAAGAGTGGATGAGCCCCTATAGTCTCGCTTGCTCGATGCGCATGCGCATCGACAGGCGAGACCTAAAAAGCAAGAGCTGGGGGGCTCTCCTTTAGGGCATTGACATCAGCAATCTGGAACTCACTACCTAAGACTATCAGAAGGATTCAGAATCCTCTGACTTTTAGAAAGGCCATAAAAACCTTGCTCTTCCCGGTCTAGTCCTTGTGTCCTGTCTATTCCACCCTGCTATGTTGTATCTGGGTCTTTAGCGCTGGGACGTACCGTTGCTGGGGCAGCCATGCGCTTTACAAATCTTGTAACATAACCTTGCAACCCCCTGTTATCTCTGCATCGGACGAGCTAAAATGGGCGACAATGTACAAATGTATGGAGCTCTGAGGAAAGCGTTACTTTCTTTTCTTCCCATCAAATCGGTCCTAGTATTTGCAAGAAAAGTTGCCTGAGTCAAAAATAGTGGGCAAAATTAGTGCATGAAGCCTTCTGATTTTAAGCCACCATGAAGGGCTTATTCATAACCATCAAAATGATGGCGGCCAAAGATCTGGACTGAAGCACATCTTGTAACCTTTCTTATAACATGGAAACTGAAAGATATAACGAAGCGAGGGCCACCGTATCTTTCATGGTAGGTTATGAGGTGCAGCAGCTCTTAAGGGGCTTTTTGGAAAACACTTAGGGGGTTATTTAGAATTTGGCAAAGCAGGGTGATTTAGGGTTCGGTGGAGATGGAGTTCCACATTAAATTGATGGAATTCCCAATTCCCCCACCCCATTTAGAGGGGGAACAAATGGGTTTCCATTGATGGAGCTGCAGCCGGCTCTGCCATCAGCAACTTGTGAAGGAGCACCCTACCACCTAAAGGGCCCCCTGATCGCAATGGAGATATAAACGTGACTCCTGCTATACATTCAGCAGTTAATACAGTTCAACTGCACATCAGTAGATGCAAAGAAGGTACAGGCAGAGGGAAATCTCTAAATATGTTTGAGTGTCCTTCGCTGTTGGGTGGATGGTGTTCAGAGGCAAATGTCTCCATTAATACAGCTGCTGGCATGGCAAATTCTAAATCGGCTCAGTAGCATTTCTGATGCCAGTCTATTCCCAGTTATAGTAGTTCTGATGCCACAAGTAAAGATCTTCTTTAAGAGTTAGTAAGTGCCTGGGTATGATTCGAAGGTGATTGTTGTTCTTATTGCTTTTCCTTTTGATGACATTTTCAATAAAAAAAGTTAAACCATAAGAGTTAGTCAACTATTTTTCATGCTAAACCTTTTCTAAATTTTATGTGTTCAGAGCCACTTCTTTTCTACTTAGCTTGCTGTGAATGTAATGTTTTCTGTGAAAGAAATTACTTTATTCATCCTGCTCCATCCCACCTTGCTCATACATCTACGCTTCTGAAATGCTTTTCCGTTGTTGACCCTACCCCACAATGTAATTGCTTCGTTCTAACCCACACATATCTTTTGTTTATACGCTCCCCTTTCATTCTTCTCGCTGTGTTCTTGTGCCACACCTGTCGGTATTGAATTCTCAGTGGCACAGCACCACACTTCCCCTTTCTGTTGTGTTTTTTTTTCCGAGGTATCCTGTAGATATTTCAGCTGTAGCCTACAGCATGCACAATGCAGACAATACACAGCTTCCTGTGTTCGCTGCTGGACGGTTGCCTGTTCTGAGAGAACTATACTTCACCTGCCTGGCACCATTTAGAAGGAAGGACGTCTTACTTGATTTGCTTTGTTAAGCGCTACTCTGCTCACGTGTTATGTTTTTCAGTGGACAGCGTTCCCAACAGTAGACGTTGGACCTCATTAAAAGTTGGGTGAATATTGGCCATCTGCCACAAAGTAGTGGCTGACCTGTCTTCCTGCAATAAAAGCGCATTGATGTCCGTGGCATTCTAAATACAGAGGATGGGACACACCACATTTTGACAGATGTCCGGCTCCGCAAACTCTAAATAATGCCCTTCGATCCAGTATCATAAAGCGTTTTCTAGGACTTGGTGTGTCGTGCTCCAGACTAAACTATGAATTACGCAAACACAAGGAGATGGTGGACAGAGCACTGAAACTTTTCAGACACTCACCCCCAGTCACAGATCTGCGTTTAATCTATCATTGTTCTTTAGCTCACTTCCCCACCCCAGTTCAGACCCAGCCATATGCAAATCAGTCATGACCCTGCTCCTCATGGGAAGAGTCCAGCCCGAACTGACAAGCCAGGTCTTCCCTGGACCAGAAACAAGCATCCTGGGACCAGTTCTGAGTTACACCTGCATATCTAGGCCTGAATTACAAAGCATCTTCTGTGAGTAGGTGTGACTGTAAGCTAAGGTAGTGGTATGGCAAGGGTGCCACTGGACCTAGAGCAAGCTAGGAACATGGGCCTCTGTACTGTGTTTGGATAGTATTAAACAGAAGGTAATCAGGGGTCGGTCCCCCCCCCACACCCCCAGGCCTCTGGTGCCACTGCTCTTGCTGTATCACCAAAGGCTTTACTCCTCGGTTTAGGAGTAACATACAAGTAGATTTGCAGGAGTAAAACATGCTTGCTTTCCCTGAATAAGCATGGCTTATTTTGTCAGTGCTCACAGAAAATGCTTTGTCAAACATGAGTTTAGTTTGCAACAACAGATGCAACAGTAGCAATCTCTTCTCTACTCTTTCCGTGCTCGGGGTCAGATTAAAACAGCAAAAGACACAATGTGTAGATTATTCCAACAAAGGGAGTGATTTTGAGGCGTTGGAAAAGGAAGGACAAGAAAACCTTGGATTATTACAAAAGGTTTACTTTGTAATCAGCGATGATGCTAGAATAAAAACATGTTATCTGTTGCATTAGCTCGCGGTGGACGTTGAAGTTGGTGGCTGTGTCCAGGCAGCCCTGCCTGGTCCCAGGGAACTCTTCGCTGTAAATTGTGGTCGGATATTGAGAACTGATCTTCTTGAAGTCTTCTTTTTGCTCTTTGCTGATCTCTGCTCCGCGAGGATACCTTACCCTGTGGCATATACTTCTGCACTGCTGTGTATCATAGCAACAAGTGGCCATATGTGACACAGTGGGTAAGTACTGCCACCGATGCTGTGCCACTGGGGTGGATAGGGCCCAGGGCTATTGCTCATCCTTGCTGGCTAGCAGCATCAGGAAAGCCACCAGGTCACTTATAGTAAATGCTTTGGTTCTGATCTCTGTTCCAGTAGGTAGGACTGCTTTACTTCAGGCATTCAAAAAAGAGCTAATGCTTTGCTTTTAAGATGTATTCATTTTTATTATCTATTTTTTTTGATCATTTATTTCCAACTGTTGTCGTACTGTGTTCAGATGACCTAAAAATCTAGGTTTTTGAGTGAACAAATTCTATAGTAGGCAACCCTTCCACCTACCTTCTGCCTCTCTGCTATGAAAACTTGGTGGTTGGCACTGCTCATTTAGAGGGAGTCCACACGAACAGCTTGATAAGGGCTTACATCCATGACCATGCAGAATGTCTATTCCATTTGACCCCTTGAGCGGTATGTACTAGTTTAATCCCTAGATACTAAGGTGATTGTCTCCTGTGGGCTCAGTTCCCTGGTGAAACTGTGCTTGCCATCTTCTGAGATGTCTTTCGGTTGTCCTATTGCCACACAAATTCATCTCTTGGAATAAAAGTAAGCACACACATTTTGATCAACAATTTGATCTTTTTCCCGTCATCTTTATGAAAATTCGGACTTTTTAATTTTTTTTAAATTTCTGTCCACCATTTATCAGAAAAAAACTTTCTTTCAAAGACAGTCATCCAACCAGCACCACGTGAAGCAGATTAAAATTATTCTAATTTCCGTATCAGGATTTTTTTGTTTTTACAACATTAGCCAAAAAGGGAGGAGATTGGAGCTAGTTAGAAAAGCAAAAGAAATTCAAAATGTGTTGTGAAGACAGCAGTAGGTCGGTTTCATTCCACACAGCGAGCCTGATGCGGACTTGATCCAGGACAGTTCATGGTGGGCTAAGGACAACGTAGGACTGTTGACATAAAATTGGTAGAAATCTTACAGGCATTTCACACAATTAACAATGCCCACTTGCTTGATAATTAACCTACATGTCTGATTTAAATGATGTAACTTTGCTGGCTCTTGACTGTTTTGAAAGCCTTGTCTCAGTAGCTTAAACGTGCCCAATTTACTCTTCTACCTTCTATCCATTTTTAGGTCTCGCTGAAGCAATGTGTAAGCATTGTTCGTCGAGATTCTAATAAGGCTTACAAAAAGTTTCCCTAAACTGCGGATTAGACACAGTTCATGTGAGCCAGGCACGTGCACATCACCAGCCACATCGCACTCCATCCACCATTTGTCTGCGACTTCAAAGCAAGCCGCTCCCCCGCCCCCCCATCAGACTTCAAAGGAATGCGCTCCCCGCCCCCCTCCGCGCAATGCCGAGAGCTTTTTTTTTTTCTGGACTAAAGTGAAAGCCTACCGTGCTTGTTTACAGTAGCCTTGCTCCTCAAATGCTGTTGCTGTGTTGCCATCTCTCTAGGGACACTCAGCTTGAAAACACTCGACTTGCTGGACTCCTGCTAGCTGCAATGCTACATCCGCTATGCTTTGCCTCTAGACACGTCAATCCCTCGCAGACTGTTCTGACTCTGCCCCTCCTGATTCTGAAACTGACCAACGTAGTCACCACGCAGTCTCTCCGGAGTGATACCGCCGCCCAACACCAATTCCCCAGTAGGGCTGAGCCAGTTGCCGTTTCAGTGCCCATCTACCTCACCGAGGCGGAACAAGTTGCAGAATTTTGTCACACTCCCCTCCAATCCTCACTACCGCATTTTTATTCATCCCATGCTTGTTTTTTATAAAATTATTCCTTTGCCGCCCGGCCGCGCGGCCAATGCTTGTCTTCTGTTGTGGCTCCCCTGGTTCGAGAACACTATTGACGGCATAAATTAATTGCTAAGAACCACTCTTGATTTTGTTAAACAATGTTTGAGGCACTGTTTAAATTGACAAAGGAGGGACGCATTAAACTCTGCATGAGGTTGAAATCTTTATGAAGCACATAACTTGCTACAGATATATGTTGGATGAGAAGCCCCGCAAAACTGACGGCCTACTGGTTTGTTTATTATCCACTTCACTAAAACAAACAGCGCTGTGAGAAAAGTCACCAAAATGAACAGGGCTGCGGCACAAAGCTCTTCCATCAAAACCTCACCATTCTTCCCTTCTTTCCGCGCGAATCCTGGGCCCCGGATACACATTTTACAGCTCGGGCTGATAAGGATGTGTTTTCACGCTCTGATTAAGATTTGTAATATATGAGATGGTGCAAAAGAACAGGGCTTTTTCCTCTCTCCCTGGAAGACAAATGGAACGCACCGTATGACATATTTTCTTCAGTGGGGGCTGGCATGCTATAAATTGATATTCGTGCCTCGAAATATTAATAATGTTGTAGTGAAAGATGTGCAGACGTAGCCAGGAACGTAGAAAGCAAACCCCATCAAAGAACAACACTGCAGGCTATGCACATTTGCTGTCGCTGTCACGCTGGCCTTCATGTCCATCCGTCCTTCCTCCCTCTCACACTCGGCGCCGGCACTTTGCCCTTCCCCCTCCCGCACCACAGAGCAGTTCTTTTACAAACGACTCCTAAATTAGAATTCTGTGCTTCGGCACGTGGGCTTCCAGTAACAGTACATAATCCTGAAGGTTTACTAAGTTACTGTTGTCATAGTGGAATCATTTTTGCGTTTGAGTTTCAAGTACATGAGCCACTGGAAACTTTGGATTTATACCAGCAATTTACGACTCAAGCTGTAAAAAAACAGGTGCTAGAGTCCCACACTTGCGCTCCCTGAAAGATTAATAAAAGCACAGAAACTTGTGGTTATTTAGAGTGCAGAAAAAATTGTTTAGACCTCTTCACTGACACTTCCTCTGCCTGTCAAAGAGGTTACTGTGTATTTCCAGGTTTGTGCTTCACTGGAGGAGAATTAGCAGCGCAATGGTGAAGAGTTAGCAATAAAACCAGACGGCGCTGTGCTGACCGGCCTGCACACTCAGGGGCTTGCACGGTTAGTGGCTCTTCCTCATAACAAAGCTGTCTCAAAATCCTGCGTTAAATGCGGCTCTAATTAAACCAGGCGTGTTCATGCAGGCCTTTGTTCTCCACACACAGCTCGTGCCCGTGCTCCGCCCATTGCATTGCAAGCTACATTGATGAGAGGTTGTTGACCCTTAAATCTAGTCTAAAAGTACACCTGTGTCACCTTCGTTTAAGGAATGTGTTGATTACTGGATTTTAGGTTCTCTACTGGTTGAACATGAGTACATCAAGCCTGGCCGGAAGTTGGCTCAGCTTCTGCCAATTATCTGTGAAACCGACTGTGCAACAGCAGGCTCTGAAAATCAAAGGAAATCATTTAATCCACATCAGCCAGTCACACTGGTGGTTCAGGCAAAGCCATTGTTCCTGTTTCCTTCAGCAGCTCTTTCCCTCTGTTCATCACCAAGGATGTCCAGCTAACACCAGTACAGAACAGGGCACCATTGAGGGTTCTGGCTTAAAATCACAGAAAGGTACATACTGGTGAGCGTGTCTGCGCGTGTGTGTGTGTACATGTGTGTGCGTAAGCGAGAGTGCACGTTGAAGTTTCAGAATGTCCAGTACTAAATCACATGCTACAAAGTTACCATATATGTACATTGACGATATGTATATTTCTAACGTACGCAGATATGAAGTGTTGTACACAATAGTTTTGTAATTGATATTTTTACTGACAGCCTTCTGTGTATACACACACGTTTAGGGAGTCCTTTCAGCAGTAGCAATGCAGCATCTCCTTACACACACAGACCAAGTGGTACAAGGCTAAAAACAGAGACCATAGCACACAAAACACATTCAGGACAAGCAGCTGTAATGTAAGCTTCTTTCACACCCAGGAGGTACACTGGGCTGAGGAGTAAATTGCGAAACTTTGCACATCTCCATGTTTCTTGAGCTTTCTAAAACTCTGCATAAAGATTACAGACTTCCAAAAACTGCTGTTTTGCAAAGTGAAAAATCGAAAAAATGTCTAAAGGTAGATTTCTACTGCAGAAGAATTATTTCCTTGATTGAAGTGTCGCAGAACCGGTTTCTAAACCCAAACAATCCTTGACAACAACTGACAGAGCAACCGGCAGCTCTGTTGTGTAAACACTATTGTTGCGTGAAGGGGCCAGTCCCCTCTGAACATTGGGCACCTCCACATTCACCACCACCGCATTCACCACCACCTCCATGTCCACCACCACCTCCATGTCCAACACAACATCACTCCGCGCCACCACAGCATCAAGCTGGGTAACTATTCAACAACAACTGGCTCAAATATGTTCTCTCAATGTTTCAAGCTTTATTACAAATTTCACAAAAACATGTTAATATTTCACATCTGTTCTTGGATTTTCCTCACAATAAAATACACTGAATATAATCTTCACAAAAGTTACTTACAAAAGTTTAAACTACTGCAATTAAAAATTATAATAACTTTTATTTAAGTATTAATTATTTACAAAAATTAAAAGACATTGTTATTAGTAATATCAATACATATAAGTCACATAAAAACAAAACATGTTGCTTTACAAATGCTATAGGTGTCACATTTCCAAAAGTTAAAAGTATAGGCATTGTAAATGACAAAACTATGAATTACTCTATTTTCAAAACAAACACATAAATAAAAAAATTGTCAATTACGAAACCTATAGCTCAAACTTTCCTAATGCGAGACCTATTGCATTGCAAATGCTTGTTGTTTGGTTGTAGAGGGCTTGGCTAACTCCAATTTTATTTCATTTCCAATGCTACCGTGGTTTGAGGGCAACTACTTCCACATTTACCTTTTGTGTGTTCCAGAAGACCAAGGCTTTCTCTGTCTGGCTCCAAGATGGCTTCCATCTGCTTCCTAAAGGCCACTCTCGACCCCAGGATTGTTCAATACCAAATGAACCATAATTCAGTCCTTCACATCACTTCACCTCTCCAGCGATGCTATTTTGTAGCATCACCTGCCATATAAATGAGCATTTTCTGTGGTTGCTCCCAGCTCAGCAAGGGATACCATACTCCCCTGATCTTGGGCTATAGCTCCCTTGCCTATATTGGGAAGCCTTAGACTGAAATAGAGCAGCCCTACTGCCGTTGGGTTTGTGAATAGTGGGGATCTCCTAGGATGTGTGACAAGATTGCTTGTGGCAAAAATAACAAAGAGGCCAACAGAGTAGGGGCGTTAAAGGACTTCAACCCTGCCAGAGCTGCTATACTGAGATATGCTGTGAAGTTTTAAGTACCATATTTCTTTCTCTTTCTGCAAGCCCCTTAGTAGTTCATACCAGATTATACAATATAACGGTCATTACCTTTCTAATCTCATAGGGCCTGGAAATTGTGTGGAATAATGCAATTTTTTTCCAGTGGCTAAGTAATTTCTGTTTCTATGTCTTGCTTACGGTTTTGCAGTGGACAGTACCAATACGGACAGTGGGCTCTGAGTCAGCCTACTGTCTATCAATGGTTTCTTTTCATGTCACTCTCCTGTGCTTGCTTCTTATTTCATAGTTTTCCTTCCTTGGCTCGTTTCTCCCTTCCCAGGAGCATTGCTTCTTTACTATCCTTTCGAATGGATAATTTATATCCCTCTGCTGCTCACATTCAGGGAACTAAGTGTTTCTTTTGTTTTTAGCACTCTATGGAATGCATATGTTTTTCTGCTTTCTCCCGTGTGCTGATTTCCACATCATACCCCCATCCGCCCACACTTTGTGTTTTCCCCTCCTGCCCCAAGCTCATCTTTTGTTTCCTGTATCCTGTTCCACTTTTTTGTCATTTTTGTCTTGTAATTTCAAACCCCTGCCTCATTCTTTGCTTTCCACCCACTTTGTTTCCGTTGTTTTCATCTCTTGTAAGTGTTTACATTTTCTGAAATAGGGCAGTGAAGTGAGCTAAAGAACTATGATGGATTCAACCCAGATCTGTGACTGGGGGTGAATGTCTGAAAAGTTTCAGCACTCCTTCCATCATCTCCTTGTGTTTGCTCAGCACCAACAGTAACCATATTTTCTTTTTTAATTGATGCTGAGCAGCATCAGCAACAAATGTTGGCAAAACGAATTCTGCTTGCTTGCTGTTCACCAATGAGTTTATTTTAAGGTGACATCTGGCACACTTAATCTTTAAGGACTTGCAGCCAGGCATATGTAGAGATTACTTTCAAACAATCTGGCCATGTCAGAACCTTTGCTATGCCTATGATTCTACTCCCGAAGCCTCTTATCTCAGATATGAGTGTGAAATGTGGAACAGTATTTTTAGGTTGAGCCTACTAGGCAGCACATTTTTCTGGTTGAAAAAGCCCTGTTGAGGGCTTACCAAGAATTTACAGTGCGCGTAAACCCCCCCATTTGTTTACCATTAGTTGGTTTTATTGTCGCTTCCGTTTCCTTCTTATTTGATCGCTTACCTTGTCCAACTTGTTCCATCTTATGTTTGTCCCTCCCTGGTGCATAGCCACTTTACTATCTGGTTGATGTGGCTTTGTCCTTCCATTGTGTACTTTTAGGGCACTACTTTTTTCTTTTAGAATAAATACTCCATTAGAGTGCCTGTGTTTTCCAGCTGTGTCCCTCTCCCTCGTGTGCTTCCCCAAATTCCGTCCATGCTTTGTTTCTCTCTCCTGTACTTTTGTCCCTGCTCCACTTTTCTCATATCCTTCACTGCCATGTGTCCTTCTACCTCCATGTTGCTGTCTGTCTTTTGTGCTGCTCGCCCACTTAGGTGCTTTTCCCCAGCCATCTGAACGCTGTATTGTACTCCCCACTCCATTGTGTTCTTCTCCCCAGAGTTGCTCTCCTACTCCCTGTTTCTCTCTCCCTCATTCTCTGCTTTTCCCCTCACCCTTCAACTCAGTCCTCCTTTGTTTTACACACCACCGCTATCCTGTTCTTTTTTACTTTGTGCTTTTGCGCAAACAGTCTTCATTTTTGGTATTTGCATATCCAAGTGACATCTACCATGTTGGTTTGGTAAATTACAAAAAAATAAGAAAATGGTGTCATTCTGCTGGTGCATGCATGCGTTGTGATACATGCGCGTGTCAGAGGAATGCTGCAACTGGATAGGTCACATCATTGTGCCTTTTTCTGTCTGTCTAGCCATCTATCTATCTAACTATCTATTTATCTTTCTTTCTTTAACCAGTGTTGCACAGCATTGAGTTGGGAAAAGCATTTCTTTTTCCCATTCTCCTTCCTTCCCCAACACTGTAAAGCGTCGCTAAAAGCCAGTGACCAAGCAATCCGGTACCAAGAATCAAGACCTATTGACTTTGCCAATGCCTGTTTTGACTAAAGCGCAGCAGTGACTTTAAAGTGAGTAAACGCTCCCATAGTTTGTCCCTGTTTTCCAAGTTTTGTATGGTATTGCACCACCCTGTCCTCGATCTTGATCCCCATACCTAAATAATATCTTTGTCTGACTCATCATTTAGCGTAGCACCTTGAAGCCCTAATATTCATGCGGGGAGCAATACTAATGTGGCAGGTTCTCAAATAACTTTGCAAACATTGATTATATTTTGTCCTGAAAAGAGTGGGTGGTGCTCTGCGGGTGATATTTGAAAGCAGATCACACAGCAGAGCAGTTTTACAGGCCACAAAATGTCTTCCTTTTATTTCAGCACACCTCTGCTTCTTTTTTTTCACAGTGCCGCCCGTGTTTTGTATTCAGATTCAGCCGCTCACATTTGACAACGCGAACAGGTGCCCTAAATCGACGCGTTAAAGGCCGCCATTTTGACCATTAGCCACAAATATTGGATGCTCACATTCCCTTCGCCACGTGTTTTTGTATAGACCTCATTTCTATGTTTTCTTGTGGAGAAAGTCAGTACAAACATCCAAAGCAGAGTCCACCGCCCCTCCCGAGAATGACAGTCTCACTACCTCACCCTAACGTAGAACAAAGGGAGACCCCTCCAGCTCTCCTTATCTCCTCCCCATCCCCCACATAGGCATTCCAGGTGTTTCGTGAGGAATTTCCACAGGTCCCTGCAGCCTGGTGCGGGCAGGTGCGCTCTTGGAGTTGCTAGCTCCAGGGGGTTCTTGCCTTTTATGAGTCAAAATGTTTTCGCTAGTAAATTCATTCCCATTCCAACATGTGATATTCATGGCTAGGGGCGCTTGTGATTGGTGGTGAGAAGCCTGGCGATTCCTGCGTTATTCTCTTTAATGCACACCCCTATGCTTATCGCGTGGTCACGTCAGGATACAACTATTAGAGCTCATTAAAGGAATGGGATGTTGTCCCACCAGTTAGTGCTTAATGATGCGTTATGTGCCCCTTTAGTAATTTGCCGGGCTTTTCTGTTTTGCATTTGATGTCTGTCCTGATGATTGTCATTTAGCATTTGCAATCTTCCCAGATTACGTTTTAACTCCTGGGAAATTCCTGCGGCAGGAGTGTGCAATGAATGGAATGTGCGCAAAGTAGAGAATTCCTCGCGATCCATCGAATGTGAGTGTTCAATTGTCTGTGCAGTGTAAGTCCATGCTACACTAAACGCCGGCCAAGATTCCCTTATTGTGATTTTGCCATACAGTGCTGAATTTATCTTATCTCTCTCTCTCCGCATGGACCTAAAAATCAGTATTGTTCATGGTCAGGAAGAAAAGCCACACATGTTAAAGGGATTCTTGGAAATACCCAGATCTTTTGGAAGATGCAGCCACATCCAGGAATTCTGTGCTGCAGGTGTCATTAAAGCCTGGCTGCTCTATTTAAAAGCCCCGGATCTGCTGTAAGGGAGACCATTTTACCCTTACCCGAAGTAAAAGGATCTTGCAAATTGAGTGTTGATCTGTTCCGGTTGTTAAAGGGCTGAATGTGTGTGGAAGATTGTGGATTAGTGCTTGTTTACAGAACAGCGGGGTTTAGGGCTGTCCCACGAATGTGCCATTTCTCTTTCCTTTCAAATGCGTGCCTTAACACTGTGGGCGGAACAACAAATTAATTTGCACCACGCATTCCATTTGCAATGCAAGTCATTACAACAACTTGCCTGGGGGGGCACTGGATTTTGGAATAGTCTAATTTACTATTCCAACTCCAGTCCCTGCAAAAGTTGGGAAAGCTTTGGACTTTAAAGTCCAATGCCGCTTTACCTAACGCATGTCATAGTAACAGCTTGCATTGTAAATAGATCGCGTAGTTGAGACGCATTCGTTGTTCAGCCCACGTTGCAAAGGCACCGCATTGTTCGGCGGTCGTGGTATTTGCTGTTTCGCGGCAGTACTTCTTAAGATGAGGCTTCTGCCAGCCAGAAAGATGAACTTTTTCAAGCAGTTTTCAAACATTGATATGGTGTGTTGAGTTTGCTCTGAGTCTTCAGTGAGCATGATTTTATCAAGAGTGAGCATTAATGCCACCAACACTACTGGGTATTATCTTCTGTTTCCTTTCCCTTATGTGTCAGGTGTTGTTAGACTTCCAAATTTACTGAGAGACCAACTTAAAAGCAGAGGCCTTGATGTAAATTATTTGTTGAGTCTCCAGTTTTGAGAGGATTGGTGACAATGTTTTGGCTAAATCCATGTCTTTTCTTTTATAGGCCCCTTATACCTCTCTCTTAGGTGTGCAGTTCGACATCTCCCTATCAGCCTGATACAGCAGCTCATGCAGTCAGTGTTGTTTCAGGGTGCAGTGGTTCCTCCTTCACCTGTCTCTTCACTGCCTCCTGTCAGTTTCCTCCTTCTGCTCATGCTGACCCTCCCTGATGTTCCCGGAACCCATTATTGGGTACAGCCACTGTTGGTAACCTAACAAGCTACATATAGCTGACCACCGCTTGCCGGCTCAGGAAGCAGTGAAACCATGCATGCTGTCCTCGTACTGCCCTTTAAATCTGAAGACCTCGCATTGAAGTAATACCCTATCAAAGGGTATATGTGATTTAATTTCATAAGATCCAGCTCCTAATGTGCTTGTGGATATTTTCGAACTTTTTACGAGTATGTAGTCTGTTTCAGATGAGCTCTACATAAATAAGGTCTCCGTATCAAACATTGGATCTAACTTCTTAATCCTATCAGTAGACCTCTGTCTAGGGTCTGTGGAGGAGTCATGTTGAAGGCTTGTCACACCTAAAAACACCTCCCTCATTGGCAGTCACTCTGGCAGTATTCCAGTTCATTGGTTTATTGCCCACTATGCAATGCTTAATTTGAGCCGGCTGGAGCCCCAGACACTTTTTTTGTGGGAACCAGAACTTATTTGTCCACATCAGATATTTACTAAGAGAAAATAATGGAAAAACACACAAATCCGAAAGTCGGAGGAAGATGGAAATCTGTCACAAAGGGTGAAAGCAGGAACCCGCTAGATTAAGATAAAGGGGAGTGGAGTGTCTGGTAGTGAGTTAAAGAGGCAAGAGGTGGATTTAAGAGTTCCAACCTTGGTATTCAGCACACTGACATTTAATGGCACCAACCGTTGGCTTCTGAGCAGAGCTTCAGGCAACAGCGTTCTTACTTTTACAAATGAAGTACTGCCTCCCAGCCACTTTTTTTTTATCTCAAAATATTTCTATTGAAAATAATTTGACATATACAGACAGTTTGTCACAATTCTTGACTGTTAGACCAAAATATAATGTCTGGCTTGTGGTAGAGCACGAGAGAGAAAGAAAAGATAGAGAGAAAAGAAAGGGGGGGGGTTTATCATTCCAGGTGGGCATCCAGGGCCGCCCACATGTCCCCTCTGGCCGTGTGATTCGCCGGGTGGTGGTTGGCGGTAATGTTGTCGGCCCCTCGTAGAAATGTTACCCAGTTGAACCAACGTTTGAACGTGGCTTTACTCGTGTTTTTCCAGTTATCTAGAATTGTTTTGACGGCTGCGGTTAGCAAGACGTCCACTAGTTTGAGGTTTTATTTGGAGTTGAGCTCTGTGGCCAGGAAGGCCATGGTTATGCCTGGTAGGCCACATTGTATGTGGCAGCCTGTAAGCGTGTCTATGAGTTCGTAAACTTTGCGCCAGAAAACCTTGACCATGGGGCATTCGTATAGGACGTGAGCCAGGTCCCCCCTTGCTTTGTGGCAGTTCCAGCAGGTGCCGCTCTCGCTGGCTCCTACTGTTTCTAGCTTGGCTGGGGTCCAGTATAGTCTGTGTAGTATCCAGTATTTTGTTTAGGCTAATTGTGGGGTTATCTTGTTCTTAGATGCTGAGATCCATAGTCTGGCCCTTTCATCTTCGTTTAGTGGTCTCTGTAACTCCCCTTCCCAGAATGCTAGTGTTTTGTTGTTTAGTGTCGTGGTGCGGGGGGTAATGAGTTTGTAAATGTGAGCAGTTTGGTGGCCTGTCTTGTTTAGGTTTTGTGAGTACTGTATGATGGATGGTTTGTGTTTCGAGAGGTTAGCTTTGGTGATGGCTGCCTTGATCCTGAGGAATTCATAGAACTCCTTGTTTGGTAGTTTATGCGTGCGCTGTAGTGCTTCGAATGTGAGCCGTATGCTGTCTAGCTCTAGTTGGGCCGGCGTCGTGATGCTTCTGCTGTACCACTCTGTGTTCTCTAATGTCCCCCCTTTGTATGTCACCTTGGAGTTGTACCATATTGATTCCCATTTGGACCCTTTGATGCTGACCTCCAGTTCTCTGTCTACTCTGAGTAGTGCCGTCTTTGTGTTCCTGATGATTGCATTCTTTGCTTCTGGGTGTCTGTTGGCCGTCAGCGCCATGATTGGGTCGGCCCCCCCAGGATGCATCTTTCCAGGTCGAGCCAGACCGGCATGTACTCTGGTGTGGGGGAGATCCAGTGTATGCCCTGTTTTGCTAGGCAGGCCATTTGGAAGGCCTTGTAGTTCGTAAGGTTTAGCCCACCTTGGTACTTTTTTAGTCTAAGTTTTGATAGGCTGATTCTGGCCTTCTTGCCACCCCAGAGGAATGAGTTGATTGCTTTATCTATTTTTTTGTGAAAGTCCGTAGTTAAGGTTAGTGGTAGCATGGTCAGCAGATAGTTTAGCATTGGTGTGATCATCATCTTGATCGTATCGACTCGACCCCACCAGCTAATGAATTTGGGGCTCCAGGCTTCTAGCTTGCTCCTGCCAGCCACTTCAATCAGAAACAAGCCATTTGCAAATCAGCCTTGGTCCTGCTTTACAGAACAGTCCAGCCCGAAATGCTAGGCCCTGGTTGCCTTCAAATGGAACAAAAGTAATCCAATGCCCATTACAGCCAATTCAGGCCTAATCTGGGTTCACCCTTTGCACTTAGAACGTTGGACTGCGGGAAACAAATAGATGATGGATGGGTTTAATGTTTGTTAAAATCTCAGCCACTGGCAGTCACTAGGGCCACATCGCAGCAAACATTTTACACTCTTATTGCTAGTTCAGAGATCACGCCACATGCCAATAGCTGTCGTTCTTCTCCAATGGGAACAGTTCTGTCTGCATTCCCAGGCCAGGCCTCCTCAGAATGTTAACACCAAAACCCGACACGGAGTCATGTGTAGGTCGAATATGCCTCTTCACTCTGCCTACCATTATCCCGCATGCTGTCACAACGCGGTCGTAACAACGAACGCGTTGTGACAATGCATACCATTACCCTGCAAGTCGTTACATCGATTTGCGGAGGGAGGGCGCTGGATGTTGGAATAGTAAAATTTACTTTTCCAACTCCAATCTGTGCGGACTGTAGGGAAGATGTTGGTTTTTAAATCCAACACCCCGCCCCTCCGCAAGTCGTTGTAACGACTTGTGGGATAATGGTATGCGTTGTCACAACGTGATTGTTGTTACGACCGCGTTGTGACAGCATGCAGTGTCACGGATGCGAGGTGAAGATAGTTTACCGTGTAGGTCTCGTCAGTCAGCTAAAGCTAGAGTCCTGCTGCTCAGTGAGCATTGGATACAGTTCTAGGAATACATGTCGGACCTAGCGCCTCACACTGGGGAAAGCACAAAAGCCATGGTGTTTGCAAAACATCTTAGCCCCAGGCAATTGGGTCACATTGCAGTCCAAGCAACTGGTTTCAGCCTTTTAGGCAAGTTAAATTATAGCTTCTGTCATGGCCCTGTTGCTCAGTAACCATTCATCCATGTATGAATGCACAGTAACCTGGATTTGATGACACCACCAAATGCCTGCATTGTTATCCCAGCAGGAGTGCAACACCAGTGCGCGACATCCAAAAAGAAGGAGCGTACATTTTTTTGCCAAGATTATGGGAAACAGCAGAGATCAGATTATGGGGAACAAGAATGTCACAGGCAGGAGAGCAGAATAAAATGGATGTGTCTCCTACTTACCATCCGCTATCTATCATCCAAAAGGATGTGTACCCCTTCCACGGTGTCTTGTGAGAATTTTGTCACAATGGTTAATGTGACAATCAAGATGCTGCAATGCAAGCCCTGTCTCTTTGTCACCTTAATGCTTATTTCCATATCTCACCCACAGCTATCTTTATTTAGTTGAAGAACTCATGGGCTTTAGAAATTGGTTTTCTGTCACTTTTGAAAGCTGTGGGTGATTGACTGAAGCCTTAAGTATCTCGGGTGCAATAGGTTCAATTCAAGATTATAACACATGTAGTATTAATATATTTAGCATTAATCCCATGAGCAAACTCTAAAAAAGGGACTTATTCTTACCACCCTCGGATGCAACAAATTTACTAAACGTTTTTATGATCCCTATAGTGATCTTGTGCTGTAGTGTGGGCAGGGGCTCCCTTTTAATCTGCTGTTGTGCTGGTGTGATTTCGTATTTTAGGAAATGTCAAGCAGATTTTTGGAGTGACATGCTAGTCTTTTAAGTCTTGAAAGAGCACAAGCAACACCGTTCTAGACAGGCACTTATGCAAGCCAATCTTAAAGATTGCCCACAAAGGTTTAGTTATCTTTTCATCTTGTGTCGACAAAGCTGGACGTGAAACCAAAATCAACCTGCAACAATGTACAAATTCGCCCCATACTACTACTGGAGGCTGCAACTAGATTGGGGCCATGACGTGATTGGTTCAGGGCTGCCCATCCCACCCTGACAACTGCCACATAGCCTGCAGCCCACGTGGAAAATGCCAGGGTGGCAGAATGGCCAGTCTGGCCTCGAGTGTCCTCTAAGAGGGTCTAGTGGATTACACAGGGCAAATCTTCTCACCCCCGAGGATTCATCAAGGGGGTAATCAACACCAAAACCCTGGCCTATGCTTTTGTACGAAATGGATGGAGCGGGGAGATGAAAATCTGGGCCTTAAAATGGAAAGCCACAGACACGAAGATGAAAAAATAGGCACATTGATATTGAGACTGAAAGACAAGTACTCTGACAATGGGACATGCAGAACTGTGCTTGACCAGTGTGACAGGGAGACACTGCAGGGACACCCACACATCCAGGCATGGGAGTTATTTCCTTGCCAGGTGGAGTGGATACACATTTTGACCAAATTAGGAACTCAGGACAGCCTCCCCTCCAAGAAATATTGAGAGGTGTTGCATCTACAGATGCCACCTAACGTTTACCTAGAAATAGTGTCAGCAGGGCTTTAAGTGAGACGAAAAAAAGGGGGCGGGTGTCTCTCAAAGGGGCGTGGTCGATATAATTAAGGGCGTAGTTTAAAAATGTATGCTGAAAATATGTGCTCAGTAAAATGTGCCGCCCGACTGGTATTTGCTGCTTCTGTTATCACCTCCAAATATATAATACAAGTAAAATTACACCTACAACAAGCCAGCACTATTGGCTTTGTCAAAGGTTGTTAGATGGGTAAGATAAATATACTGCATACATACATACAACTATGGCTCTGTTGTAAAGAATTTTGAAAATGCTTTAGTTCTTGCGCGAGAGGTTGTGTCATAATGGCTAGAGCTGCCAACTTTGGAGCTGAAAAAGCAGATTTGAGTCTCCGTGTCGGCTCAACATCCTGTGTTTCTGGGGAAATCACTTTATCGCCTATACCTATCAAAAAATAAATGAGCATGTCCTTGTTGATACTCATGTTAAGGTTTGCAATATAGAACTGCAAAAAAACAAAAGTTACATCCAAAACAGTGAACTGCTACAGAGGTAAGATTTTTTTTCCATTCTGAGTGAGGACGAAAATGAAGAGCCTGATGGGACCCTCTCTCGGCACCTGCTTTTAAGAACTGCCCGTGCTCCGCACCGGCCAGACCCGGCCCACTAAAAGCCCTGAGTGTCAGTATTACCCGAAAGAACATCTCACCCGCCCCATACTAAGCTCGCTCAAGTTTCATGACAATGCAAGCGAGCAGCGCAAGCAAGAATTCAAGAGCTTGTATCAGTTAGTGATGCATCTTACATTGATGGACACCAGTGCAGCTCCCGTCAGTTCAGCTCGTCTAGCGAAGCTGAGGCTAGTGCAGCTCAGCTGTGTACATCTCAGGCCTAGCTGCATCAGCCATGCTCAGGTGCAAGACCCGTGCCTTCTGCATTATGTCTTCCTTGCTCTGCCCTGCGGCCTGCCTTTTCACTCCCAAGGCCCCGAAGCGTCCTTTTCCTTCGGGTACCACAGCACGGCACTTTCCCTGGAATGATGCAATGCAAGCAGTAAACTTGAACTAGGCCACTGGGTCCTGTTAATTGGGTACATTAGTGCAGCATTCCATGAAAGAGCCCTTTGTTGCTCTGCGCTACCCGCGTCTGGTTAGTGCTTCGCCGGGAAAGCCGGGTGTGACGCAGCTTGGCCTAGTTAATCAAATATTTATACAGCCTCGTATTGATGGCTCGCGTGTACCCATGATGCCATGCTAATGCTTTGTAAGGCAGAACAAGTCACGGCCGTAAAACTCTTCATGCGTGAAACATGCCCTGTTCAGCCACAAACCAGTTCACGTCTATGGATACTTTACATCCCATTGATCTAATTCACGAAGTACGGGTCGTTTTGTTTTCCGCCTCAGGAAGTGCACAGATCAGTCGACGTCTGCCCAGTACTTCCTCCTTCAGCTACTGTGACAGGAAGGTAATGAACAACGAACTCCCTTGCTCCGCGAGAGATTATGTACCTTTGAACCCACGCCGCCAGTCTTCAGGTTGCGTCAGACATTCACACCCTCTTTAAATGGGAATGGGTGCGTAGGAGCGTGCCTCAGGAGCAACTTGTGTGAGTTTTTGAAATCGAGCAAAGGTTTTAACATAAAACTTTTTTTTTTTAAATTCTTTATTCGTGATTGTGCACATAAGGCAAATTTACCTATAATCATCATACATTCAGCAACCACGGTTTTCTATTTTCACCCAACAACAGGTAATGCCGTAGTGATCTTCCACCAACAGTTCGGATTCATGTTATCTCCACATCTGCGTGATAGCCATTCGGCGTGTGGCATAGCCCAACTATCCGCGGGCAGCGTGTTAGAGAACATCTATATACACTCAAAGAACTGAAGGAAGAGACCTGCACCCTCCCACACACACCCCCCAGCACAAACGTCTCACATTGGTACAATTCTCCGGGCAGGTTTTAACATAAAACTTAGGTGTTTGGACCTGCCCGTCTCGGTTTGAAGAAAACCCCAAGACGTCCTGCGCCACAAGAGTATGATGGTGTAGTATTTACTAAGGCCTACGCTCAGAACTCTACAATTTCCTGACAGATTGGTTCATAAACGGAAAATTCTACCTTTCTTTCCCTTACTGATCAATTTTTTTTCCATTTGTGAAATCTAAATGAAGAATGAACACACTTCTTGGGGGTGTTGTTCTGCCAGGTGATTAGGAACCTCCTCCTAAGTTTTACAAATGCATCAATTAGGTTGGTCACCTTGAACGTTATAAATGTGACTGCAAATAGTTGTACAAGCATGCGTCGGCACCTAATTCCCAAACGCAAACTTAATGTGAACAGAATCACAACCCCTCATCCCTGGTGAACGCTTCTACTATTACAAGTAACTAAGTGAAGGTCACGTGTATAGAGAGTGTGCACCCCAAAAGACAATACCGTTACACACCAGTATTGGATGACTGCCTTTCATTTGTGCATGACAAATTGGTTAAAATAAAGACACACACACTAAGAGATCCCTTAACAGCACAAGACCTGTGAATATTTGTTCTTGTTGACTGGAAGGGCCCAAGGTATGTTTTAACATTTAGTCAACTTCTCTTAGATAGAGGTTTCCTTTATTTTCCTGTATTTTCTGTTGGAGTGCTGCCTGCTTCCTCTGAATATGCATGCCCTCCATTTCTTCACCCTTTGCTCACTTCATTTAGATTGGCAGTTAGAGGCTTTCCTCTATAGCTCGCTCAAAGATATTTTGCAAGCCCTAGCCATTAGCATCTCTTTTTCTTGGCTGTTCCTTCTGTACTGTTTTTCACAGACTTTGTTACAATCACAGTAATGGCTCACAGAGCATAATGTGCTTGTGAAAGCCTCTACCTTTTGCTATGTGTCAAAGGTAAGACGTTAGGCGGGAAAGCAGGAGGCTACCTGAGCTGCAAGCTGTTGGTCTGGAGGACAGCAGAAGAGTTGTTTTCCAATAATACTACACCATGCTCGGGGAGAATGACTTAAGATGTGTTGGCACTTGAGCTTATCCTAAAATCCGCCTCGTGGGGAACGCAAACGGCTAGGACCGGGAGCGGTGTAGTCTCTACATGGACTTTGGTGCTCCCCGATTTGATCTGTCTCTGTTAGAAGTGGGTCAATTTCAATAAGAATGCTGCAACACTCTTGTAAGAATGACAGACAAGGATTGTTGTATCAAAGCTTTATACAACAAATGAATAGACAATGACATTCAGCATGTCATCAGCAAATTAGCTGCAAAGTGTATAGATCATTAGTACAGAGAACTCCATACAATTCTAAGTCATATGCACCAATAAGGAACAAGCAAGAAGAAACCTTTTACTACAGAATACATTTGAAGGTTTTCTCTTGGTACGAATACATTGAATTTCAGTGCAAGATGGAGGACAATGTAAACACAAACTAGGTTAGTGTAAGCGTAGCTTATTTGTGTTTATTGTGAGAAAGAAAAATACTCTCCCACAACCCCACCCGCTGATGATTTCTAAATCATCACTCCATCGCTTTATTACAAAGCATCACTCATTAACTTTAGATTCTTCTTCTTTGTTTCTCCTAAATCCTTCAGGGTGTTGTAGAGTTCACTTTGCATTTCCTCAACCCTTACGTCAAGTCTCTTCCTCGTTCTTCCTCTCGTTGCTGAAAGGTTCAAATACACACAATCCACACCATTTTGTGATGAAATTCCTTTGCAAAATTAAAAAAAGATAAGCACACTTCCAATGCCTATTAGTATAATCAAAAGAAAGGTTGGAAGCAATTTCATAATTCCTCTAGCTATACTACCATCAACTCTCCTATATTAGCAATTCCATTTCCAGTGTATCCATATATAGATCATAACCCATCCCAGGCACCTGACTCTGCCAGTTCAGTTAATTCATGCGTTATGTTTGTAATATTGGTAATATAGCCGTCAAGCTGCTTATCTATGCGTGGTATGTAAGCACACTATTTTCGAGTGTGAATGACTGCAAACTCTGCCTTCCTATGCAAGGAGTAAATCCTATGCAAGTCGATTTTGAACATAATCATGGCTCTCATTCTAAGCAGTTCTTTATTAATTACAGTTAAAGCACCTACTGTGTTAGTGGCAAGTCAATAATCTAAGATGGACAACTTTCTTATCTTTAATGACACTTCTATAGATGGCATAAGCGCTCCAGACATATCGCTAAGTATCTATTTAGAGCTACATTTACTCCTCTTAATATATTGCTTGAGAGGAAAATCTAGCTCGTTAGTATGATAAATCCTGGGGAAAACTAGGGCTGCATAACAACTACCTTTCCATGTCTGTGGTAACTGGAAATAGTCTAACTTATCACACACATAATAGTTGCTCTTTATGCTTAACTCCAAATTTGAAAAGGTTTTTCCCCATATTAAATAATTGTGCACACATTCACTTCATACCAACTTCTCAACAGTCTCATTTCCCTCTGGCTGCCCTACTATACATAACAAACCTCTCTTGGTGATGTCAATTTAACCTTGGGGGTGGCTCCTTTAGAATCTCTTCACCTTTCCGCACTTGCCTTTCTTTCTCCTCTTCTTCATTCAATTAATCTACAAATATCCTCTTGTCTTTGTCAATTTTGCAGGTTACATTATGCATGCTCTGATTAGTAATTCTGGTGTTAGTCACAGGGACAAAAAATTTCATCATAAACTCACCCTGATCCCTTGATTCAAACCCTTTGTGAGGGCCAGAAATATGTTTAGTAGCCCACAAATAGAGATTCTAACCACTGACAATTGCCACATTTTCTAATTGATCATCAAAATCAGAATAAAACAGTTTGATTGAATGTTGGTGGTAGAAAAGATTTAAGGAGACCGAACAGGAGAAAGAATAGGACATGGGTAGGTGGTAATATGCTGCTCCCTTCGCTGCAGAGGCTGGAAGATAAGAGGAAACAAAACAAAATTTCGACTTCCATAACTTTCACATATTTAGTTAACATTTGATAATATGCATTATAACTATACATGTTCTCATGCTGTGGAATATGTGACATCTTACTCTTGGGTGGGAAAGGTCTGACTACAGTTTCAAGAGTTGAGTTTGTCATAACATGCGGGATATCACCTCCCAATACATAAACATCTAACAGACATCCAGACATGGTAACTGAAATGGCAACTGCCAGGCTTACAAGCAAAATTTAGCAGCATTGCTGCGCCATGCTAACTTGAATCAGATCAATGGGAATCTCAAGTATTTAACGTACACTAGTTAGTCAACTAGTTGCTACTCTATTGTCGCTACCCTATCTCAAATGATACTGGGATTTCTTTCAATGTGTGTCAGTAACTCAATGTGAATAGACTCTCGTAGTGTGTCTTAGTCTTCAAGAAGGCTTGTCCATGTTAGTCAGGCAGTCGTCCGAGTCAAACCTGCTTTTGGCAAGATATGTCCAGTCTGGGCCTGAATACGTCCAATTGATCTTTCTCTCCCTCTTTCGTCGTTTAGGCCCTACTAAGTCCACGCTCTCATTCACAATGTCAGCCTGGTCAGCTGTCTCTTGTTCTTCTAACTCACTATCTTCCCTAATTGTCTCTGGTCTGTTCTTGGTTGTCACAGTCTTTTTTGAGCAGTTGTAGTTTCAGGCCAGCTTTCCTCATGCAAGGAGTGAGTCAAAAATCCCCGTTTTAACTTATGCGAGTCAGGGCTCCTGAAACCAAGTTGGTACCTTCATGGATCAAAGAGTGGATGTCTTATGGGGAAAGCAATTGTGTGAAGGAATCACGAGAGTAATGTACCAGATGTCAATGATGATATTAAGGTTGGTGATTTTGTGAAAGTTAAGGGAAGAAGAGTTGCCAAAGCTTTGCCCAAATTAAAAGGTTCGTACAAGATCAAACGAGTTTTTAAATACAAAGTTCTGTTGGAAAATGGTGAAAGTTGCATTGTCCTCAAGTAACCCAGAGGGGTGGTGAGGGTATCATGGAAAGAAATGAAGGGTGTATTGTTGGCACGGAACATGGAAAATAAAGAACTTGGTATTGCTTGAGATTCACAAATGGGTAGTGGCGATGGTTCTGATGTTTCCCAGACCATGAGTAGATGTGATTCACAGAGGGAGAGTAAAACTCAAGGTGGAGGTAGGAGCATTAGGCGTCGTAGACCACCAGGGGATTTAAAATATGTTGTACAGTAATTGGTCTCCCTCCTTTGCATCTCAAACGTTTCACCTCTTTTCATTTAGGTATAGTTGTATTGACACTATATGTTTCCCGTGAGTTATATAGTAATCTCTGTACTTTTATTTCTTCCATCAGTTGTTTTTTTGTCATGACTTTTGTTTTCTTCTTTTTATTTTAGTTTTATATGTAGAAAGGAAGGAGATGTGTTTTATTCATCCAGTGTCACATGCTGTATGGATTCTGTCTTCTAACATGGAATCTGACATCTGTCAGAATCCTTGTAGTGGTTAACATTCTGTGACGAGTCAGTTTCCTCCTGAGCAGGAAGGGAGTGTCTGTTGTATCTCTGTTTGCTCTGACAAATAAACAGGAATACCCTTACCTGCAGGTGTGATCAGTAACTTCTTCTGTACAACATACTGTCGCTATCTTTGTTAGCGCATCTTACTATCCATTTTACAAATTCTTCACTGTAGTATGATTAATTGATTTTCGAGCTGCATTCCACAATAGACAGGACTTAGTCTTGGCTGAATTGAAGAACTTTGGGATCACCTAGCTGTGGGCAAATCACAACCTCTATTTTAACACTTGGGTTGAAATCAGTAGGTGGTGGGGTTACGATTAAGGGAGGGAGCTTAACAAAATTCTTTTAAAAAAAATAACTTACCTTTCCGCCGGGTCCCGCGTCTCTGCTCTTGTTCTCCTGCCTCCGACTTCAGGCCTCCACTAATCCAATCACAATGCTGTAATGCAGCATTGTGATTGGTCTGGGCGCTATGACGCAGCACTCAGCCAGGTGCTGGAGAGGTGGGGATGTTCTCCATACAGGCTGTAATGCAGCATTCTTGGAGTAGGGGGAAGTGGGTATATATTACTGGTTTGGGAAGCCCGAGTTAGCCGACCAAACAGTCACTGCGTACTTAGAAGTGGGCAACCCCCTTCTCCCCTTCCATGCTCCGAGAACAGATCTGCCCCACCCACTCGCCAGCTCACAAAGCAGCACAAACATAAAATAATAACTTTCTGAATCACATGCATTAGGGTGTGTACTCACCAATTTGCTTTCTTCCCTTCAGTCTCCCACGTGAATCCCCTCCTCAAGGGCCGCCCTTCACATTAGCATCTTGACCCCAAAGAAGATTACCCTATTGGCGCCAAAATCCAGGTTGGTCAGTTGTGTAGTGTTTACCCATTGACTGGACTATGCACATATGGCCTGGACTCCAGCAATGGGAAAGTACTGGTAGTAGGTAATTTTTTGACATGTCATGCATATGTGTACGTTTAACACTTGTGTAGTAAAAATATATACACATGCATCAACACATATGAACGAATATTCCCTGCCGTCAGAAACACCACCGCTGGGCCAGTGGGAACATCATAATACGACGATATGGGGGTAAAACCGCCAATCTCGTAATCAGGCCATATATCTATAGGCAGGAATTATGGGATTGCGTATAAAATAACCATCTCTTAGTTGGATAATACTTTTATCTTGTTTCTCATTTAAAGCTCTGACCACAAGCACTATGACCTGGGTCTTGTATCTAGGTGTTGTGCGCCCTAACAGCCACAGACCGAAGTCCAAATTGGTTTAACATCTGAGGAAATTCCACAGCTTCTTGTGGTCTTGAGGTGCTTGAAAAACCGAAATAATTTTTCCGTGCAGATAAGCGTTAAAATGGTATGGCTGACTCTGCTGTGTCTATTAGCGCTATTTGACTAGTCTCAGGCGGAGCCTTTGTGGTTGGGTTCCTCAAGACAGCAGGGACGTAAGTCGAAAGTAAATTAAATGGAGAGAGAGAGAGAGAGAAACTCCTCCCCCTACTCAAGGCAAGTGAAGAAATATGAGGCAGAGGGTAGGAGACTATCACACAAGTAGGAAGTCAGGCCTACAAACTTTCTACGTAGGTCCTGATGACATGTTTAATGGATATATGTGAGTTATGCACAGATTTTAGGTGGCAGGGGATTCCTTTACCACCTGGTGTCTCCCCACATTCATCCACCTATAATGAGTTACATCCCACTTAATGGGCAGGAACTGCACAGACCTAGATACCGGGTGCAATTCCACACTGATTTCCAAATCTTTGAGCATAACACACATATATACCACCTGCTCGGAGCGATTTGTAAGTGTCTGCAGAGGAAAGTGGAGAAGGAATACAGAAGAAGGGAGGATGTTGCCTGGCTTGCCTTGGTAGAGGTCAGGCTGGGACAGGGGCCAGGCTGCACTTCAGTGCATTCACAATGCAATAGTACATTTTCTGACCAGTAAAAAAAGTTCTGGTGTTTCTGCACATGGGAAGTTCCACTGTGGGAACAGTGGCTCCTCCATTTTTGAGAATTGCAGAATTCCAGCTAAGAATTCAACTTCGCTCAACGTGTAACCTTAATTGTGGAGATGTTCCCCATTACCATGCTCACAAAGTGTTTTAATATTTTTTGCAACGAAAAGATGCACTGGCTTCAACCTCCCTAAAGCTAAGAAACGTAACTGCACTGGGTGATTGATGTTCGTAAGACAGAGTTAGAAAAAAACCCATCTCTGCCCACTGCCCTTGAATGCTGCTATTCTTCCCTTAGCACAAAGGCTGGCTTCAGCTTACTGGATTGTGTCAACATTCTTGTAACCAGACAAAGCAAGCTTTAACACGAATTTGCATCTTTGTCCAGATATTTTACTATGTTACTGTCTAAATGTGAGGGAAGTGAAATAGTGGCAAATCCTCGCTCTTCCCTAGGTTGCCATTAATATAATTAGGAAGGAAAGCTTCAGCGTTACCTGACCCAGCTTTTCTCAAATAATATTTGTTGTTGAAAAAAATACATTTTCTTGGACTCATTTCTCTGAATTTGGGTGTAATAAAATATTGTTTGAGCCTGCTCGTGCCTTGTTTTATATAGGCTTGCCAAAGTGACCTTGTTGGCTGAATGCACTGCATGGAAAGTTGTCATATTTACGTGTTGATTACATGTACGTTTTGGATAGGATAACTACAGTGACTGAAATCATATGGCCAGTACAGTTTTGCAGAGTGGTACTTTCTTTTGCTTACAGTCCTATTCGGCGGTAGAGGGTGCCCACTGGGGAGGCCGGGAGCACCCACATACTTGGGACGCTGGTACTCACAAACCTCAATATATTTTCACACCCATTTTGGGGCTAATGGTTAATTGATAACTTCACCGGAAGAACCAGTGGGGTCATTACGAGACAGAGGAAGGGTAGGAAGCAGAGCAGCAAACATGCCAACTAATTTTGTTGCAGGATGTTTTTACTGCTGCAGCGTATTTAACCTTTACTAGTACATCCAAAGGTAGCCGCTATACCGTCACGAATTATCATTAGCTAAATGCTTGTTACACAAGATACAGAACTTGCTACTTGGTACTAATACAGAACTTGTTACTACAACTTATTTCCCTTTTTTTCTGCAACCCATCCGAATATACAGGTAAAGCCTGTGGTGTAGTTACGACACTGCGTCACTCAATAGGCGTGCGCTTGCACCACCTCATATGCACGCTTCTTCTGATTGGTGTGGGTATGTTTCCATTTTTTTTTGTTTTTGTTTGCCGATCCAAGATGGCGGATGGCACTTGGATTGTTTAAAAAAAACAACAACAAAAAACTGTGTGAAGGCACTTTTTAAAAAGGGAGTGGCCTATCAGCAAATGGTGGTTGCTGGACCCTTCAAAAACGTTTTTTGTTTTTAATTACCACCAGGGGTGGGAGACCAATGAAAAAGCGGGTGCGAGGAAATTAACAGAGAGCGCGTAGGAAGAAGAAATAGGGGTAGGGGATGGGGGAGGTGTGAAGGGGGTACATTATTTCATTAAAAAAAGCAAGTAGAGTAAGCAATGAACAGGTTGGGGAGGTTAGGAAACCACATGTGGGGTATGAGCATATAAAGCAGCACAAAGGGGGTAATGAGTAGGAGAGCAAGTATGGGGCAGGAGGGTGCAACACCGAAAGCTCGGCTAGGGGGGAGCTAGACAAAACACAGGGATCATGAAAACACATGCACACATGAGTGCTTTAAACAAAAATTAAAAAGTAGTTCCGTGAATGTGAGCGGGAAACAAGTTGGCCACGCAAAAGGATGATAAAGAAGCTATGCTCCTGGTAATGGAAAAACACAAGCCATTAGAAGCAAGGACATAAGAATGACATAGCCAAGCAATGGAAGCTCTGAGCCTACTATAAGTTTTTCGTATGGTCCACAAAAGGTATTTTGTATATCCACAGCTAGAAGAGACCTTAAAAAACTATGATGGGCCAGTGTACATTTTGATCACACTAACACCTGCAGTGCTTATGAAAACGACTAGCCACACATTTTAGTCTGGATTTTGTGCATCCCAAAAAGTCAGAAATGTACTCAAATTATATTACTAAACCTACAGTCAGGGGATTTTTTTTACTTTATGGCAATGATTGTGCGTCCAGTGGTTAAGTTTCAATTTTTCGTCATGTGCTCTCAAGAAAAAACATTGTATATATTTTTTCTGGTTACTTAGTGTTAGATTATATTATTACCAGTTAGGTGTGATCATAAAAGGGAGGCTATGTGGTTTTAGGTGAATGGTTGGTGAGATAGGCTGTGGCAGGTTAGGTAAATGTTAGGTGACAGGGATAGGGTTTTAGAGCAGGAGAAGTGATCTATGAAATGAAGTGTCAACCTTTAGCAGAATTACAGTAAGAGAAAAGAAGGCATGATACTGGGAGGAGGCTATATTCAGAAATAGAATTCATGCAGGGGATGGAAGGTAGGAAGAGGGTCGTTTGAAAAAACGGAGAGGAATCAAGTCTAAAGGAATCCAGTGGAATGAAGTCAAGTTTTTTTTCATGCAGGGTTTTAGGAGTGTTCTGGAAGGCGGCTTTCTGAAATAGCAAGCAATCGAAGAATCTAAGCTGTAGAAAGCAATCTGAGGATGTAAGCTGCAGGAGCGGCTGCTGGTACCGTGAAGTGGTGGGGTGGGGGAACACAGAAAAAGACAAATAAAAAATAAATTAAACTGCGCTTACCTCCTCTGACGGCCGCACCCATCCTCCTGATCCTCATGTCCATATATGTCAGGAAACTGGTGCAGGCTCCCAGCTCCCAATCCCAGCACTGCTCACATGCTGGGAATGCTATTTCCCGCATGTGAGCAGCGCCTCACATTGGATTGGTCTGAGCACCTCGGTTTGGCGCTCAGACTTGGACTGGAAGCCTGTTTTGGTTTCAGGTGGAGAAAGGCTAAGTGTGCATGATGTCTGGGTCCGGCAAACCGCATTTAGGAGTGCCCACAACCCCCCCCCCGCGGTACTGCAGTGTCACCGTGGCTCTCCCCGCCCCTCCCTTGGCTCGGCTGGTAGGATTCAAAATAAGTTGATAATAAAAATGTTGTATTATAATTTTATTTGCCCTTGCTACTGCTGGCTTCAGCAGGATGGTGACGCTCTTCCGCCATAATGGAGGAGCTGCCACTGGTAAGCAGTAAAAAGAAAACATTATACGTGGTTGTCTATATCCGGGGCAGACAGCCTAAAACATTCAAGTTTGAGAGTGCACATCTCTTAAACATTAAGAGTGTAGTCTACTGTATGCCAACCATAGGAGAGCCCGTTTGAACATAGCCTGGAGTATGTCAACCTTGAAACGAGGTCTGTAAGCTACACAATTCCAAAGTATAGTTAATAAACCTTCCAGGAAATGTGGACATATCCTCGCAATCATCACTTCATGTATTTAAGGCCCTGCTTCAGATATTGTTTAATCGAAGGCACTCGTAGTTTCACACTTTTTGAGCAGCGTCTTTCTTTTTCTTATCTTTTTTCTTATCTTCCATTAACTGTTTATCCTCATCTTCCTCCTCCTAGCCTGGACTGATAGAAGGTTGCATGGAAGTTATTATTTTGGTAGGATTGTTATAATTCTATGATAAGGATCGGTCATTTCTTCCTATTTTGATGTTTTGTAGAGTCAGTTGCTGGTAATTAAATAATAATTGTTTAAACTACCTCTTTAATTCGTGCTATGTGTTGGAATTCTGGCTCCTATGTGCTGCAGCACATGTGTAGGATCAGTGTAGACAGCTCTTGGATAGGATTGAAGTATGTTCTCCTTTCATATTACTAGTTCTTCTATCAAAGGTATAACAATATATAATTTAGCAGATTGGAACTGTTTTGCTGCTCTCGCCTTCAATCATCCATGCAATAGTAATATGACCGTATCACAGAATTAGATATGGAGAGGGGTTGTACTGTGCACTCTGTATTTCTGTTGTTGTTGTATTGACAGTTCACTGTTCTGTTTTGAATCCTTGACTTTTTTGATCTTATTAGTCACCCAAAACTGGACAAGTTTGTTGGTAAACAATTGCCGAGGTTTATTTTTTCTGTTCATGATTTATTCACTATTTCGCATTCACACGTCCTTGATGGTGGTGGTTCTCTTTTTTCTGGCAACTACAAGTGAAAGTATTTCTAATTAGTCCCCCTGAAGAAGGGATCTCATCGATCCCGAAATGCATTGGGAATTTCAACATCTGCAATTTGCAAAATATGTTTGATTGTAAGGTAACATTTTGTACATTTTCTTTGTATTTAATACAGATAATGCATTAACCACTGTACTCATGATGATTTAAATGAGCACAAAGACATTGAACAACATATAAAGTCAAAATCTGAATAAACACAAAGTTCTTTTCGAATGAGATTTGCTATAAACAAGGTTTATTTATTGTTAAAACAGCAGAATAGGTTTCTCTAAAAAAGTAAGCAAACGAAGAGTTTGCAATTGCAGTGCAGGAAGGGTCAGGTGGTCAAACTTGGCACTTGTTTTCTCTCGTATCACAGAATTGCCATAAAAGAGAGCCAAGCTGGCCTTTTATTACATCAGGCATTTCGCCAATGGGCTGGAGTCATTGGAGACCAGTTGTAAAACCACAGATACAGGGATGAACCCCCCTCTGTCACTTCCTTAGGTCCCTTGAAAGATTGTAGCAGCCAAACAACCAGGGGGACAGAGGGATGGAGAGAGAATGAGTGAACAGAAATGGAAAAAAAGAAAGGAGAGCAGGATAGAAGAGAATAGATTGATGGAAAGTGCAATGGAGAGAGCAGGAGGGAGCCGGGCATGTTTGAGCATTTTCGCCAAGACCGCTTTAGTTCCCCGGTCTGGTTCTGCAATGAACAGTGTATGTGAAATTTCTGTGTGTTTCCTCCTACTCCCCTTCATTTTCCACCCTATGTCTGAAAGGGGCTCAACACACTCTGAATTATCACACTTAGAAGTTTAATATTCAAGTTTATTTTGGGAGCACCGTGGACCCCCCAACGTTGGCAACCACCCCTATCTCTAAAGGTCCTAAATCAAAAGGAAAGTCATGTGAAGATTCAGGCAGGACCAGAAGTGCATGATTCCTTAATGATGAATGTTTGAATGAATGATGTGGTTTTGTAGCACAAACAGCTTCTCAAGAGACGTACACACCAAGTACACAAAGAGCCCTAGCAGTGGAAGAGAAAAGCCAGGTTTTCAGCCTTCTTCGGAAGACATTCCCCGAAGGAAGCATCTGAAGGTCCTGGAGAAGCTGATTCCAGGCTTTAGCTGCTAAAAATGTGCTCATTGCAAGGCACTACTAAGAAGGCGGCAGATGCCAAACGCAGCAATCTCGTAGGGCAGAAACCTCTTTGCGAGGCAGCCTGAGCTAGCCTGAAATACGGCCCTATATTACCAACAGAAGGGATTTAAACAAAATCGCTTCCTAATAGGTAGCCAATGCCTGGATTTCAGGAAAGGCAAAATCTATGTCCGACTAGGCAGGCACAGGATGAGGCGGGCAGCATCATTCTGAACTGCCTGAAGATGACCTAGCAAAGCTTCGGACAGCCCAAGGTAGAGGGTATTGGAATAGTCCAGCTGAGATGTAATCAGGACATGGATCACAATCCTCCTACAGTGCAACTGCAGGAGATACAAACATTTGCATAGAGTAGAAAGCAGCCCAAAAAACAGCCCAGCCACACCGGAAATCTAGGCTTGCATGGAAAGTTGAATATTTAGTTTAACTCCCAAAATTTTTTGCCAAAATAGCTTCCCACTAGTCACTTGATTGGAACCAAAAAGAAGAATTTTCGATCTGTCTGTTTTACATTTTAACTTGTTACTCTACAGCCACTCAAAGACTGTTAGCATGCAATCTCTAAAAGTCATTTCAACTGAGGGCAGGGGTTCCTCAAAGGTAAAAAGCAGCTGGGTGTCATCCGCGTTCTTTATTTTTCCATCTTTCTTCCCTTATTTGCAATTTTCTTTCCTTTCTTCCATACTCATTTCATTTGCCTTTCACTTATTTTTTCCTTTGCACTTTTTCTATTTTCTATGTCTTTAACCATGTTTGATTCTATTGCCATCCTTTGGCCCCCACACCACATCTGTGCCTTATTTTCTTCCCTGCGGTGTAATTTATTGACTTCTATTTCTATATTGTGACCTGTGGGTCACAGATCAAAGTAAAGAAGGGTCAATAATAACTAATCTGCCTTGGTAACCCCCGCTGAAGCTGGTGCTGTGGGTGCATTGCTATGCCCTGGCGATTGCACCAGATGTAACCACTGCAAATACAGAAACGATTGCACTTTTGTTAGAATTACGGCCTTAAAATCTTTCAGCTCTGCTCTCCAGCGCCCCATTAGAAAATGATCATCAACCTGTATAAGGGCCATAACTTGTAAATACTTGACATAATGTAACGTATCCTAATAGGGTTTAGCATCAATTTGCTGACTGCCTTTAACTTGGTAAACTTATAAAACAATAATATGACAGTCAAGAAAATGGACTATGTCAGCCTCATTAATACATCAAATTTCCTGAAAGATAATACGTTATCCCCCTTGAACAATTTCTTAGTGACCATTATTTCGTCCTTTTCCAAAATCGTATGGAGCATCTCACTAGCATAAAATGTCATCTGAATGTCGTCCGGTTTTAGGGTACATACATCCAGGATGGCCCCCTTACAACTTTTAACTAACTTAAGATATTTGTGATAGTGTAAAATCTCAACTTGAACTTGTTGAAAAAATAAGTGAACATCTCTAAATTTAAAGTGCAGATTATTTTAGAAACGAGGTGAGTCAGTCAGCCCATAAAATTCTTCCAGTCGGTACTTACTAAATCGAGATTAACAAAAGTCAGTAAGTGCTCAAACATAGCAGTCTAGTAATGCAGTTGAATATCTGGAATCTCTAAGCTACCCTTTAGTTCATGTGCTCCTATTTATTCATAGATGTAGAGTCCAATGGGTACCTGAACAAGTGAAATAATTCAGGATCGCAGTTATTATTTTCCATAACAGAGAGAGAGAGCTAAATATTTGGAAACATCCTAGCAGGGATTCTGAGGATCATGGTAGCAGTAGTCTCTCTTCTGGAAGCGAAACAGTTAAGCATGTGGGTAAATTTTGCATCAGATAAAGATGGTGTCTCTGGAAGTGGTGAGGTAAGCCTATTTCATTCTGTAGTTCATAAACGATGCAACCCCTGCATGGTCTTGACTTAGTGATGACAATGCTACTATGGACTAAAAAAGCTGTGAAGAAGCGTGTGGGTTGAAACGTAAACATTTCAGGGTATGCATGCTAGAAATAGTAAAGTAGATAGTAAGCTCAGAAAATAAATATGTATTGGGATGTAATGTCTGGTCACTAACGATTTGTCACCACTCGTACATTTTTCTGTATCTTTTGATAACAATCGAAAAATGTATAAATAAACGTTTATAAAAAAAAAATTAAGAATTTCAGGGGGAAACATTCATTACCAAGCAGTCACTATCACAATGTGCCTCTACAATGCAGTCACTACCCCGACGTCACCATGTGTTCCTTTACCGCACAAGTTGTTACATCAACTTAATTTAGGGGGCGCGTTGTTAGACTGGTGTTGGGTTTTAAGTCCAGCACCTTCCCTACTGTTGCGTAGACTGGAGTTGGAATAGTAAGTTGTACTATTCCAAAGTCCAGCGCCTCCCTAAGGCAAGTCATTGTAATGACATGCATGGTAATGTTGCAGTCGGGGTAGAGAGTGTATTGTAAAAGCATGCGTGGTAAATGCATGCAGGGTTCCGTAAGGAAACTATTTCAGGGCATGCTGACCCATTCACTCATCGATCAATTCAAAGCCCTCTACTCTGACCCCACTATGAAACTCCTCATGATGACGACTAGCTGTCACATAAATCACATAAATCAGCATGTCACCTGCATAACTATGGAAAGCTATGCCTATCCCCTTTTGTATGCCCATCATTGCACCATACATGTACAAAAGTGTAGGAACATTTTGTAACTCCGGGGACAATCTACAATCCATTGATACTGCAACAAACATAAATGTCCCCATTTGAACCCAATACCCTGGGTAGAAATGGGTACCACTCAAACGACTTACCAGAGAGCAAGGTTGGGAAACAGCTAATCTAGGAGGAAGGCATGTTTAACGGTATAAAGGCTCCGGATTCGTTGAAAGAGAAAGAGTTTGACTTGTTAACTGTTTGCTGAAAACTTAACCCAGACAGAAAACAGAACAATCTTCTTCCCCTTTCTAGGGCGGGAACCCTAATTGTAATAATTCATAATGTGCGTTTTATTTAAGAATACGAGAAGTTGAAATGCAACCACCTGCCCCATAGTTTCCAACTGCTATGGAAGACTAACACCAATGTGTTAATGATGCTAGGTTCAAAGGTAGCTGTGTTAATTACTAATTAACAAATCTCATGGGTGGATGGTTAACCTTCCTGAATATACACAAGGGGCAAACAGAGTTGCATTGATGTTCCCAAAGGTAGAGGGTGTAATACATTTAGTTGTCCGAAATCTTTTTTAGCCATAAATAGAGTTCTAGAGCTGCTGAGAGGAGGTTTTTTTTCAACTTCACTATATCACATATGCAAATTGCCCTTATGGCCAGAATACTTCTGTTGAACGTCTGACTATAGCAAACTTCTAAAGCCCTAACTTAGACTACTAAACTACTCTCTGGTCCGCCTTTAGGCCTTCAAAGCAGCTTTCTTTCCACGGACTATTGTGAAGCAGACCTAAACTCCTGCTGCTCTTTAAGAAGCCTGATTACCCATGTTGTTGGGTAGGGTTGTACAACGGTACAATGCAGGCAATAACTTTGCATGCCTTTGCCACGCATTTTTTAGCGCTCATGTTTTTACCGCAAATATGCATTTACCACGCATGCCAATACGACACATTGTTTTCAGATTTAAAAACAATGTATGTGTGGGGGGAGACCCCCCCACACCTTCTAACTTACCTTAAAGGCATGGTATTGGCATGCGTTGTAAATGCATATTCACTGTAAAAATATGCGTGCTAAAAATGCGTGGTAAAGGCAAACGAGGTAAAAACCTTGTTGTAAAGGCTGTTTCCCTTGGGTAGGCATCATATTGTGGTTCACTGAGCTTGGAAGCAGTTAAAGAAATTACTGAGAAGTACCTCTTAGTAAAAACAGGTCCACCATGACTCCTCCCTTGGAGGTTGACACCGAGCAAGAGCATTTCCCTACCTATCCTATGCAAAACAAAAGTATGTTTAATACATTCTGGCGCTCTTACCCTGCACTTAGAAACGTTTCACGTTTTATATAAAAAAGCACATTAAGTTTTTATTAGATATGGTGAGTTGTCTCCCCCCCCCCCCCCCCCCCTCCTCTATTTGATGACTTCTTGCGTGAGGGTAAGAGCTTTGCAATTATTGTTCAGCTTGGTGCTCCCTTGAGGTTATTCTGCACCATTGACTGTAGCTGATATGGAGAAAGACACTAAAATGTTTGAGGGATTTTTTTAAAGAAAAAGCATAGCCTGTGAGGTTATTCTTATTGTAGTGACTGATGAATTGTTTCTACCTTTCCAACACATGGGAAGTTTTACTCCACGAGAAGCAGCCGTTATTGAGAGTAGGTTAGGGTGAAATGGAGAATTCGTTGTCGACTACAATTTATTCCATAGTATATAACATGAATTCAAAAATCAGTAAATAATGCCTTTTTATTGGTAGCAGTGTGTTTGTTTTGGCTTAGGGATTTATAGATTTATAGTGCACTTCTAAAAAAAAAAAAAAAGTAGTTTGCAGATACAGAAAGAAGTACTTTCAAATCAGATAGTATCCTCTAGTTCCATTGTTGTTCATCTTATCTACTCCAGAAACCCTCTTCTACAGACTTCTGTCTCAAGTGTTGCTGTTCTCAGGTGGTTTGAACTGCTTCTCTTGGAGATGTTACTCACATTGCTTCAATCTACAGCTTCTCGTGCATTACTGAGAGGAGCAGCCAAAGCTGCACCTGTAGGCTTAAGAGTTTTATTCTGCAGCCCATGTCTCTTTAGATGTTGCAAATAATTTAATGAAGAGTTAGCTTCTAGAGAATTTGGACCTCTTTCATACTGCAGATGTTTGGCTGAAACTCAGCCAGAGACTACTTTTCACACCACAGATGGCTGAAAAGGGTCTTGTATCCGAAGGCACTAGTAATATCACGAACATTCTCTGTTATCCTGGATTTATGAATATGATTTTTCTATGCTATTGGAGGACAATATTTATCAAATCCTAAAGGTAAGTAGAGGTGAGTAAAGGTAAAGCGTACAGCTAAAAAAATGCAAATCAAATGTGCTAGACTTTTTTTTTTAAGATAGGTTGCCTACTTTGAGAACTAACAGTATTTTCTAGTGTGAGCTGCGATATGTTTGTGTATAGTGCAGCTTGCTACCCCACAATCTTGGAAGAAATACCCCTGTGTGCTTTTTGTTGGGGCGGACCACACTGATTTGCATACTGGAAATATATTCATACGATAGCACCAGCCCAGGAACATGGCTCCACTTACTAGTAAAAGAAGTTGGGAAGTAAATGAAGGAATTGTGGTTGACCTAATCACTACAGTGTCTTAAGCTGATCATTCTTCCAGGATACATCTCGTGCATTTTCCCTTCTGTAACAACTTTTCCTGTTTTTCCTAAGGACATTCTTATTACCCATCCCGCTGTCCAGCTGCAGTGGTCAGTTATTACTATGCAGGGGCGGCTCCTCCACTAGGGCGGAGGATCGTCGCCCCACTGCTTTCTCGCAGTGCGAGAAAGCCAAAACATAAAATTATAATAACTTTTAGTTATTACCATTTTATGTTTGCTTTGCACATTGCGGGCGGGCGGGTCTGCTCTGTTCTTTGAGCAGGGCAGGAGAGAAGTGGTCTGCCCACTACTAAGTGCGTAAAGACTGTTTGGTCGGCCCTCTTGGGCCGCCCAAACCAGTCATTCGCAATCTGTCCTTCTCCATGTAGGCTGCATTGCTGCCTGCATGGAAAACATGCCCACCTCACTAGCCCCTGGCTGGGCGCCGTCCTGACCAATCACAACGCTGCTTGCAGCATTGGGATTGGCTTAGGGGAGGGAGCCTGGCTGCTTGCTTCCGTCCTGTCAAAGGCAGGAGAGCAGGAACAGAGAAGATGTGGGACCCGGTGGAAAAGGTAAGTTTAATTGTATTTATTTTCTTTTATTATTTCCGCGCAACACACCTGTGAATTTGAACCCCCACCTGCGAATAGTGCCGGCCGCTACTGTTCCTATGCCTGCTTGCTCTAGTCTCTCCATGCTCACTCACCTCCCTATCTCACACAGGCTGCACTGTTTTTCTTTTTAATGCTGACCTCATGTATCCCAGCAAAGAATTGTCCTGAAATACATTGCAACTATCCCACTCCTGTTTTCAGCCTAAACTCCATTTACACACAACAGACCTTTTTACTCTGCCTCTTCTCATGCTTCCCTGGCAAGTGTACAGCAGGGCTGTTTGCGTCCCTTGGCATCCAATGAAATCCATCATACTACAAAAAAAGTGGTACTTTAATAAAGGAAACATGTTCTGATAGCATTACTGTAGCCATATTTCCAAGTCCCTGGCAGTTCACCCAAACAAGGCAGATGCAACCCAAGCTAAGTGCTACTGCTCCCATGTTAAAATGGTTCCTTTACTGTGTGGGCTCTGGTCCCGAAAAACTACAAGGTATAGATTTGCCCTAGACAATGGCAGGAACAGGTGAGCTGTTGCGAACCACTAGTTTATAGCATCACTGTAGTAGCATGCAGTGCCATCTTCATAGGCAGTAGGTGTAGTACAAGGTTCTTCTGATTGATGAATGTCCTCATTGGGGTTATTTCATAAATGTGTCCCTCTTGGAAACCTGCTTTATACTCTGCAATATTTTAGCCTGTGCATTTGGGAGTGCTTGTCTTTTGATCTGAGTGCTTTTGAGTTACATATGTTTTTCTGTATTTTCAAAAGCAATAATGAACCCTCTGAGGCTGAAACTCAGATTTTCTGTTCACAAATTATCCAGATGCAGCCCATCACAGAATCTCTGATTAGTATCTTCAATGATTCTGTCCATCTCCTCAGCTTTACTAAAACTTGTAGTGAGAATCGGTGTAGAGGCAAGCAGGGGCGTCAACCAAAGGACTCTTCTTTCACTTCATATCTGCTCTTAAGATGACCTCTTTACCTTTAAGAGGCATTGATATGTGATCTGTTCATTGAGTGGGAATCTTCAATCTGGTGTCACCTTTGAAGATCATCTCTAAGAGACGCAGTTTGGTCCACTTTTGTTTTAAATAAAATACTTAGTTACGCTCTGCACATTGCCAAGCACAATAGATTCTATGGCATAGCAGTATTAAGCAGATGTTTGCCGACTGCCAGCAGCGAGGGGGGCATCACACCATCCCTAGAAGTTTCACATATTGAGCACATTTGCCATGTCATGTCATGCCATGCCATGTGGTCTAGTGTACCTAAAACTCTTGCATTAGACTAGCACTGCATCTTTGGCGATTTTTGTCAATTTTTTATCTGGACTTATACTTTATGATGTTTAACATTCATATAAGTATCTTTGTTACCTTGGCACTTCTGCATTTGCTTTTAACATTGAACGTGAAACCAGCTGATGAGTACCAACAACAAAACCAGTGGTGCCTAAGGTATGCTAGAATTGGGCGACTGACAAATTGCTGTAGCATTTTCCCCAGCCCAGGAGCATGCAGATGAATTATGCCACACGAGAGCTGGTATCAAACATGACTTTATTCTGCAGCATACACTCACACACTGCGCATTACATCATATGTCATGCAAACCACATCGTAACACCTCCTTGCACATGACATGTTTCCTTTCTAGAGCCCGCCCAGAACCACAAGGGCCCTAGAGTGCATAACATCAATATGCTTCATCTCCCCTTTTATTAAATAAAGAGTGGCAGATAGTACTAAAATCAAATTTCGTAGATTAGTCGACAAGGCGCTCGCGCTTGTCTGCCGGCTTGAATGATCCGAGATGATCAAGGTCCACCCTAATAGGGCAACGGGACATAGGCTCAGGTGCTTGAGCCAGACCTGCTGGCAGAGTCACCTAACGCATGGTTCCAGAACCAGACAAGTGTCGCTGTAGGTGTTTAAAATTTGATGTGTCCCGAGTGATGGATTGCCCAGGACCATGTGCTGTCACCATGTGTCCCTTGCACGCTACAACCTCTAGTGGATCAGTAGCAAAAGGAATGTCCATTTTCCATCTTCATCTCTGCTTAACCAGTACACATTATTCTTTTTTCAAAGACTGTCTCCTGGGCAAGGTGACGCCAATCTGCATACGTTTTCATTTTCCTCTTCCGGGTCGCTTCGGTGTCAGCCTTCATTGATCGATCCAGGGTCCTTTGAGGTAGTTCTGTTCTAATGGCTGTCCCAAATAACAAGGTGACTGCACTCTCACCAGTTGTGGAGTAAGTTGTTGATCGATAGGCCCAGAGGGCCTGGCACAGAGCTTGATTTAGATCAACTCCCTCCATGGATGCTTGTTGAATGACCCTCGTGAGTGTGCCCATGTATCGTTCAACTATACCATTGTCTTGGGGCCTTAGGGATGTACTCTTTTGGTGTTTAATTTTGAGTCGGGCAAATTTGAGGATTTTAGGGTACCCCATGTTGCAAATATGTCATCAAGCTATTCTATAACTATGTCACAGGTTGTCGAAGATGGGTCTTCCACCAAAGGAAACCATGAATATTCATCTATGACTACCATGAGATGGTGCGCATTTCCTTAAGGCCAACTTCTCCCAAGAATGAGCAGGAAGGTTAGATGTTGTCACTGGGTGTTGGGTCACCTTGGGGGACAAACAATTTCAAATGTGGCACATCTTCAGTTCCTTCTCGACTTGTTCATCTAGCTGAGGGAACCACACATAATCTCTTAAGGCTCTTTTAATGGCTAAGATACCATGGTTTCCTTCATGGGCCAACTTGATGGCCCTCTGTCTTGGGCTTCCAGGTATGACAATGTTTTGAGCCTCGCAGTATTACACCTTCTTGTGTGACTGCTAACTCATCCTTTAAATTTTTTTACTTTGGAATTCAACATCATCGGCAAGGGGCTGGGTACTTCTCCTCTAGGAGTGCGTGTTGATGAGTTCTCTGATTTTGGTCATGTCCTTATCTGCATTGGTGGCAGCAATGATTTGTTCCACAGACAGAGCCGCTGGCGTGCTACAGCTCATAAAAAAGTTGAAAAATGCTTTAGCCATCCTTAAGGTCAAACTGTGACGCGATAGTGGCACTCTTGAAAAGTAGTCTGCTGGGTTCTGATCCTTCTCTAGTTTGTGCACAATCTCATAGTCGTACTATTGCAGTCATAATCCCCACCTCTCGATGTGAGTGGGCATCTTAGGCTTCGGATTTCCAAAAATTGAAAGCAACACCTGCTTGCGTTTTCCTAGGCTATGGAATAACAATGGGAATCGGCTTGTGATCTCCGACTGAGCAAAGAGGTTGTAGTTGAGGGATATCAACCCCATATCAGCAGCAGTGGCTAAACTGAGCAAGCATGCACTCCACTCAGTCACTTGTAAACTGTGAATGGTGGCTCTCACTGATGTCTTTTTGTGTCTCATTGTCGCTGTGAACGTCCCTTGGCTAGTATATACCTTCGTGCTTGACAGAGTGAGGCAAGGCATAGGATAGGCTGTTAAACCTTTCGTCTGGCATGATGCTAATTGACTCATCACTGGCTATGATGAAAGTTTTTGGATGATCATTCCCTTTTAATGTAATTTTTGGACTCTGTCAAAATGAGGCCTGTCACTCTGTTTCACTTCTTTCACTCAGTCACCCGCAAGGTTTTTCAAATATTTGATGAGCTTCTTGTCCTCTTCTTCCTCTAGAGCATCGATGAAGTCATCGAAGGTTTCTATCCACGCAGCCAACCAAGCCCCAATCTTCAGTTTCATAAAAGTGTTGAAAGGTGGTGGTGGCTTCAAGGACATGACTGCAGTGTATTTTGTACTCCCTTCTGCCAACTCTATTGTGGCACATGCCGTTCAGGCAATTGTGGTGCAGGTTGGCACCCACCAACAACTCTGCAAGCACAAGTTGCCATCAAAGCATGCGTTGCAGTATGCTTCAAACGCCCTTGATGGTGAATACGTTCTCTGTTTCTCGTACCTTGCTGACGTTCTCATTATCTTTTGTTTCGTCTCACTAATCATTCAGCATTTGGTGCGTAGGGCAGTGTTTCTGTCGACAACATTGTCGGTGGTTTTGGCGGGCGTTATGAATATACTCCTCTGTAGGGCCTTTGATTTCTTCTGCTGCTGGGTATGGGCTAGAGAGGGGCTTTGACTCCACATGTGCTGGTTACAGACCACTCTGCATTAATTCTAGGCACACTTGGCACGCACTAGCAGTTTGCCATATTGTCGCAAACTCTTAGGGAGAGCAGTCTTGTCTTCTCAAGAACGTTTCCCCTATTCTTGCAAGTTGTAGCATCTTCCCTTCCCCAGGAGCATGCAGATTAATTCTGCCACACAGGAGCTGCTATAAAGCATTACTTTATTCCTCAGCATAAAGTCTCACACTGCACATTACTTCCTACTTCATGTTAACCATGCCCTAACATCTCCATGCTTATCACGGGTTTCCACTCCAGATTCCGCCTAGAACTACGAGGGTCCTAGAGTGCATAACTTCGATTCTAAACTTTATTCGGTATGTAAAAAACAAGCATCAGGAAAAAGAAGAAAAGCTAAAACACAATTTCACCCAATTATGGTAAAAGTAAAAACAACTCCCATTGTAATCATAAAACATACCAAAATACATTTTTTTAGAGATACTTGAAAGATTAAAATTACATCTGGATTCCATACAATTTATCATGATGTCAGAATGACAATACTTTTATATATATATTAATTGCCTTTGTATTGAAAAGCACAACATTAAGACAGACCCTTATATCTTTTAACTCAAGCATATATTTCAGATCACTATGCGATCTAATGCCTTGGGCACGCAAAAGGAGTTTTAAATAGTAAAGCCTAGAACTTGAGTAGAAATCACAGAATAGTATAAAGTGCATAGTGATTTGCTGTCCTGGCCATCACATGGGCAGGGAGTAGTATCTGGAGGGCAAGATTTCATGGTGGGAAAGGCAACTAGAAGATGGACAATTCCCAGTCTAAATTTAATGAATACAAAATAGTGCATTTGATCAAGGACATAAGTTAAATAACCTTGGCAGCCCTCCTTTAGCACAAGTTTAAGATAGAATGTAACAGTTGATTTCCTACCTTCTGCCCCGCCTTCTCTTTTGTGAATCATAAAGGTTTCTTTGATAGACCGTTTAGTGAGTGATGCTGCCAATAAGGGATTGGGCTGAATTGGCATCTTTAAATAAATAAGTATAAAAAGAATTAATATAACTTAGCCAGGGAACACGTAATCTGTTATCCAAAGACAAGCAATCTAGGATAACCGATTTAGTAAAACTAGTCTTGTCTTTGAGCCAAATAGAACGCCAGAGCAACAAAGGGCGATGTGTAACTATATCTGTAAAATGTTGTAGCCCTGCCTCTAGATGTATAATCTCTGTGGAATCTCAAGTGGACAAACATAATAGGCTTTTAAGAACGCTGTTTTCCTCAATCTGGAGGGCCTTGCTATTATAGCGGCCCCACACACCGGCCCCATATGTGGCAATAGCTAAAACCCTGGCCCTATAGATTGCTATCATATCCTTTAATGGTCAGGTGCCCAACTTAGCTGAAAATCTAAAGATTCCAAAGGCACTTCTGTTCATCTTTCCACTGACGTTTGTAATTTCCCGGGACCATGGGCCGTTACCTTCAAAAGAAATACCCAAGTAACAAAAGGTGTCAACAGTAATTACTGGGGTATTATCCATAAAGAATGTTCTACATTTGTTATGCTTTGCCCCGCAAATCATTGAATAGGTTTTATTTTTGTTGACCACCAATTTCCTTGCAGCAATAAAATCCCCAAAGGAGTTCATTAGTCACTGTAAAGCCCCTGGGTCCTTGCTAACAAAACGTCATTGTCTGCATACAGAAGCACTGGCATAGGACGCCCAGCAACTTGGGGGAACATCTGCTTGTAGGTCCTTGTCCACCCCGTTAATAAAAAGGGAGAATAGTAAAGGGGCAAGAACACAACCTTGCCGAATACCACGTTCTGCGGCAAACTTCTTAATGCATTCACCTTGTGGACCAAAACATACTTTTCACGCTAATTTCTCATATAGTCTTGCAAGAAAGCAAATAATTGGTCTGGGTGCCCCCTATAGTGAGCAGAGTTGACCAAAGAATAGTGTGGTCAACTAAATCTAAAGCACTGCTCAAGACTGCGAGGCAGAGATACAGTCTACCACCTTTAGCACATGTATATGTACCTATTAATAGATCTAAATTCACTCATTGCTCTAAGGTCCCCACACCTTTTCTAAAACCAAACAGGGCAGGCGAAAAGATTGAGTGCTCGGATGCCTATTCTTCCAGTCTCATAAGTAGAACTTTACTCATTACTTTCGCCGAAGGATCTAGAAGTGATATTGGGCAATAGTTATTTGCTTCAGATTTGTTGCCCTTTTTATAGATTGGTACTATAGTAGACATCCCCATGAAGGCGGTATTACAAAAGTTGCATAACATCAATACGATACAATGTGTTGCTGATGGTCATCATTATTGGTTTAGAGTCCCAGAATGTTATCATTGCCTATCTTATTTAGAGGTTTTCTGTCACATCATTAGATTAAGGTTTACTGAAATAAGACATGCCAGTATCCAGTCGTTTTCAAAATGTTATCACCTATGCTGATACAAGCCTGCTGCAATGGCTTGAGGGTACAGTCATTTGGTATCTAGTTTCATACTTGTGTTTTCGCTTCAATGGAGGCCCTTTATACCACTTCTCAGAAGTATAGGTATCCATTTTCCGTGCTTGTATTGGGGCCAATGGCACACTTGCAAAGGCATTGCCTCCAATGATGTCATTGCCATGGCACCATTCAACATGCATTCAGAAAGTTTGCGTGTAGGGGGCAGAAGGCTGTGGGCGCAACCAGGCAGGGCAACCAGTCGTGAGCATGATAGTGCCTTCTGTTCATGCTTGTTTAAAATAGGTAATTTGAAATACATTGTTTACAACTCTGTTTTTTTCCTTTCTTCCTTTAATTCCATCCTTACACTTTGCCTACCTCAAGTTTTTTAAAACATTTAAATCAGTGCTTATTTGACTCAGTTAATAAACAGCAGAAATTGTAATGTAGAAACGCGAGATGTGTATCCTTCAGCTTTGTCAGCTTAAATTTCACAGTCTCCTCGAAGTCCCCTTACAATACAGTCAGTCTTGGCTCTGTATGCCTTTTCGTGAAACATTGCCATGGGATATATCAATAGAAAGATTGGAGCTATCCACATCCACAAATGTGTGTGGGCTAAGTGAACCACTGCCGGTTTGCAGGAGATGAATGACTGGGGGCAGGGTTGGATTGGTAACGTGGGCACTCAGGAAGTGGCCGAAGGGCTGGTAGCCGTGTTCCAGCTGTGGGCTGCCTTTTTGGGCAGCCAGAGGGTGTCTGTGCGGTTAGGATGCCGCCAGCGGCCCAGTGAGTACCTGAGTGGCCTTTCTAGAGGCAGATGGGTGGCGGTATCACTCCCCTTTTCTCGCTGGGCCGGCCCATTAATGTATGCTGATTGAGCGGGGCAGGGGGCTTGAGCGGAAGTGGTCTCACTTGCATTCATGTGTGGCTCAGCAGTGTGAACTAATCTGTGCATTTTTTTTATCTAAATGAAGTTAATAAAACATGGCCCCCATCCCCTTTCTTTTCTTACAACTTCGCTGAAGCAGTGTTTTGCGGAAAGGCAATATCGCTGAAGCAGTGATTTGCGTAAAGGCAATATGCAAATGTGAGCCACTTTTTTTGGTGTGCCCGGGCCGATTTTTGATCCCAATCCAACCCTTACTGGGCGACGGAAGACGAAAAGGTATCAATAATTATTCCCTCTGCCGCACTGGGCCAGGCTCCTCAAGTGCTTCTGTGTTGTAGCTGTCTGCTCAAGAGTGTAAACAGGAAGTGCTGGCTCAGAAATGAGACTTTACCCAGCATGCCTAACAGCAGCAATTGTGCCGGTTGCCTCAATGCCAACCATTCTGTCTCGGATTCTTCTCATGCGTTGCCAATTGGTTTAGATACCATTTCAAACGTTTCGAAGCTCCTCCGGGGCTACGCCGCTACACGTTGTTAACTGTGCGCTTTATTGTTAAAGCAGAGTATGCTGTAGTGATTATTCTCACAGAGAGTTGATTAAGACTAGATAATATGTTCTTTGCATAATTCGGTAGCCCTTGAAACATGTTGTTTTAGGACTGTTACTTATGGAAATGTACCTGATATGCTTATGCTAACACAGAAACAGATTGCCTGTTTGTTCTTGGATAAAATCAATAAAGTATTTTGAAAAATTAAAATTGAAAGGTTAGTGTTAGGAAAGTAAACGGTAATTAATTCTGGTTAGCGAACACGTTATTAGCCTTTGCGTAGGGTGAATGCCGACCTTGTAAATGTGTTTGTATTTCAACATTGGATGGGTCACTCCCTGCTAAACAATTCCAGCTGCGCATTCCTGAAGACGAAGGAGTTTCGTGTGCACCCACGCACTCTGGCTGAAGCGATGACACCCTGTTTGTGGTCACTGTGCGTGGCTACTGCAGGCATCTTTTTGTTTCACGATTGAATTAATTATTACGAATGCAGGTTGAATCGAGAGGTGTCTCGCAGGAATCGACGTACAATCCCCTTTTGCAGTTGCAAATCCCTTCAATTTGCAAAACGTCACTGAAGATCTTTCTTTTCACATTGTACAGAACACCCCTAGGAGTATGAAAAGTCTTACCAACTTTTAAAAGGGCTATTAAAACCCTTTCCAAATGGCGAATAAGAGTGGACCAAAAGAGGCCTCCTTCCTCCTATTTGCGATTTACATTGGGATTTTTCGGATTGATCAGTTACCAACCTCCGAGTTGGGGTAGTAACTGAAGGTCAAAACTCCCTATAGGGAAATAGCCCCTTTTAAAATGCTTTTTTTTTTTTTTTAATAAAGCCACAGCTGCATCTTTGCTGGACATAGCTGCTTTAAAAATAAATTCATTTCGGCTGTCCTTTGAATGTCCTCCCCATGTATTTGCAGGCAGCCACATAGGGTACCACAAATTGAAACCGGCGTAAATCATATTCATTGAGCACATTGTTTGCAGCCCCCTGTGAATGGACAATTTGCGATACATCCTTTTAGTACATGTCGCATTGCAAATTGCATTCCCATTTGCAATCCAGTTGGTGTGCACATTGCTCATTTCAGGCCACCAATATAAGATACATTTGCATGTAATTAAGGTATGTGATTTAGGGCCATATGTATGAAAAAGTCCATTTGCGATTCTCAAATAGTGATTTTTTTGCGAATCGCTATTTGAGAATCGTAAAACACTATGTATGTAGGATTTGCTAAGACATTTGCGAATCTACATATTCTTTAATTGGGAATCACAAATTGCGATTCGCAATTAAGGAATACCTCCCCATTCATTCCTATGGGCCTAGAGGCCTATAGGAATGAAAGGGAAGACATTCTCAATTTGCGATTCGCAATTAGAGAATCGCAAATTGAGAATGCAATTTCAAGGGTGCTAGGGTGTCAAAAAGACACCCTGTTGCACCCCTAAAATGTGCATGTGTGCACATGCAGCACATACACATGCCCTAAGGGCATGTATGTGAGTCACATGGCACTTTGAAAAATGCAAAAAAGTGAATTTTTCACAGAAATCGCAATCACAAATTACCACCAACTTGAAGTTGATTCCTTACAGCCAAATTCCACTTTTATTGTGCTTCTTACATTGCATTTAAGGAATCGCAATTTGTGATTCCTTAAATGCAATCGCAAAATAGGGAATCGCAAAATGAGCGATTCCTTATTTTGCGAGTGGTGTTTTGTGTCATACATTGGACACTGCTGATTTGCGATCGCAAACTCCGAAATTCTGCAAATTTTGATGTTGTGATCGCAAAATTGCCTTCATACATATGGCCCATAGTCAGCAAATGTCTTGACAATTTGGCCTTCTTTGGCACCTGACTCTAATTGTGGGACTCCAAGGATGTTGCTTTGTTTCCATTTGCCCAAGATCGTAGAAATGTGTAATGTTAACATGTGCAAATTAAAAATACACATATACATTTTAACTTCAAAAAACTGTAAACAATATGCCTTTTAGTGTTGACGTATTTCCATGTGACCAGTCTTATTTGCTTCAGATGCTGGTTCAAATTGCATGCCTCATGCCCCAAACTGTTCCCTGTTAAACACCTCAGTTTGGAGATGGTTTGCTGCAACATATATGTTCTCAGTAAAGCATTAAAACCACTAATTTGAGCTAAGCATGTAATATCAAATGCCTAAAATATGTGTACATACTGTGTGACGCTCTTATTTAAAGATGAGTATTAGATGCATGCTTTGATGCAGATGGGAGTTTTTTTATTTCTCAATCACATTTGAATTAGCACAGTTTATTTTTCTGTTCTTGGAAGAAAGCAATGTTTTTAGAAAATTAATTAGGAGTAGTTGTTGTATGCTCTCATTAATATACATGTAGGTCACAACATTCTAGGAAATCTTTTTGCTTAATGCTTTTCCCCCCAATTCTGGGTCCCTGATGGCAGTCACTACATTTTATATTAGAAGACACTCATGTCCATATATTGTTAGTGAAACAAAGAGTGAGATTCTTCGATACAGAGTGGGTTGTGGTGTTTCAACGAACATTAATTAGCATGCAAAACCCAACAAAACATTTGCCAAGTGGCCTTCTCGTGTTCAACGACTAGATGCACACAAGTTCTCATATTTAATTACCCTTGGGGTGGGTTGAATCATAACTCAGCCTATTTAACCGTTTAATTCTGTTAATCCGCTTGTGTGCCTGAGCTTTGGAATCTTAATCATCTCTTTAAATGAGTAAATATTCAAATTGGAGTTGCGAAATCTATTTTTTTACACAGCAGCATCTTGATGCACAAAAGAAATATTTATTTGCTGTTATTGAGCATCAAGAAACTTTTTAAACATAACTGTACAAAAGCCAAGCCTGACTTCCGGTACATGGAATTACAGGTATATTGTGCAGTCACAGACAAGAGGAGAGGGTACAACTGGAAAGTAAGAACAGCAAGCAAGGGCAGACCGGCATCTGAAATACTATATTACCACTTCCTCATGGCACAGTGTGGGTGCTGCTCAGAGAGGTGGGCCTTACAGTTGTCAATTTACCCTTTCTCTGTAGGGCTGACTAAGAGCACATCCATGTATATTCGTAACTTTGAACAGCTTGTGGTCTTCTTGTTGTTTAAACACACCTTCAGTGCTAGACCATTAAATTGTTAAACCATGTCAAAGGCTCGAATGGCCATTTTATTAACCATTCCTTGCCCATTTGAGATAGAAACAGGAACATCTGCTGAGGTGGGAAGGGGAAGAACGAGGGTTATTTCCTTACATAATATTGACAGTTTACTAAATTGGAATTGCTGTTTAGCTTGGTCACTTCATGAACTGGTCCACCCATTTCCCAGGTTAATCACCAGCTTTCTAAATATATAGCAAGGGAACTAGCTATTAGAAACATAGTTTTTGAGAGAGGCAGGGCATTTTTAATGCCATCCATTCAAGAGTCACACAACTATGGGAAGGCTCAAAAAGTCAATACTGCTATAATGAGTAAAACATATGAACTGTTTATGAATTAGTAAAAGCTCAATACTAAATCATTTTACATGATTTGCTGATCACATATATGATTTGGCAATTGATATATATTTTTTTTTACAATAGCAAAGAACAGTCTGTGTGTGTTTCAAAAATTGTAATGAATATGCGGGACGAGCAACTGACAACAGGAAAGTGGGGGCTCAATTTCCAAACCGTATGTTTACTCGTTGTTATATTTAATAGCTGGAAGTAGAGACAGAAAGAGGACATGAGGCCTCTTCAGGATTCTCACAGTGCAGCAAATTTCGTAGAGAATTTTTGGTTTTAGTAGCTCTCAAAAGAGCAAACTAAAACGGATCGATAAGAAGGCTTCATTGAGGGCAGGGGGTGACACTAAACATCTAGATTTTGGCACTATCTCGTTTCCGAGACAGAAATGCTTGTTTCAGATGGACAGTCATTTAAGTTTTAATATATTTTTTTTTTTGCAGAGTTTTATATAGCGCGAACTAGACCCGAACCGAATCAGGTATCCGAGCGCTTTACATATTTTTTCCAGTTACGTTACATTTTTTACGTTTCCAGTTACTTTCATTTTTAGGCACGGGGAGATTAAGTGATTTGCCCAGAATCACAGGAGGTTTTGGCGTCGTTACCGAGACTCTAACCCAGATCCCCAGGTCCGAGGTCGAGCGCCCTAGCCGTTAGGCCGAAAAGGGCCTTGCCAGAAAGCGGCATCTGACCCTGTACTACACGCACACGTTTTCTTTTTTCTCATACACCATTTACTGATTGAGTAGTACGAATTTATTCAAACATTGACCAGAAGTCAATAGACCAATCTGAAAACGGGATGGAGAGATTCATTAAAAGAATACGCTGACCACCGTTATCCTAGGCCGGATTGAGGTCCCTTAACTGGTAAGCAGGGCTATCTAAATAAAATAACATTTTGAATTGAGCATCGTTGCCTAAATACCTTATAAGCAGAAAATATGACATAAGGGTATGGCAGAAATAAAGGTGAAATCGAAATCAGCATCCAACAAGGAGAAGAGTTCAAGAGCTGAGGCACATTCTCTAAGGAGGCTTACACTCGGGTAGCAGAGTGAAACGGGGCCCTCTAGAGGACAAGGGAGTAGGCTCGGAGGGGCAGTGTAATGATGGCTTCCATAATCCAATTTGAAGGTGACCATGGATTGAATGATCAGATGGAATTCAGGTGGATAGATTGACGGTCTGGTTTTTGTCTAATAGGCAGTGTTGGAAATTGCAGACGTTGAAAAGTTTGCCTACAAGTTTTAAAGTTGAGTCGAAGAGTTTTGCAAGTATTTGATTTGGCAGAAGCAACAGGATAGGAACAAAAGCTGTAGACCCAAAGGCACGAAAGCTGATAATAAGCGTGAGGATGGAATGAGGCAAGAGACATCAGGCGGCATTCCATTTTGCTTGTTTAAGTATTTGGAATTTGGCAGACATTCAGAATTGAAATGATTTGAACAAGGGTGTAACACAGGCCTCTGCATTCCCTGCAGCGCAGGTGGGCCACCTCTTTCATGTGGCGGTTGCAGGACAGAAGCACACATGGCTAAACTACATGTGCCTCTACCATGCTGCTCCAATAACGAATGTGTCTTTACAACGCATTCCTTTACCATGCATATTCGTGGTAAAGGCAGGAATCATAAAGGGATATGCGTGGTAAACATCATACTCCAGCCACGCCCCCTCCCTGAGCCCTAAAACCCGGCCCCATGTACTAAAATTGACCCAGACCTAATATTGTCCCATCCCTGAAGACTGTCCCTTCCCCCAAGCCCTAAGAACTACTGACCCCCATATCCTAAAAAGTGACCCCCACCCCTGAAAACTACCCTGATCCACCCCCACCCATACTGAGGCTTAAAACCTGGCCCCCTGCCCTACAAACAACCCAACTCACCCTGAGCCATAAAAACTACCCCCACCACTAAAAACTACCACCAGCCCCCAAAACCCCAGTCTCATCCCCACTTATCAGGCCATGTCCTCTCCTGATCCTTTCTGTGCCTGCCTGTCCACGCATCTAGACCGCGCACTGCCTTAATCACGCATATGCATGGTTAAGGCAACAGTGGTTCCTCTTGCAGGGAAAGGGCACGCCTGGCTCAGCCCACTTGGTAAAGGCCGTTTCCCTCCTGGGGCTCCCAGTCAACCTCTGGTCTATGAATTTCAATGAGATATAGGAGTCCCGGACGCCCCTCACCTTATTCTGCAGGAAGGCCCCATTGTTTTTCGATACGCGACTGGATTTCAGGGAAGTTTCAGGTAGTGGATATTGCTGGCAGGTCACACTATAAGATAGTGCATGTTATCACCAGCAAACTAGTGAATAACTTATGCTGCCTATTCCTGCAGAAAGTCCAGTTTCTCTATTTATTAATTAAAGAAAAAAACTTTTCAGACAAGATTAATAATTATGGCCTGTTATTTGGCTTTATATTTTTGGGTGCTTTTTGTAAATATTTTTGCTTTGGGAAGTCAACTGATTATCCAGATTGTTTAGATATAGACTACTTTAATTAGGGGGGTCACAGATCAGGACCAGATTCACGGAGCAGGAGGGACTCACCGGGCACACTCCATTGCTGCTGCTGGGGCCCACACGCTGTGAGTGCTGCACGTCGCCGTTGCTCTCCACCTGCACGGCCGCCGGCGGACTACAGCTCCCAGCAGCCTAAGCGGGTTATTCCCGGTTGCTGCGCGCCCGGAGGCGCTGATAACGAACGAGGCTCCCTCCGCGTCGCGGGACGCGCGCGGGACTGCGCCGGGCTAAGCCCGGGCAAAGGGCGGGCCCTCTGTGGCCCTCGGAGGCCATAGGAGGACGGGACGGGCCACCCCCCTTGGTCTTCAAAGAGGAGGTAAAGCCACGGATTGCCTATTCCATTGACTATTACATCCGCCTAGAAACTGTTATATAGACCCCTAAGGGAGTGGTCACTAACATACCCTTTTGGGCTGGACTCATGCCTTAGGTCATAAGACGGGCACGCAACTGACATTTTAGTACTAATGATTGTATAGTACCATTGATATAATTACTACAGTTCTGCTCATAGACACTCCAACTAGTATGGAACTTTCTCCAAAAACAATCATTACAGCGTCTAATCTCCCCTGGTTAGACGATTTAAATAGTATGTGTAATATCAGGTATACCTTTGTGACATCACCCCACCCGGCAACAAACACTAGTTCGCTAGCCCGCAGCACAAGCACACAGGGGCCTTTACCTACACCCATAAAAGCCAATCCACAAAGTATAATTCCCGTTCAGGTCACATCTGCTAAAAGGAAACACGACGAGGTTGGAGTAAATGGGTCCCAAACCAAACCACCAAATTTACAGAATGCGTCCCCCAATATAAACTTCTCTGTTGTCACTGCTTTGTCAACCCCAGAGGTGGGTAAAAAACTATACGATCCAGCATCCTCTTCCCAATTGGCTTTACTGGCCATGATCGAACAACTGATCAAAACCACTATCCATCCCCTGATCGATAAAATTAACACCTTGGGGGATAGACTGATGGGGATTGAGGAAACTGTTAAATCCTATCTGGCACAATCTTCCCATACTATAACATCTAACTGTTCGCTCCATACTGCTTTTCCCAATACCATGCAAAACAAAGCTCCCCCAACTCAAGTACCAGTCCCTACTTCTGTGCTTCCATATGTTCCTAAGGCACCACCCATACCTGGTATAGATCACAGTGTTGCCCCCAGACTAGAACGTATTAAGATTCCCTGTATTAATCTTCCCCCAGAGGCCGCTCCATTTGTGTCCATCCTCTCGGGGGTCCCTCCATTGAAACATGGAAAATCTGAGAGACCCACCGACCTGCTAAACAAAGTCAAGTTTTGGCTATCGAAAAACAGACCCTTACCTCATGACCTTGATGGCAGGATAATCAGCGCGAGGAGAGTGGGCTGGCTGGGTCCCCTTCGAAAAGATATTAGTGGCGACTTGGTTCTAATTAGATTTAGGAGCAGACAAGTTGTTCCCTATCTCCAGTCATGGCAGCCCCAAGAAGGTGATGGCCCCATAACAACCTGGGATTTACACGATTTTTATCCAAGCAACTCATATATCCCCCCCCGGAAACAAAACGTTGAATATAATACTGAGCTGGGTCATAGAATTTGCTTACCAATTGAGCGTAGCATCCCTGCTTTTCATCGATTTGTTTTACCGCAACGCAGTTTTAAGTATAGCAACTTCTTTCAATTTAACCCTTTGACGTAACACAAGAACTGTTAATATTAGGCTTGTGAATACCAGGTAATCTACTTAGATAATCATAATCGGAGGGTTAGCAAATCCTATTAACTTGTAGATAATATGTTGCTTTTTAAATGTATGTTGCCTGTTAAATTATAATTGTAATTTTTAAAAATTGTATGCTTTTATGGTTTTTAAACAAAAATCGAATAAAGCTATTTTTGAATATGAATTTGACTACTTTAATTTAATTTGAATGCACAAGAAACATGAACACACACATATATATTTGCAGTTTGTTATTGCATTCCGAACCTCTCCTACTGAGTGCATTGTTGGACTCAAAGTAGACATCCCCTCTTGCCATGTCTTCTGCCTTCCTGTGATGTCACCACAAGACACGTGTAGAATGCTTCAAATTTTGGATCACTGGCTGTTGATGGTAATGGTGAAAATTTGCTGATATGGTGTTGACACAGTGTTTTCACTTGGATTCGGGTATGAATTTAAGCACTGTAGGCTTAAAGTGTAACAAACACTGATAGTTCGAAAGGAAGATGATTTTCTCTGCAACTATAGTTGGAGGATATTGCTAGCGTTTTCTTTTTTTTCCTCACCACCTTATGTTGAATCTCTCAAATCTGAAGCAAAACCAGTTTTCGGGTGCTCATACAATGAATGCAGCCTCATTAGTATATTGACTTCGAGTGTGTTGATTTTTTTAAAGAAACATATACGTGAAGTAAACGGATTGTATGTGGAAATTCATGTTCTGAACTATTGTTGCATTTCATCTTTTTAAATGTGCCAGTGTGTCTTGATGCAAGTCATCAGCGATTCCATCAGACGAACATCTGTAAAATTGCCCCTATGTCCGCCACGCGATAATTAGTTTGCTAAATTAAACATTTACATGGAGGAGGTGTACGACCTCGGTTGGATTTCAGTTTTTGCATTGTGTGCAATATTGCTCGTGGGTCCATTTTGGCTTTTCATCATGTTCCATTATGCTTGATGGGTTGTGTTATCCCGCTATGCCCTGCAGCATCAACTGGTGAAGCCGCAGATCATAGGCTGACCACAAATTACTATTTGCATTGCTGAATGTGGCCCATTAGCTGCTTCTTCCTTGTAATAAACTAATTCGGATCCCTTCCTCTATTACCTTCAGGATTCCATATCCACCTGCTGAGTGCACAGTATGCTTTTCAAATCTGTCTGCTACGCACACAGTAGTCCTTCTTTTAGCCCAAACTTGTTAGTTATTGGTTAAGATCAGAGCATTTTTAAGACATCAAAGCCAATGTTATGTATTGGCAAACAGGACTAGTATGTGTAGTGATGCAACTTCATCTGGGCGGGCTAGGCACAGGCCAGGTCAGTGCACCAGAGTGTGCACGCTTAGTGTTATTGTGCTGCCCGCAGTGCTGCTGCGATCTTGCACTTGCCCTGGGGGCAGTGTATTAATAAAACGTGGACCAGCTATTTGAAGCCACCAGTCTGTCTGTTACTTTGCAGGTGGAACCTGACATGCATTAGAATGGGGCGCAGGGGAGAGAGCCAGAGATTCCCCTACAGGTGAGTGGATGAGCGACTACACCTGCATGGGAAGGGAAGGTGGTTGAGTTAGTGCACCTCCTAATAGCTCCCATTCCTCTGTGTCTGTGTATGTGTCTAATATGGAGCAGGAGCAGAGGCATTGTGGTCCTTCATTTGCATTGGGCCACGCCCCGAAGCATATAAGAGAATGCCCACTTAATATCGTGCAAGCGAGATCTGTATTTTAAAAGAGATCGGTGAAGCGCCTCTTGCACTTTTGCGCCTCTTGCACTTTTGCGCCTCTTGCACTTTTGCGCCTCTGATAGATCGTGCAATGCTGGATATTTCCTAAACTGCAACGCTGAGCGTGCAGCAGTCCGTCCAGGAAGTTGACTTTGCCTGACTTCAGAATTCAGAAGAGTTACTTTGTAAATGACTAGCATATATTTGGCTAATAATGAGACTATTCATGAAACAGGAGTTAATCGCTAATATTAATGTACAGTTTCAATGGCATCCGTTCATTAGAAGACATTTTGTCATTTCTAGGTTCATTCTCAAATCTGTGTATATTCTCCAATAAAAGCATTAGTTTAAGACACATTATGGTTATGATTAAAGCCCTTAAAGCATTGAAATGTGTAAATTCTGGTGAGCAGCGAAACCGGAAATCACACCCAGATGTCCTGCTCAGAACCTGGCATGATACCTCGAATTATATCACAAACTACATCCTCCTTGACAGCTCTGGTTACATAATGTTTCCTCATACTGGACATCAGTGTGAATGGTGAGGCAGTGTACCTGGATACTAAGAATGCAAAATATCGATGCAAAATTCAGCATCTTTAGGCGTTGCCATTTTCAACTTGAGCAGGCTACAGCCTGAAGCTGAATTTGTTATTGCAAAAGAAATAATTATGACTGCACCAAAGGAAGTTAGAATGCAGAGACTTCCTTTGCACTTGCTGCTGCACTAGGGGTGGGGTGATGCTGATCGACAAGCCGATTTTGACCATGTGACCACCGCCCGTCTGTAGGGAGTGCCTAATGGTGAATGTGTAAACTGAAGCCTTATTCTAGGTCTTCATAGACTAAAATCTTTGTTTTTGTGAGGTTATGCTGAGATATCTGGCAAAACTCCAACACGTACTGCACTTATCTTTGTAGGGTGCCGTACAGCTCCTTAGTGGCCAAGCTAGCTTTGTACAGATGTATCACTGACCGTCTTAGAGGCTGATACCTTTGACTGTGCCCAGTGAGTTCAATTATGCTTCAGTGTTTAGCATCCTTTCACCATAATCTTGTAAAATGCTAGTCTTGCGTGGGAGAGAGGAATTATCAGACAGCACCTTAAAACCAATCCAGTAAATTGCAACCGCTTCATGGCCTGGCTCTTCCCTGTTTGTTGAGCCTGTTAGTTTATGGAAGCATCTAATAGCTTGGACCTAAACCCATTCACCGTGTATCCCCCTTGCATGCTTCCTTAAAGTATACCCCCTACCTAACTGTCTTGTCAGGCAATATAAATACACTCCTTCCACAGAATCACTCAACGCACCCTCCTTTGTTCAATATTGCCCCCAACAGTAATAGGTTGAACTGTTACCATTCCTGGCTGAACATCACAGGCCATACAGAATATATAAAGTATTAGTTCCCCTTCCAAAATGTTTCTCCTCTGTCTCTATATTATTGCTCCTGCAAGCATACAGTAAAGGCTGGTTGTATGGCTGTTGCTGTTCTTTGACCCCTATAGTGGACCTATCAGAGCATACAATATGGACGGCTGTATAATACCCATTCCAATTTGTTGCTCTCTGCTACGCCTGAGTAGATTCCTCAGAGAATATGACATGGCTGTTTGTATAGTGCCTGACTGGTTTTCTATTGGATGTGTGGGTGTGTCTTTCCCTCTTCATTAGAATGCAAGAGGAACTATTTTATCAGAAATCAGTCGCCTGTCGGCTTGGTAGCATTGGGGAACGAGTGCAAACATTTGAAAAATAGGTACTCGACATAATAAAGCAACCCTTATTTTTATTTTAACTCTTTTTTCAGACAAATTTGTCTGCTTCACTACAATTAACTTGAGGTTTATCCAGTATGCCATATAAACGTCAAACTAATTGCCTTTGACAATTAATTACCCTTTGAAATGATATAGGATTTTGGTCTGAAATTGTGTACTTTTTCAATCTAATTCTTTTTCTTTATTTGTTTGGCATCCATTTATGACGACACAATTCCTGGATGATATGGCAACCGCAAATTGGGTGGTCACTTCCTCTCATTGGTGAACCTCAGCATCAGCCTGTGAACATTCATCTCCTTAGATAACATGTTCTCCAGCTGCAGATAGATTCCTACATGTCTACTCCCGAGGATGGGACTGTAGTGATGCCTGAATACGTGCTCCGAGCAGGGCACATAGCAGGCTAACCTGTTGCCATGAGGTGGCTTCTTTAAATATATTTTCCAAGATGCAGCATCTCCCCTTTTGCTAGTAAGGAATTTGTAGATGGCCTGGGGAGGCAAGTTGGTTTTATATTGAAAAATATAATAAACTTACCGGACTACATAAGGGCGAACATGCAGAATAAGAAAGAAAGTAATTTTCTACCCGGTTACATTTTGCTTGCTCAGCACGTTCGTCTTCAAAGTGCTGGTATTGCTTTTCTGACACTAGGGCCAGAGAATGCTTATGGCAGCGCCTCTAACCTTGGCCCGTCACATATGAATCTTTTCTTCCTGAATACTTGGTACAATAAATCTGCGTCTGTGCAGCAGGAGTCCCTGGCCATCTCCTTCCGCAGCCACTGTACTTGTTAGGTGAGGCCAGGCAAGGCAGTTTACCTTGATCTTCTCAAACCTATCAAATGAGAAGTTGTTGTTCTGAGGAACAGGACAGTATTTTATATTTCAGTTAAGGCCTTGGACAAGAAATCACGCTTTATAATGTTATCAGTGTGTTGTGTACTCCTGTTTGGCAGCTGACTTCAGATCTCTATTATCTGTTGGTATTGGGCCAGCCTGGGGCTGAAGCCAAGCACTGTGCAGGCTGGATCTTGCACTGGGCAGCCCTTGTTATCTGTCTTCATATACTGCATTGTCAAATTAACCACTATGTTTGTAGTTTCAAATACAAATCGAAACCCACTCTATCTGTCTCTTGCCCAACTCATATATTATTAAATTCAGTAGCCTTAATAAATTGAGATTGCAGCGGTGTCCAGGCTCCTCTCACTTTTAATGTGGATTTGTTCAAAGTGCCTCTATTCATAAATGTAAATCTGGCAATAAACTGAAGTTTATCACAGAACATAACCTTTTTTTGCACCTACTATGAATCCACAAAGGGATTCCTGGCAGATGTAAATGCAATTACTACTGCTGATTCCTGCCACATGTGCGGATTAATCCATAGTAGTAAATTCCACTCAAGAGGTGGGAAGTAGGAGTTCCAAAGTTTGAGCTTTCCCCATGTGTGTTCCCAAACTCTGACCTGTCCCTTGCCACCCATGAAATGTTTGGAGCTTTACTCCAGCCAAGTGCTGTAGTCATTCATCTTTCGCTAAATTAAGGGTAATGGATCACCATCCAATTTTGGGGGAAGGGGGGCGTGGTTAAGGGCTTCTACAAAGTCGAAAATGTTCCCCCCAGTGGGCAAAAAGGTGCATTTGCACACTGGATCCATTACTCTATGAGGAGTTCCCCACTATGGAAAATTGTGTACAGTGGGCATAAAAGCCCTTAAAAAAATCACCGGACTTTCCCGATGATAAGGCATACTTTCAGGAGCATTGGTGAATAGGAAATAAATGTACAAATAAATCTGCTTGTATGTTTACATTTATTTTGTGAATAGAATTTGTTTGTTTAGGGTAAACAAGACTGGTGGAAAATGGTGATGCAAACTTTGCTGTAAGTCGTTAACCCCTTAAGTTACAAGGATATGATGGTTATGATGGATAAGAGATGATGGTGATCTAAGGCTCCATTGGTAAATGTCTCTATATTTTGTATTCTACAAAACCTTAATAAAGAGTATAAAAAAGTTTCAATGGCATGATGTTCACATTCTCTGCAATATCTCAACAGTGCAGAGGACAAGAACATCATGTTCTCACACTTAGGGCAGGACATTGGATCAGAGGGATTCCCTTTTACGTCCCCCACCCTTTGGCTGCTGGAGTATTTTTTCAAGGGGAGGGGGTGACTATTAACCGCATGCCATGTCCACTGATGTCATCAAATGTCAAACTGAAAGCAGTTGTGTCTTTGAAAAGAGAAGTGTCTCCCCGTTCCGATGAAGCCTTTCTCCAGGGGATTCCAGCCGAGAGATCACTGCAGTTGGCCTCGGCCTATCCCTCAGCAGGAATCCTACCACTAGATCTACAAGGTATAATCATGGAGGGAAGCATCCCCCTATTGTGAGCCTATGTTGATCTGCCTCCCCAATGTGGGCAGAAAGATCACTAGACACCAGGGACATGGATTTGTTTTTTTTAAGAATGTGGTTGGGGAGGTTGACCAATTTGGCATGAGGAAGTCCTCAATTTCCCAGGGCCCAAACGGTTTTCTGCCCACCTGTGGGACATGTGGGGGTGTTTAGCTCCACTCTGCTCCCTGGGGTCTGAAAACCCACTATATACTAGGGATAGTATTACACTTTAGGAATCTTGCATGGGGACAGGCCGTCCAGGCATTGGGCAACTTTTCCAGGCCCAAGAAATTCTGTCTGCCCCTCTGGGAAATTAAGAATGGGAGTTGACTTGCACCCAATCTTCCCACCCCAAAGATCAATAGACAGAGTGAATTATTTATTTTTTAGAATAAAAGGAATATGTTAGAAGGCCGGCTCTTGACACCCTGGTTATGCAGATTGTGAGGTTTACACCCACTCTCTCTGCCCCCGGTGGTAGAAAGTGCACTAGTAATTATATAAGATGTTTTAATAAAACAGAAGTGGGGTGGGTGGATATCCCATTTTGGCATCCGACTGCCCACACTACCTGTTTTCCTTGAGCAGGTTGATGGGTTCACCCAGATCTGACCACGCCAGAGAGGTTGAAAGCCCTCTAGACAACATGAAAGGAATTGAAATAAAAAAGGAGTGGTGTGGGTGGCTGGCTAACAAGGTACCAGACTGCACCCTATCTCTGGGCCCCTGACAGCCCAGAGCTTGAATACTCATGGCAAGAGGGAGGAAACTGGGATTTCTTAGGTGTAATTTTTACATATAGAGAAGCAATTATTGAACTCACATTATCCAAGTTTTGAAGGATAGCTAGTCCCACGCACACAGGTGCAGTTCATTATCATTGGGCAATGTGTGGTTACATTGGATGGTAGGACTGTTGTCAGTCCCTGCAGATTTGGTAACTGTCCCTCATAGAAACATGAGGAAATTATGGGTAAGAAGAATTAGTGTGATTCACGCAAGTCACACCACTTATGCCTGGGGTTGCTCAATTTTTCTGGGTGTTGTCTCACCTCTGTTCCAAATACAGCAGTTCCCCACATTCCCACAGTGATAGGAGTTCAAAGGAAAAATCTTGATGATTCCATGTTGTATTTTGGGGCCTTTCTTGTCCAGGCAGAGGCTCACCTAAGCAAATTGGGTACGTTTTTATTTGGGGAGGAGTGGGGAGTGTGAGCATGTAATAGAAGGCCATTTGTTATTGTCTATTGAATTTTATTCCATTTAGGCTTCCAAACAGAAGTCGGTGTGCACTAACGAATACATTGTATAAAATGTTCGGTATTATTGTTAACCTCAAATTTAGTGTGGTTTATAAAGTCCTCATATCTAAGCTCAGTTTTCAAGGCACATTAAAAATAACACATAGCTTTCCTTGATACTCATTATTTATTATTCATTCGTTTTTACCTTATAGATTGAGGCATTGTTGAACCAAATTGAGCAGCTCAGTTGATGGCTCTGGGAATTGGGTGTTTTTGAGAACTAACAAACTCTATTTATTCTGCTACTGGATGAAGTGACGGACGTAGCACTATATTACTTTTGTAGGTTGGCCGTCAGGCAAAAACATACTGATGGATACATTTTCACTTATGCCAATTTGTTTCCAACTTCCTTTCACTGTTATTTTGTTGCAAAAACATTTTTCCGTTGAGAAACCATAAGAGATTTGCACAAGTTATCCTTTTCTGAATTCAGAAATGTATATTCTTTTTTAAAAATGGATAGCTTTCCAGGTTCCCCCAGGGGCTCCTGTCTGTTGCCCCACAAATTGAGTAGCTAGAAAACACAAAAATAGAACATTTTGACCATAGCTTAGAAAATTGCAATAACTGTGATGAAAAACATATTTTGTACATCTCTGCCTATTTCTGAAAGCTTGGAAAATGGGGATTACTCCTTTTGCTAATGTCATGTTTATAAAAAACAAAAATACTCATTCATTTTCTTATGTAGCACCGGTCTCAATTTTACAAAAGAAATTCCCAACATTTTAGCCATTTTGTCTATTTCCTTAGTTTCCTCCAGGGGTACCACACACCTTTCATACTTTTAGAATCCTCAATTTGTGTGTGAGTGTGGGGGGGGGGGTATGCAAATTTGAGAGAGCAAACATTTGTGGGGAAAAGTGTTATGAGGGCCTAAACCTGAACTGCCCCAATTAAAGAAGGAGCTAAGTACGTTGCAGGGAGTGGAAGAGGGTTAAAAGAGGAGGGAGAGAAGGCGAGCAAGTGATTAAAACCAATCTGAAAACTTGCACAGAGCCTCCTTTTAGAAGGAGGCATACACACACCAGATCTGATTTTATTTTTTATGCAGTGTAGCTGTATTAGTTCACAGTATATTACAATTGAAGCAAGAGAAACTATTCAGGTCGGCAGTAGCTGCCAGTAGAAAAAATATTTAGTGAGTTGGCTGAATGTCAAAGGAAATATATAATACATCATAGAAAGTGCATATCTCATTACTTGGGGTTCCTGGTGACCCGAGCTTTGTGGCTTCACACTCAGGAGGCTAGTCTAAGTGCTGACAAGGGCTTGAGGCCATTTCACAGGGATGGTTGCTTGTATGAGCCCAGAAGGTCCCACATGAAGATGACTCAGTTCTATCGCTATGTTTCACAATCCAGCTATGTTGAAGGATAACCAGGTGCTGGAACACAACATGACCGGTCAGGCTAAACAAAAAAAAAAGAAATATATATATATTTATTTGGTGATTGGTAGGGGTAGAATGCATTCATCAGCCAGTGTCAGGACTCAGATCGCTTGCAGTTGGTGTTTTCAGGTGTGATACTTCCCCTTAAGGGATTTAAATGGCTTCATCATGCTGTGCGTCCACACCTCTGCATGTCTTTGGCTGGATGGGGCTTTCGATGCTGACAAGGTCAGCACAGTTTCAACAGGGCTTCAAGCGTAATCCTAGCATGAGGAAATGTGTAGCACCCATCTCACAATTGGGAAGCATAGCAACAAGGTTTATAGTGGTTTGAGTAAGTGTCTTGCTTTAGTTGATGGGAGCTTCAACTTTTATATCCATTACTTGGCAGTTGGATAGCAGCCCACTGTCAGTTAGTTCCATTGCTTTCCTGAAGTTGCTACACAGGGGGCGGTTCCTCCGCTAAGGCAGAGGAGCGTCGCCCAACTGCTCTTTGACCAGGAAAAATAAAACGATAATAACTTATTTATTATCATTTTATTTTTATTAAGTTCAGGGCTGGGTTAGAGTGGGGCAGGGCTTGAGACACAGGGGGAGGAGTGGTTTGCACACTCTAAGTGCCCATGACTGCTTGGCTGGCCGTCTTGAGCCGGTCAAACAGTCATGGTCACTTTGCATGTTCCCCACCAGGCTGCATTACACAGCCTGGTGGGGAACATGCCCAGGCAAGTTCTGAGAGCTGATCCACGGCACTCAGGCCAATCACACCGCTGCATTGCAGCGGTATGATTTGCTTGGGGGAACCAATCAGCATGCTGCATTGCTGCATGTGGTTGGCTGTCGGGAGCCTGGGTGCTCTCTGGTTCCGGGACATGAGAAGCGGAGGAGAGACCCGGCCGGCGGAACAGGTAAGCAGTATTTATTTTATTTTTTATTTTACCTAAAGGGTAGAAGCCCAGGGGAATGTCAGAATCAAGAATGGACCGGCATGGTTGGGGACTGTTGTCTACAGAGTTCCCTTTTCCAGTTTAGTGTAGTTGATCCTCTTGTCCTTTTTTTGCACTGATCATGCTATCAGGAGAGAACTCAGTGGACAGTGTAGGCAAGGGGTTGCGCAGCAGGTTAACATGAACATAAATTGCCTGCTTTGATTGTGCTTTCTCACCTTTTCCCCCGCTTATACTGCCTGTTTTTTCACAATAATAATCTTCTGTGACAAGTACATTAAGCAGATGTATATATGGGGTGCACCATCATGAAGCCTACCCAGTGTTGGAGCAATGGCCAGTTATTTGCGAAGGCTCTTGTTCTGCAACTCGTGCCTAGAGATGCAGTGAACGTACAGTGCGCTGTTTGTGTGAGAATTTGAGCATTTATGTGGCGGAAATACGGGTTTACTAAGCATTTACAAGACTTAAGTTGTTGTTGTAATACTTTATTCGATAGATTTTTATCATAAAAGTAGGTACATATCCTATCTACTACAACAATGGAATTCATGGAATAAAATACCACCGATAAAACCGTTAAAAAACATATTTACAATAAAAAGAACAAGGTACTTTAACGTGCATCAGTGGATATAAACCATTCAATTTCATCAACATGACCACAATCATCTAAGCAAGTTTGTTTTTTAAAATAGTGGTACGAATTAGCCACGCCCTACCCAAGAACTTTGCAACCCCACAGATCATGGAAAGGGACGATGTGTCGAATGTAAGGATACGTAGGGCTGTCTTGTATTGTCTTACTCCGAGTTCTTTGCAGACTGGTGTTAGCCATTTTCTTCTAACGTCCCTATATGCATTACATGATGTGGTAGGGACTCCCTAGGGCAAGAGCAGCCCGGACAGGAGGCTAGCTCTACCCCGGGCCTCTTCCATCGCTCTGTAAAATGATTTAATGGGAGAGTCCCACATCTCATTTTTAGAAAGAGAGATCTATCTTTTGGTGCTTGTATGAAGTCCAAGAAAGATTCCAGCTTCCTGATCGGCTTATGTTCTAGAAATTTATTTGTTAAGGCCCCCCACTTAGTACTACGTAAGTCCTCTGTTTGAACCCACTCCCAAAATATTTGCTGCATACTGCCTTTGGGGGGTTGTTTGGGCCAACCAAGCATCTTCCAGACCCAGGTCTATGAGCAGCCTCCTTATATTGTTCAACCACTTAATTTTCTTAGAGGTATTCAATTTAATTAATTCGTCCAATACTAAAGCATAGTTCGCCAATTCGGGTGTCCTCCTTAGGCGCACCCAAAATAGTAATGGTCGGAGACGAGCTATGTCCCTTATCGGACGTTTTCCTAGATCGTGAAAGAAGGGTTTTAAGGGTGTTAAAAGAGGAAGGGACACCAAATCTCTCATGAACTTGTTTTCTGCTTTGGTCAGTTCCGTGGTGTTTTCAAATCCCCATATTTCAGAACCATACATAGCTGAAGCCAATGCTTTCCCTTCATATACCGCAACAGCAGGGGCTATAGGTTTGCTGATTGAGATTTGTTGGTTTCTCAATATAGCCCCAGATGCTCTTTTAAGATTTAGAAGCATTTTGGGCACATGAGAGTCCCACTTTATTCTGTTATTCACCCTGATCCCTAGATAATCAAACACCTCCACTACCTCTAATGGGGATCAGTCTAGTGTAATATTAATCCTCCTTGGTTTTCTGGCTGTTGTCAATACCATCAGCTTGGTTTTAGAGGTATTAATAAGCAAACCCCGGGAGTCACAAAACAGTTTAAAGCTATCCAGCAATTTCTGTAGCCCCATAGGGGTTTTTGCCATCAGCAGGGTATCATCTGCGAAAAGAAGGGTAGGTGTTTTCTCGCCCGCCAGGACCGGGGCATCGGCCGGGTTCTCCCTCAAATGAGATACCAACCCATTTAAAAAGAGAGAGAACAGGGTCGGTGCCATTACACCCCCCTATTCACAGGAACCCTGCCAGTCAACTGTCCCTGGCTCCCCCATCTGATTTTAGCAAAATTCTCCTCATGGAGCTTTTTAACAAATTCAAGGAGGTGGCCTGGGAAGCCCATATCATTTAAAACGTGCCATAGTCTTGCCCGAGGGACCAAGTCGAAGGGGGTTTTCAGGTCAATGAAGGCCAAGTATAAACTTCCTTTCTCGATGGACACAGTTTTCCAGTAAAACGCAAAGAGTCTGAAAACCTGGTCCATCGTGCCCACCCTTTCCCTGGAACCCGCCTAAAAGTGAGTCAATATGTTCCCTGCATCAATCCAAGCCCCTATTCTAGAAACAATGACCCTGCCAACTACCTTTTGCACCGCATCGATTAAACTAATCGGCCTGTAGTTGGCAGGGTCCTTCCTTGCGCCTTTCTTGAATATGGTAACAACTTCAGCCCCCTTCCACGGCTCAGGGACCAGATGTCCCCCTGCAATTAGGTTCATGAGAAGGGTGATGAAGTTTGCCCATAATGGGGGGTCATATAAAAGTAAATCACCGGGAAGGCCATCCGGCCCAGCTGCCTTTCCCGGTGTTACACTCCTTATAGCCGCTTCAACCTCATTGGTGGTGAAGGGATCAAATGGCTCAATAGTATCTATGGACATCTCTTTCGCTGGCCCATGGCTTTCATCTTGTTCCATCTTCCCAGAGTATAATTTTGAGAAGTGTGAGACCCATTGCTGGTCTGTTATGTGATTTGGGACAGGTTCTTCTCCCCTTCTGTTAAGTTTATTTATTAGCTCCCAGAATAGGGTAGAATCTTTAAGCTGGGCAGCTACTTTAAGCTGTTGCCAGTGGTCCTCCTCCCACTCCCGTTTAGCCAGATACATCGTATTTTTATATTCCTTTCTGGCGTTCCTGATAGCCACGGGGTCTTTACTGTGCAGTGCAAGGGTTATAATCTTTCTTTTTCCCTGCACCTGGCAGTGTACCACAAATTACCACGCTTGGTCATAATATTCTTGTTACTTCTAATTACCTTTGTGGAAAAGTGGGAACTTAGCTTCTCTACAAGATTGCTATATAAATCTCTTAGGCAAGGTCCCTGCAGGATATTTTGGGACAGATTAAGTACTACCAGATCCCTGCTCATCGCTAATACTAGTTCTTTTATACTAGACAGTGTTTCTTCCTGACAAGCCACCTTCTGCCATTTTAATCTGCGGTTACAGTTTGTGGGGACCACCTCTTTTGTTGTCAATAGCGGGATTTTAGGTGCTTCTCCCAAGTTTCCCCCCTTAATTTTCATACAAAGAGGGTTATGATCGCTGTCTTGTGTTGGTAACACCTCCATGTCTATTAAGTTCCCCCAAAATCGTCTATTAAGGAGAATATAATCAATACGTGAGGGACTGCTAGGCCTATTAAAAGTCATTGACCCATTTGGATCCGAAGTGGTTCTACCATTCAGTGCTCGCAGATTATATTCTATAGTTAGAGCATTGATTTGTACCACCCTTGGTGACCATTTCCCCACTATCGGCAGATTAAGCGTTGGGATTCCCAGTCTTGCATCTTCCTCACTCGCCCCCATTGAATCCTCTTCCATCAGCGGCTCGTATGTACAATTGAAGCCACCACCCACAATTATATTAGCCAAAGGTGGGACACCAGCTAATGCAGTTTCTAGAACTGCTATAGTGTCTGAACTTTGACCCCTGGGGTGCCTCTTGCATAAATATTAATCAATTCCATCAATATATCATTATGAGGGCTTCTTAAAGTTAAATGCATTATGTCACTCGAGCCTGAGTTATGATTAGAGATTATGCAATTTAGTGCCACGCTGATCCATATGTGTAAACCTCCAGATGGTCGCCCTTTTCCAGAATGAATTGCCGGGATAAAAAAAGTAGAATACCCAGACTTATACAGCGGTGCCATACTCCATGTCTCCTGAAACATGCAGATCTCATACTGGCTGATAAACTCATTCCATTCTGGGATGGCCAGTTTCTTTTCGAGACCTGCTATGTTCCAGGAGAGCAGGGAGATCACACAGCTGTTTCCTTCCACAGCAACAGGGGAAGGTCGAGGGATCAACTCCTTTGACTTAAGGTTAACTGGGCCCACGGGCACTCTTGGATCGGGAGACCAATTAGCATGCTCACTATGAGCAACATTACATAATCTAGATCTAGAATCCTCCGGGCCCACATTGGAGAAGGTTATCATAGTAGCTGGGATCGATTTTCCCGGGTTGCCAGCGACAGATGTGTCAGCTGTCTGTACAGGGGACAAATCCTTATCTAGAGAGGAAGGCTGTGGGACCTCTTCGTGCACTGGACGTCAAACCACAGCCTCTAATTCACTAAACCTGTTATAACAAGGGGTGATGGGTGGGATGTACTGTAGACCCATCCATTCTCCATGATGCTGTCGGTCGCCATGATGTATTCTCCCTGCTCTTCGCTGGATTAGTGTCCAGCCATCATCTCCCACCCCTCCCCAAACATTTTGGTTTGAATCCCTAAACATTTCATGCCCCCAACCTCCCCTGGGGTAATTAGTGCCCCTCATCCAGCTCCATCTATTATCTGGTTGCTGTACTGGCATGTACAAAAAAGAGAGTGCTCTTGCCATGATGGTTGTTCCGTTGTTTCTAGGTGCCCCCAGACAAATATGGTCCACTGTTCGTGGATCTTCAAAAGTTACAACCACACAATCGCCTTGAGTTCTCTTTTTATTCTGTCCCACCCATGGAGCCCTCTGTACCATTAGGATGTTACTAGTTAATGTTGGTGGTAGAGGGTGATTAGAATTTAACCAATGGAGCACCTTATTTTTAAGTGCCCAGAAGGATTCCACGACTTGAGGGGCCAGTTCTGGGACCCCAGTTAAAATTACCACGTATGGGACTTAAGTTTCTGTGCAGTTTAAAGCTCGAGCGCCACTGGCGCCGCACTAAGGACGCATCTGACAAAGAGCAATACAAGGTAGCACTTGGCGCCTACCATAAGAACCTAAAAATGGCACGAAAAAAGCACATAGCCATCCAACTGGAGCAAGCGGATAATGCCCCCAAAACCCTCTTCCAGGTTCTTAATAGCCTCATTAACCCATGGCCTGCAGAAGAGCCAACTCAATCCCTATGCGATGAAATAGCCAGTCACTTTCCCCAAAAAATTGATGACATCTATAATAAAATTTCTATCTCCCTTGCTAATTTCAGTCACAACCCGGTCATTGAACCTGCCCATACTCCGCCCAGTCTCAACACCCTGGGTAAATTTCCCCTTCTCACCATCTTCAAAACCGAATGCCTACTAATTTCAGCCAAATCGGGTTCTCCCAAAGACTTTCTCCCAACCAAAATGGCCCAAAAACTCACAGACGAATTGGCCGCACCTCTGTGTACAATTCTGAATAGCTCAATCAACGTAGGTAAGCTTCCCGAATAATGGAAAGCAGCCCAGATAATTCCCATTAGGAAAAACAACAAACTGTCTCCCGACATCATAACAAACTATCGGCCAATCTCACTCCTCCCCCAATATAGCAAATTACTGGAAAAACACATCAATACTCACCTTTCCATTTTTATTGAATCCTCCAGCTGTCTCGAACCCTCACAGTCGGGATTTCGTCCCAATTACAGTCCCGATCAGCTCTGGTCAACGTGATTGACGACATTCGTATGCAGGCGGGCGCTGGTCGAGCAGTAATTCTTATACTGCTCGACCTCTCCACCGCATTTGACACTATCTGCTAGAAAGACTTGAATCCATAGGGATCCAGGACACTGCATTAGACTGGATAAAGGACTTTCTCAAAGGAAGAACACAAACAGTTCACCTTGGACCCTTCAATTCAGAAACCACCCCGGTGTGACCAAAGGAGTACCGCAGGGCTCTTGTCTTAGCCCTCGCTATTCAATATTTATGTAGCCCCTCTTGCAGCACTCCTTAGGAAGAGCAGATTCACCCCAATCTCCTACGCTGATGACAGGCAGCTCCTCCTCACCTTCGATAAAGATACCCCGAACATCAATAAAAAAATTCTAGAAGGCATGAGGACCATAACATCATGGATGAGCAGAAATTTTCTGCAGTTAAATGCAGGTAAAACTGAAATAATGCTCTTCAGAGAAGCAGTGACCACCTGGTCTCCCAGCTGGTGGCCGGAAGAAATGGGCCAGGCACCATTCCCTAAGCCAGTAGTCAAAAACCTAGGAGTCCTAATCAATAGCAAACTCAACCTTGATGAACATATAGCTGTCACCAAACGGACCTGCTTTCACGCACTTAGTCTTCTTCGCAAAGGCTTTCACTTCCTTCCCACGTCCACCCGTAAAACTGTGGTTCATGCCTTAGTTCTCAGTCGTCTGGATTTCAGTAATGCCCTGCTGATCTCTGCCAAAGAATCTGCCCTGAACAGCCTACAGGTGGTGCAGAACACAGCCGCCCGTTTGGTAACCAGTTCACCATATCGTACCCCATCAATGCCCTTGCTTCGCAAGCTCCACTGGTTACCCATTCGTAAAAGAATCAAATTTAAAATCTGCTGCCTGGTGTTCAAGGGCCTCAACCAGTTGGGTCCCATATATCTGACCAACAAACTGACCAGGCACTCACCCTCGCGCACCCTTCGCTCCAAGGGAAAAGGTCTTCTCGTCATCCCGCGCATCAAGCAAACCAGACTGGGAGGCAAATAATTCTCCCATCTAGCACCCCAATACTGGAATCAGCTTCCACTGGATGTACGCCTTTGCACCAACTATCTAAGCTTTCGGAAAAAATTGAAAACTCCCACTGCTACACCTGCTGCTTGCGTCTTCAGCGGGGAGATACCCCATGTGGGGTGATTCAGGCGCTTTACAAATGACATAAATAAATAAATAAATAAATAATTGCCTTGAAAATATTTCAAAAGTAGTAAGTTTAGAAAAATCAACGCACTTTTCCTTCAGTTGGTCTCTTACACATCGCACAAAGAGTTAACGGAAAACTGATTCTGCTAATAAGTAGAGCTGGGCACATTGTGTGTTGCACAATTTATGAAGTTAATTAAAGAAACAGGAGCCGTCATTTGACAAATAACCGGAATTGCAACGTGGGCGTCCGCTAAAGGAGTGCGCCAGGGGGGCTTGCACGCGACACTTGCCCCTACGGGTCTCATACACACGGACTTCTGAAGTGCAATGTGCTGGCTTTGGGATGTCAGATAGGTGGCTCCTGACAACAGCCCAGATGTTGCGTCTTTTTCCATTCTTTCAGTCGCATACATACATGCGATTAAATTGCCCTTTAATAAATGTAAATATTCTGTCCTTTCACAGAGAATAAAATGCCTCATTTACATGTTGCTTCCTACAGAAGCAATCATTTCTAGAATAATTGCATTGGATTTGTGTAAGTTTCTGAATATCCTTTGGGGGTGTGACTTGTGAGCAGATGTAAATTATAAGGTGCCCATTGCTGTTTCCTCCCCGTGTTGTTGTACGGCTATTTTATCTAAAACAGTCATATTTTTTTGCGGAAAATGTTATTGCATTATTCATTCCATCTACATACACAAAGACACGCACAAATTGCCATTCCCTAATGAGTGGGCTGGCAGACGTGACGTGGGCTTTGCAGTGTGCATTGTGCAGTAGGAGAGAAACGTTCTGCGTTATATGCACAATGCCTTCCTCTTTAAGTGACCCATTAACATTTGATTTTGGCATAATAAATCGAAAGGCGAGCATAGGTTAATCGCTAAGTGGCTTACTTCGACGAATTGTTTGTCGTTCACTCTAACGTTCTTAAAACATAGTCTAAATATTACTGGCCTTCTGTGAGATGTTTTCTAATGAGTGGAAAACCCATAAGTGTACATCTATACACTGTGTGTGAGAGTATTCAGCGGTTCACTTTATTCAGTCCATAATTAATAGAAGAATAACTGCCTGTCTTCAAAGCTATGCTGAGAAGCCTACAGCGGTACGAATACCAGGGCTGCATAGTCTGGAATCCTGGAATCCACCTAAGGACTTTCTAATCCATTTCCAGAAACTTCCTGCCCCTTTATGTCACTCTTGCAGGTTCCAGTTGTCTCCCTTTGTCTCCCTTTGTGGTGTCTTTCTCTACCCCCGTCTTACCGTGTGGTTTGTTTCTCTCACTTGCAATAGGTAAATGCCTGAGGAGGCAAAATAAGTGCCAGCCCCCAAAAGTGAGTGCCTGTCTCTAACCCCCCCCCCCTCCCCCCAGGCAACCGCTGCTCAAAATAAGCACTGGTAGCCAAATAGTGGCGGTAGAATTGAGAACTAACTTTTCAATATATAGTCACGTTAATCACCTTATCCCTGAAATTGAGATAACAAGCAAAATGGAGGCACTACCTCCTTCCTGTGAATGGTCGCCTGCAGTTACCATTGAAGACTAGATAAGGGGAAGAAACTACACATTACAAATATGCAACTCCTAAAATGAATGCTAGAAAATATGATTTGTCACTGCAGCGATTACCATGAGCATTTCTCAAATTACACATATTTTAGCTTCATAATAGGGTGGCAGCAATGTTTTCTGCTTACCCTTACGGTTTGTAAGGTAATGTGTGTTACTTATGCAGCTGGAGGAATGCATTCAAGGCAGAGGTTTCTGGACCCGAGCATCTAACTCGTAGGTTATTAAGTGGGAAGGCCTATAAGTCAGAGGTGACATCAGTCTGCTGTCAGTTTTAGGATTAGGTTATCCCTTGCAGTCTTCACTCATTGTCCCTAGGATTGAAACCAGTTCTTTTGTACCTTTTTAGGTTTCGCATGCACATCGCCTGCGCTTCCGAAACTGGAACTGGGATCCCCAGCTCTTGATTCAGCAGCTCTGGCTGCTGCGCCACATCCTCTTCATTCCCGTGTTATCTGTCCGGAAGCTCTTTTCTTCTCCTGGACAATGATTAATGAAAACAGTTATTTATTACTTACATAGGCGAAACCAATGCATTAACAATGCTTGTTATAATTGCTGATCCACTAACAGAAACTTCTCCCAGTAAAGGCAAAGATTGTAGGGTGTAGTAATGATTTAGGATTACTTTGTTGTTATCTTTTAGAGTGAAAGATTTCAAAGGAAAAAACACTGGTCTGATATCCACATATACTAAACCGAAAGATGTTGTAACAGCCAATTTGCTTTCCTTGCAGCATCATATCTTTAGCGGAATTGAAAAGATGAATCACTTCAATGGGTTGATCCGTAGATTTTGCCTAAGAATTCCTAGGATGTTAGGGAAAATGCCACTAGTATGGCTTTAATCAGCAATTTCCTCTGGCATTAACTGATGACGTTTCTTCTGGGTCAAAGAGGACCTGAAGACCAATTCGAACTATTATGATGATTTTATTTCAGAGTACAGTGTCCACATATTGGTGACTGTGAGCTTCATCAGGTCAATTTACAAGCTCATTTTAATTAGAGCAGCACTAGCAGTTGGATATATCAATGCTGCAATATCAATCTGCCTTTTCCCTAAAACCGACCTTTTCACCACCATTTGAAGAACCTTATCTACTGTGGATGGCTTTTGAGTGTCAGCACACAATGGTCAAATCCTTTAAATGTAGTGTTGAAATCACGTCAGGGCCGTCTTTGTGTGTGCCCTTTTCTTCTAGTTAATAATATTAGAGACTTTGAAGGCTGACTTAGAATGCAGACATATATTGGCAAGGCAACAGTTAGATGTAATTCAGGAGTGAGTAATATTGTCATAGGAACCGTTTGATTGTAGAACCTCAGTGAAGTAGGACCCTTTCAAGAGATAAAACAGGTATTACACACGCAAGGGTTTTTACCAATCTAGTAAAAAAGCAGCTTGAGCTCTCTTACCTCCACCTATTTTATTTTCAAGAGGCTCATTTGATATTGTGCTGGTTAAGTATGAGAGAATTCAAATTGACACACACTTTCTTAAGCCATCAGTTGTTAGGTCCAGCCCATGACTGCACATGCTTTGCATGCCTTTTGCTTGTGTGATGTTTTTGTTTACAATGAAGGGCTTGGAGCCTGCCCATTGCTTACCATTCATTGGCTTCATTGTCACTCTACTTTGCTGACTCTTAATTGGCCAGAGCATGCCATTCGTTACTTCCTTTTTCTTTCTGTGGAGCATAGACCAAGCACGGATGGATTTTACTCAATTAGTGCTTTTCGCTGCCCTCCCTGTGATTGAGGTACCATTTCTTATCCCCAACCCAGCCCCTCTCTTTTGGGCATGGTGCTTGTTCCCCTCCATCCCACCCACCCCTTCTCATTGTAGCTGGCCCCCCTCTTGTGCTCCTTGCACCTCCATTGTGTTGCTTTTCTTCCACTGTGCCTTCTTCTAGTTGCTTTTCACCCTCCCGCTGTCTGTTGCTGCTCCCTACCACACCCTCACCTCCCTTGTGTTGCTTTTCTCCCCTATCCCGTTGTTGCTGCTCCCTCCCTCCTCTCCCACACCTCTCTCATGTGGCTTGCCCCGTGCTTTTTAGGTCTCGACTAGGCAGCACTTGTATTGTCTCTTTGAGACATGCTGTATTCAGGATATGGGCATAAAGCTCCGTCCACTTTCTGCACATCTTTTTAATTAGCTCCTGTCCCTTTGCTTTGTAAATGGTGCCTTTTCATTGGTCAATAGGCTTAGGAGTCCATCCTTGGTACTGCCTTGTCTTTTCTTGTCACCTCCCATGAGGACACACCTTGTTACATATGTTGTTACTCCCTAGGTTTTAATTACAGCTTCAGAGCACTATTTTCTTAAACCGCTTCAGGCAGGACACACGCTTGATCCTAATCAAGGTTGGCAGTGGTTACTTTACTCACTAGCACGTCTCACGTTTATATGAGACCTTTTATACATTTCCTTTCATCAGCTTCCCACAGAGTACAACCTAATCCGTAGTTAATGTAATAAATCTTTTGTCACATTTCAAAGCTACTAATTGTATATACGGACATAGCTATTTGAATGTACTTGTGGTACTGTTTTTCATGCAATGCATTCTGTGTAGGGTGGATTTTCCATATCTTCTGCAGGGTGCAGTACCATATGTGGCCAAAAGAGGTCCACATATGGCACTGCACACTGCAACATGGCTAGGTAAAAGCTATTGGCATTTATAATGCCAATAACTCCAACTTTGCAGGGTGCGGTACAATATGTGACCATAAGAGGCCCATTACTCAGTTGCCAAGCTGTTCTGAAACCTGACATTCACCAGCTGTGGCACCACTTTCCCAGTAGTCTTTTGCAAAGTAATCAAACTCCAGTACATGAAGGATTTGTACAAAGGAGTATGAAACAGTCATCATGTATAATGATTATAAGTACCTTCAACTGATTGGCTGCTGCACATGTGCACTGTCCAATCACCGAGCAATGCGACAGAGTAGAGAAATATATATAATATATAACAAAGCGTTGATTCATGTGAAAGTTTGCTCCGTAACCTGACCCCCGTTTCGAACAATAATCATGCAATGCATTGCCAGTCCTTTCATGCCTGTTCAATCTGTCAAGTTGAAAATGTACGAATGTGTGGCTCGACTTACTGTAGCTGGTATAATTAGTTTGCTTGACGGGTCCATATAATTGGTGGGGTATATTTTGGGCCATTGCCTTGGGGTTAAATAAAGGTAACCCTTAAAACCAATGTGGGTAGTTAAATGCCTGCCTAAAAATTCTTCTTTCCGCTACTCTCCTTTTAATTTTTTTTTTATAAGTGTGATTTTCTCAAGATGTTGTGGCAGTTTGTTATAGAGCAGCGCAGCTTGTGCCCTAATTGTCTTCTGTGTATACCTCCTCGTCTCCTGTTTGAGACCCCACGCAGGTTTGCCCGTGGCAGGTTTCCTTCTGCTGTCCCTGTGTGGGCAGAGTGAGAATTTACAGATGTGGATGTTAGCAAGACATTGCTGTGATAGTTCTACAACACTAATGTCTATGTGGTATCCTTACCACAGATTGCGTGAATCAGAATTGTGACATAGGGCTAGTGTCAAACCGCTACCATAACCAACATCCGTATAATCAAAGATAATCCAAGGAAGTCGGTTTAAGTCTCTGTGGTACGCTCACTATATAGTCATCCCAACATTTGAATTAAGAAATGTTTTGATAGCCTACTTTATTTATATGGATACATTAAATAAGTTACTTTGCAGCATCTGCTTTCTCTGAATCGGTTTGTGGACATCTTGTCAGCTGCTTGCTTGTGCTACTGTGGTGCGTAGAACAGGTGTGTGGCACTGTAAGGCTGCACTATAAAATCACAAGGCAGGCCTCTGCACCCCCCACATCTGCACATTACTTTATAAATTACCACATGCAGGGTGCTAATTGGAACCAAATGAGGTAAACATTTCCATCAAACGCCCTGTTGTAATTTGGTGCATGCAAATCACTCATTATTGCATGATTATTGTATTTCTCGTTACTCAACAGTTGTATTTTTCAACAGCGTGAGGTTTCTGCGTGTCCTCTAAGACTGTAATTAGAAGCCACTGGCTGATCTTTTAATGAATCTAGTGTGCTTTCTGATTGGTTGGTTCTGGAAAATGCCATCAAGAATGTTGTATGTTCCACTACTGAGATCCGGTAGACAAACAGTATCTGATGACTAATGGAAAAATGATAAAAACCCAAACATTTTCAAAAGCTGCTATGAAATTGAAAGAAAACAGACCCATTCATCTCTTGTTGACACGCCCGCTATAGACACATACCCACACACATATCACACACACATATGTATCCACGTATTTTTACACGCTGGCAGATGTAGGTAAGCATACGTATTCATCCCACAACTCACAGACACCCTACAAAATAAGCATGTAGCCCCAAGTATGTATCCATATTCTCAGTACTCTGGCACCACAAACGCAACAACAAAAACACATACACTCACTTTTTCTCTATTTCCCACATGATCTTCACCTGTCGATCAAAGGGAAATTGCTTACCCGTCGACTAAAAAATGCCCAAAAAGTTTACGAAGCCGCCCGCCTACCTTTTTAAACAAAAAAGCACCACCCAAAATCAATAAAATAAGACCTAGTCTTCTAATTGAGTGTATGACAAGAATACAATACCTATAACACACCGTCACAAACTGAAACAGACTCTGGTCTGCAATGGTCACTTCGGAAGTGTATGGGATGTGTGCTTATGACCAAAAGCCCTAGCAGGTCATAGAAATGGTAGAAGGCACCCTTACAAATGCAGATAAAAGATCATAAGATGAATGCAACCTCGTAAACATACAACCACATCCGGGTGACTATTCATTCTAGATCATTACGAAAACTGCCTTTAAATCTGTAAATTTCAGTTACAATTCATGCATTTTAGGTGTGTTAGTCTCATTAATTGAATATAAGCAAATCAAGACTGCAACACCCAGAATGCATTAGGCTATCAAATAAGTACAGGACCCGAAATAGTGTCCCTAACAACCTGGAGGAAGGTGGTTTACTAACCTACATTCACTTGTAATGTTCTGACACATAGTGGCTTTTTACCCACGGTGCTCTACGTTTGGTTTACAAGCATAAAACGGTGTGCATACATGTGTGCCAGATGTATTTAAAGTGTAAAGTGCTCAACTCTGCTCAATTTGCAGATGTTGTGTTCTGCATAAATCTCCTTAATGGAATGTTCATTGATGCTTGTCGTGATGCAGCGGAGGAAAGCGCATTTGTCATTAGACTTGTAATGAGAATACATTTGCTGTCGAATTAAAGCTAACTGGATACCCAGCGGGGCAAAATGAGGCAAAGTCTAGGGTGCTGGCATGGGTTTTTATATATAAAAGAAGCTCTATTAACAAAGTAAATGGGGTATGATATTGGTCAGCTCTGAGATGTGCCACTTCCCAATGTGTCAAATGTGTTTCCATGGTAAATGAGATGAAGCCTTAATTTAGAGTTGTTTGTGGTCACCAGCCGTGAGTGAGAATGCCCGGGACTTCATTAATAAAAATTAGGCTCTAAAAATGTTCTAAAATTGTTTGTTTTTATTGAACAAAGAAACTGGCTATTTGTTACAGGTAGACAAGTACTTCTTCAACAGTGTGGTTAAGGATGTTAACAGTGTATGCAATGTTTGGTGAGAAGCAAATGTTTATTCCTTCTCCCCAATTGTAACACCGAGCGATTGGACGGCTGCCATCCATTCAGAACTCTCGGAGCATTTTGCCCATGCTGGATATAAACTGCCAAACATTAGACTCTGTTGTTCATTGGCAGATATGTTTTGTGTACATTCAGAACTAAGAAGTTGAACGCGGTGTCTCAATCTGCACATCACAGCAAGTGAGATCCAGCTTCTTAGCAGTGGTCGGTGAGCCAGCATTGAATGAGCTACAAGGGGCTGAGAGTGCAGGACTGCTTAATTCTGCAGATTTCCAGGTTTGTTGGCATTGGCGTTGGATAGTGTCTGGGCTGCGGAGGCTGGAGTGGGTGCAACACGATCTCCACAACCAGACTAGATCCATCTCTTGGGGTTATGGTGTTGTCTCCTGCCAAATGACAGTCCTGGAGATGTAGACAATCAGGAAAGTGTGAGCTGCACAAGATCAGTGATACTCCGCTTCAAAATAAAGAAGATCCGCTACACTGATAGTCAGGATTGTGAAGGACAGAACACACTACTCCCATGGTTTTAAATCCTGCCATGCAAAAATAACAAGTGGAGGATTTCTGGCTACTCCACGAGGAAGCTGCAGAAAGGTTTATGCTTCACCTTATCTGCAGAAATCATAGGTTACTGGATAAAATACGGTAGGAAGGTACAATACTCAATCAATCAATCGGCATTTATAAAGTGCGGCAAAACACCCGCGAGGGTATCCAGGTGCTGGAGAAGTTTTTTATGCCGCAAGGTGGTATAATCATTTGAACAACCAGGTCTTGGGTAGCCTACTTAATAGCTGGAGCGATGGTGAGGTTCTGAGGTACAGGTGAGGTCGTTCCATGCTTTGGCTGCCAGGTGCGAGTATCGGCTTCCTCCCCTGTTGGTCCGATGGATCCATGGGGTGTCTGCGAAGTACAGAGACGGAGATCAGAGGTGTCTGGTTAATTTGTGGAAAGATAGGCATTTGTTGTTGTTTATAGGGCCTTTTCTGTCCAGGGCCTTGTAGGTGTGGGTCAGCGTCTTGCACTGGAATTGGGATCCAGTGTAGTTTGTTGAGGTGGGGAGTGATGTGGGTACTTCTGGGGATGTCCAGAATGAGCTGTGCCACTGAGTTTTGTACTGTCTGAAAGTTTCTTCATGAGGCATGCTGTGATGCCTGTGTGTAGTGTGTTTCCATAGTCCAGTCTACTTGTGATGAGGGCTTATGTGACGGTTCTTCTGGTGTTGGCTGGGAGTCACTTGAAATGTTTTTGGAACATGCGAAGGGTGCGAAGCAGGCATAGGAGACTGCGTTGACCTGTTTCTATATGGATAGATTGCTATCTAGGATGATGGTGAGGTTGCGGCCTCGGCCTTTTGGGGTGGGCAGTGGGCTGAGTTCAGCGGGCCACCATGCGGCATTCCCTGGTGAGGTGTTGTTTCCAAAGATGAGGACTTCCGCCTTGCCCGTGTTGAGTTTCAGACAGTTGTCCTTCATCCCAGTCCATGATGTTCATTACACATCTATGGAAGTTGGATTTGGCAGTGGAGGGATCTTTTGATAGTGAGAGGATGAGCTGGGTGTCATTGGTGTAAGAGATTATGTTGATTCCATGTGATCTGACAATGTCAGCCAGGGGATTCATTGAGACATTGAAAAGGGTGGGGCTGAGGGAAAATCCTTGAGGGACTCCACAGATGATCTTCTAGGATTCCAAAGTGAATGGTGGGAGGTGGATCCTCTGGGTTCTGCCGGTGAGGTATGAGGTGATCCATCTGAGGGCTTCTTCCGGGATCCCTTTGTGGTGAAGTCAGTTGATCAGGATGTGGTGGGAGATGGTGTTGAATGCAGCGGACAGGTCTTGGAGGATAAGTGCAGCCGTTGTTCTGTGGGCAAGGAGGGCTCTGATGTTGTTGGTTGCTGAGATCAAGCTGTCTCTGTGCTGTGGTTAGCTCTAAAACCAGATTGGGTTGGGTCCAGGAGGTTGTGGTCTTCTAGGTGTTGGGTGAGTTGTTGATTGATCACTTTCTCATGGACTTGTGCTATGTAGGGGAGTAGAGAGATGGGCTGGTAGTTCTTTGGTTTGGTAGGGTCGGCTGAAGGTTTCTTCTGCAGGTGTCTTACTTCTGCATGTTTCCATTCCTCTGGGAAGGTGTCTCCGGTAATGTAGGTGTTCAGGACGTTACTGAGCTCACCACTGATTGTCTTGCTTCTGAGGTTGAAGACGTGGTGGGGGCATGGGTCCATGGGTGCTCCAGAATGTTCTGAGTTCATGATAGAGATGGTGTCTTGCATGGTGAGGGGGTTCCAGTGGGTGAGCAGGTATTCAGGGATTGAGTATGAGGTAGTGAGCTGGTTGAGGCTGTCGGCGATGGAGGATTGGTTTCCGAAATTTTCGTAGATGGATGAAATCTTGTTGTGGAGAAAGTTAGCAAGGTTTTCGCAACGTTCCTAGGAGGGAGTTAAGTAAATGTAATGTAAATGTAACTTATAAAGCGTGAACTCATGCCCTAGGGCGTCTTGGAGCTATTGAAGTCCGATTAGGCTGAGACAGTGTTGTGGTTGGCCAGGCAGATGTGCAGAAAATTCTACTCCTGTGTGAAAAGCCAGGTCTTTAAGTCTTTTCTAAAGTAGAGTAAGGAGGGTGCAGTTTTTAATGTCCGTGAGAGACTATTTCAAAGCATGGCAGTGGCCCTAAAAAAAGCTCCTCCACCCTAAGTGGCTTCCCTAAATGAGGGGACAATCAGGTTCCTGGCAGAGCCTGATCGAAGTGTCCTAGCTGGGATGTACCATCTAAGTTTCTTTTTTAAATGGTCTGGCCCGAGTCCATGCAGAGATTTATAGGCCATACAGAGAGCTTTGAAACTACATTGTTGCTTGACTGGCAACCAGTGTAATTTCGTAAGTGCTCCTCTGTCTGACTCATACTTTGAAATTTTACAAAGGAAGCGAGCTGCTGTGTTTTGCAGTATCTGAAGCCTCTTTATTAGAGACTCATTGAAAGCGTAAGATACAGACAATTGCAGTAATCAATCCTCGTAAGAATGAGTGCCGTTGTTACTGTTTTAAGTAGATAGGAGGGCAGAAATGTTTCGATCTTTTTTTATTAGCCTTAGGGAGCAGAAAGCGGCTGAGGTTATTTTGTTTACTTGGTCCTTAAACTTCAGTTCATTGTCTACCAGGAACCCTAAGTTTCTAACTTTGTTAAAGGGTTCGGCTAAAGAGTCCATCTCAGTTGGCCACCAGTCCGGTGTCCAGAAGGAAAGATTGTTACCGAAGATGATGATAACCTCAGTTTTATTGGCATTCAATTTAAGGCAGTTGCAGTCCATGCAGTTGCTCACCTTACTCATACATGAGCTGAAAGCAGCTCCCAGATTGGTTTCAGGATTTGCCAATGATACCACGATTTGGGTATCATCAGCATATAAGGCCAGGGAGAAGCTGGATTTTTGAATAATAGATGCAAGGGAAGTAACGTAAAGATTAAACAAAGTTGGGCTCAGTGCTGACTCCTGAGGAACTACACAGGGCAGGGAAAAAGACCTGGAGACAAACTGGCCCATCTTAACATTATTTTGTCTGTTCACCAGGAAAGATAGCAAAAGATCAAAAGCTGTACCCTCTATCCCTAGCCTATGCATACAGTCAGCCAGAATCCCATGGCTGACCATATCAAAAGCTGCAGAAAGATCCAAAAGGATCAGTGCAGCTGTCCCACCCCTATCAAGTACTTCTCGCATTTCCTCTGTTGCTATCACCAATGCCGATTCTGTGCTGTTATGTTTTCTAAAACCATGTTGTTTGTCATCTAGCCAAGAGTTTTCCTCCAGATATTTAATAAGCTGTTGGTTCATTACTTTTTCTACCAACTAGGAAGCGAAAGGAAGTCTTGATATTGGTCGGTAGTTATTAGGGCCTTGGGCGTTCAAATTGTCTTTTTTAATAGGGGAAGAATTGAGGCCTGTTTCCAGTAGGAGGGAAAATATCCATTTCAAACATGTTCTCAAAAATTTGCCCTAGATTTTGTGCTACTTGAGCAGGAATCATGTGCATGATGTTGGGGGGGACACAGGTCGTGTGGCACACCGATTTGATAAGTAGGATAGACTCTAAGTTCTTCTTCTGATGGAACCTTAAAGGAGGAGAGACTGATTTTATTAGCCAGTCCAGTTGGGACATGTTCCTCCTGATGGTTGCCTGCTCTGTGTGGTAAATTTATCAAAGATATTAGAGTATTTCTCTTGAAAAAAGCCTGCAAGTGTATCACAGAATTCTTGATTTGTTCCTGCATTATTTGAGGTAGCTGGTGTTATCAATTTGTTTATCACTGAGAAAAGAGTCTTATTTGCATCACATGCAGCTTTTATGTGCCCCGAATAGTATGCCGTTTTAGCTGCAACAAGATTTGTGTTTGGCTAGCTTGCTTTTATAGATCGTTTTCTCATCCACATCGTAGTTTTTCCTCCATTTTGTTCTTTTGTTCTCCAACAGTCCTACCTTGATTGTCTGAGGTTTTCGTTGTACCAGGGTTGGGATATTTTCTTGCATGCAGTTTTTTTAATTTTTGGAGCAACTAGGTCCAGTGCACAGTTAAGACAAGATGCAAAATTCTCGACACTGTGCTCCAGGTTTTACCGTGGTTGCCAAGGGGCAGCAGCAAAGGCGTCTCTCAATTCATCTGGCCGTATTTCATGCTCGGCTCTACTCAGGGTGTATTGGGTGGTATTTCTGGTCATGGTAGATTTATTGGTCTTTATCTGCCAGGTGACCACCCAGTGGTCTGACCAAGTCATGGGGTGAGATGAAAGTAATTTGATGTCCGAATAGCTGGAAATAATTTTGTTCTCTGTAGCTGTGAGATGGGAGAACAACTTAACAATGGCAAAGAGCTCTTTTCTTTTTCTGTGGTTAGTGCTAGCTGCAAATCGGTTTGCCAGGGCGTTCTTTTTGTTTTTTTTCAAGTGGCAGTGGTATTGGTTAAGTGAGGTCATTAAGGCGGTGCAGTCGTCCATTTTGTCTTTTTTTACTGATGCCCCACTTCTTTTTCCAGTTGCCTACAGTTGCATTTGGATGAGTGCAGTTCCTCAGTGAACCAGCTAGCTCCTTTGGTCGGTCCTTTGACTCTGGCTGTCTTGGCTGGGGCGATGGTGTGGGCTCATTCTGTGATCCACAGGGAGAGATTTTTGCTGCTTGGTCTGGGTTGTGCGTAGAGTCTGGAGGTGGGAGTGGAGAGCGTCGTTCCATTGTTCTTCTGATATCTTTTTCCAGTGTCTGCACCTGGATCTGGGGGTATAATGTTGCATTGGGTTCTGTGGCGGTGAAGTGGTCACTGTAGTTGTCGTTCCATGTGGGCGAGTAGTGTCCTGTGATGTGGGTGTGGTGGGAGGCAATCTGCTTGAGGTTGATGTTGCTTGTTCTATCCAGGAGGTCAGTGGTGTTGATGTTGCTTGGGTCGTCGAGGTGGAAATTGTGGTCCCAAAGGAAGATGTAGTGCTCCAAGTTAATTGCGAGTGTGGTGATGAAGTCCAGATGTCATTGTAGAAGCTGGGGTGGGACCCTTACGGTCTGTAGGCAAGAGTGCCTCTGTTGGTGCTTTTACCATGTGGAGTTGTAAGTTGATGTGTTCCACTATTGGGGTCGGGTTGTACGGGGATATGGTGCAGCAGATGGTGTCCTTATGGATGATGGTGATCCCACATCCATGTTAGTTTGGGCTTGGTGAGCTATCTTGTAGCATGTGGGGATGGCAGTGGCAATGTGTGGTGTGGAGACGGGGATCAGCCAGATTTCTGTGAGGAAGATGACGTCTGGGGTCAGGGATGAGATAGTTTTCCAGATGTCCATGGTGTGTTTTCCTAGTGATCAGGCGTTGAATAGGATGCATTGGAGTTATGTTTTGGTGGTCTCGGTCGACGTGGGGGATGCAGATGTGTTTGCTGTGTTTCTGTTGATAGCTTCGGTGCTGAAGATGAGGTGGCAATGTCGGCAGGAGAATGGTGCTTTGGTGCCACGTGAAGATGCGTGGTTGTTTGTGCATCCGAGTTACAGGGCTCTGAGGTTTGCGGTTGTGTAGCTATGTGAGCAGGAAGATTAAGGGGTCCTGGCCCTGAGCGCGGTCTAGGTGCTGACAGGCTTAGACGGGATTGCCTTTGGTGCGCCTTCGGCATGCAGGCGGCACAGCAACGTAACTACCTCCATGAACAGTACTGGGAGATGGGAGGAGCCGGCAGGGAGACAGTAATGCTCGAGCAGCAACAGGTGGAAGAATCTGAGTCAGCAATGCAAAAAACTTAACAAGCAGTAGCAACTATAATAGTGAAAATAAAACAGCACAGAAATTAGGGCAAAAACACACAACAGTGACAAAGCAAAAACAATAAAAACTCTGTAATCCCCACAGCTGGATCGAACTGGGAGTTCAGGGACTCAGGGAAATGCCGGCATAGTACTTTCGTCAGGGAGCCAGGCCGCAAATGATTGGCAGCAGGGGGGCGGAGAACTAGACCGCAAGGGTCAAGGGCTGCTTCTTTGCCCATCTCTCACTAGCCCTTGTTTCCAATCACCAGATAGGGAAGGATAGGGGAGTTACGACGTAACTTTTATTAAGTGTTATAGAAACACAAAGCTTGTAAAAACTAAAGGAGTTCCGTGAAGAGTATGTTTTTTTGCAGTTCAACAATATATTATTAGCGTCAACTGGCTTTTCCTGGATTGTACCTGTCTCTTTCCTTAGTCAATAGATTGGAATGCATGCTTTCTGTTTTTATTAGTCAACTGAGTGTCCGTGCTTTTCTTGTATTGTACCTGTGGGCTTCCTCAGTCAATAGATTGAGATGCATACTTTGTTTTTTCACATTTCACTTGTGCACTGATATAAGGTACTCTTTTGCACTTTCACTTCAGCTCTAAATGTTTTCTGTTTGTTGCAGTTTTGGTTTGATCCCATTGAAACAAGTGAGCTATGCCACTTTATAACATGATTTGCACCTTAAAAGCCAAGTATGGAAGCACAGTATCCTAATGACATGGATTGAGGTGATATCCCTAATCGGTAAAGCTTCAATTAAGTTTGTGATTGTTGCTAAGGTCTGTTTTGTAGGACCTCTGTTATATGGTACCTCTGTGGAACGTTTACAGTGCAGTAAACCTATAGTGATCTCTGGGGGGCCTATGACAAAGGAAAACAAGAGTACTTCTGTAGTACTCCTACATGCCTATATGACTGGTCCCAAAACATCTCAAATTGGAATACAATGGAAATAGCCAGGTAATATTAATATGCAGTTAGTACAATGGGAAGGCTTGTGCCCTTTATCCTCTTTTGCAATAGGAATTGGACATTTCGGGGTCTATTCACACAGGCAGGTAGGTGTTTGTAAAACGTACGCCTGTAGTACCACTTCCAACACTTATAAATGGTTTTGTGACGCGACCTCGTGTTTTAGCAATATTGTGTGTTGTAAATTCTGATTGGGTAGAGCACAGAGATTGAGATACGGTACTCAGATAAATTAGCTGGTGCAAAGGTGGATTGGTGATAGGGCAGAACGTTTTATCCTAGCTTTTCTGGATGAGTGACAATTAAAAGGAAGTGTACAATTAGACAACAATTGCACTGTTAACTTTTAATCAGCACTTTTTTGCACAGTTGTGCTAGAAAGTCTTTTCTAGGTCGAATATAATTATTTAGTTAAACACTATTTGGTAGTTATGTTGAATACATTTTTACAGTAGATGTGCAATACGAATTATACCCAGTTGGCAGGATTGATGCCTGTGTAGCTAACCTACAATGAAGAGACATAATTGTATCCTTCTCTCTGGTTACCTGGGTTACCCAGAGGACAGAGTATTACAAAGAAGTGTGGCACATAGAAGCACTTTTATGTAAAGAGCAAGGTTTTCAAAAGAGACAAACAAGGCAGACCTTTGTGAAGAGCTTTTACTGAAACAGGCGTTCTAATTATTTGCAGTAAGATATATTTCACACAAGTATTCTTTTAAGGGACTCACCGATACACTTTTTTAATACCAGATTGGCATGTCTAGTGCAACCCAAACCGATATTATTCACGCCTCGTTATTTGGAGCAGGATTTTATTGGGCACCAAATTCTAAATGAAGACACTGGATTAGGTGGGTATAGATCCCCTCAAATATTTCTTTCCTCCTTGCTTTTTTTAAACCAACTGTGACCTGTGAACTATGGGTTTTCAGCTATTTTAACTATCCATGGTTTTTGTTCATTTTTCTTATAATACAAACATTCAAAACCCAATTCGAAGTGTCCACGTTTCCTGTTCAAACACATATATTTGAGTGTATGACGTGTATCTACCACACCAACATCCTCATCTTTTCAAGATGGTTCTGTGTCCGCTGCTTATTCATCTGTTCTCTTACACCCCCTCTTTCCCTGTGGTTTCATCCGCTTCTGATGACGATGATCAGATACACTGATGGAGTTTGGCAGAAAGGTCGTTTGCATTGTGCCATGTTGTTGAGATAGCAGCTTCTTGGGATTGCTTTCATGTGCATTCACATTCACCGGTTCTCTTTCTGTTGAAGTGTCAATTGAATCAAACTTTCCCTATGCATGGACAAATGTAGACTGTATTGCTCCTAGGTACATTTCCTCTTGCCATTAAACAAACAAGCATCAGCCAAGTGCTGAGTACTTGTGGATACAGGTGTTCCTACGTCAATGCCTAAATATGTTATCCACTACAGTGCATGAGCGCCCCTTGTCTGACACTGACTCGTGTATGTGGAAGAACACGTTGGCCCAAAAGATATCCCTATAGCCTGGGTTGAAGCATTGTCTGACATTACTGCTCCAGCTGATGGAAACAACCATCTACTAGCTTTATTTTGTTTGGTCTGTCTTGACAGTGCAGCTGTCTGTAAGATCCACTGTTACCAATGCTATAAAATGTGTTTAGAGTGGGCTTTGATTCCAACCAATTGGAGTATTTCTTTCTCACCACATGCTGCTGGCTGTTTGATGTACCATTGTGCCACCTTCTGTGAAGTGACTGAATGGCACAAAATGTGGAGATATGTTGCATCTAAACACTACACTTTAAATTATCTATCTCATACACACATTGTATGCCAAAAGCAGGCCTTTTTGAATTTGTGTTTTTATTGGAGCGGGATAAAAAAAAAAATGTTTAGTTCAGAAATCGCGTGCCTAAGGGTGTGCAGTCTAATTGCCGGGCACAAAACAAGCATCGGCAAAGCAAGTAGGTCTGGCTTTTATGTGGTAACACATGGAGGCCCAGGAATGTACAAATACCGGTTGCATGCAGCAGTATATTAAATCCAGACCGAGTGCCTTTGCCAGCGCTTCTAATTTTATTCACCCACAGAGCATTTTAATTAATTTTCTGTGAGTGTTATAAGCGGTTAGACTCTGTGTCATTGCGGTTTCTGATGTTGTGCATGGATTGGGACCCCAGTTGTTCTCACTGCTTCTGTATTGGTTATCGGGGCATAATAGCGTCGTGCATTTCGGTGCTGGCTCAGAAATGTGACAGTCTGTCACATGGCAACCACAAATTGTGCCTCTTTATAGGTTCCCGCTGGGAGTTACCTTACTATAGAACTGTGACTATTCCTAAATATACATTTAAACAGTGCAGCGTATTACCCCTGCGGACGAAATAAGTCTATTTGATATCCGAGTGCTTAGATCTGCTGTTTAATCGCCCTCCAGACCTGTAGCCAAAAAGAATTAATTTGACATCCCAGGTCAACAGTGATTTGTGGAAACTCGATTTTTTTTTCAAATTGCTTCAGTACCCCAAAATGAGAGAGTCCATGACGGGGAAGGCTCATCAGCAGGGAGTCACATTCATGAATATTCTGTGTATAATCTCATCCTGGAAGCTTTATGCAGGAGCTGCAGTTTTGAAAGGTTGCTGTGTTTCGAGGAGACACTCTCCAATTCAAAGGGAAATTACACTTAAGAACAATCTCGGTTGTTTTTATGGTGCCCAGTCGACTGTGACATTCATTTTCTGTTGCGTTAGCAAAACGTTTCATTTTCCTCACAGGATGTGTTTATGTAGCAGCACATTTAGTAATCTGTTGGCAGCTATCAAGTTGGTCATTTATTTCTTGTGACCCTGAGTTATGGCTCTCAGCTATGGGAGGTATTACTGAACACCTGCTCCTGGAGCCCCTACCAATCAATGGCCCCCATTCAGCTCAAAGCCTATTATTATTAGTGAGATATTGGAGACTTGGGGGGGGGGGGGGTTGTCACATTCTGCAGTGGGGCACCATCATTTTACATAAACCGAACATAACATATGTATTTGCAAAGCACGTTCATCCAAGAGCATCTAGGCACTGAACAACAAATGTTTATTGTTACCCAACTCGATGATACTCATTTTATCGACCTCGGAAGGATAGACTGAGTGGACCCGCCGGGATTTGAACCTGTGACCATGAGGTCGAACACAGACCCCCTAGAGTGGACGCATTAGTCCACTAAGCCACCAGACCCGGCATTATGCCGCTGAATAATGGTGTATTATTGTATACATTTCTTAGAAGTGAATGTTATTAGCTTTACTTCTACCCCACCTTTTACTGCCAAGTAATGCATGTTCTAAGCAGATAGCTCTCATCTGCTACTGTAGAAAGTTGATAAGACACCCTATGACAACAGAAACGAGGGCTAGGATATCTACATAAGTTTTCTATTTTGCTCCAGAATGCATCAAAAAGAAATCTTTGAGCATCTAGCATGTGTACAATCTGCTAATTATGTTCATGTGATAATATATCAAAGGTAAGGGCCCTGGCATTTTAGACATTTAGATTCTGTAACACGCTCAACCCAACTTGAAGAGTGGGTCAAAGTCACCTCATCAGAAGACACTTGAAAAGAAAAATAATAGTGAAAGAAGTCTGTCTTGGGCTGTGAATCAGTACCATAGAGTGCAGTAATTGAAGGTAGCCAGGTAGGAGTGACAGAGACAGGGCGTTTCTTTACAGGATCCATATGAATCCAGGTCTCTGCGGGAGAGATTGCATGACAGAGCTGTCATCTTTTGCGACTATGTGATGTGCATACAGACCTGTATGTAAATTGCGTGTGTCTGTGTGTTTTGCTATTAGTTTTCTTTAGATGGATGTTTGTACGAATCAAACTATTTTAAATATGGTGTGTATCCATATATTACTTCCTTCCCATTCTATAGAAAGTCTTGAAATCCATTTGCAAAACAACTGAGATTCCCTTCTATATCTCCCAAACGCTCCACTTTAAACACCTTAGCCGATTCAGGTATAATTTCCTTTGAATTTGTTCACTTGCTGCCTTCATTTTATTTATGAAGGGAAAACGAATGCTAGTGACTGTAACGCTGTGAAGTGTTCATATCTGAGTTTGAGTAACTTGAGACTCTGTAGACATGAAGCTGTGTCCATCTGTTGCATTTTGTGCGATCACTATTTGTCCCATTGTACAGCACAGTTTAGACTCTGCTCCAAACCACCCTGTGCATTATGCACGAAGCCTGGTATTCTATAAATGAACGTTATGAGGACTTCCCTGATGTGCATCAACCAGGGCTAATCTCATGCACAATACCCAGAACTTCCTTGAGGCTTATTACCTAATGCTCCGCGGAGGTGCATCACCATCTGCTCACCTGCTGTTTATACTTCTGTGCTTTCCTCGCGTTCATCATGCTGCTCTCCGCTGCTGTACATGGGCCAGGCCCCACTGAATCGCCTCCTACTATGATCTGCTGATGCCCCTGACCCTACATCTCCTGCTGCACTTGTTCAAGTATGGCTTATGGTCTGACTCCATTGATAGCTATAGGATTGTTAGTTTGTCTACTGGGCTGCCTGTTTGTCAACTGTACATATATAAAATGGTTGTTAGTGTGTTGGTCTTTGCCAGTGCTTGTTTAGATGCTGACCGTTTGATGTGAGAGCATTGCAGGTCCCCCCTCACTTTTTTGTCCCATTTGGACTATTAGCTGCTGGCTTTTCGACTTTGAAAGTGCACTGAGGCCTGCTGTCCAGACCTCAGTGCCAGTGTTATGACCCATTACGAAAGGTATGCTTAATTGGATACACATTATACCCAGGGGACCAAGGGCATGTAAGGCAGAGTGTCCACCCAGGGCTTCAGCACTGTTTGTGCCACCTGCATGTGATGCAGACAAAAGGGACCCCAACCTGCCACTGCAGACTGACAGGACAGTGTGTGGCACTGCCAAGTGAACTTTTACATCTAATGGCGAAAGCCACCACTTACGTAGTATATGTAAGTCTCCCCTAAGGATGGCCTATAGAGTCCTATGGCAGGTAGGTATATATTATTGAGTAAAACATATGATTTTTTAAAATATGTATGTGCAGCAACACTTCTAAATTGTCGTTTTGTTTTGGAAGGGTTAGGAGTTCCATTGGCTAACACAGGTCAAGTAAGGTATCAAATTAATTGGGACAGTAAATTCAACCTGATGCCTAGGCCAGATTTAAAGTCACTATTAAAGTTAAGCAACTTTTAGAAAGTTGCCACTCTACACTCCAGCTAGTACAGTTGCCCCATAAAGGCACTGACACATAGACAGGTTTCTGACCACCCAGGGAGACATGTGAATGATTCCCAGACCCGGGAACAAAGGCAGTTTGTGCAGAGCGAGGTGTCACCTCCTCTCCAAGGATGGCCACTCAGGGTGTTTGCCCAAAAGTAAGGCTTAAAAGGTAAAGCTGCCTTTAAAGGACCACTTGTTACAACATTTCTGAGCAGGATTCCTTTTGTTCCTGCCGAGAATTAGGAGACCGAGCACAGGGAGGGAAAACTGTGTCCAACCTAGTTTTCCCGTGGGTGTGTAGTCCACTGTAGCCACACTTCTATGGTGCGCTGCACTGCTCCTGACAACAAAGGAAGGGTTTGTGCCATCTTGAAGAGGGCAATAATGGGGCACTCTGGGATAGCTAGATACCACACACCACAGGAACTTTGTCACTAGAGATGAAGGTACACAGAAGCCATTAGCTAGTGAATTTGTGGTCCCCTCTCTGCACTTTCCTGGGATAAGCAGGGCACCCATGGCACCCTGCCCCTCAGTTCACATTGGAGAAGAAGAGAGGACCAGAGAAGGACTGCCCTGCTGCCCTTAAACTGCGCAAATAAAGTCTGCATCATTGAGAGTGCTGCACATTTGGGCTAGTGAGACTGGGACGGTGCCTGCGGCTCCTGACCCCGGGAAAAGTCAATGTCCCAGCATCACTAAAACCAGTGTCTCTGAGGATCGGTCTACTGGTCTCCTAGAACCAGCTCCATGACAACAGGAGCTGAAAGAGCCCAAACAGACAAAAATGTAGTCACTTCAGAAGTTTTGCCGCTACCAGTTGCCGGGCACAACAGAGGGCAAATCCGATATAGCCAAAACCTACACCTAAGTCTGGCAGACCTGAGAGTGCTGTCCTAGTTTGGATTAGTCATTCCCAAGAGATACCAGCTCCCACCAAATAGTTTGCATTCAACCATGGTGCAATGTGAGCAGTAGTGCAGCATTGGCTATCCAGCTACTGCAGCGTAGAGGAGTTCAAGGGACCCCGATCTTGTGGGCAAAGTCGTTCCACATCACTCGTGGACAGAGGAATCACCACTGGGACACATCCATCGACCCCACCACAACCAGAGCATCCTTTTGAGCATCTTTGCCTGCATCCCTCAGCATCAGGACCACTCAATTGACTTTTGTGGTGGATGTCCTGTAAAGTTTGGATCTTGCTGTAAAAATGCTTGGTTGGCCAGATAACTGTCCAAAGTATCCTTTCAGGGCCCCTAGATCACATTCGTGCTGGATTTGGTCGCTCAGTGCTTGCACTTTTCCAAACTTTTCAAAAGTTTTCACACCTTACGTTTGCCAGTGCTTGTTTGTGGTAGCATTTAAAAGATCTCTAAAAAATCATAAAAATATACTCTATTTTTATAAGTTGCTGTTGTGTCTTTATATTGGTGTGTGATTTTCCTATTTCATTGTTTGGTGCTGTAAAATGCTTCACACAAAATTCCTTTGCCAAGCCTTACTTCTCTCAGCCACAGCTACCCTCAGTTGAGCTTAAGGTTTAGTAAATGATACTGACTAGACCCAAGAAAATGTCTGTGAGTATACTCCATGATAAGGCCCCATAAGCATCTCGTATAGTACACCCAGATCCTCACAGACAGTGACTAGGAATTAGGATAGCAGTTAACTTATTAGTGAGTTAAATAAATCGAAACCCTCAATTCAAACAATTGTTTGCAAAGCCAACAGGTCTTGCCTTTTCGACCTGTTATCTTTTCAAGTGCTATTTGTCGCTGCTTGTGTAGCACTGGCAAAATGTTTTAAAAAAATGTTAAGCAAAATACTTTTTGCCGATGCTGTACAAATAAACAAAAAACAAAAATTATGTGAAAGTGCAAGCATGCATGAGCGCATACTCGTAATGATGTATTTGCCATGTCGTTTAGCAGCTGAGTGTAAACGTGTCACCATACATGTGCATACCTATTAAATATTTCATACTTACTGATCCAAATTGTCGATGCCACTTGGAAGGGTAAATTAAAAAAATCACTACGCAGAACACCATTTGTGAAAGTTGAGCAGCCCGTCAGTGAAGAAAAGCTGCTGGACCTTCCAAAAAAATGTACAACAAAAATAATTTTAAAGGACCTTTGAGGGGGAGAGAGCAAGGAAGCAGTGGGTTAGTTAGGAGGATCAATGGTGGATGGGAACTGGGGGAGAAGGGAGCAATAACTATCACCCTGGATGTGGGGTGGGCTTGGATATCGATCAGGAAAAGCAAACAACGAGTGAGAGGGCTACAGGGGGGGGTCAACATGGAGCATAAGTTCTGGTGTTAGGACAGCGAAGCAGCACACGAGGGAGAGAGCTGGAAATCGGATGCACTCTCAGGGAGTGCTTATGAAGGAATGATAAAGAGGCTGTGCTTCAGGGGAGTGACACAAGAAGAGGAAGACAAGCCATTGAATGAGAAGCAAGTAAATGAGAATGACAATAAAGCCAACCAGTGGTAAACATCAGGTGGGCTCTAAGTGTTTTTGGTAGGGGGTCACAAGACGTGTTGCAAAGTTGAGACCACAAAAACAGGTGCATCTGAAATTTTGGGCTGCCATTGACTTTGGCTTGTGAAGGAAGCTTCTAGAAGCGTATAAGACTTGTAGCCTGTCTATTTTCTCTAATCTACTGATGTATTCAGATGTTGTTGATTAGGAATGCTTTGAACCCTATCCTTTAACAAGCATTGGCAAAGCCAAAAGGTCTCGCATATGTGAGATGTATTGCCAGTGTTGCAACATAGCAGAAAGTAAAGAATAAAAGATGTAGGACACAGCCAGCATTGGTTGCCTCATCGTGCTTTTTTTTTTTTACTTTCAGCAGTGCTGCACTGAAGTTAGTACTTCTGTACATAATGACTAATAAACTTTGACAAAGCCAATGGCTCTCGCATAGGCGAGAACTGTTGGCTTTGCCGGTGCTTGTTTTCATTGAGTAAGCACATCTACGCATTTGAACAGGCTACCAACTTGTAAATGAACAGGATTTTAGGTATGCAATCATTGGTGAGTTTTTTGCCTGGTGCTTTGCTCAAAAATTGTATTAAAGGTTGATCTCTTAATTGTTCTAACAAATCTTTCGAGTGTTACTGGTTCGCTATATACATACTATAGAAAGAGCCGTCCTTAAGTGGTACGTATCTGTGGGGTGACGCTTACATTCAGAATGCAAAGCCCTGTTCCAGATGAATAAATAAAGGTATATACTTTACATTTTCCAGGCGATGTCTGTTAATCTTCGCATACTCCGCAAAACTCTGTAAGATTCCTTTTGGGGTTCCTGCATTGATCTAAAAAACGATCCATTATTATGTATCAATACCCCACCATCCCCTTCCTATGCTGAAATGTGAGAGATCTTTGGTATATGCGATGGCTGTTGCCAAGAGCGATGTTATTTCATCACTGCAAGGAGGCTAGAAGGAAATAGGTGAATTAAGGCTTCTTTGTGGATAGCCTTCAAACAAATCACTGTCTCAACTGACTCCTCTATGGTGAGGAACAACTTTCGTGGATACACTGATGAGCTACTTTAACCCCTCCCAGGCTCGTGACGGACCGCTCTGTCACGAGCCTCGGGTGGGCTGTGCTGGTGACGGAGCGGTTCCGTCACGCCCCACTCGCCGCGCCTGCGTGGCGCGTTCTATTGAGCGGGCGGGGCCATGACGAAACCGCTCCGTCACAAGCACAGCCCACCCGAGACTCGTGACGGAGCGGTTCCGTCACGAGTACGGGAGCACCGCGCGGCCCCCCTCCCCCCCTAGCGCTGCGGCAGAATTGCCGCCGCAACCAAGGGGTTAAGACCGTTTCTTTGATATGCTCCGTCATCATGCTGTAAACCCAAACATGTTTAAGCTTAGTATTCACCGTCATGAGGCCAACTGTTCACTTTAGTGTTCCAGTAGCCACTTTCAAATCTGTAAATAACATCCACACTGCTGGAAATGTGTCCAACTGTGTTGAGAAAGGGGCAGCATGAGAATTGTACCAGCCTGAAGAAAGGATGTGGCATCTGTATACTGGAATAAAATCCATCTGGAATCGGGACAAGTAGCAGAACCCATGAGGATATGGCTCTGGGTTTGCTCTAATTGTATCACTGTCAATTAATATACAATATATATGAGGTAGAGCCAGACACCTGTGATTCTGAGGCGGCAAAAACAGAATCAAGAGAAACTATGAACCTCGCCCCTGTGCTTCAAACGTTAGAAAAAACATTCAAATCAGGATGTCATACCATCAAATAGGAACTATAATTTAAAACGAAAATGTCAACTATTTAATGTAATTTTGATGAGCTGTTTATCATATTTCATCATATCTGAAGCATCTTGACACGCTATGCACCACGGAGAACTACTGCAGCAAGGACAAACACTTAGTCCCTCATTCAGTACTAATCCGTGCAAATCCAGATGAGGGCGCAGATTCCCCTTTGCATCCAATCAGATTCCTAAATCAGGCACACACATGATGCATGAGGTAATTCAGCTGTGACGTGTCAGCAGGGTGCTCCAAATCCCTTTCACTGTTTAAGATGACACACATGACGCACTTCCGTCTGCGTCATTGTTTGCAAACAAGATTTTCACAAAATAAAAGTTGGGGCAAATACTGTGGACATTTAGATGTTGCACACAACAGAACGGTGGCTTTCTGCACATTATCCCCCTCGCGATTGCCTAAACTAAGGAGGGTGCAGTAATGATATTCCCATAATTACTAAACTCTGCTGTATCACAAATCGTAGTGGCACAGTTACTGCATCAAATCTGAACGGCTTTTGTATGGACAATGGAATGACCCCATTAGTACTAAAAGATACCATTATTTCAAAAATTGGTAATTTGCGATGGGCAAATCCTTCACTGACTACTGCTTGTGTATTGAAATTAATCATCCTTATCTGACAACAGGCTTATTGCCATGAAAGTAGTTTTCAAACTGCCCTGGCTTTTAAGACCCGCAATTTGCTTTTGTGTAATTATGCAAAATTGTTACAGGAAAAGCAAAACTGACATTTGGCACTATATAGCACAAAATGCCTGCTTGGATTCATTTTGGACGCAAGAAGAAATTTCACACTCAAAAAGTTGGGCAAAAACACAGGCACCTTAAACTGCAGTCGCTCACGTTCTGGTCATTCACACTGTTCCCGTGCGCTCAAACTAGCTGCCTAATTACACAACATAGCGCAATAGCACGGTTCTGGGAATTTTCACGTGACAAGTTTTTTGCAAAGTTATGCAAGACTATGGCTGACCAACGAAAATTTCCCTAAAATGATTTCAAATCTAGAACCATAATTGTACTTTAAAAGTTGGAAGTAGATTTTCAAAGTTTTAAAATTCATAAAAGTTTCAAAGAGTTCCTCTGGAAAGCTGTGAGAGATGTAGTTTTCCAGAAGTAATCTTGGAAAACGTTTGTCAATTCCTATATATGTTCATATGAATCCGATTTGCATATGTAATTGTAAATATCTATAATTCAGTGTGTTTGCATTTTAGGTTAATATATAATTTTTTCACAGATTTTTTTTTTTTTTAACCTGTGGGATAAAAAAACCTCTGCCCAAAACCGCACCAGTTTTGGGGGTATTTCCTTCCGAGTCACACCCTGGAAGGGAGTTTACTCATGCACTTGATGGGAGGAAACCTCCATATGTTTGGGTAACAATTGGTCCAGACACTACTTGCAAATTGTAGTTATAAAGTGCTTACTACCCCTAGAAGAGGGAGGAGTCTAGAAAGGGTTATTTTGCTGATCATAATAGTAGAATGAGGTTCGGGATGAATCAGAGTGGAGGTAGAGGATATATGTGGTAGCGCATTGGAGATACTGAATAATGTGTATATATAATCAGGAACCTATCCAGAATGATAAATGCTGCACACCAAGTGGATAGCACAAATGTTTATTGTGCAAAACAACACGTTTTGTCTATGAAGCCTTTGTTAACTTGACAAAGGCTTCATAGGTGAAACGCGTTGTTTTGCACAATAAACATTTGTGCTATTCACTTGGTGTAACGCATTTATCATTCTGGATTGCTGGAATGGTTCCTGGTCTTTTATAAATTGATGGTTGCTGCTACCGTTGGTCACATTGGCACGTAAGGCAAGTTACGGCGTCTCACCAGCTCCTTGGTTACGAAAACATATATTTATATATTTTTTTTTCTTAACAGTAGGAGTAAAGTAGTAAATATATATATATACACAAGTACTTTAATTTCCCACTTCTGTGTATGTTTGTCTATGTTCCCAGACTCTGAGAGCATGTTTATGATGAAATAACCACTTCCCGCCCCTGTAGATTTATTTACTCATGTAAATTTCAAAACCAGTAAGCAAAATCTTTTAGGAATGTGAATCCACTTTATGGTGAATTTCGAAAGTGGTTTTACTTTAAAAAAAATAAAGCTATTTGTGTGTGTTAACTGAACATACATTTCTTATATGAAACACCTGAATCATAGTCTGCTCTTGTAATTGCTGAGCTCCCCACCCTGCTATTGTTGGAAATAGTGACTGTATCACCCACATATGGGGCATTGGAGGCCAGGTTACTCATGCCGCTGAGGGTCTGCACCCAAAGTAAAGGTGTACAGGGAAGGCGCAAGATGGTATTATTTGGCCTTCTTTCCAACAGAGGTCTGTGGACTCTGTATGAAATAATATTAGAGTCCAACCTCCACACCGCCAAAGGAGTTTAGTCCCCTAAACCCCTGAGAAAGGTACCAAGAAGTTATTTGAGGTGAGGAACCTAGAAGAGGTTATGATTGGCGGCTAACTTTGAACTGATGTGAAGGTCTATTTATTGGGGCTCCCAGTGCTCCATGCACCACGTTATTTTATTTATTTTATAGAGGGCAACAAATATCCCAAGGCTGTCCTTATGGTAAAGCAAAAGACTCCCAAGGTCATGGTATAAGCAGAGTCTGGGGGATCAAAAGATGTTGTCACAATAAAAATGCTTCTTATCAAAAAAGGCATAATGCAAACAAATAGATACAGAAAAAGCAAGTTTTTAGAACTTTCCTGAATTTATGTTAAGAGGGGATTATCTGCAGATTACCAAGAAGCTCAATCCATAGGTTTGTAGCACAGCTGAACAAAGCCTTACCTTCTTTACTTCATCGATGACCCTCTGTAGAACGTGCAGGTGTGCAGCAGACAAGAGGGAGTGTACATCCTAAACTTATCAGCCAGATAGACCGGGCCTATTCCATGATTTGCTTTGTTCAACAAGAAGAACCAAGGCTCACCAACCCACACTTCGAGAAAATGATAATGATCTACAAAGGTTAATACAAACACAGACAATTTGGAGCAGTAATCAGATGATCAGAACTTGGTTATAATTAGGGCTCACAGTTTTGTAGTATTTATTTTTTGGACATTGCAGTCTGTTCATCCTCATTTATTTGCTGCTCTATTTTGTCAATGCTTATTTATATTTATGTTGTGGTGTATAAAAAACAAAACTGCAACTAGTATATTTCCACACATATTTAATTGATAAATGCACGCTAATACGTAGTCTGAGGATTTTAATACTGTAAGTACCCATATATGATGCATTAGTACACTCTTAGAAAAACAAATGTATTGTAGTACAACCAAATGTCACGTGCCTATCTGAAGCAGTTTTAGCTCCATTCCCAAACCTTCTCCTAAATTCCCTTACTTATCAATCTGAGCAGTTGCCCTAGTAATCATGACTGACAGATTTGAGAACAAATAATGAAGATGTATTTTTCGGTTTGATACATATTTAAAAATAAATGCCGGGAAATAGATTTTTTTTTTGGTCTGTACTTATCAGTAAAGATCAGAGGTGGCTCCTCCGTTATAACGTTGCCCCACTGAAATGCCCAGGATGCGAATAATGAAGCTAACCATTTTATTTTTCATCACCCCATCCCGAACGGAGTGTCAGGATGGTGTGGGCTGCTGTTGAATGGATCAGCATAGGAGGAGGAGGTGGGATGCCTTTTGCACTTGTTTAAAGTGTGCTTGGCTCTTTGGCCGGCTGTCTTTCAACAGCCAGCACACATGCACACTTTAACCCCTTAGCTGCGGCGGCTATTCTGTCGCAGTGCTAAGGGGGAGGGGGGCCGCGCGGCGCTCCAGTACTCGTGACGGAACCGCTCCGTCACGAGCCTCGGGTGGGCTGTGCTTGTGACGGAACGGTTCCGTCACAGCCCCGCCTGCCTAATAGAACGCTCAGCGCAAGCGCGGAATTCGCGCCGCGCAGGCGCGGCGAGCGGGCCGTGACGGAACCGTTCCGTCACCAGCACAGCCCACCCGAGGCTCGCGACAGAACGGTTCCGTCACGAGCACGCAACGGGTTAAACCTCTCAACCCGGCTGTCTTAAGACAGCTGGGTTGAGAGTAAGTGCAGGGATCCAATGCCCTCGGGAGCGCTGACAGAGGCTGCTCCCTCCAATCAAGGCGTTGCTCTCATGGGCATGAGAGCAGCACCAGGATTGGCTTGGGAGCCTGCTTCGAGGGGAGAAGACAACGGAGGACTTCACCTCGTTGTAGGAAGATAAGTGTTTTATTTAATGTATCATTTTTTATTCCCCACCCGCCTCACCACCCTCTGGAAGGGCCAGCTGCCACTGGTAAAGATCAGTGAAAATGGAAAACTGTGTCTTAACTGTAATGGCCTTGGCACAGTAAGCCTTGGGATGCCATACACCAGGGCCAGCTGAAGCAGCAAACGTATGGGCCAGAGAGTGTAACAGACAGTCAAGGCCCTTGCAGCCCAGTCACGGCAATAAGTTGTCTATAAATATGGTGTCTATCTCCAAATTTCTTATTGATATGCATATTTTAAACAAAAGTTTGCACTGTTGTCATTTTGCCCTTCTTAGATTGGAGTATCAAATGTTCGGCTATAGTGAATCTTTATTGTTTAAGGTAATTAAAACCATAACAATATATCAATAAATCTAAGCATGTTATAACAAATATAATGTACATGGTAAAATCTTATTATCACCAATAGTATATTTACAGGAAAAAGAGGCTATATTCGAACGAATACAGTGAGCATTTTTTCACATAAAATGCTTTTGTACTTTTTCACACCGTATTGGTGTGTGTGCAAGATACATGTTCAGTTTAGTTTCTCATACAAGAATAAAAATGTTACTAATTTGCAGTTAAGCTGCGGATCATTTGGATCAAGACACTTTAGTATGGCAGATCTGCAGGTGCGAATGCCCCTCGCATTAAAAAGATTTTTTAGCAATAGAAGTCGATTTGATTTTAAAACAGGACATATGCAGATTAAATTAACAAAGTCCTGCTTTGCTGCACCACATAGGGTGCATGGCACTGGCCCATTGTATTTCCATGCTGGTTGGTCAGCATTAGTTGGTAGCGACCCAAGAGATATTGCTAGTAGCTAACTTTTTAAATGTAGGGAGTATGTTATGCTCAAATATGCTCCGGGTTCTAGTCAGGGCCGGACTGGGAACCACAACCAGCCCTGGCAAAGTGCTCGGCCGTTCCCCCCCCCCCCCTCCCCACTCGGGGGTTGGAGGTGCCGCCAAGCTCTTTGCTGTGGCCACTTTTCGGTGCTGCAAAAACGGCCCTGTGACAAAAACGGCCCCCAGGGGCCCAAAACCGGCCCCCACCCGTGCGGCGCACCGGGGGATTGCCCGGTGCCCGCTATGGCCAGTACGGCCCTGGTTCTAGTACCGAATAGGATTGCAATACTATCCACACATGGGAGCGCCTGCTAAATGCGATTTTATCTTCAATTAGCGAATGCCTTTTTGCTACTTTATTCAGAGTTTGGCGAAAAGTCGAATATGGTAGGTTCTGTTGCCAGAGTTCTGCCACATTTGTTGACTTTATTGATGACCGCAAGTACTTGTTGTAGGCTGATCGAGGTTCATCAAATGTTTACGTTGCAGTCCTGGTAAAAACTAGGGTTCAATAGCAAGATATATGATTGCTTCTACTTTGGCCACAGGCACCCTCTGTCTGGGTAAGGTAAAGATCCCAAAGCCACATGACAAATATTCCTTGGCACTGGCTTGCAGAAACCAGAGTTTCACAATTCGGAAACTCTCGCCTCAGACGGAGAAGAGGGCAGAGGGAGCGCAGCTGCATGAGAGCACTTCTTTCACAAGCCTGAAGCCTTCTTTTTACAATTGCAGCATTAATTGGGACGGAGTGAGGGTTTTGTGGTGGGAGGAAGGCTGTCTGGAGGACTTTTGTTGTAGTGTATGATTTAACCGTCTATCCCCGCCCGCCCAGTATCCCAGACACCGAGTTAGCACATTTTGTCTCAACGCAGGAAATCCTCGAAAAGCTGCCTGTGTGTTTCTCATCCTTTGTTAGTGGGATGTCATAAGACACTGAAACACTTTTGGGGAGGTATTTTCAGAATGTTAGAAAATGGTACCTGCGCTGTTAGGGGCATACTGCCCGGCCCACAACATTTTTTTCTGTAGACACAGTCGTTTATAATGCAGCAAACAACTTATGTGAAGTACGAAGAGGTAGACCAATGACAACACAGCCGATTTCTGCTATTTTTGAAAGCATGAATTTGCTTTTAATTAATATGGGACACGAAGCTCTGGATTGAGTGTCCAGGGTAGCATAGCTGATTTATTGGAAGAAAAAACAAGCATTTACAATGCAATGGTCTCGGCATTGTTAAAGTTAGAGCTATTGGCATTGCTCATGACATTTTTGTTTGTTTTTAAAACATTTAAAGAAACGGCATTGTCATTTACAATGTCAATAGCTTAATCTCTCTCAAATGCGAGACCTATTGCATTTACACCGACACACCCAAAGCCACTCACCCACACAGAGCCACCATACAGAGCTACCTACACAGAGATCAACCCAACCACAAATAGAGCCACAAACACAGAGCTACCTACACACACACATAGTTACCTACATACAGACAGAGCTACCCACGCATAAAGCCACCTACAAACAAGTACCAGATACAAAAGCAGGGACGAGCCCAGAACAACAATGTTCTATAAATTAACTAAAATTACAAAACTAACACGTTACGCTCATATCTCAACAACCTGTGAATTGAAAAAAACCTCCGCCTCTTTATCTCCCCTACCCTCCCTCAGCAGTCCCACCAAGATATTACACAGCCTCTTTCACATGGGACCTGCAAAGTACCTCAAGGCAACCGACAAAGGCACATGATACAAGCTTTCTCTATTCTTACCTCCAAATTAGACCCTGTGGAATAAGACATGATAAGACCATCTTTATGTCACTCTTGCATGACCCCAAAACGCTTCCCACATAAACCTCGCTGCAAATACAGTTGTTCCAACCAAACGCTACGTGCTTGATAATGGGCTTTGGTACCTCACGTGGGATACGAAGCGGTATCCAAAGGCAGTTACAAATGTACAACTGCAAAACACCACAATCAATCTAAGCAATAGAAAACATCATCGCGACTAACGTGAATTTGAGGCCAACGTAAACCAAGTGTTTCTGCGAGTGTAAACTCTGCAAAAATAAACTCGAAAAATAACACCGCCAGAAAGAAGTGTTATAGAGAAATACAGTCATGCTATTTTCCCAACAATCCACTTTACCATGACCTAGTTTGAACAGCAAATAAGTACAACCTTCAACAGCGACAACAAATGCATTAGACATATTTTGATTTCAGAAATAGTAAAAATAGAAAAAGTAAAATGTTTTTAACTCGCATCTGAGACCTACATCTCCACAGAGCCTGACGATGCCAGGGAACACTGGGACCAAAAAATAAATAAAATACATGTTTAATAATGTTTTTAAAAAAGTAGACCAGCATTTAGTAAGACGCTCTCCTTACGTTGTATTTCTTTACTAACTCATAATTGGGACTGTCACGAGAGCTGCAGAAGCGAGGAGTTGTTTGATCGGCATCTGCAGATCTTGTCCCAGAGGAAGAAGTAGCACGAGGAAGAAGTAGCACTAAGAAGCAGCATCAAGACACCCAGAACGCAGTACATTTTGATTTCAGACAACTAAATAGCACGGAAACACCGGCTTCTACAGAGCAGCAACAAAATGCCTGTTAGTTAGTTGCACTGTGCTGAATTTATAGGTTCCCTCCTCCGATGGTTGTATAATCAGGGAAAGGGTTCTAAACACGCACGCGTACCATATTTCAAGAGTATACCAAACATTGAAACATTCCATCGTATATGAGATGTGCAAGTCATATTTTGCATAAAATACGTCTGCATGTGACTTTCATGCTTTTACTGTGATGTAAAAGCTGATTCAACCCTTGGGAAACATGGCTTTTTTTATGTGAGATTACCACCCTTGTGGTAGGCAAGGCTAGAGCTCGTGCAAGAATGGAGAAAAACCTACCTAGACCATTGCAGAGCGCGGTGTCCGTGAAGCATGCGCTGCGCTCATTAAAGTTAAAAAAAAAAAAAAGAGCGCGGTGTTCCTGAAGTGGGCGCCGCGCTCATGACTAAAGCTAATTAAAAAGAAAAAATGATTAACCCCGGCGTGGTGTCCTCGAAGCGGGCGCTGCGCTCGGTATTACATTTTTAAAAATAATAAAATAAACCGCACGCAGTGTGCCTGAAGTGGGCACCGACCTCGGTATTACATTTAAAAACAAGCCCCTTTCTATTGAGGTCACAAATGTGGTTTTCCATGAATAAATGTAAACAAACACTGCTCCCCAATCATAACCCAGATACAATTGAACGTGAACTCTGTGGAGAGGGTGCCGCCGATTATGGTAACTAAAAGCCACTACCCCAGTTTCTTTGATGTATAATAAGCTATGAAGCACGGTGGAAGAGATGGAAACAATTTCATAATATTATACCCAATACCCACATTCTAAACCGCATCACACCACAAAGGGAAACAACAACTAGAGTTGTGCGAGCCACCACAGCTTTAAGTGCGCGCGCACTCGAAAACGAAACGTAGCGTGGGGGCGGGACTTCCGTCTTATGCGCGAAGCCCGCGCCCACGGAGTTCCTGGTCCGAGGAGCAGTGGTGACGCGGGGCTCCCATGCCTGAGGGAGAGCCCCGCGGAGGCAACAGAACACCGGATTGGCGGTAAGTGGGCCTTGGGGGGCGCTCGTGTGTGCGCGCGCGCGCGTGTGTGTGTGTGTGTGTGTGTGCGCGCGCGTGTGTCTCTGTGTGCGACGGCGGGACGGGGGGAGTGTCTCTGTGTGCGTGCGTGTATGTGTGCTCGTGTGTGTGTGCGCGCATGCGTGCAGGGGGAGGTGTGCCTGTGTATGTTTGCGCTTCCCAGGAGACAGCCTCGGCGAGCGCGGCGCATGCCAGTTTCGAATCGCCTTGCGCGCGGCCAGGATTGTCTCCTGGGAAGCAGACACGGCCACAATAGGTTCTCGGCGAGCACGCGCTTCCGCGCGCTTAGCCGAGACCTAAAAACGCCAACTGTGTTGCTTTCAACGATCTTTGGGGACCCTTACCCGCCTTTTTCAAATCTGTTTTCCCTCGAATGTCTCTCAGTTTTCATTAGAAACCAGCAAAGCAAAACGTTATTTCTGCAAAACAGTACATCGTGGAAATAATGTTGAGCTATGCCCGACGCATTGTCCTTCTCCTGGCATCAGTTATTATGGAACACCACCCCAGATTCAAGCCACAAGCAGAACTCGGATTTGTGATTGTTGAACATCCTTGAGATATGCCTTTGAGTGGGTAACTCCGTTACCTTACTGCTGGCACTGCTTCAGAATGGCATTATTCTGATCTTGCTCTTCGAATACCGTCAGCTACAAAGTGCCCATTTTTGGCTGTGCATTTGCAAAAACCATGGCTGCTTCTTGTGCTTTTATTCTTGTGTGTCCCTCCCACATCCCTAAATAAAGAGCTTGACGTGTGGATCGTGCATGGTGAATAGGGAATGCTTTTGCTAACGCTCATCACAGCAGATATTGCTTTGCTATTTTGTTCACTCACTGTAGCATTGAGGTAGTTATGTGTATTTGTAAAGCGCACTACATCCACAAGGGTATCCTGGCACTGAACAGGTGTGTGTGCATAGCCCTACCTATGTTTGGTTGGTTAATTGAAAAGCCAGGTCTTTGCAGAAATCAAGAAGAGAGGAGGAAGCTCTGATGGGGTGAACGGCCATTCCATGCTTTAGGAGTGATGTAAGAGAATATCCATCCTCCTGAACTGGTTCTGTGTATGCGTGGGATGTGTGTGAGTAAGAGTCGTGCGGAGCAGAGTGTCCGGCCGAAACATTCTGTGACTGATAATATTACACTTAAGGAAACAATAATTGATAAATATGGGACAAGCAGATCGCAGGTGGTGTATAGTGTGTTTGTTGACTTTTCAACAGGCTAGCCGCTAGATGGATCTACCCTGTGGAAGAAATTAATGAAAATAGGAGTCCCAGAAGCCCTCTTAAAATTAATAGTAGCTCTCCACTCATCAACATGGTGTAGAGTACAGATGGGAGGGGGACAATGGACTGGCCCAGAAGATTCATACTCTGAATGGCCATAAGCAGGGATGTTTACTTGCCCCTCCTTTGTTTTCTTTACAATTACCCTGAACAATTGCATCACAAAACATTCATATTCTAATGTACACTGACAATGTGGTCATTTTAGACCTCACACCTATCAGTCTTCAGCATAACATGGTCGCTGTCTTTAGGCTTACTGAAACTAATTTCCTAAAAGTAAACATCTCTAAAACAAAAGTGGTACCCTTTAGGGGAAGGAAACATTACAGTCACTTTGACTGGAAGTTGGGTGGGAGAACAATCGAAGTGGTAAGGGCGTATACCTACCCGGGGAGAGTCTTCTCTCAGACATTAGGAACCACTCCTCATTTCCAGCATATGGAATATAAGGCCACAGCCCACAGGAGCGCATTAAAGAGATTTTACGCATCCTTGAGAAAGATACATTTTCATTCCCTTCTCAAAATGTATCATGTTAAGATTCCCTCTATTTTATCTTACGCACTAGAGTATATTTCTGTAGAAAAGGGACTATCTTAAATTCGAACAAAGGGAAACGTCTACGTAAGATTACCACAATGAGCAAAGCTACACCAGTTCAAGCATTACTTCTAGAGCTATCAGGAGTGATCGCCTACACAAGAGCTTTGCAAACCTAATTAGATGGGCGTACAACTTACTTCGTGCGGCAGAAGGCTCCTTGAGAGCTGGCTTAAAGAACAAAACTTTTAAGTTTGGAGCAAGACAGTATACTTTTAATGAAAATCTTGAGATAGCATTAGAGCACTTTCAATGTTCCACTAATCTCTTACAGTCCTGGTCACCTGCAATATGGAAGTTTTTTTCAGAAAAAAACGACACAGAGACTGAGTTTTGAACTCAACATAGCACACTGCACTCCGTTATCATACTATAGGCCCTTTAATAGTACATTTTGAGTACAAAATTAGTCAAAAAAATGTGAGATTCACACTAGACCACAGTGTCAGACGATGCATATTCATGCTTTGTTTATGAATCCTACCGTTGAAAGCCAATACCAAACATTGGGGCTACACATCTGATATGTCAGGATCTTGTGATTTACTTGGAGGAGGTGTTCAAGACATTGTGCATGTTTTATACGTCTGCCCAAATAGAGACTTCTTAATTGAAGTTCGACGCTGTTTTATAAAACGTATATGTTTTAGATATAATTTACTTAGAAGTAATGATCACCTCCAAATGAATTTGAATGCCATAACCTATTTGAATTGTTTAAATCTTTTTTACCACTGTTTTAAAGAAGAATTATTATGTTTATTACACAGTTTTGTACACTCTTTCTATATTGTTGATCTCTGATGAGGTCTAAATCAATAAAAATTGATTCATTGAGTGTCTGGGTGGTTGGTCAAAGGATATCCGACTGTTCAGGTAGGTGGGGCCTATTTTATGTAGTGCCTTGAATGTGTGTGTCAGGAATTTAAAATGAGCGCCTTTGTGTATTTGGGGCCAGTGGAGCTCCCTGAAATGTGGTGTGATGTGAGTTCTGTGTGGGAGGTTGAAGATGAGCCTGGCTCCTGAATTCTGGATGGTTTGTAGTCTTCTAGTGAGTTGCTTGGTGATCCTGGCGTAGAGGATGTTCTCGTAGTCCAACTTGCTGGTGACTAAGGCACGAGTGACAGTTTTTCTAGTGTTGCTTGGGTGCCATTTGAAGGTCTTTCTCAGCATATTCAGGATGTGGAAGCAGGATGTGGTGACAGAGTTGACTCTCGATGTCATGTTCAGTTTGCTGAAAATGGTTATTCCGAGGTTCCTGGTGGAGGTGCTGTGTGTGGGTGTTTGTCCGAGTTCAGCCGGCCACCAGCTGGAGTCCCATGCTGAGCTGTTCTTGCTAAATATCACCACTTCTGTCTTGTTGGTGTTGCGCTTAGGACAGTTGACTTTAGTCCAGTTAGAAACTTCAGTCAAGCAGGCAGTGAAGTTGTTTCTTGTGTTGGGGACATTGGCTGAGATGCAGAGTATGAGTTGCGTATCATTGGCGTAAGAGATTATATTGATGTTGTGTGCAGATGACGTTGGCCAGAGGGATAATGTATGTGTAGAAGAGGATGGGGCTGAGTGATGAACCTTGAGGCTCTCCACAGGTGAGTTTGTGGGCTTCAGAGGACTAAGGTGCCAGGCTGACAGCTTGTGTTCCATCTGATAGGAAGGAGCAGATCCAGTGGAGAGCAAGTCCTGATGAGTATGGGGTGTGAGACAGTGTCAAATGTTGCAGAGTAGTCCAGGAGAATGAGGGCTTCCATGTCTTCTCTGTCAAGGATCATTCAGACGTCGTCTGTGGTGGCAATGAGTGCAGTTTCTGTACTGTGGCTGGGGCTGAATTTAGACTATGTGGCGTTGAGGAGCTGGTGGTTGCTGGGGTGGTCGGTGAGGTGTTGGTTGATTAGTTTCTATAAGACCATTGCTGAGTATGGTAGGTGGGAGATGAGTCTATAGGTGAAAAACGTGACTTGGTTAGCGTGTGGTTTCTTGATCCGGGGCATAATGGTGAAATTTTTCGAGATGTCTGGAAATGTTGCTGAGTCAATGAAGATGTTGAGGATGGATGTTAGTGTTTCATTGATCAGTAGGAGTCCCTTACTGATGGAGTGGTATGGGAAAGGGTCATGTAGGGCCCTGAGCGGACAGTCTTCATGGTAGAAGCAATTTCGTTGGTGGTGAAAGAGAGCCATGAAAACTTGGCTTGTTCTTCGGCTGTGATAGTATGTTGAGTTGCGATGGTGACGGAGCCCGGTTGAGGGTAGAAGTCGCTATATATAGAAGAGATTTTGTTACAGAGGAATTCTGAGAGCTTATTGGAAAGGTCTTGTGAGTGGATGATGTTGCTGGAGGTGGCAGGAGGAGCAGTGAAATCTTTGATGATGGCGAATATTTTATTATTGCTTTTAGTGCCGGCATTGATGCTATCTGCAACAGCTGTGCGTTTGGTGTTCTGTATTTGCTGGCCATATAAGGGCTCATTTGAATATGCTTTTGTTTGTGGAGTCTTGATTTGCTTTCCATTTGTGCTCCAGTTTCTTCAGTGGCATTTTGTCATCTAGAGTTCCACTGTGTACCAGCTGGCCTGTTGTCAGGTTCTTGCTGTTGGTTTGCGATTGAGCGCAGCCAGGATGTCGACACATGTAGTGATCCACCTGTTGAGGTTCTTGATGGATTTTGACAATTTGCTGGTTTGCTCTGGCTTGTGCACAGACTTTGGAATTAAACACTGGAGGTGGGCGAGCCACTAAAAGTTTAAGCCAGGCTCCACTAGATGCCTGACTTTGGTTGTGCTCGAATTCCTCTTAGACCATCAAACCCAAAACAAATGGAGCTTTCATGTGACTGACTTCTGCCTGCCACTAAGCTCTAAACGTATGCTCCAAGAATTGAAGAGAAGGTATTAACCTTAGATGTAAAAAACGAATACAGAAAAAGATAGCCTTCTTGTGGCTGATCTGTACAGTGTGAAGCACGAAAACCTGTGACCAGTCCCAGCTACCCTGCTCACAAATTGTGTAATGCTGGCCAAATATTTTTTTCACTCAGGCTTCTTTTTAGGTCTTGTTTAAGACCGCGCATGTGCCGTCTGTTGCAGACATATTGTTAGGTTATAGTGGGCTTAGCGCCCCCCCATTGCTTGCCATTGGTTGGCTTATTGTCACTCTCTTATTTGCTTGCTTTCGGCTCGTCCGCTTGTATCTCTCTTCTGTGTTTGTTCCTCCCCTGAAGCTTTCTCTTCTGTGTTTGTTCCTCCCCTGGAGCATGGACCCATTACTTGTGTCCTTCCTCTACTTCCTTTTAACATTACTTTTATTCGTTTAAAGCACTGTACGAGTACATGTGTTTTCCAACTATCTCTCTTGTGTACTTCATTTTCCTCTTTCTCAGCCATGTGTTTCTCCCCTCAACCCTCACTTGCTGAACCTGTTTCCTCTCAGCCTGCCGGCCTTCTATTGCCGTTCTTTCTTCCCCAACCAACATTGTTAGTGTGCTTCTTAATTTCCGCCCACCCATCTTCCATTGTCCCTTTGCTTCCCGATTCCCATTTCCTCCCACCCTCCATTTGCTTCCCAGTCTACGCCCACCCACCACCCTCCGTAGTCTACGCTGCTGTATAGCATGGTTCAAAATTGTTCCCAAAGCCAATAGGTCTCAGAGGCAAGACCTATTATATTTGCTCATGCTTTTTTTATTATCACATATGGGAGCTGCTTAATATAGTTGAGTGTAGGATGTGCGCTGGTGTTTGATTTAATGGACTATAATGTTGCTCTATTTGTAATAAGAATTTAAGTCACATATAGGCTGTGTATTTACAACTGACTTGCCTCTTAGATTACTAATGACATTTTCATTGAGGTCAGGGGGGCAGGAATGTTTAAAGCAGTTTAATAATTACCTCTCAATGTGATGATATAATGTGATGTACTAACGCAAAACTCCCCTGTGTGTTAAATAAAGACACTCTTTTGAATTGTGAAGTCTTTATCATTTCTTTACATGGTGGTTGCAAGATTTACAATATAAATATTTTAAGGCTCAGCTCGTGCACTGGTTCTTAGAGCCAAGTCAGTCTCTTTGCCTTGCCTCTGGCTCAGCCCTCACTGTTAATTTGTTCAGTCACCCACCTGTATGAGCTATCTCGAGTCTTACTATTGTCTAAGTTTGACAAGGACATTATATTAATTGTTCTCAAAAAGAGTAAATACATTCTGTCATTATTGTGGGTCTTGGAAAGATGTCTGTCTTTGTCTCTAATTAATATCGGGCTACTGAATTGTGATATAGCCGTAACTCCTGTAATCGTACATAATAAACTTCAGGGCTTTAAGGGTGATTCTGCACCCCACTCCCCCATAAATTTCCCTGAACAAATTTTGGTAGGTCAATCCTGCCAATAATGACTAGCGGAAATGCTACTGGAAATGCTTGGTTAATAGTGATACGTGCAGTATTCACTGTGCTAGCATCATATCCTGCATGTTATTCCCCACTTTTCTAGTGGTTGTTTTTTTGGAAGGTGAGATATTTAATGCACCTGGTGAATACCTCATCCCGCACTATTTGTAGTTACGAGGTGTGGTACATACCTCCGTGCATTCTGCGAATTTACATAACATTGCCTGTCATTGTTCAGGACTTTAACTTGAATTTGCTGACAGAGTGAAAATGTGGATACCCAACATCATCATGAGACGTGTGTTCAAGCCGCAGCCCTCCCCCACCTCTAGTGACAAACTGTCACTGGTGGCATGAAGACTAGCACCAGTACAATATTTCTTTTCCACTTCATTATTGAAGACATAGATGCCTGCAGACACTGAGCAAAAGGGCTCTGAATAAAGGGAATAAGGAACTCATAGTAAACCCATCTGCCATTCGTTCACTTTAGGTTCTAAAACGATGCGTTGTACTTGAGCGCAATGAACGTTGGAAATGCCGTAAGGCAATCTTTGCATTGTGGGAATGGATTGCCCACAGTTTGCAGTGCAGGATTTTGCGTCCTTGGTTCCCTGGATCTGGGGAGCAGTGAGTGGCTTGGGCAAGCATTCAAAGGAAGAGCAAATAAACAACTCTGGGCATGACATGGAGAATGTGTTGGTAATTGCCACATGCCCTTTATGTTTTTTATGTACTTGAAGTGCAAATCATTACTTGCATCAGGTGTAGACAATATGTGCAGTACATTTTGTAACGCGCTGTCTTATCTGGACATTGAAAGTGACAGTTTGTCGCTGCATGTTTCCTTTACTCACCCTTACTAATGCCACATTAGTATCTCTTCCTGACAAGCGCTACTTCCAGCTCTGTGGAATGCGTTGACACACAAACGAGGATTAAGTTTGGTTTTTATTTTTTTTCAGCTTCCAATCTGGAATTGGCACATTTCCTCAGGATGTGAGGACTGGCTGGTGCGTGTGCAAACGCATTGGTCAGATGGGGAACCTAACGTTAAATTGACAGAAACTGTAGCTTTGCCAAACAGAAGCTGCATCCATTTGTTCAGGTTCTGTTATCACCTACATAGTTATTAAGTCTGAAAACAGCTTTTGGCCAGTGGTGTACCAAGGGGGTGGGGTTGGGGGCGGTACAAATCTTGTGATGGTGACCTCCTCCCGCTCTTACCAGCCATCTCAGGGCAGCAATCCCCCCCTCCCCCCACTCTACAAGGCAGCAATCGGTGGAATCTCGCCACCCTCCCTTGGGTCTTCCATGTGGCCGCCGCGGTGCGGCAAATGCAGGGAACACCGCGGGTGGCCAAAGGACTAGCTGCATGCCACTGCTGTTGGCTGTCAGTTGACGAAGACTTGTTGCGCACAGTAACAATATTAGGAGTTGGATTTAGGTGCTCCTACTGCTGTGGTTGGCTTTCTTTTTAACCTCATTTGCTTGCTTCTCATTCGATGGTTTTCATTCCTCGGCTTGTGTTTGTTCCTCACCTGGAGAATAACTTCTTTACCATCCTTTTGATTGAATGATATTCCATGGCTGCACGTCAGGGAACGACTTTATTCTTTGTCTTTCAGCACGTCATAGGATTGCATGTGCTTTCTTGCTCTTCGCCTTTTGTAGCTTCCCCCTCACATCCATGGGCTTCCATTATGCCCCCACCCATTTCCTCCATTGCCGCCCTGCTCCTCCCTGTTCCTCATTGTTCCCATCGCTCGACGATGTATACTTTTACTCCCCTGACCATCCCTATCAAGTTTTTATTTTTCCACTTTATTTTTTTCACTTTTTGGAGGACCCCGCAACTACAATATTGCTGTCTCTTCCTTTGTAAATAATGCAATTTTGTGCACTTTTATATTCTAATTTACTACTCCAAGATTGGCGCGTACCATCTTGGAATGCATCACCCATGCACAAACATACATTATTACATGGTCACACACTGGAGCTTTTTCTTTTTTCTAATGCTGAACTGCAATAACAACAAGCATTGGAAAATTAAATGATTCAAGCCCAAGCGCAGGCAGGGAGAAACAGAATTGCTTCCGCCCACTGGGAGCAAAAGAAAAGCTACTCCAGCTGGGTGGGAGCAATGCCTCACACTACACCAGGGATGGGTGCTGGCATAGCTGGGGGGGGGGCTTGGGGCTCTCCCCGCTAGCCCCTACATTAGCAATGCTGTAGGGTACCCCGGGTGGGCACCTAGTCACCCCAAAAGTCAAAAGAAATTATACCGCTCTTGCGCAGCCCTATATAACCATCACTTTTATTAAGCATTGCACTGTGTGAATTAATGAAATACACTTTTGATTATAATTATTGTTTTTTTTTAACAAATACGATAGGTCTGCTTTATATATGTTGATTTGCTGATCCTGTCATGAAGCCAATGGGCTCACATTTTATATTTGTGAGTATCATATTCAAGGGATTTTATATTTGTGAGAATTGAAGCTGATTTTTGTTGCGCGGACATTTTTTGAATGAGCACAGCCTATGATAAAACCCCTTGAAGCTGCTTTAAATGCATCCCAAACATAGTGAAATACTAGTTTATCAGTGTCACTAATGTGGAAGTATTCCTCTATAAACGCATTGTATGAGGCAATAATGGATACATTCGAAAGTGAAAAATTATTGACCCTCAAGGAGGCTATCTTAGATCCACTAGTAAAAATGTCTAAATCAGTGATAACGGGGGCACGGTCCAAAATCACAATAGCCCCAATCTCAGAGTTAACCATGTGCAACAGTAAGAATGTATTCAAAAAGATATAGTCAAGTCTAGATTGAGGGTGGTGGGTAGGGGAGTAAAAAGAGTATTCTAAGAGGTCAGGATTATATAGTCTCCAGGAATCAGAGAGAGGATGCTGTGTAATATATTTTTTGAAAGCTTTGTGGGAGGCCTGTGGAACGAAATGCGAAGTGGGACGTCCATCCAAAAAGGGTCAAGGATTTCATTGCAGTCACCACCAATTAGTAAATTGTCCGAGGCATGTTCAGAGACCGTATGTGAGAGACTCCGTCAGAAATTTGGATCTGGGTGAGTAGGGCCATATAAATTAAGAATAGTAAAAGTAGTGTTGTCAGGTGTAAGTTTAATAAGTATCCAGCTGCCTTACGTATCTTGGTGTTGTGAAATTGTGGTAATTGTGGGGGATTTATGACAGAGAATAATTACCCCGCTTTCATTTGTAGTGGAGAAATAATTAAAAAAGTTGCCAAACCATTGTTTTTAAGCCTAATTGCATGAGAATGATTAAGATGTGGCTCTTGCAGGAAAGCTATGTGGCATCTCAATCGAGCTCGGTGAGATAAGAAACACTGAATTTTAATAGGTGTTTGGGCCCCTTGACATTCCAAGTAACTGTTCGAAGTTGCATAAAAAGAACGATTAGTATAAAACTGCTGTAACAAACAAAAAACTAGGCAGATCAATTTTATGAAAACCAAGAAAAAGGAAGGAAACAGGATAGTAATAAGAAAGAAACGGAGGGAGACGACCTCTGGTAGTTGTGTAGGCATGAATGTGGCAATAGAGGGACCAGAGTCCATGAGGGCTAGAAGAAGCAAAAAAGAAAAGGAATACCAGGATGGGTAGAGGGACAGAGGGACAGCAGAGCACCTGAAACAGACGGGTTAGAGTGACTTCAGTGCGAGAAAGTTATATTAGATAATAAAACAGACTAATGCGAGGGTCAGTGAGGGAGAGCACATTATGTGCAAGACAGACACACCATTCTTAGTGACCAAATAACATAGCGAGCTACAGTAAATGAATGAGGCATTGGATAATAATAATAATAACCAGACTTACCAGTGGAAAGATTTAGGGATACAATTAGGAGTGTGTTTAGGGGATATGATAGTGGAAGTTACATGAAGATTCCACAAATGGTATTGTATCTGAGAATAGAATTAAAAAAAATAGAAAAGAAACAATCAATCTAGAATACTAAATATAACAATTAATATTATACTGTAAAAATGAACATTAGATTCATGTTAAATTAGATTCTGATTGCTGAAGCCCCTAGTTCCATGGTTTACGTTTTGTGTTAATTGATGAAGATTTGTAGTTCTGGAGGTTCCTCGGAGTGTTTTTTTTTCTTGAATGTTATGTTGAAGAGGCATGGATGAAGTAGCCCATATCTAATATTCAAGGATTTAAGTTTTTGACGTAGATCCAGAAACTGCTTCCAACATGCAGTTGTAGCAGGATGGAAATCTTGTGTGAAGAACATCTTGGGACCTGACCATTGGAGAGAGTCCACCTCTTTTCTTCAGAGAGTATTTGCATCAGTTCATTAAATTGGAGAAAGAGAATAATAATTCCTCTGGGTCGTGCATGAGGGCTAGTTAAAGTCTGTAGACCTAAATGATGTGCACATTGAATTGAAAGAGAAGAGGCACAAGGCAGATGAAGAGTGGAAGGTATCGCTGTTTGAAGAAATGCAATTATGTTAGAGCCTTCTGCACCCTCTGGGATTCCATAAAGACGAAGCTTGTTCCTCTTATTTTCAAAATTTTCGGTAAGCCTTTTAAGTTGATCTATGTCTTTGGAAATCTGAGAGTTGACAGGAGTGGAATCTTCAAGGTTACTAACTCTCTGTTCCAGAATAGAAGTCCATTGTTCGTGTTGAGTACATTGCTCCCCAATACATTGTAATGAGGCATTGATATCCATCATAAAGGATTTTAATGCTCTTAATCCCTCCATAACGACATCCAGAATTAGATGTGTAGGTGAGTTAGAGGGAGAGTCAGGATCTTTCTTTCAGCTGTTTGACTGAGGTGGTGTTAGACGATTTTTGTGTAATTTTGCCTGCAGCTGGCGAGGAAGAGAAGCTGTCTTTTAAAAATTCCATAGTGCTTTCCATTGCAATAGTTGATGGTTTAGAGGATTTTGTTGGATGCATGCGCACAACATGAAAGAGTGAAAGACTTGGAAGAAGACGATGAATGGCTGCTATTTTGAAATTTTTGAATTCTCCCCATATAAAGCAAAGGCCAATTATTGAGGGAAAACAACACTGTTAATCCTGGTGAATATAAAATAAAATGAAGAGCCAGGAACTTAACTGCATCATCTAAAAACAATTGCTATCTCACTTGAAGGGTACAATCTGAAGAAACCCCCCTCAGCCAGGAATAGCATATTGGAGGGAAAAGTTAAACGTGCAAAATATTGACTTTCCCATTTAAAATGCCCTTCACATGAGGAGTTGAAGAGTATTCCGTATAGGATAGCAATTGGGCGCTTAAGGACTTTGAGGCAAGCAGAACGCTTGACGCTCGGTAAGAAAAAACAATTACCTCAGGAGCGTTGCAGTGCGTTAAGATGGTGGCCTCTTACAGTCTGTCTAACTTCGCGCTGTAGCGGAGTCAGCGTCACTTCGAAACAAACAATGGTGCCATGGTTAAAAGATAAGCTACGACACCACAGCTGACTAAATGTCGAGCACCTCACTTATTCAGTCCCGAAAAAGTATCAAGTCCTGTGCCAATAGCCTCCGAGACCTGTTGCGGTTGGGTCCCACTGGAAATCCATAAACAAAACTTCAAAAACCTGCGTGGAGACAGCACCAGGAATGAAGTCATAGATCAGCCAATATATTGTATTTCAGTCTCTTTATTCTCCTTTAAATATTCAAAATAGGACAACAGCCAACGCGTTTCGTTCCAAATATGGGAATTTCATCAGCGCGAGTAAAGTTATTGATAGAACCAAAAAAATCCAAGGTTGCAGAGATCTAGATCGACGTGGGCAAGTGAAATCCAAATACAGAAAGAGCGAAGCTTCAAAAATAGCGGATATAAGTATAATCTTGCACCGGACACTGTAACAAAGTATTGGAGATCTATGTAGATCGACATTCTTCCAAAGTAGATGAGGCCAAAATAGGCCACTAATGACACAATATAAATAGTTAGTGCAGATGACCCATCTTCAAATATGGATGAGGCTATGATAAGCCACTAGTATCAGGGTATAAGACCTACGTCAGCCCACAGTCACAGTAGAGTCCCTGTCCACGGTACGGAGATGGCAAAAATGGTGGCATGGTTAAAAAGCTGCAATGTTCCGACACACAGGGTGATCTGGCAAAACAAAGAAGAGCTTGAACCCCGAAATTCAGTCGCCGACCACCTCTAAAGAGCTGCAGTCATCTTGCGCAGCATCCAGCCACACCCTCTTTGCCCCCGAATCTGGAGCGTACTAAATATTAAAGTTGGACGAACCAACAAGTTAACATCGAGAGCCAAGCCACGGGTCTGGCTTGGCTCCATTAGCCTGTGCATTAACCAAGCCATGAAATTGTTTGGCCTGTAAATCATGAACAAAAACTTTCTTTAAACATGTGATAAAGTCTCTTCAAAATTCTATAACATGCAGAAACGTTTCACCTTAGTACATCAGTTTGTATCATTTTATTGAGAGGCATTTATTAAACGTGATAGTTCACTTATGGCACCGTCATCTGGGCTGGTGGAGGCATAAATGTTTAAAAACGAAAAGGTAAACAAATCAGTTGTCATGTGCATCCTATATGTGACGTAGAGTCTTATTTATAACAGAGCAACTTAATCTATGAATTGAAACAAATCCTGCTCTGCTTTCATCATGACCTCTTGTATTTCAAAATAAAATACCGAAGAGAAGGTGCCAGTATTGAAATAAAATATTTGCATAGGATCAGACAATTTGCTCACATAAGGAAGCTGGAATTGACCCAAAGTTTATTGTTTCACATTCTGTAATTGAACCACTAGAAGGGTATTTCGTTCTCTCTCCTGTTTTACAATAAAAGTTTAACGAGTTGTCTTTACTTTGTGTTACAAGAAGTTAGAGGGTGACTGGTAGGCAGAAGCCACATGAAAGCTCAGCTCGTTTGGGCCTCGAGGGTTCCAAGAGGACATCGAGGTGACCCAGAGTTAGCCAAACTCGAACTTTCAGTGGCTCACCCACCTCTACTAACAGGGCTTTAAGTGGGCTGGGTCCTGTTGGTGCTCAGCACAGGCAGCAGTGCCGCACTGGGAACCAAAACCGGCCCAGGCAAAGTGCTTGGCCGACCCCCTCTCCCGGGGTTGGGGGTGCCGCCGAGCTCTTTGCCAGGGCCGGTTTTCGGACGGTTTTGTTACAGGGCCGATTTTGCAAAAACACCGGCCCTGTAAAAAAATCGGCCCCCAAGGGCCCAAAACCGGCCCCCACTCATGCGATGCACCGGGGGATTGCCTGATGGCTGCTTCGGCCAGTCCGGGCCTGACAGGCAGTTCTTAAAAGCAGGTGCCGAGACAGGTCCCTATCAGGCTCCCCATTTTCGTCCTCACTCGCAGAATGGAAACAAATCTTAACTTTGCAGCAGTTCACGGTTTTTGATGTAACTTTTATTTTCTTGCCATTCTATATTACAAAACTCTAAGTGCTTTACATGAGCACCAACAAGGACACATTCATTTATTTTTTGGTAGGCACGGGGCGATTAAGTGATTGCCGAGAAACACAGGATGTTGAGCCAACGCTGAGACTAAAACCAGTTTCCTCAGCTCCAAAGTTGGCAGCTCCAGGCATTCTGCCACAACCTCTCCTGTAAGAACTAAAGCATTTTCATTATTACATGCAAAGAAGCCATAGTTGTATGTGTGCATGTAGTATATTTATCTTATCCATCTAACAACCTTTGACAATGCCAATAGTGCTGGCCTGTTGTAGGTGTAATGTTACTTGTTGAATTATATATTTGGAGGCAATAACAGAAGCAGCCAAATACCAGTCAGGCGGCACATTATACTGAGCACATATTTTTAGCTTAAATGTTTTAAGCCACGCCCTTAATCATATCAGCCACGCCCCTTTAAGAGGCCTCCAGATTTTCCATCCCACTTAAAGCCCTGTCTACCAAAGACATGCTTAATTAAAGGCTCCTGTGAACGATTTATGTGCCCCTATTCCCAAGTCTCACACGCTCCCGACACTTGCCTTTTTCATGCCCTTTAATATTTTAGCATTTTGCATGGCTCGCGCTTTGTTACAACGCCCACAGATCATCGCACGCCGCGTTTAATCAATCAGACATGCAATAAAAATAGATTAATTCTGCTTTCGAACACGAGTATTGACGTATTACCCAACTTTGCATTTTGGCGCGGGCTAATTTTACCATAGTTTATTGTCAGTAAAGTGGATGTTTGTAGTCTTGGCCAAGCTTCCTGCTAGCACCGCTTTCAGAGAAACACAGGGGTACAACAGGGTATGCCACCGCGCGCTCACTTCTTATGCTGTTTGGACTCGCGCAAGCTCTGCTGGGAAAAAGCTTGGCTCTTCGTCTGTCCACTTAAGTAAATTCTGATCAAACACAGCATCCCACAACTCAGGGAAAATAAAATAATTTTTTTTATAGTTTGATGCTTTTTTTTTTTTGCTAAATATTTTCTGCCCGTTTCTCTGCACGTGTGACCCTTTGAAAGCAGGCGGCGGAGAGGGCCAGGAAACCAGGTGGGCGTTCCGGGGAGGCCATCTTGTTTGCATGGCTGTATTTTAAATAACAGATTATTAATTACATCTTTTAAAGACAGGGTTGTCAGGCAAAGTTTAATCTCTGAATTACAACAGTTATGTGTATTTTTCAAGCAGTAGGTGAAGAGTGTGTGTTTGCTAGAAAAAACATATAATGCCCATTAATATGAGTCCGCCTGGTTCGCGCCTTGAGGGCCCATCAGATAATTCTGCTGCTCCATGATTTGACAAACAAGAGCATATACTTAGGATAATCATGTAATGTCTATTCACAAGAGTACCATCCACCGCTTGGGTGAACCTCCCCTCCCTCAGAGAGTGTAATACTGCCAGTGCTGTCACCTGAGACACATGGGGTTACCCCTCCACCTCTTCTTTGGAAGACCCATCAAAGCATATAGCACAACTGATGGCACACACACCCTGAATGTGGATTGCCCCTTTTCTTAAGAGACTCAGACTTCCCGTAGTATATACTACGGGCAGGTTTATAATGTCTATTTCACATAAGAACCCAAGCCTGCACTATAACTAACAAAAGCATGCACCACCAAGAGGTGCACACACTTAAGGTAGAAAGCTATATGTTGCAGACTGCCTTGCCTGCTTGCATGGCTGCATACCGTATTTTCCGGCGCATAAGACAACTGGGCGTATAAGATGACCCCCTACTTTTCTTGTTAAAATATAGGGTTTGGGCTATACTCGCCGTATAAGACTACCCCTCTTTAATGGGTCAATGGGTATTGAAATTAATGACCCATCCAACCTCAAATATGTTCAAAAGGCCTATCCAACCTCTAGTGTGTTGTGATTCACTCACCCAATATGCCAACAAAAGGCTGCGTAGGTCCCTTGGTTCTTTAAAATCAATTAATAAGCCCATCTGCTCTATTCAGGGAGTGAATGTATCCAATCTGTAAGGAAAACAGAATTCAATTGTACACTGTACTAATGTTGTGCACTGTAACGTTGCACATTACTAGAAGGACACAATTTACAGATCGACACACGCTCATTTCACTTGACACTGGCAATTACGACACCCGGCGTATAAGACGACCCCCGACTTTCAAGAAGATTTTCAAGGGTTAAAAAGTTGTCTTATACGCCAGAAAATATGGTATATTAAAAAAAAAAAATTCAACCGCATATGCTCAGTGGCATGCCTGCAGCACATGGGTGGAACTTTTTTTTACTATACATTACTTACCATTGGTTGGCTTAATTATTTTGTTCCTTTTCATTGGTGAGCTTTGCTTTCTCTCCGTGTGCTTGTCTTCTTCCCTAGAGCATGGACTAACTACTGATTGTTTTTTTTATTAATGTTCTTCCACGCTGCTTGCGTCCAGATTCTTTTATTTTCTTTTTAATTTGCTTGCAAGACAACTTCAGACTGTCAAAGTTGAAGCTCACACTTTCCAGTACTTCCAGGAGCGAAAGCAAACTGCCAGCAATAACGAAACTTTGTGACATATGGGCAATTTTTTGGGGAAATTCTGTTTATTGTTTTAACCCACACTGACCACACCAATACAGTATATACATATGAATCGGTATCCCCTCTTAAAACAAGTTCTGTTATAGCTAGCAATCCATATGGGCCCTGAGCGAACATCCCACACCCCTCTGGAACATTAGAGTGTCTCTGTTCTCCCCCTCTTTTGGTCATCAGCTCCATCCATTCAGCCAAATATTCAGTCACTTTCTCATTGTGTATCTTTTTATTATGCTGTTCATCAGCCAGTCCCCAGTCTTGTGCATCCTTTTTCCACCTACTAAGCTCTGGGGGTCTTGGGGTGCCCAATGAAACACTATTGGTGTTTTGTGCCAATATTGTCTCCAATGCCAGCATTCGTAATTTTATCGTAGGCCATTTTCGTCCAGGAAATGCACCCAACAGGCCTTGTTTTACTGATGTAAACAACCTCACTCCATTGACGTGTGGTATACTAGCAATAACTTCCCTCCAAAAAACCCCAACCTGTGGGTAGGACCAAGTCATATGTATGAAGTCCACCCCCATTTGAGCACATCTGTTGCATTCTGATGACCTGTATGGGTATACCCTTGCCAGCTGCTGAGGGGTTAAATACGTTCTATGTAGGGGATTGGCATTGTATCAGTTTGACGTGGGCATTAGGGGAAACACCCTTCACCTATTAACAGGCCCTTCCCCAGTCCCTTTCTGTTAGAAGGCGCAACAGAGAATGCCTATGCTGCATGAGTAGAGGACTACCCTGAACCACTTTGCCCAATATTAAGAGCAATATAGAATTATGTTATGAAGTTCCTACAAGCTCCCAATACCAGGATTTGTTGCATAATATTATATTCAGGTGGGTCTCTGGCAATGCATATAGAGGATGTATTATTCAATATCGAACATGCAGTGATTTCAAAGGGTTTATGCTTCACCTTTACCTCAAACCACTTCTAAATTCTAAAATCACCTTTCCCTCCCTTTACCTCTACCCATCCCTGAACCCTGAATACACTCTTACATCCCTTTACCTGTACCCACCCCTGAGTCCTAAATTCTCTTTACCTCTACCCATCCCCGAACTTTAAATTCACCCCTAACTCCCTTTACCTCTACCCACATCTGAACTCTAAATTCACTTTACCTCTACCCATCCATGAACCCTAAAATCACCTTTAACTCCCTTTACTTCTACCCACCAAACTGTAAAAAAATACCCTTACCTCCCTTTTCCTCCACTCACCCCTGAACCTTAAATGCAGCCTTACCTCTCTTTACTTCTAGCCACCCTAATCCTAAAATCATCTTTACCTTCCTTTACCTCTATCCACCCCAAAACCTTAAAATCACCCCTAGCTTCCTTTAACCACCTGAACCCTAAAATCACCATTACCCCTCTGTACCTCTACCTACCATATAACCCAAAAATAACCATTACCTCTCTTGTTACCTCTTCCCACCCCTGAGCCATAAATTACCATTACCTCCCTTTAGCTTTCCTGTCAGTTGTTTTATACCCATCTGTATGGTTGGTGGGCACATTCACCTCTTTGACATTTATCCCCCTACTTCCCCTTTTTGCACTATACCTTAGGTCTTGCCTGAGACAGTACATGTACTGTCACTTGCAAGACATTTTGTGTACTCACAGGGGTCTTAGATTCCACCGATTTCATACCATTGGTTGGCTTTATCTTCACTTGCATTTCCTTGCTTCTTTTCAGTCAGCGAGTACCAACTTTGTTCCCTCTTCGTGTGTTTGTCCCCACACTGGAGCATGGCCCAACTACTTCTTCCCTTGCCCAGTGACCTTTCCCTGCTTGCCACTTTTAGAGGTAGTTTTTTCCCTTGTATTCGCAACCACTTCCTCGCTCTCCCTTCCACATTGCTGCTTGACCTGTCCCCCCACTCTCCACCTGCATTGTTGCTTGCCCGGTCTGCCCTCATCCCAGGCTATGTTGATGCTTGCCATGCCCTCCACCAGCATATTCCCCCTCACCTTTTGTTGCTTAGTATTCTCAGATTTTATTTTTTTTGCCCTGACCTGCCTCCTCAGGGTACCACTTTCTATAATAACAAATTGCTACTTTTCAACTGTTCCTAAAAATACTTGGAGAATTTATAACATTCCCCAAAATATTCTAAGACTGGAGTTAGAATAGTAAATTTGATCTTCCAGTGACCGCCAAGCCCACTGCTTCTCTGAGGACGCAATTCAGGACAAGAAACACAAACAAGCTTTTTGCTTGCCTGCTTCTGTGCCGCCAGAAAAAAACGCCCCAAAGTCATGCCAACAGGTTTCAAGATGCTACAGAAATGCAAATGGCGCAGCTCTCCCTGCACTGCTTACCACTGCCTTCATGTGGGGCCAACATAGCGAGCTTCACATCGGAGGTAAGATCATTATACACGTGATTTCTTTTTTCCTTGAATGTTGTTTATGTATTTATGAGTTTCAGACATCGCAGCCCTGCCATCAACTGTCTCGTTTTTGACAGCTTCAGACCGCATTAAGTAGATTGCATCTCTAGCCCCAATTAATGGGCAAATGTGTGTTTTGCCTAGCACCCACAGCCTTTCCCTCACATTCCTGCCCCATTAAAAAAAGATTGATGCATAAATATATATTTCACCATCTTGTTGGTTTATGTTTGCTGACATGGTGTCATTTGTTTCTGAAAATGTTTTTTTGTGTGAAGGGCGGGAATAAACCTACGGGAAGAAAATGAATCACTGCCCTCCGCGGTCAGTGCTGGCCATGTCATACCATTTGTTCTCTTAACCCCTTCGACGCTGATGACGAGCTGGGCTCGTCATGAGGTAGCCTCCTCGCACGCTCATGACGAGCCCAGCTCGTCACGTAACATGCGCTTTTGAAAATCTCAGCGTACGGGCGGAATTCCGCCCGCACGCATGCGGTTAACTTTCATCCATACTGAACAGCAGACATACATGATTTAAAGCCGTTGAAAAAGCCAATAGCACACACATAGGCTTGACCTATTGGTTTTACCAATGATTTTTTGCTGTTTTTAACCTATTTGCCGCGGCCGTGATTTTGCGGCAGTGCGGCACTTCCGCAAAACGGGCGGGGCCGCGTCGGCCGTTGGACGTGCGCAGCACTACGAAGGTAGTGCTCGCGATGTCCAATGGCCGACGGCAGCACTTAAGGGGTTAATATTTTATTATCAATATTATTTTTTCTATTGCTATTTGATTTGAGATAGTGTAGTGGTGTGTACGTCCAATAGCTCGCTACTTCGAGTTTGCATTCAATTCTTTATTGCAACTATAGCAACTGTGTTACCCTGTACACTAGCTCAACCTAACACCACCTCTGTAGAGCTGCTCCTTCTGTCGTAGACCCATTAGCCTGTGTCTTGATTAGTGTATAACACCAGCAACCTCACCTTTGATGATGTTTATTTATACCTGCAGCTGCAAGGATCAGGGTAAAAAGCCTTTCAGTAAGACTGAAATCAGGGCCAGACTGGAACCCAAAAACATCCGTGGCAAAAAAACTACAAAGTCACCCCATACTGCACTTGGCAGACATTAAATTTGCATCATGGTGGTTTTCAGGGGGGATCATGGCAGCCAAACCCTGAAAGCAGCCCTCTGGCCTGCAGCAAGCAGGTGAAAATGGCAGAATAGTCTGTTTGGTCCTGACTGAAAATTCTGTTTAATATAATGGTTTGGTTCTTTACTTTTACAGGCTCTTTGTCTCTCGGGGGTTACCTTTTGTTTTTATCCAGAAACAAAATAACGGATAATCACTGGTTGTTTGTAATGCACTATTGGGGTTCAACTGGAGAATAGAGAGTGAACCAAAAGTTAATAGGTGTAAGCGATTTACATAGTTCACACACTCACTTATCACATCCAGTAAGTTAAGCACAATTTATTTTTCGGGAGTGCACCCTCTTCTTAACCAATTACAAAGGTGTCTCCCTCGTTGAGCCTTTGAATGCAGTTGAACAATGTGCGTTCCTCCATATAGGATTCGGCCAGGGAAATAAATTGTACAAATAACTGTAGCTGTGCCACCTTGGATTTCTGATGAAATAAGTTTCTTTTCTGCAAATTTCCAGTTTGCAGGCAAAGTCTCCCAAGTGGAGGTCCAGCCTAAGTGCTGAAGTGCACCGGTATGTTCAACCTAGAATGTCTCATTCATCCCGACAGCTGCATAAGCAGGCTACTAGAACATGACCCCAGTCTGTCTAGTTTGGACATCGTCTGATGGTTAAGGAAAGGGAGAAAGGAGATCCTTCCGGAGACTGAGACCTACAACACAAGATTTGCATCAGTCCAACGCATGGTAGAGAAAGTGTTTCCATAAGATTCCATTTACTTTGCTATTTTTTTGGCTAATGACTCTAGCATGGTGGAAGTCTTCAACCTGTGCATGCTTATCGATAGTCCAGCAATCCTAGTATCACCCTAGAAGTTGACTACTCTTCGTAATAGCGGTATCCTGATTGCAAGCCAAAATTCTGTTCCGGGGAGTCCTTCAGAAACTGCAAGCGGTCCGGAGATTCCATTAGGACTGGTCTTTGAGCCTTGCAGAGATCTAGTAGGGATTTCATGAAATCCCCCAGAGTCCTCAGAGATGAGCTCACTCAGGAGAAATCCTCCATGAAGGTTCGGTTAGTGTTCTTAGTAGCAGCGATTTTGAAAGGGTATTGGTTCAAAGGAGTGATCAAATCCCTAAGCCATCAAAGTGTCAAATCTGGAATTTGCCTTCCATTTTAAACAGAAAACTAGAGGTGGGGAAGCAGTGGACAAGATGGAGCTGGTGCCCCCTTTGTGGTCTGTCAGCTGAATTGGCACATGGGAAATGGAAGAGGATGATAGTGGGAGGCCTTTTAACAAGAGTAGTACACCTGACACATCATGGAACGTAGTCCTTTAAGACTTCCTGCATAGCTCCGCTCCGGGTAAGGATCTAGGTAAGGGATTTTGCCAACTTGACGGATGTCTCCTTGCATTTTTTTTAATGCGATTTTCTATAGCGAGCACTTTACCCGAAGGTGTCAGAGCGCTTTACATAAGAACCAGTTGCAAAACATAAGGCTTAGAATTACATGCGTTACATAAAAGATACAAACAGAAAACATTGCAAATGTACAAGATGTAAAGTCACACAAGGAGGAGATACAAACAGAAAGCAAAATTGCAAATGTACAAGTAGTAAAGTCACTCAAGGAAGAGATACGACTATATATACTCTAAGAGTCACATAGGAATGGTAGAGAGTACAAAGGTCTACTGCATATACTAGTGATTAGAGTTATCTCTGTATACATGTATATATATACATAGTAGATTTTCCCAGAAAAAAAAAAAAAAAAACAGAAAAGCAGAGTTCCATTAAGTGGGGTCGGAGGGGGATGCAGTCACAGCACCAAGGGAGGGTGGGAGGGATACAAGGGTATGGAGAAAAGGCAAATCGGAAAAGGGAAGAAGCATTTGAGGGTCGTCAAGGGAGGGAATGGACAAGTTGGTGTGTCGGGGTCCAGAGAAAAGCGGCCGAGAGCAGCAGCAAAATGGCAGCCAGGACAAAAGCAAAAGTAAAGAAGTCCATGAGAGTCCGTGGCAGGAAGAGGACCATCTCCAAAAATGGCTGGATGCACAAAAGTCACCAAAGTCAAGAGTCCAATGAGGAACCCAGAGGGCCCTCTGGTTTGGGGCCCTTGTGAGAGCAGTGCTTGCACCTGGTGGTGGAGGAAGTCTGCAGAATGGCTGTGTTCCAAGATTACAGCTCTAAAGGAAGTCAATTAAAATACAACTATCATAATACTAGGCAGCACCGCATCAACAGGCTAAGAAGTACCCATTGGCAATCATTATACGAACCATGAAGGTTTGTATAATGATCCTGTACTTAAAGGTTTATGCTGAGTGCTGCTGATTTTTTTTTTTTGGAGCTATAGTCAAAGTAACATTTTGTCTCTGGAGTGCTCCCTTCCCCCGCCCTCCACCACCCCTCACCTCCTTGTGCTGGAGTTTAGAGCAAACATTCAGTGGCTCTAAAAGGCTGTTGCCTTACCTTGCCTTATAGGTGTAACAGCTCTGGCTATGTGCCCTTTTCAGGTCCAACATATTTCAGAAACACCCCTCCCACCAAAGAATGAGAACGTGGTAAAGTATAAGAGAGACTAAAGAATCTACCTGCTAGTCTGGACTTTGAAGCGGAACAGTCTAGTGATAAGAAATATGCTCCTTGCTCTAGGTGTATACTGCTTCTATGGAACATGAATGGCTGCAGAAATGTATACATTATTCGAGTTGGTAGGGGTAGGAAAATGTTTCCTTTTTATGGTGTAAGAAGGCTAAATTCCATTTCAGGAAACAGCCTACAATCGTGTAGTTAAAGAAGTATGACTGTGGAGCTAAACAGAATAGAGGGTTTTATTGTTGTATACAGAAGTTGGTGCGCTTGATGTGAACTTCTGGGTTTCTGGAACAGATAAGATAAAGCCAGAAATCCTGTCAACTCATATAATTTATGACTAACGATCTTTCGACTTTTGACGGTCAAATAGATATATTGCCAGAAATGAGCCCTGTTTGTATCTTCTCATTTGAAATGAGGACTTTCTGTTTTATTGGATCCGGGTGGTAAATATGTAATTTATAAATAAAAGAAGGAATGGTTAGGAAATGTTAACACTATTTGGAGACTAAAGTCCCACATAGCACACCATGTACATACAAAGCCTTGTTTTTTGTTCAGAAAAATAACAATAAGCATTATCTTTTGTTACGGGCCGTTCCATGGGGACCGAAGTACTGGCACGCCGTGGACCATTATAAAAGATAAAATATGTTGTGCGCTCAGTAACACTGTTGAGAGGCATTTCCGGTTGGAGAACAAACAAACCTATTGGCTGACGCTGTGGATATCTGCTTCTGTAAACAGGACGAGATGCATAACCTCAAAGCACGCATATACACATTCTGTTGCAGATTTCCTGAGCAAGGAGTTTTAAGATCGCAGAAGAGACAAAATGTCTCCGCAGCATTTACAACGTGAAGTCGTTATCAGTTTGATCGAAAAATGTCATGTTATGATCACCATTCCAAAGAGAAGTCTGTAATGTTTTGAGACCCAAAAATGTAGGGTCGTGCGCGAAAGACAGAAACCCCTTACTTGGGGTCATTTAATTTTGTTCTTTGTCATGAGATTCCACTTCTTCCAACTAAATACTGCTTCCATTTCGACCTCCTAGGTGCACGTCCCACACCTAATGTTGCCCGTACCTAGCATATGCCAGCATCTTTGTTTCAGTCCATGAACTGTAAGAAGGTTTTAGATTTCACCAGGGCTTTAAGTGGGTCGGGTCTTGCCGGTGCTCAGCACCGGCAGTTCTTAAAAGCAGGTGCCGGAGCGGGTCCCTATCGGGCTCTCTATTTTTACCCTCAGAGTGAGGGTAACTTAACTCTGCAGGAACAGCACCCGTCACTGCTTTTATTCAACTTCAAAGAGACTCGTTTTTTTCAGTTTTATATCGCCCAAACTTAGAGCGCCTTACACGAGCACCGGTTACATTGCACAAGAACATATATTCATTTTTTGAATCACTGGATGTTGGGTCAATGACAGGCTCGAACCTGCTTTCTCAGCTCGAAAGTCAGCATCTCTAGCCTTATGCCACATCCTCTCTCACAAAAACGGCAGCATTTTCAGTGTTGTATACAACGAATACAAAGTTGTTTTTTTATTTATCTTATGCAATTTACAACCATTGACAAAGGCAATACCACTGGGTTGTTGTAGGTGTAATGTCACTTGTATTAAATATCTTGAGGCAATGACAGAAGAAGCACAATTCCACTCGGGCGGTGCACTATGCTAAGCACAGATTTTTAGCTTAAGTGTTATAAGCCACGGCCATAATTGCACCAGTCACGCCTCTGCAAGAGACAACCCCCACCACCAGTTTTTTCATACCACTTAAAGCCCTGGATCTCACCTACAAGCAGCACCCCTCCCTCCATTTTAATTCATCGATTCCCTCACCCCTTCCCATTCAACGTTGTTTAAAACCATTGCCCTCCAAACTGTTACCCGTTGCTCCACTTTGCTCCCCCACTCCGCTCCGTCATAGCTTTGCCCTACCCTTTCCTCCATTGTACCTTGTCCCTCACGAATGCCTTTTTAAAAATTTTTTTTTTTTACAAAACAACAAGATTTTTTCCCCTCCATTTTGTAGGGTTTGATAGGTCCATTTGCAGCCAGGTTATTTTTTGTGGGATTTTTTATTAGGCGTTTTCGTGATCTTTGACTGTTGTTTTATTTTCCTTAAGGTTCGCCATCCAGCCCACTGGGGTATTATTTGGAACAGACTACCAGTCCCATAATTCAACGCTGATACTCACCTGAGATTGGATGTGATGATTAAAGAAAGGGACAAAAGACTGGTGTCTGCATGTTTGGCGAGCATTTTGGAGCAGAAAAGCCTTTGATAAAGGGAGGATTCCTGAAACGCGTCAGGTTCTGCTGATGCAAGTGGTGCCTTGGTTCTCCCCCAGAACTTGAACGCGCTGTCTGTGAGTGCGCCCTGCACCTTGGGTAAACTGTGAACCTTACAATATGCGGCCGACCCGGCCGAGGGTGCACCGCCGCGAACTGTTTGGCGGCTCCGCTGCTGGTCCTTGGATCGGCGCCTTGGAACATTCTGGCGTTACTTTGAAAGGAGGAGTTACAAGAAAGGCTCACTTTGACTGTTGTTTTATTTTCCTTAAGGTTCGCCATCCAGCCCACTGGGGTATTATTTGGAACAGACTACCAGTCCCATAATTCAACGCTGATACTCACCTGAGATTGGATGTGATGATTAAAGAAAGGGACAAAAGACTGGTGTCTGCATGTTTGGCGAGCATTTTGGAGCAGAAAAGCCTTTGATAAAGGGAGGATTCCTGAAACGCGTCAGGTTCTGCTGATGCAAGTGGTGCCTTGGTTCTCCCCCAGAACTTGAACGCGCTGTCTGTGAGTGCGCCCTGCACCTTGGGTAAACTGTGAACCTTAAAATATGCGGCCGACCCGGCCGAGGGTGCACCGCCGCGAACTGTTTGGCGGCTCCGCTGCTGGTCCTTGGATCGGCGCCTTGGAACATTCTGGCGTTACTTTGAAAGGAGGAGTTACAAGAAAGGCTCACTTTGACTGTTGTTTTATTTTCCTTAAGGTTCGCCATCCAGCCCACTGGGGTATTATTTGGAACAGACTACCAGTCCCATAATTCAACGCTGATACTCACCTGAGATTGGATGTGATGATTAAAGAAAGGGACAAAAGACTGGTGTCTGCATGTTTGGCGAGCATTTTGGAGCAGAAAAGCCTTTGATAAAGGGAGGATTCCTGAAACGCGTCAGGTTCTGCTGATGCAAGTGGTGCCTTGGTTCTCCCCCAGAACTTGAACGCGCTGTCTGTGAGTGCGCCCTGCACCTTGGGTAAACTGTGAACCTTAAAATATGCGGCCGACCCGGCCGAGGGTGCACCGCCGCGAACTGTTTGGCGGCTCCGCTGCTGGTCCTTGGATCGGCGCCTTGGAACATTCTGGCGTTACTTTGAAAGGAGGAGTTACAAGAAAGGCTCACTTTGACTGTTGTTTTACTTTCCTTAAGGTTCGCCATCCAGCCCACTGGGGTATTATTTGGAACAGACTACCAGTCCCATAATTCAACGCTGATACTCACCTGAGATTGGATGTGATGATTAAAGAAAGGGACAAAAGACTGGTGTCTGCATGTTTGGCGAGCATTTTGGAGCAGAAAAGCCTTTGATAAAGGGAGGATTCCTGAAACGCGTCAGGTTCTGCTGATGCAAGTGGGGCCTTGGTTCTCCCCCAGAACTTGAACGCGCTGTCTGTGAGTGCGCCCTGCACCTTGGGTAAACTGTGAACCTTAAAATATGCGGCCGACCCGGCCGAGGGTGCACCGCCGCGAACTGTTTGGCGGCTCCGCTGCTGGTCCTTGGATCGGCGCCTTGGAACATTCTGGCGTTACTTTGAAAGGAGGAGTTACAAGAAAGGCTCACTTTGACTGTTGTTTTATTTTCCTTAAGGTTCGCCATCCAGCCCACTGGGGTATTATTTGGAACAGACTACCAGTCCCATAATTCAATGCTGATACTCACCTGAGATTGGATGTGATGATTAAAGAAAGGGACAAAAGACTGGTGTCTGCATGTTTGGCGAGCATTTTGGAGCAGAAAAGCCTTTGATAAAGGGAGGATTCCTGAAACGCGTCAGGTTCTGCTGATGCAAGTGGTGCCTTGGTTCTCCCCCAGAACTTGAACGCGCTGTCTGTGAGTGCGCCCTGCACCTTGGGTAAACTGTGAACCTTAAAATATGCGGCCGACCCGGCCGAGGGTGCACCGCCGCGAACTGTTTGGCGGCTCCGCTGCTGGTCCTTGGATCGGCGCCTTGGAACATTCTGGCGTTACTTTGAAAGGAGGAGTTACAAGAAAGGCTCACTTTGACTGTTGTTTTATTTTCCTTAAGGTTCGCCATCCAGCCCACTGGGGTATTATTTGGAACAGACTACCAGTCCCATAATTCAACGCTGATACTCACCTGAGATTGGATGTGATGATTAAAGAAAGGGACAAAAGACTGGTGTCTGCATGTTTGGCGAGCATTTTGGAGCAGAAAAGCCTTTGATAAAGGGAGGATTCCTGAAACGCGTCAGGTTCTGCTGATGCAAGTGGTGCCTTGGTTCTCCCCCAGAACTTGAACGCGCTGTCTGTGAGTGCGCCCTGCACCTTGGGTAAACTGTGAACCTTAAAATATGCGGCCGACCCGGCCGAGGGTGCACCGCCGCGAACTGTTTGGCGGCTCCGCTGCTGGTCCTTGGATCGGCGCCTTGGAACATTCTGGCGTTACTTTGAAAGGAGGAGTTACAAGAAAGGCTCACTTTGACTGTTGTTTTATTTTCCTTAAGGTTCGCCATCCAGCCCACTGGGGTATTATTTGGAACAGACTACCAGTCCCATAATTCAACGCTGATACTCACCTGAGATTGGATGTGATGATTAAAGAAAGGGACAAAAGACTGGTGTCTGCATGTTTGGCGAGCATTTTGGAGCAGAAAAGCCTTTGATGAAGGGAGGATTCCTGAAACGCGTCAGGTTCTGCTGATGCAAGTGGTGCCTTGGTTCTCCCCCAGAACTTGAACGCGCTGTCTGTGAGTGCGCCCTGCACCTTGGGTAAACTGTGAACCTTAAAATATGCGGCCGACCCGGCCGAGGGTGCACCGCCGCGAACTGTTTGGCGGCTCCGCTGCTGGTCCTTGGATCGGCGCCTTGGAACATTCTGGCGTTACTTTGAAAGGAGGAGTTACAAGAAAGGCTCACTTTGACTGTTGTTTTATTTTCCTTAAGGTTCGCCATCCAGCCCACTGGGGTATTATTTGGAACAGACTACCAGTCCCATAATTCAACGCTGATACTCACCTGAGATTGGATGTGATGATTAAAGAAAGGGACAAAAGACTGGTGTCTGCATGTTTGGCGAGCATTTTGGAGCAGAAAAGCCTTTGATAAATGGAGGATTCCTGAAACGCGTCAGGTTCTGCTGATGCAAGTGGTGCCTTGGTTCTCCCCCAGAACTTGAACGCGCTGTCTGTGAGTGCGCCCTGCACCTTGGGTAAACTGTGAACCTTAAAATACAGGTATTTAATTTACCACTACAACGTTAGCATTCACCATCTTGGCATGGTAAATTAGTTTAAAAAATAAAAATATGCCTGCAGCGTCATGATGCGTATGTGAGTATGCATGATGATGCGTGCTCATGCAGTCGCAAGAACCTTGAATTTGAGAGGCTTTGCCCCTGAGCAGAAGAAGAGGAGAGAGCAGGGAGAGAATTTTACCCTCAGGTGGGGAGCGTCTCATAGTTGGGAGGAAGACAAGATACTTCTGGGATTTCTTTTAGGGGAGTGGCTGGCAGTTGCATGGGCATGGCACCCTCAATCCTAGTAGCACCCACATAAGCCAGCAAGTCCACCAGCGAACTGATTTAGGTTTCATGATGAGTATTAATGCCTTGTGGAAGTGTTGGACTTCTGGCACGCGGGTAACTGTCCATGTGAAACAGCAGGACACTAGACCAGGTGCAGCAACAGGTTCTGCACCCAAGACAGGGGCAGCACTAGTGCTGGCTTCTTCCTAGTGTGGGCAGGGCCCGACTGGGAACAGCAACCAACCCTGGCAACTGCTTCCCGACCGGCCCTGGGAGCGGGGATGTGGGGGTGCTAGAGAAACGCAACGCTCTCACTTTTGTTACAGGGGGGAGATATTGCAGCCCTGCTGCAAAACGAGCACCCAGTTACAAAATCGGCCCCCACAGGCTCTAAACTGGCACCCACAGCTCCACCCCCTGGGGAAATGCCTGGTGCCCGCAGCGGCCAGTCCGGCCCTGAGTGTGGGGACGCAACACGGCCTATACCACCGCATTGTGGAAGCAGGGCATCAGTCCCAACACACTAGTGGCCGTACCTAAGCACATGGATATTATTATTATGTCACCCACTCTGCATATGGGCGGCAGTAATCGAGTGTCACATGGGCAATAGCATCACCAAGTTCTTCTAGTCTTCGCTGATTTGTGAGTTGCTGGTCCTCGTAAAGCCACTTGATGAGCCATATATACGCTCTTGTTAAGTCTTGCAAATGTTTTCTTGTTCAAGGGATAATAATGTGCCATTCAGGCAGCTGCAGGCTTGGTAAGTAGTCGTTAAATAAAGGTGAACCAGTTGACCTTGGTATAAGAGCTTTAGCCATTCTACACTCACACTGAAGAGAGATTTGATTACCCTCGGGACTATAAACTGTTATTCAAAATACCTCAGATTGGAAAGTGTAATTTCGGGAATTTTGTGTAATTTCAAATTACCAAATGCATGCAAAATTGCGCTGGAGTAATGGAAATTTCGCTCAGGCGTATTTTTATTGTTTTTCTGGAATACCTGTTTTTTTTTCAATCTCCATGTCCGTTTCGAGGTTCTCTTTCTCTTAAACCCGTCACACCATGCACTTGCCTAAAAATTGTGCCAGAACTGTGGCTCTGATTCGTGCATAAATCCCAATCCACAGATTGTTTTTGTTCAGGTCTGCCGCCCTTCGGAGGTGGTCTGATGACACCCATGTGGAGGCCGCAGGCCTAGCCACAACTTCTGGATTGAGGGGATTATCTGACGGTTTCTTTCCAGTAACTGAAATGCTTGTGGCATTAAGCAGGTGCCTCTGTGACGTGTTTTTAACATGCGCCCGATTAAATCTCAGTTGCCTTATATTTAGGGAATATTTCAGATGTGCGTTTGTAGGCCTGGTGTATTATAAGACTTTTTGTTTTTAATAACACGATAAGCACTGTATATTATTGCATAGAGGGACTTGCACTCTACCACCTTCATCCACTGATCTTCCGTAGTGCCATTCACATTTTTCTTTCGCCCACCAAAGCTTACAGTCTTGGACGCAGTCAACCCATTCTGCACTTGCCCAATGTGCACATTTGCCCAATAAGTAATCTCTTTTAGTGCCAGAGACTTCTGGTGCTAAATGTATGATGTACATAAAAAAAAACATATTTTGACTTTTGGGCAATGTGTATTCTACTTAGGTGAGGGGCCTAGCTGCTCTCCCAGCACTGCTGTTGGACTGCTCGTGTGTCACCTGTCTCCAAACAAAAACCATTTACCTACAAAATAAGCACTGGCGATGCTAAATGGTCCTCAGTCAACACCACAACTATTGGCTGTGTCTGTGCTTGTTCTTCAAAAACTTATTTTTCAAGCAAAAGTTTAAATTGCCCGTTTCATTTCAGTAAATAACAAATGGTGATCTTTTACAGTTTTGAAAGGGTATTCTGGGATTGCTACAATAAGGTTTGGAGCGGGCTTGGAAGAATTCATGTTTTCACACAAGTTTTGAAGGGAGGCAGAAATATTCTCGGAGTTAATTCTGTGAGGAATAATGATATCCATCGGACAGCACCTTCTTAGGTCCCGATGTGGTGCAGTCTGTTGATGAGCGTGGGATGGGATACAGTGCTGAACACTGTGAAGAGATCGAGGAGGATCAGGGCTGCTGATTCTTCTCTGTCGAGGAGGTTGTGGAGGTCATCCATGGCAGCGATTGGGTTGTCTCTGTGTTGTTGTTGGCGCGGAAGCTGGATTGGGAGGTGTTGAGCATGTTGTTTCTCTCCAGTTAATCTGTGAACTGCTGGTTGATGGCCTTCTCGAGGTCTTTGGCGGGGATAGAAAGCAGCGAGATGGAGTGGTAATTCTGGTTTGCTGGGGTCGGCAGAGGTTTCATGAAGAGAGGTCTTATTTCTGCATGTTTCCATGCATCAGAAAAAGTGACTGTGGCGATGGATACATTGAGGATGGTGGTGAGTTGGTGGCTGATGGCTAGTAATTTCTTTCGGATTTGTGTATCAAGAATTTGCTCTAAAACATTTTTGCACATATGATGGCTCTGTCACCAATGCCCAGTCTTTCTTTGAGAGTGAAAATCTTGTTTTTACGTAAGATTAATGGTGACAATTAGAGGGAGAACTAACATTGTTAGTATGATATGAGAGGAGGCCCTTTTGTATGCTTTCACTTTATTTGGACATGAAATTCGATTTTCCATAGTAGGTGTTGCCTGAAACAGCACATGCGCTGTCACTTGTGAGACATTTTGTTTGTTAGCTTAAAAGGGGCTTAGAGCCCACCTATTACTTACCATTGGTTGGCTTTACCGTCACTCTCATTACCTTTCTTCTTATTGGTCAGCAGGTGCCAGCTTCACTTCCTCGTTATGTGTTCTTCGTTTGTTTGGCCCTTCCCTGAAGCATAGGCCAAGTACTTCTTCATTTTAGTGGCCAGTGTCCTTCCACTGCTCACGTGTTTTTGGAGGTATTTTTCTTAAAACATAAGTTGCAGGCCTTCTCCCACCCACCCCTGTCCTGCGTTGTTGCTTTCACCCGCCCCTGTCTGCTTCACCTTCTCTCGCATTCCGTTTTTTCTTGTCCCAACCCCTGCCACATTACGTTGTTGTTGCCTTCCCAATCCTTCCTAACCCCTCCTGCATTCTGTTGTCGGTTGACCCATTCCTTCCACCCCTCCTGCATTCTGTTATTACTTGAACCATCCTTCCCATCCACTCATTTGCTTGTTGATTGCTCCCGTCCCTCTCACCGCCTCCACTATTCCGTTTGTATTGCTTGCTCTGTCCCTCCCACACTTCCTACATTCCGTTGTTGCTTGCTCCCATCCCTCCCACCTTCTCCTGCATTGTATTGGTCTTGCTCACTTCGTCCCTCCCACCGTCTCTGCATTCAGTTGTTTTGCTTGCCAAATTCATTCCAAAACGCTCCCCCTTTGTTGCTTGCCCGTTCCCTTGTACCCCCACCCCTTGCAGCAGTTTGCCCCATACCCCCGCCCTCCTCCCTGTCATTTCTTGTCCCTCTGCCAATCTGCTACCCTGTTGTTTGTCCCTCCTCCATCCGAAACCACTAGAATGAATAGCACTATGAGAAGCTAGAGCTGGCCAGTCCTAACGCTTTCTTCTGGCTCCCCCCCCCCCCGTTGTTGCTAGCGTGGCTGATGAGGGCTGTTAGCCCAAAACCAGTGTCAGGATGCTCGTTTCAGGTCCAGGAAAGGCATGGCTTGGCAGTTCGGGCTGGACTGTTCCCATGAGGCACAGGGTCAAGACTGATTTGCACATGGCTGTGTCTGAACTGGGGTGGCAAAGTGAGCTAAAGAATGATGATGGATTCAACCCAGATCTGTGACTGGGGGTAAGTGTTTGAAAAGTTTCAGCACTACGTCCATCATCTTGTGTTTGTTTTATTCGCCCTAATTTGGCAGAGTATGCCCCGACGTGGGTCCCTTGCTCACTTTGCTACTGGATTCAAGCTAGCCTGGCTGATGAGGGCTGTTAGCCCGAAACAGGTCCCAGGATGCTTGTTTCCGGTCCAGGAAAGACATGGCTTGGCAGTTCGGGCTGGACTGTTCCTATGAGGCACAGGGTCAAGACTGATTTGCATATGGCTGTGGCTGAACTGGGGTGGCAAAGTGAGTTATGTTATGTCACGTGGGTATTTGTATAGCACGCATACACCAACAGGTTTCTTGGCACTGTGGAAGTGATAGATGAATGCAGCTTAAGTCAGAGAGAGCTAATTATAGGCCACAGTGAAGAGCCAGGTCTTTAGTTGTTTTCTGAACCACAGATAGTCTCCCTCAAGCCTGAGGGAAGCAGGGAAAGCATTCCAGATCATGGGACCCAAGAAAGAAAACCTAGTCCCGCCGACACATTTGCGACGGATTCTGTGCGGTTCTGGTGCGAGGATCTAAAATTCCGCTTGGGTAGGTGTTTATTGATCAGAGAGACAATGAATCTTGGGGCGGTGTCTTGGATAGCTTTGAAGAGTATACAACCAGCTTTGAACAAGGCTCGTTGCTCCACTGGGAGCCAGTGGAGGTCTCTAAGCAGGAGGGTGATATGGAATCACCAGTCCTTAAATAGATGATCCTTGCCGCTTGATTTTGAATCATCTGCAAGCGATGTCTCTGGAATTGTGGGAGTCCAATGTAGAGGACATTCCCATAATCGATTTTGGAAAGGATTAGGGCTATAGCAATTTGGGTGATGGTCTCCTTACTAAAAGAACGTCCGATGTTGCGCAGTTTGTGCAATTGGACAAAGCATGCCGATCTCACAGAGCCAATATGGGTGCTCATGGAGAGGTCAGCATCAATATGAAGACCCAGACTTTTTATAGCAGATTTAGGGGTGGGTGCCACACCTAGATCAGAGGGCCAATAGGAGGGAGTCCAGTAGTCAGGTTTACTGTGGGGAACAATGATCTCGTTTTTTTCTGAATTCAACTTTAGTTGATTTTCATTTATCCACATTTTGACATACAGCATAGACCTCTTGATGAAGTCCTTAGATTCTGTAGAGTTGTCAAGGGTGAAAATAAGCTGCATGTCGTCGGCGTAGTTGAAGATTTTTACACCCATCTGACGGAGACCTGAAATCAGGGGGCGTATATAGATATTAAACAGAATTGGCGAAAGGGAGGAGCCCTGAGGAACGCCACAGTTCAGGTTTACTATTTTAGATTTGAAGGGTGATAGCCACACTGACTGTTTACGGGCCTCCAAAAATGAGCTGAACCAGTCTAGCGCAGAGCCCCCGAGACCCGCTGCGGCAATGCGCTCCAACAGAATTTTGTGGTTCACCGTGTCAAATGCCGCAGACAGGTCAAGGAAGATCAGGGCCTGAGAATGATCCATGTCGGCCTGTCCCTTGAGGTCGTCCAGTACTGATAGAATCACTGCTTTGGTGGAATGTGCAGGACGGAAACCTGCCTGATGGTTGTCCAGGAATTTAATAGTTTCCAGAAATGAACTAAGGCAAGTGGCTACATGGGTCTCCAACACTTTCGCCGGTAATGGGAGAAGAGAAATGGGTCTATAGTTCTCCAATTTATTGGGATCTGTGCCTTGTATTTTTTGAAGTGGAACGACCACTGCTTCTTCAAAAGGAAGTGGTACAATGCCAAGAGACAAAGAGTGGTTCAGAAATTTAAGAAAGATATCAGGGAAGGACAGATAGATTGCTTTTGAGACATTAATGGGGCAGTCCTCCTTAGGTGAGCCTGATTTGATCTTAACTATGAGGTCCGAGAAACATTTCTTTTCCATCAAGGGGAGGGAGTTGAGAACGCAAGGATTGGGAATAAAAGAATGACTGGGGGTGAGTGTTTGAAAAGTTTCAATACTCCGTCCATCATCTCCTTGTGTTTGCTTTGTTCGCTATAAGTTGGCAGGGTATGCTCAGGCGTGAGTCCCTTGCTCACTTTGTCACTGGATTCAAGCTAGCCTGGCTGATTAATCAATCAATCAATCAGAGCAGTTATAGAGCGCACAACATACCCGTGAGGGTCTCAAGGCACTAGGGGGAGGTGGGATGCTGCTACTGTTCGAAGAGCCAGGTCTTGAGGAGTCTTCTGAAGGTCAGTAGATCTTGGGTCTGCTGCAGGAGGATGGGGAGTGTGTTCCATTTCTTGGCGGCGAGGTGGGAGAATGATCTGCTGCCCGCGGTCACTCTTTGGATGCGGGGGACAGTGGTGAGGGCGCAGTCTGCGGAGCTGGCGGGTGGGGGTGTAGAAGCCGAGTCGTCTGTTGAGGAATGCTGGTCCGGTGTTATGGAGCACCTTGTGTGCGTGGGTGATGAGTTTGAAGGTTATCCTCTTATTGACAGGGAGCCAGTGCAGGTCTCTCAGGTGTGGTGTGATGTGGCTGTGGCGGGGGATGTCGAGGATCAGGAGTTGGGAGGCGTTCTGGATGCGTTGGAGCCATTTCAGGAGTTTGGCAGAGGCTCCTGCTTAGAGGGCGTTTCCGTAGTCCAGTCTGCTGCTGACAAGGGCCTTGGTGATAGTCCTTCCAGTTTCGGTGGGGATCCACTTGTAGATCCTGCGGAGCATGCCGAGGGTGTTGAAGCAGGAGGAGGAGACGGTGTTGACCTGCTTTGTAATGGAGAGGGACGAGTCGAGGATGACCCCTAGGTTGCGTGCGTGGTCAGTGGGTGTTGGAGCTGTTCATAGTGCAGTTGGCCACCAGGAGTCGGCCGAGGGGGAGGATCCGAGGATGAGGACCTCCGTCTTGTCCGAGTTCAGCTTCAGTCGGCTGTTCCTCATCCATTCAGCGACGGCCTGCATTCCTTCGTGGGGGTCGGTTTTGGCAGTGTGGGGTTCTTTGGTGAGGGAGAGGATCAGCTGGGTGTCGTCCGCGTAGGAGATGATGTTGAGGTCGTACAGTCGGGCGACATGGGCGAGCGGTGCCATGCAGCTTTTGAACAGCGTTGGGCTGAGGGGTGACCCCTCGGGTACGCCGCAGATGATCTTGGTGGCTTCGGAGCGGAAGGGGGGGAGGCAGAAGCTTTGTGTTCTGCCGGAGAAGAAGGAGGTGGTCCAGTTCAGGGCCTTCTCTTGGATTCTGGCGTCGTAGAGGCGTGTTCGTAGTGTGTGGTGGCAGACCGTGTCGAAGGTGGCTGAAAGGTCCAGGAGGATGAGGGCCGCGGTTTCTCCGTTGTCTAGCAGGGTCCTGATGTCATCGGTGGCGGTGATGGGGGCGGTTTCGGTGCTGTGGTTGCTGCGGAATCCGCACTGGGACGGGTCTAGGATGCTGGTCTCCTCAGGGAAGCTGGTCAGTTGTTTGTTGACGGTCTTCTCGATGACCTTCGCCGGGAACGGGAACAGGGAGATGGGTCAGAAGTTCTTGAGATCCTTGGGGTCCGCCTTGGGCTTCTTGAGTAAGGCGTTGACCTCGGCGTGTTTCCAGCTCTCCGGGAAGGTCGCTGTCTCAAAGGAGACGTTGATGGCTTTCTGGAGGTGGGGCTTGCGGAGAAGATGGGGTCAAGCGTGTGGCTGGTGGAGTGGGTGGGTGTTGTGATGCCCACTCCCCCCTCATGAGGGCTGTTAGCCCGAAACCAGTCCCAGGATGCTTGTTTCCGGTCGAGGAAAGACATGGCTTGGCAGTTCAGGTTGTACTGTTCCCATGAGGCACAGGGTCAAGACTGATTTGCATATGGCTGTGTCTGAACTGGTGTGGCAAAGTGAGCTAAAGAATAATGATGGATTCAACCCAGATCTGTGACTGGGAGTGAGTGTTTGAAAAGTTTCAGCACTCCATCCATCATCTCCTTGTAGTTGCTTGCCCCTGTGCCCTCGCACGCGCTCCCCCTGTTGTTGTTTGGCATTTTAATCCCTTAACTCCTGCACCACCAAGCCCCCTCCCAGCAGAAAAGAAAGTGCTATGACACAGCTGCGTCATTGTATTTTTTACCCTAACTTTTAGCCATGCTGCACAGCAACTCTACTGCTGTACAAAATGGCTAGAGCACATAGGCAACACCAATAGCTCTTCCATTAATACGACTTATGGCTTTGCCAATGCTTGTGTTTCCTTGGATATGATCCGGAAGTCCTCTAGTCATTGTGCCCGCCACCTAATGTTCTTCACAACTCTAATTACTGGTAACCAGGTCTAGAATGGGCGCACTACCTTTTCTAAGGGTAAAGTGGTAATAAAAACAGATTGCTATAAATGGTGCATCCAAAGGCTAGGAGAAGAGGTCGGCTACCAAACAACCCAACAAGTACTCAACAAGTGAGCACCTAAACAATATTTCTGAACTCCTTCCTGAGCACTCTAAATATATCAGTTATGGTATACTCATAGTAGAATTGAATATAAACATTATCTTCATAGGTACTGCTTATATTGAACTAATCACATCAAATTACGAATATATAAAGTCCAAATTATAATCATCAACTTCGTTCTTCAATTAGTGATCCAACAAACATCAGGGCAGCCCTGATGAAGTCACATAGCACAGACTAGTGTATGACGAAACACATGTTGGCTGCTTTGGAGATTATTGAACTGGAATAAATGCACGTTCAAGGATTTATTGTTGGATCATTGATTGAATGAACACACCTCAAGACCTTTTTGTTGGATCACTAATTGAAGAACGAAGTTGATGATTATAATTTGGACTTTATATAATAAGGATTGATTGTTCGTAATTTGATGTGATTAGTTCAATAGAAGCAGTACCTATGAAGATAATGTTTATATTCAATACTACTATGAGTATACAATAACTGATATATTTAGAGTGCTCAGGAAGGAGTTCAGAAACCTTATGTTCTTCCTTCACCCTTCTGTAAATCCGGTGTGTATCACCCATTCATGTAAGACATCCACATTCTTACAGGCATCTCTTGGAACAGAGCTGGTAGTAAGGCACAGGAACTTATGCTTTGAAAAGAAAGATGCATCTTCGCTACCCAAGTCTCTGCCTTTTTGTGTCACGTGACAGAGACAGATAGTAGCAGCATCCTTACCACTCTATGGGCCAGATGTAGGTCGCCAAATACCGGTCGGTAACGGCCGATTTCGGCCGTTACGACTGGTATTTGGCTTTTGAGATGTAGGTGGGTCTGAATTTACAGAATCGGTATATTTACTGATTCGGTAAATTTACCACTTTGGTATTTTACCGAATCGGTAAATATACCGATTCTGTAAATCCATATGTAGGTGACACTCCTAAGAATGCCACAGGCCCTTAAGAGTCGGTATTTTACCACCCAATCCTATTGGGTGGTAAAATACCGAATTCAGATGTGCATGCACATCTGTGCATGCACACCTGTGCCATGTGACACACAGACATGCCCTTAGGGCATGTATGTGTGCCACATGGCACACATGCCTGTACTTGGGGTGCTAGAGGGTGTCAAAGTGACACCCCCTGCACCCTTGCAGGATTCTGTATTTACAGAATCTGTAAATACCGAATCTGTATTTCACATCGATTCCTATGGGCTTCAAGGCCCATAGGAATCAATGTGAAATACCGAATCGGTATTTACAGATTCGGTAAATACCGACTCTTACAAAATCGGTAATTTTTTACCTACATCTGCCTCCTTCCTATTTGCCGACTCTTAAATACCGATTCGGTATGATTCGGTATTTAAGAGTCGGTAAATAGGAATTACCTACATCTGGCCCCAAGTCTTTTGTGAAGTGAATGAGTGGCGTATATTAGATGGGCAGTTAGATGAATGGACAGCAGTTAAGTACAGAACATATATGTGTTTTGCGTGCGCCATTCTGTCATTATCCACGTGATCATTTTCAAGTCCAATGTTGCACCGTGGATTCAGATGTCTCTCTACATTTGTCCTGATCATTCCGCTTTCACCTCTCTTGCTGCAGTGCTTGAATGTGTCTCATCCTGTCTCTGACTAAGGCCTTGATTCACTCAGTAGGATTGGCATTTTGCAGTCAGTGGGATAGGCATTTTGGCATGAAGAGGAGTACGGGTAATAAACCGTGCCCTTGCTTAATTGCTAAGTAAGTGCTTTCCAAGGGGGAGAGGAGTAGAGTGATGGAAGATCTTGGCCGACAGCGAAAGGTCAGCTAGGCATAGAGCCAGGGATGCTTGAGCAGTTGTTTAAGAAGTCAGGCTGACTGAATCCAAATAAGTTATTGTGAATTATGTGTTTGTCAAGTAATGTGTATTTTAGTGCCTCTAGTCTCTGTCTGTTTGTTTTTGGGAGTATATGCATTAAACATAGGGCAAGCTACCAGTTACCGTACAGTGTCAAGTTATCAACCTACATAGTGTTGTTGCATCGTGGGTGCTGAAACAATATGCTGGACTCCTCCCAGATGTGCAAGTGACCACCCTCCGCTCACGGCCTTGCTCAGGCACCTGGTACTTAATGGGCGCAGTTTATTTTGAATGCATGAAATCTAAGCATTGCATTTCTTTTGGTCATCCATATGCTCCATGATTTCAACACAGCATCACATCTATAAAATTATCGCAGTCTGATGCATTGGTCCATAACTGCTTCGAGCCCCCTGAGAGACGGCCCCTTCGGTGTTGAGCGCTTATGACCCCCAGGCTTCCCCTACTACTAATATCGGAGTGGATGGCTGTCATGTCCGACCCGGGCTGCAAGTGCTGTGACGTCTGCCACTGACCCCAAGCTGCTGGCCATTCACCTGCTCCCCCAGTGCCCCTGCTGAAAGGCGTCCCAAGGACGCTGTTTTGCGTGCCTCGTCATCCTAGGCTAGTGCGTTCCCTTGTCTGTCTGCTTTGTTCTGTTTCCTGTGGCCTCCTTGCCCTCTCCCAACTTGTGGCTACATGCCCCACTCTTCAATGGGGATGAGTGGGCCAACGACTAGCAGTCGTATGGCCTTCCTGCCCCTTGCCACCTTTCTTATTACCTGCTTCCCCCCGCCCCCCCCCAAGTGCTTTGCTCCTATTGGGGGGGGGGGGGGGTTCAAACCCCGCCCACCAATTGGCTACCCCCTTTTTCCCTGGCTCATGCCTCATTTTGGCAGGCTTTTCCTCCGTGCTCTGGAAGACCCCACCCTCAGGAGGCATTCTATGCGGGCACTCCGTGGTCCTGCGATGCCTTCCCGGCTCGCACTGTATGCTGGCATCATAGTACGCTAGGCCACAAGCTGAGCCTAATATAGTGGGGAAAGCTGCAAGCCAACCCTACCATTGCAGATTGGTAGGCCGATGGCTGATTCAGACTTCGTTGGGGGCGAGGCAGCCGGTCGAATCTGACCAGAATGGGGGTGATACAGCAGGCCAAGTTTGACGCCATACAGAGCTAGGCCACATGCCCTGGCTCTGAATTCCATGGTAGCTAGGTACAACGTGATCTTGTGCAATTATGGTCAATCTACCCTTTACAGAAATCACCGTTTTGACGTCTCGCTTGACTGTGCAGCTGTTGGTAGACGTTTTGCCACGAGGTCTCGCCTACGCTAAAACTATTGGCTTTATCAATGCCTTTTGGTCATGGTGTACAGGAGCGCAAGACGTACTGGCTATGCTAATGCTTGTTGAGTGATGCATCTTAACCAGCTATAAAAAATGCAGTTTTGCGGCATTTAAGCTGAACCATTTCTTAGCCATTGAGCAGGTCATCTTAGGATAGAGCCCCTTCATCCGACGAGAACTCTTGACGAGATCCCGGCATAGAGGAAGGGCCCTTGGGAGTGATTGGTGTAAATTGAAATTCAGCATATAGATTAAGCAGAAATTGATGCAGTGACCAAACATATAGGTTGAAATGAAGTCTCGACAAATGGGAACTCCGAGGTTCCTCGTAATCCAACGTGGTGTTGGGCAGTCGGCTCGCCTACCACTATTCTGATTTCGGTTGGCAGGAGAGAAGAAAGCAGGGATAAAAGGTCAGCATTACATAAGTTTAAGTTTAAGTTTAAAATATTTGTTAAGCGCATCATACACCTGAGCGGTTTCTTGGCGCTGAGATAGCAAACAGCCAGCTAGGCAGAGTCAGTCGCTAAGACATAGACTGAAAAGGGGAACAGAGTTTAAGACAGAAAAGCCTGAGTGAATAAAAATGTTTTCAATGCTTTACGGAAAATGGAATATTGGGTGAGAGACCTAAGGTGGAAGGGGAGGGAATTCCAGAACATGGGGGCAAGAGTGGAAAATTTCGAGCCACCCTGTTTTTTTTTTCCGGTAGCGAGGGACTGCTAAAAGATGTTGTGCCGAGGAGCGGAGGTCTCTGCCAGGGACATAAGCTTTGATGGCTGAAGATATAAAAAGAGGGGCCAGGCCCGTCCTGGCCTGAAACGCCATGCAGCCTAATTTAAACAAGGCGCGTTCCCGAATGGGAAGCCAGTGAAGAGTCTTCAGGAGGGGGGAGGTATGATGGAATTTGGGAAGACCAAAGGCAAGGCGGGCCGCCTGGTTCTGCACCAGTTGCAGTTTGCGCAGGCTGTACTGAGGGATGCCATTGAACAAGATGTTCCCGTAGTCCAGGCGGGACAGGACCAGTGCGGACATAATTAGTTTAAGTGCAGAGAAGGAAAAAAAACGAGAAATAGAGCGGATAGTACGGAGAGTAAGAAAACAGGAAGAAACCACCGAACCTATCTGGGAGTGCATAGTGAGTTTGTCATTTAGCTTGATGCCAAGAGTCTTAACAGAGGAAACTGGGGTAGGAGGAGAACCAAAGGAGGGGGGCCAAAATAAAGAATTCCAGGGACTGGAACAACCACCCGTAACCACAAGTTCCGTCTTATCGGGATTGAGCTTCAGGTGGTTGAAGTTCATCCAGTCCCTGATGAAAGATAGAATAGATTGGAAGTTAGAGATGGAGTCAGAGGAAGAAGACAGATTAAAGATGAGCTGGAGGTCATCGGCATAGTTATATACCGTGACCTCCAGCTGCTGTAGAGCAAAGATAAGAGGCGAGATGTAAAGGTTGAACAGTAAAGGAGACAGAGAAGAACCCTGGGGAACACCGCACTGGGCCTGGCAGGGGGTAGCTGAAAACTCCCCAAGATGAACCGCCTGGGTCCGGTCCCTCAAAAAGGACGAGAGCCAAATAAGGGCTGAGCCTCCTATGCCTGCCGCCCTGACACAGGAAAGTAAGATGGAATGATCCACCGTGTCAAAAGCGGCGGACAAGTCAAGGAGGACCAGCGCCTGAGATTTGCCTACGTCCATACCCTCTCTGAGGGTATCTAGTACTGACACCACCACTGACTCTGTCGAGTGCTTGGGTCGAAACCCAGCCTGACACGGGGCCAGTCTCCCATTCTCCTCGACAAAGGAGCTGAGCGCAGATGTAACATGTCGCTCAAGCACCTTCCCCAAAAAGGGTAGAAGGGAGATGGGGCGATAGTTGGCCATCACGGAGGGGTCGGCTCCTGGCTTTTTTAAAATGGGAACGATGGAGGCGGATTTTAGTGATGGAGTGACAACCCCTTGGGCCAGTGAATCGTTAAGGAAGCTGAGAGGAGGCAAAGTACAGACAGAATAGACCTGCCGTAAGATGTGTGCCGGGCAGATGTCTGAAGGGGAACCGGATTTGATTTTGGGAAGGAGAGACAGGAAAAGTTCCTCAGAAAGAGGGGGAAAAGAATTGAAAAAGGCTGGGGCGGGGGGTGGCAGGGGGTCAACAAAGAGAGGGGAGGGAGGGGGGATGTTGGATTTAATTGTCGCGATTTTTCCTACGAAGTAGGAATTCAGCGAATCGCAGAGTTTCTGGGAGGGAGGGGGTTTGAGTGAGGTCCTGTCGGAAAAGGCCAGGTCGTGAGTAATGGCGAAGATCTCCTTCGGTTGATTCTCGGCCGCCAAGATTTTGCCGAGAAATAGGCTTTCTTGGCCTCAGTGATGTTTTTTTTGTAAGTCCCTAGGAGAAGGACATAACGGGTCTTGGAGATGGAGGAATAGTCCAGTCTCCATTTGCGTTCTGCCCGTCGAACCGTAAGCTTCAGTTCTTTCAGATCATTACTGAACCACTGATTGGCGTCTTTAGGGCGCCTAATCGAGGTGCGCCGAAGAGGAGCCAAGCAGTCGCTTCCATTCGTAAGCCATGAATCGATGGCTTTGGCTTGAGCTGCGGAGTCCAGGCCCAATAAAGAGGGAGAGGAGGCCAGAAGTGAAGTCGTAAGGTCGGACAAATTGACCTTGCCCCAATTGCGAGCCCATGAGTTTTTAGCGTGAATAAGTGTCTTGGTCAGACAGAGGCTAAGGGAAAACGAAATTAAAAAGTGATCGGACCAAGTGCAAGGGGTAACAGACAGTGCAGACAGGGGACAGTTGAGAGACCAAACTTGGTCTAGGATGTGGCCATGAGTGTGGGTGGGAGTGTGGACAAGGGAGGTGAAATTAAGAGAAAGGAGGGTTTCTGAAAATTCCTTCGATGAGGCGCATTCCTTAGGGTCCGTCGGCCAATAATTGAAGTCCCCGAGGACTAGAACCGAGGCATAGTTGATGGCCAGGGTGCCGAGTAAATCTTGAAAGGCCGGAAGAAAAGATGGGGTTGGTTGAGGTGGGCGGTAGGCAAGCACGATGGCTAGGTGGGGGGAGAGAGAGGTGGAACGGGCCACCAAGTAGTCAATTCCTCCCAAGGGAGGTGAGGGGAGAATCTGGAACTGGAAGTCAGTACGGGCGATGAAGGCAACGCCTCCACCCGTTTTCCCGCCCGGGCGATCGGCACGGATAGCGTAGTAGGTCGAGGGGAGGGCAGCCAGTAGAGACGGAAGAGAAGATTCAGAGAACCATGTCTCCGTTAATAGCAGGAGATCGGGTTTGTCCGTGTCTAAGAGAATGAAAAGTTCCTGGTGGTGTTTGATGGCTGACCTGGTGTTTAGTAGAATAATAGATAATGGGGGAGAGCGGAGGTCAGAGATGGTTGATGAGAGGGGAGCCGACGGGGAAGCCAAAGCAAGAGGACAACCTAGTGGGCAGGCATGACAGGGAGAATAACAGCCCATAGAGATGGTCCGTTGAATAGTGCGAGGGTCGAGGGGCCAATGACCTTGTAGTAGGGTCAGGTCCGTGGACGAATATCGGAGACGAGGACCAGGAGTAGCGGCCCCTAGCCCCGGGCTGACGGGCGCAGACGGGCTTAACTCTGGCGCGACTCCGGCGCGCCTACGTCGCGCCCGCTGCGCTGACACATAGTGGTCGTTTTAGTAGCCGTGTGGCGAGGGGGGTGTGGTCAAGGAGAGGCCGACCAACAACCCGACCCAAGATGGCGCCCGCAGTCGAAGGCGACCGGCTTCAGGCGGACCAGGAGGTAAGTGTGGCAGGCTTGTAATCAGCGAGCCACAGGGGTGCGATTTTTAAAAGCTAGGCAACAAGTACAGAGTGTCCTTACTTGTAGTCAGCAGGACGGGTGGGGAATAGTAAAACAAAAATAATAATGCTCATAGTCAGCAAAGGCGAGTGGACATAAAGTGGAGTTTAAAATTATAAAAGATTGCAGCAGCAAATGCGCGCGAGCCCTCTGCCACCGGGCTGCGTGCTATCACTTAAGGGAGGGGGAGGGAGGACCTTAGTAGCCGTGTGGCGAGGGGGGTGTGGTCAAGGAGAGGCCGACCAACAACCCGACCCAAGATGGCGCCCGCAGTCGAAGGCGACCGGCTTCAGGCGGACCAGGAAGTAAGTGTGGCAGGCTTGTAATCAGCGAGCCACAGGGGTGCGATTTTTAAAAGCTAGGCAACAATTACAGAGTGTCCTTACTTGTAGTCAGCAGGACGGGTGGGGAATAGTAGAACTAAAATAATAATGCTCATAGTCAGCAAAGGCGAGTGGACATAAAGTGGAGTTTAAAATTATAAAAGATTGCAGCAGCAAATGCGCGCGAGCCCTCTGCCACCGGGCTGCGTGCATAAGGACAAAACATGTCATAGATACCTTTTTTTGGGAGCGGGGGGAGTATTATATAGCGCAAATTCGACCCAAAGGTATCAGAGCGCTTTACATGATCACCGGTTACCTTACAGACGGACACAGGGCTTTAAGTGGGATGAAAAAAATAGTGGGGTGTCTCTCATAGGGGCGTGGCCCATATAATTAAGGGCGTGGCTTAAAACAAGTAATCTAAAAATCTGTGCTTAGCATAGTGTGCCACCCGAATGGTATTCTGCTGCTTCTGTCATTGCATCCAGATAATGTCATACAACAAGTAACATTCACCTACAGCAAGCCAAAACTATTGGCTTTGTCAATGTTTGCTAGCTGCATAAGCAACAACTATGACTTCTTTGAATATACTATGACAATCCATCAGTTCTGAAATGATGAGACCATGAGTCTCTTCGAAGTAACCTCAAAGGCAGTGGAGGGTGATGACAAAAATAGAGAGCCCGATAGGGACCCGTCTCAACCAGTGGCGTAACGAACCTTGAGGGGGCCCCCTCCGGACTCAAGCTAGAGCTCCCCAGCAGAAGTGCGGTGCTGACGGGGCCCCCTGGAGGGTGAGGGCCCCCCCACACCGCGGGGGCTGCAGGGGCCTGTGTTACGCCCCTGGTCTCGATGCCTGCTTTTTAGAACTAGGACCTGGCCCACTTAAAGCCCTAGAAGGACACATTCATTTTTGGTAGGCACGGGGAGAGTTGCCCAGAATCACAGGGTGTTGAGCGTCCCTGCCCAGACTGGAGCCTGGTTCCCCAACTTCAAAGTTGACCGCTATAGCCGTTAGGCAACACCCTTACTGCGGTGGAGGAGTTTACCATCCACTCGCAGATAGCCAGTCTCTCGTTTCAAGGCTTAAAACAATACTTCGAGCGCGAAGGACGAAATAATACGGAAATCAAATATTGTGTGATCTACACGGTCTCCAGGTGCCAGCAGGAAGCTGTGTAGTAGGCAGTGAGGCAAAGCAGGTGATCGATAACACTCGTGCGGCAACTGTATCCCGCAACAGGCTGTTGTTAATGACTTTTAATGCTAATGATCTGTTCCTGTGAAGAAATCTGTGGGTCTTTCCAGAAGGTTCCTTTGTGGGATGTCAGGTAATTTCTGCCCATTAAATACGGTCATAGGTTTCTGTCTGTCATTCATGATTTCGCGACTGATCTCATTTATTTGGGTTCGGGGCATGTGTAGACTTTTCTTGACGTGTCGCACTTTAAGTTCTGATTCTGAATTAGGCGAGCGTCAAGGCTTAGGGAATGGCACCCTACCTAGCTTTGCATAAATTGTACCACTCACCCTGTGCATTAATCTGAAATATCCCGCCTGGCACCAGTGCCATGTCTGGCTCTTGCTGCCTGCGGGCTGCCTTTCCCTCACCCTGCTGATGTTCACATACCGGTGGTGGTGCTGCCTGAATCCATTTTAATTAGTCATTCGGCTGAAGGTCCCATGCTGTTAGCTGAATTAATGACTTTGGGATAACATAGCAGCTGGGCAGTCAAGCACATCTGTCCAAGTGATTTGATTTGCTATTCAGTGTAGGAAGAGGTTTGCATTTCTTTGCATGCACAAAGGCCATCACAGACTCGTTGACGTTTTGTTGAATTCGCAAAAATGTCATAGGCTGCATTAGATAGTAGAAGACAATACCTGCTGTGTAAGGAGAAATTCTTTTTTTGACTAATGGGGAAACCTTAGTTGCATACTTAGTGTAATTTTAAAAGAGAAGGCCCGCTTTGATCTACTTTGTGGCTTGGTTACTTTTAAGTATATTAAATGTAACACAGGGTATTCTTTATAGGGCTGCGGTTATTGTGTTAGAAGTTCGGCGTTGTTTCGGAAAATCAATGTGACAATAGAAAAAGAGAAGCTGGAGTTCCTGGTTATGTTTCTGTGCGATGCTTATTTATATGATGGACAACTGAAATGTCTGACATTAGAGTCTTTCAAAGTGAGTCCCTCTGCTTGATGGTTTCTAAGCAGGCTACATGTATACATATATGCATGTATGTGTTGGCATCATAGCGCATCCCAGCCAGTAGAGGCTGTCAGGCAACAGGGGTGGGGTGGACAAAAAACACCACTTACCTTTTCATGGTCGCCGTCTCTCCTCAGCTTTGGTCTCTTCTCACGGCCGACTTCTCCTCAGCGTCGTTCCCGGAAGTACACAGGCTCCCCTAATCCAATCATAACACTGCAATGCAGCATTGTGATTGTTTTGAGTGCCGTGGTTCGGTGCTCAGACGGGGAACATGCAAAGCGTGCATGACTGTTTGGCCAGCCCAAGATGGCCGGCCAAACCGTCATGCGCACTTAGGGTGCCTGCCGCTCCTCCACCTGTGACCCCAGTCACGCCCCTCCCTAGCTCAGCCCCCTAGCAAAATATAAAATGATAATAAGGAGGTTATTATCATTTTATTTTTACCTGCTCTTAGAGCAGTGGGATGACGATCCTCCGTCTTAGCGGAGGAGCCGCCCCTGATCCTAGCCAAAAAGAAGCGGAAAATAGTCCAGAGTCAAAGGCAAAGAAAGATACAGTCAATGAGTAATTGGAGGGAAGCTGGTTTCTAAGAGTGTGGCTGGATTGCTACCTTGTCGTGATTTGGTGGTCTTTCGTGAGGTGCCTTTATAGCGCTTTCCTAAATTGAAACAGGGTTGGGGTGATCATGATGGATGCAGGACTGATTTTCTGGCACGCTGTGTTACTTAATGTATTGTGTATCATCAAAATGTTTCAGGTTCTTCTTTTTATCATGCAGACAACTGGTTTGGACTGGGTCAAGAGAATCCTCAGCACATGCCATGACATATGGACTTCCACAAGCGTCCTCCCTATCCGCCCTGTCTTTTAATGTGTATGCATGCTTTCTTGCAAAACTAGAGATTTCTCACTCTCCCCAAATTAACGCGGTGATCAAAAAAGTATGCCTACAGCTCTTCTTTTGCCAGAAAATCCTCCTTCTCATCATCACTGGCCACCAAGCAGAGTTATTGAGACCCATGGCTATTATGATAACATCGTCTACACCGGGCTCCAAAAGAAACTAACTAATTGACGGTGTGCAATTACTCTAAAATAAGGCAGCCAGAATATTCCTGAACCTGCCTCCTTGCAAACATACAAACCAACATTAAAGGTGCTACATTGGTGTCCTGTGGATGTAAGGAACAAGGTTGATGTCCTTTGTACATTTCATAAAACCTGTTTGGCAAAAACCATGAGATACCTACAAAATCTTGCACTCCAGAGAGTGACAAACCTGCACACTCAATTATCTTTCATATTTCTGAAACACTGAGTTTTTAGAACTTTGGGAGAGCAATGCCTCGGACTGTGAACCATACTGTGTTCAGTCTGAAGGAAGAGACAAAATTACAGAACCCTGAAAAACGAATTATACCAGACCGCCTAAAACTGAACTCGTCAAATATTTGGAAGCAGTTGAATCGGACTGGGTTCTTCAGTGGGCAGGTTAGACTCTTACCTACCCATCATAACTTCAGACTATATATTGCTTGGAGCATTCTGAACAGTTGGAAAAGTAATGCAGATACATTTATAAAACTCCAAAAGTAAGTATAGCTAAAAGAATACGTTTGGTTTAGATATTGTTTTTTGAGAAATGAGTAAGGTGCAAATCATAAAATGTGGTACACAGTTTTTTTTTTTGTTTTTTTTTTACAGGACAAAAACAGATTTTATTTATATGAAAGAACAAACACACACAAAAAAGGCGAAAGTGTATTACTGAAAGTCAGCTCAATGGACGTAAGGGAGGGGACAGCAGCAGAAGTACAGTAGCAAAACTCTAAGCACTAAGGAGCTCGGGGGGGGGGGAGGGACACAAAAGTCAGTACAAAAAAGGGGGGGGGGGAGGGCCGGAGACACCAGCACAACCCCTATATGAAAGGTTCCTAGAACGCTCGCCTAAGGAGTCAGGGCAAGCTCGATAGTGCCCACAAGGGGAGGAGTACAAATGTCGCCACGGTAGTCGTTCCATTGACCCCACACCTTCACCCATGCCCCGGGTCTGCCCCTGGCCACATAGACAGTTTTCTCACGGAACATGGACCAATCCATGTTATCCTCCCATTTCGAGAGGTCAGGGGGCCTGGAGGCCCCCCAGAGTTGTGCAATATCTCGCTTCGCAACCATATAGCCCAGGGTGGCCCATCTAGTCTGTGCCACCGAGTAGTCCGTGGGCTCCCAAACATTCAAAAGGCATCGACGAGGTTCCGGACGCAAGGACACCCCTGTCACCACAGCCATCACTTCAAGCACGGCCGCCCAATAAGCAGCCACCATCGGGCACTCCCAAAGAATATGCAGGAAAGTAGCACGCAAACCACACCCACGCTTACACAACCCATCGGAGGAAAAGCCCATCACCATCAGTCGCGGTCCCGTCACGTACACCCGATGAAGGATCTTCAATTGGACCAGACGGAGACGAGCCGGAATAGCCACCTCCTTCGGGGAGGAGAGGGCTGATTGCCAATCTTCATCATCAAGTTCTAACCCATCTCCCATCCACGATTCCCGAAGTCGGGCCAATAAGTCAGTCCGATTGTTAATCAACTTTTTATAGATCAGGGAGATAGTGCTATCAGGAAGATGTTCATCAAGGATACGGTCCTCAAGGGGGGAAGAGTCAGGCGGAACCTCACCAGGAGCAAATACCGAAGCCAGGGCGTGCCTGAGCTGTAAATAACGAAAGAATTCCCGACCACTCAGGCCATAGTCAGCCTGGAGGGCCTGAAACGAACGCACAGAACCCTTAGAGTACACATCCCCCACCTTAGAAATCCCAATCATGTCCCAACGGTCGAAACCCTTGGAAGACCAAAGACCGCCCAGACGTTCCGAAGCATAAAGCGGCGTCGCCAACGTCAGGCGATCCTCCCAGCCCAAGCTCACATTCGCGGCACGCCACACCGTCAAAGCAGTCAATGTAGGTCCCACAAGATGGCGCCCAGCGGAGCGAGAATAAAGCACCCTGTTAAAGTCACCTCCCGGAAGCTGAAGTTTATCCATTTCAAACGCCGGATTACGACCTGGCGAAAACATAGCGTGATTGATAGCGGACAGATGGGAAGCCCAGTAATATCTCTTAATGTCGGGGAGCGCCATGCCCCCATCATACCACGGGATGGAAAGTTTCGCGAGAGCAATGCGCGGACGCCCATCCCAAATAAGCTGCCTCTGAAGGCTCTCAATCTCCCGAAAATAGGACTTAGGGATAGGATCATAATAATTCTGGAGAGCATAGAGAAACCGCGGCAATGACATCATCTTAAACAGGGCCGCCCGACCCAGGGGAGAGAGGGGAAGTTTGCGCCAACGGGCAACGTCCAAACGTAGCCTAAGCAACGGGGGAAGGAGATTACGATCAAAACGAAGGGACGAATCCAAGGTAACAAAAACCCCCAAGTATTTGAAGCCATCCCTGGCCACCTGAAGAGGAAGTCTGCTCGGCAACGGAGGCAAGACACCAGATAAAACATACACACAGGATTTAGACCAATTGATGACGAGGCCTGAGTTAGCGCCAAAGGACACAAGAACGTCAAATAAAACAGTCAAAGACTTGCGAGGGGAAGTAAGGTACAAAAGGATGTCATCCGCATAAAGCGAGACGCGGTCTTCGAAGTCCGGGGCCCAGCGAATCCCTTTAAGGGACGGTTCCCACCGGAGCCAGGCCGCTAATGGTTCAAGAGCGAGCGCAAACAACAGCGGGGACAGGGGGCAACCCTGACGGGTACCCCTGCCCAAGGTGAAGGGAGCCGATACTCTACCGTTTATCACAACTTGTGCCAGAGGTTCCGCGTACAACAACTGAATCCAGCTAATAAACTCGCACCCGAAACCGAATTTCTCAAGAGTCGCCCATAGATAGGGCCACTCCACAGTATCAAAGGCCATAGAGGCATCCAGGGACGCCAAAATGGCCGGTTCAGTCAGAAGCCCCGCCCTCGCCAGCACGCCGTGAAGGCGCCGCAAATTCAAAGCAGTGTTGCGATGCGGGATAAAGCCAGACTGATCCGGATGGACCAAATCCCCGAGAACCGAAAGGAGACGGGTCGCCAAAAGTTTAGCCAAAACCTTGGGTTCGACATTTAACAGGGATATGGGTCTATATGAGGAACAGAGGTCACGTGGTTTACCATCTTTAGGGATAACGACGATTGTCGCCAGACGCTGATCATAGGGAAGGATGTTCCGCTCACGAGATTCTAGAAACATGGCGCGAAGATACGGCGCCATCTTATCGGGGCGTAACTTGTACAACTCAATAGGCAACCCGTTCGGGCCCAACGCTTTGCCCGAACGGAGCGAACGGATAGCAGTCGCTATCTCATCATTCGTAAAAGGGGAGTCCAAAGCAATACGGTCCAGGTCGGTGACACAGGGCAAAGTGATATCGCGCAAGAGGGAGCGGGAGTCAGCCACGTCCCTAACAGACACGGGAGCATATACAACTCGGAAATATTCCGCAAAACGATCAACAATGGCAGTCGGGTCAATCACATTCTCACCACTCGCAGACTGAATCACAGGCACCACACGATTAACTCTTTCTTTCTTGTCCAACCACGCTAGGAGTTTACCCGCCTTATCACCCACATCGTACAATCTGCCTCGTTGCTCACGAAACATCACCTTTGCAGCGTCAGTGACCAGGGATTTATATGCAAACTGTTTTAGACCCAGGGCATGGAGTTTCTCAGGCGTGACACCAGATTCCAACTCGTCCTCCAAAGCAGAGATCTCCCCCTCAAGGTCCACCACCTCCCTCCTCCCGGGCTTCTTGGCTTCAACAATCAAGGAAAGGGCCTGTCCACGAATCACAGTTTTAAAGGCTTCCCACAGGGACACAGCCGAAGGGACCGACCCCTCGTTTTCCAGGAAATATGCATCTATGGACTTGAGCAAGAGGGTACGAGTCTCAGGGGAGGAAAGATACCATGGGTTAATTGGAGCCACTCTGCCCGCCGCCTCTACCCCAACCTCGAAACGAAGCCAGAGCGGCGAGTGGTCAGAAATAACCCTTGGCAAATGCAAAATCTCACGAACCGCCGACGACTGGGCCGCGGGCATCAGGAAATAATCCAGCCGAGACAGACTGCCATGTGCCCCAGAATGGAAAGTGTATTGGAGCTGAGTGGGATGCAAGAGTCGCCAGCAGTCCACAAGGCCAAAGGTATCTAGAAACCCACCCAACCACTGCTGAGCCTGCGGAGTATCCCTAGGGGGATGGCGATCGTGAAGGCCGGAAAGCACCGAATTAAAATCACCGGCCAGGAAGAGAGTACTATCAGGGAGATCTAACAAAACACGGCCCAAATCAGTGAAAGTAGAAGTCTGTAAACCCGGGGGAACATAAACATTAAAGAGAGATAGGGTGCGGCCCTCATATCTACCCACCAAGACAGTATATCTCCCACGGTCATCTTGAATCACCTCGTCAATTGCCAGGGGGAGGGAGGAACGAACAAGGATACCCACACCCCTAGATCCGGAGGTAAACCCCGAGTGCGCCACAAGGCGGTAGCCCCATCTATTCATTGCATTACAAACATTACCAATCAAATGGGTTTCCTGCATGAAAACAATGTCCGGCGACAAACGCCGTATACAATTCAAGACCACACTGCGCTTAATACGATCTCCCAGGCCATTAACGTTCCAGGAAACAAATTTCAACCCTCTACCCCCCATCCCAACCACCCGAGCCAAGACCCCTCATCCATGAGCAAGACATCAGAAACAGCAGCAGACACAGGAGCAATTCGCCTTGAAAACAACACACAAAAAAGAAAGAACTTCCCAACCCCCCTCCCCCAAACTGAAAGGAAACACCCCCCACCCTGCACCCCTGCAAAAAGCTAAAGAGCCACCCCAACCTGCAGTGTGCCTGTCGCCCCATAACCCCTAGTCTACACAAAGACCCCGGAGGAGGAAAGGTCTCCGTTCCACCCGCCCCCGACAAACATCAAGAACGAAAATTAACAAAAGAAAGAGAAAATAATCACATTGCAGAGGAACGCCGGGCAACAATCCCGAAAAAGTATTCAAAATAAAACATGTTAGCCAAACAGTCAGATCTCCACACCACCTTCGGCACCACCAGGGTGAGCGGTGGATTCAGTCTCAGGAGTACGGTCAGGCAAGGAGTCCAGCCAGTCATTAACAGCATCTGGGCGATCAAAGAAAAGGGTACGCTCATTGTACTCGACCCGAAGTCTGGTGGGATAGAGCATAGCATAGCGTAAGCCCCGATCCCGAAGACGTTTCTTGGCCCCACGAAACTCCATCCGTTGTCTCTGAACTTGTTGGGAAAAGTCCGGGTAAAAGTTTACTGTAGCATTCTCAAAGGCCACCGGGCCCTTCACCCGCGAGGCCTGCAGGATAGCGTCCCGGTCTCTATAATGAAAAAGCTTCGCTACAATGGGTCTCGGCGGGGCTCCCGGCCGAACTTTGCCCCCTGGAACACGATGTGCGCGTTCCACCGTGAAGAACTTCGTAAGGCCGGAAGGGGCAAGATGGTTCAAGACCAGATCCTCAACCAGGAGGTCCACCGAGTGGGGTTCAGGGTTCTCCGGTACACCAACCAGGCGAACATTGCAGCGACGTGCCCTATTTTCAAAATCCTCCAGGCGTCGGGTCATGAAGTCGTTCACCCGACGGAGATTGCCGACTTCTGTCTGGAGCTCCGAGACGTCCTTCGTGAGGCTGGACGATTTAATGTCCAATGATTGCACCCTCTCATTCGTCTTGCCGAGATCAGCACGAATCAGATTAACCTCAATAGCCACGGTGTCAAGTTTATGAGCCAAGGCCTCGTACTGTAGGCCGGTGGATTCCCTCACGCCCGAGATGGCGCCCATGATGTCTTGTAGGGAGGGCTCCGCCGACTCTTCCAAAACTCGTTCGGACGCTGTACTAGAACCAGGCAGGGCAGCTCCGGGGGACCCCTTAGAATGAGTATAGCGATCCATGACATTGGATTGAACCGGAGTTCCGCGCAGAGGTGCTTTCGTCTTGCGCGTCTCTCTGTCCCCTCTGCCCGCCATTTTGAAGATGCGTCACAGGACAAGCCACCAGGGTCGACGGGCCCGACTCCCAAAGTACAGGATCAAAAGTACACAAAAATGAGGGGCACAACTCGGGTAGAGGTCGCCAAGCCAGCAAATAGTCCGCAGGAAAACCCAACAGCCGATCTGCCTCCAGGTCTCAGCCGCAACTCGATAGTCACACCCGTGGCCCAAGTCAGAACAGAATCGAAACTGAAACTTAGGAAGGGGGACCCACAAGGCCAGATCTCCTGCCGTTGTTGTTCAATTCCAGGACGGCTACAGAACCGCACCCCGTCCCGGGGGCACCTCAAGGGCGGAGGCGAAAAGTTCAGACCACCATATCTCAGGAATGCGGGATCCAAATCAATTTCTGAAAGGTGCCAGGCTGGTCAGCCAAACGTCCTCCACAAGGATCCTTGCAAGAAATCAGGATTCAGTCAGGATAAAATGCCGGGAGCGGCGAGGGTCCGGAGAGCGCTGTGCTCAAGCGGCCATCTCGGATGCCCGCCAAGCTCCTCCTCCGTGGTACACAGTTTTGATGTGTGTAATGTGCATCTCAGATTTGCCTGCACGCATTACATGAAAAGAGTCCAAATGGACAGGTAGTGCATGCAGGTGGAGTGCCTAGGTGGTAGCCCAGCACAGTTTCTTGCAGTCTCCTCATCCATTAATAAGAATCTGCTGATAAGTGCCTGATGCTTTAGTATTCAATGCCTACCACCGCACCTGTTGAAGGAGGGATTAAGGTGTAATGTCGGCATGGCACCTTTTAATCCACCCATGTGAAGTTGTGAACACGTTTCCATGCATAGACCTTTAAAAGCCCTCTGGAGAAAGAGTTAGGGTCATATTGAATGTCCAGTTTAGGAGGGGAAATGTAATCCTATACAGCATTGATTATACTTTGCCCAAGTGTTGGTGTACTTTGTTAGACAGAGCAGGTGAGAACATATCTACTTTCCTGCCCTTTGACCAGGATCAAGAGTAGTTTTTCAAAAGCTGACCTTAATCTTAGTCAGTAGGCCAGGTTTGGGTCCATCTTCATTCCTGTTGCACATCCGACTGCCGCAAGTTTCTGGGTTTTACGTGTAATTAGCTTGAGCTGCAATAATGTGTAAAATCTCATTGCATACGTATGCGGTGAATAGTTTGAGGATCAAAGCAATACTCATTTGTAAAAGCAATGTAAGTTCCTAGTCCACGCCAGTGATGTTTGATTCGGACACGAAACTGTGAACTACGTAGAACCTTGAATTTAGTGAGCATGAAATCCTATATAAGGTCCGTGGAGCTCCCAAGGATCATCAAGGGACCCCTACTAAATGCAAAAAGAGGCCAATTCACTGTTTAGAGAAAAAAAGTAGCTCTTAGTAAAAGTCCACGAATGCCAGTTTGAACCTGAACCCCCCAGGGTAGGATAAACATGAACAGGTGTAATCAAAATGTGCCTTGGCCTGGTCTAACCAATCAGGATTCAAAGTTGTCTAGAGACTGCTGGACCAAGAAAATGTGACTATTGAGTGTGTGGAGTACATTGGAGAAGAATACATGAATCAAGCATGTAGAAAACACAGTAAGACTCATGTCTAACAAACATTGATTGGTAAACGGAAGAAAAATATGTTCCTTGTCTGACATGAGTGGTTCCTTGATGGAGCCCGGTGCAGGGCAGGAGTACTACTGGAGCAAGAGACTAGCAGAGAGTGTAGAGAGATGGACCTGGCAGAGTAACTGCCACACTCCCCGACTCATCATCAACCACATATTTCTACAGGGGTTACATTTGCATACCCTTCAGTCTGTGCACTGGTGGCACATTGAGCCCATGTGCAAAACGCACTTTTCATTTTCTGTTTGCACAAGTGCAGATCAGGGGAAAAAGCCTTTCTGAAGTTTGGCCTAGATGTCTTGTTGCATCGCATCACTGTTAACAGTTAAGAATGCTAAAACACTTCAATTTTGGAAGACTAATCGTCCATGTATAATTTAATTGGAAAACTGCATGGGAATCTGTGAGTCTTAATCATCATTTGCAGGCAAAATTGAAGGCGCTAATGTCGAGGTAATTGTCTGAGCTCAGCTGCACTGTAAAATCAATGCAGCAGTATCTGCACCAGTGCACTGTTACAACATTGCAATGTTAAGACTGTAAAATTGGATCTTAATTGGAAAAGCAATATATCTGAAAATGTGACATCTCAAGTTTTCTTTCCGGCTTCATCGGATTCCTGTGTGCTTGTATATGTTTTGCATTCACTGCCTGCTGTTGAAGACCTATTCGCTCTTTTCTTCAGCCCCTTACTTGTGACTGAATATCTTTCTTGTCTGTTTCACTTCCCTGCTCCCTATACAGTGGCTTTCATTTCCTATTTTTCTGTTTGTACTTCCTCAGAAGCATTTCTGCTTTACTTTGTTTGATTGGATGACCTGTATGCTTCCACATTTGACTTGATGGGATTATTTATTTGTTGTCTTTCACCACTCCTTGGGAGTACTGTTCATACTCCAAACCTAACTGCCCTCCATGGCCCACTCTTTTTTGTTAGGGTATGGCAGCTGCATAGTGTTACTGGGCTGCTGCTGCTTTTTTTCCATTTGTTCAAGCGACATTAATTCCTCATTCTCTTCCTTGGCTGCTCGCTTGTCCCTATTTTTCATGACTGCCTTCCCATATGTTATTCTTTACTATCCCGTTCTGAAATGGCCGCCTACCACATTGGCATAGTAAATTAAGAATAATATTTTGGTGGCAGCTGTTGTGCATGAGGACATAAACCTGTAATCATCTTGAAATTATTTTTGTTATACTTAAAAAAAATTCCAAGATAGCCGCTCATTCATGCTCATGCAAGTCAGCCATCATAAAAAAATATTTTTATGTCCCCCCCCCCCCCAAAAAATTCTAAGTTAACTGACTTTGCATCCACGTGTATGGGTGTCTATCTTGATATGGTTTTAGCGATTATCTGAAAACCGAGAAGCATTGGCAATGTCAATAGTTCTTCACCTGTATTTAAAAGGAGAGACCTTTTTGCTTTGCCAGTGCTTGTTCCTTAGTGGTGTCAGAAGGCGTCCCCATCCTCAAGTGATTACTAACTCGCCTTCAGTTCCAGGACCTTGCAAGCTAGCCACCTACATGGAAACTAAGAATCATTAAAGTTAAATATTCATAAATTTTCCTTTTTTTTAATGTGTATATATGTTATGCTCATGTACATTTAAACAGAAGAGTACGTAAATCACACAAGTGAGATCCCAGCGACATATTTGCAGATATAATTTTCAAGGCTCATTCTTTAAACCTGTCATGTGTTTATTATGTTAGGTGATGCATTTGTACTTTCAGCATACCAGGTCAGTAATAGGATGGTGCTCCTTAAAAAATTGGGTCAGCAGCGCCGATTACATGGCTTTGCTAAAAAAAAATCTAATGAAGTAGTGTGAAGTAACCTGGGAAAAAGCAGTCTTTATATGGAAATATCTTAAATTTAATTGATCAAAATTTTAACTGTTTGTATACCATTTCATGTTAGTCTCAGAATCCCCTTTTAAGTAAATATTATCTGAGCCGTCATTTTAAAAGATGTGTATATTTTGGGTATGTGAACTTTGACACTTGTATTTTTTGTAGGTCGAGCCTAGAGCAGCACATGCGATGCTTGCTCGACTTTAGTAAGGGGCTTTTCAAAGTGCAACCCGCTGACCACCAGCTTGCAGTTACGTGCACAGCATGCGCGCCTCGCTCCGCCTCTCAAATCATTGCTGCGCGCATCCCTCATGTGCTTACGTCATCGTGATTGCGATCACTTTCGTTTTCATGGCGATAACGTGCTAAGCACGCGAGGGATGCGCGCGCAGCAATGTCCCCTGAAAAGTACGGTCCCTCGTAGCTTATTTCCAGTGTCCTTGTTCTGTGACCGAGCCACATCCTAACCGTTGCTGCTTCTTTGGTCTTCTGCTCTGTTTGTGTCGTGTTTATGGTGTAAACAAGGGAACCTCAGCCTATCGTGTCTGGTGGTTGCTTTCTCCCCTGGTTTGGTAACATAATCTGTAATCGACTGCCTCAGCTCGCATGCGCCGCATGCTCCTGTTAAGTCCAGGCACAGAGAGCATCATCATCGCAGAGGGAAAGGAGAGCAGATGGTAGCCTCAGAAAATAAATGCACCAGTGAGCCTTAGCAGTGCACATGCACCCACCCCTGTGTGAACCTTAATACGCAGACAGCTCTTGGTATTTTGTACCCATCCGTTAAAGTGGTTTCAGATCCACTTCACAGAACCACCTACAATAGTACCTTTAAGGAAACAGACTTTTAAATGTTGCCTCACCCTCAGCGGCTGGCACCTTTCATTGACTGCGTCTGCATAGGCCACTTTCAATTGTTTGCCTCTGGCTGCTCTCCCTCCCATCCTGCCATCTTTCTGTTGCTCCATGGCTCTTTCCAGGTAGCGCAGCCGGAAGTTCTCTCACTCTAACTGCTGATGCATGAGTCGCAGGGCCCCTCGGCAGCTCTCCAGCTCGTGCTCCAAGTTTGGGCCAAGTGCAGATCCATTCATGGAGCAGAACATCTGAGGAACGCTCCTCCCAGCAGCTGCTTTTTCCTATCTTGTGTGGCCCTGCTGCCTCCTGACTGCCTGCTCTCTGTGCTATCTTGGGGGTGCCTGATCCCTTTACTCTCCCCCGTAGTCTTGGCCTTTCGTATCTCTCTGCCTCTCGCAGACTTCAAAGCTTCCCGCAGATTCCCTGTTTCTTGCTTATTTCCCTCCCCTCAGCCCCCATAGGACTGACAACAGGAGTTTCGCCGACAGCAGCCTGTGCCAGCTTCACAGGGAAGAAGTGGTCAGGGTTTACGCACAGGTTACCTAACTGTAACCCCCTTAACACTTCCAGCAAGGACAGCTTTACTGTAACCCCTCACCCAGACACAGGTACGGTAACTGGGTTTGTTTTTGTAATCCAATCCGGAACCAAATAACTTGTATCTTCTCCCCAGTTTCCAGTTAAAGTTGCAGAGGAGTAAAACAAAACCACATCCACAAGTATGTCTGCTGTGTGTGACTGGAATGAATGAACCCTTCTTGCCTGCCCGTGGACATTGGGTTATTGAGAGGCATTTCTGGCAAGGGGTGTGTGCATTTTTGGGGGCTAGAAACCCGCCACCCCCTCCCCCCACTCATGGTAGGGTGTCCAGGCGCTCAATTTGCTTGTATACAATTTTTTTCAACATGTGGGGTATCCTTATTTTTTTTTCTTTACCTTTAGCAAAAAATACATTTTCAGAGAGGGTCGTAGGTACACAGAGGGAGACACGTTCTAATGTGTTTTAGAACTGAATTAAGTAGCAGTCCCAAACAGACCTCAATTTACTTAAGACAGATAGTACTGTGTTTAAACGTAGCATTTAATTTCCTTTAGTGCTTATCTGTGCTTTCAATATTAATTAATGCTATCAGTTAAGTCATTCTTCAATCCTGGGCCGTACACATTGTAGTCCTACTTCTATGTGTTTGGAATGACTCATGGTTTGGGGCACCCTATCTCATGGCCATGTGGGTTTTTGCCTGTGGGCATTGGGCAGTTAGGAATAATACTTGCTGGCTCAGAGCACCACTTTTTTGTACCTCAAATGTGCCTGTCCAGGGCAGTTGAAGAAAGTTCTTCCTGAAAAATAGAAGGCTGCTAAAATAGATCATTAATCACCAATGTGCTCATTATGAGCAGCATGCTGGGTTCCTTCTTAGTTAGGACTATGCTTAATTTGTGTGGCAAGGTTTGTTCAGGAGTTACGCTGCTAGCTCACTGGCAGAAACCATTCCTAGCTAGGAACCTACCCTCTTTTGACATTGGTGAGGTTCCACTTTGGCCTAGCCATGAGTTTTGTTGTGTCTACTAAGCCCAACCCTTACTGGACAAAGCTCTGCTGTCTGTTGTGGACCCTGGAAGGCACCCTTCCTTGTCTGAATCCACCCCCCCCTGCCCCCGTGAGCGGTGGCAGTGAGCCTTTTCTGCCGGAGTAGCAGAGTTCAAAAGAGCTCACGTGGCAACTTTTCAAAATGCTGCACAGCAGCCACGCTGCCCTACAACATAGCTTAACCCCTTCCACGCTCATGACGAGCTGGGCTCGTCATGCAGTAGCCTACTCACACGCTCATGACGAGCCCAGCTCGTCATGAATAATGGGTTTTTGAAAATCCCAGCGCATGGTTGTAAATCTGCGAGCATCGATGCGGTTAAAGACATTGGCAAAGCCAATAACTCTAGTTAAACACTTATAAGGTCCCAAAGGCGAGACCTATTGGCTATGCCAATGCTTGTTTATTCTGGGTGCCAAAGCGTCTATGTTTCTCCCAGAGTGAGGAAGCATGTGGGACACAATGGCATGTAGTTAATATATTTTAGGTCAACACAAAGGTTTTGTGTATGTTTGCAATGTTATATACACAGAAATGCATGGTTCAGTTGAATAGGAGCCCATAAAACAAGATGTAAGCCACAAATGGTTAAAGAGTTGTGGCATTGTATTGGGTAAGGACGCCACGGTTGTGTGTCGCGGGGTTTCTTTTTTAAAGAACAGGTGTGTGGGAGAGGGATCCCTTTAGCACCGCTTCCCAGTTACAGTTGACTTCCTCATTGTTCATCTCTGGCGCTTTCGACACAAAGCATAAGGAAGAGCTCATTTGCGATTGCTTTCAGTAGTTCTACGTTTTGTCTGCAGTTGTAACTTGTGATGCGTGAAACCGATTTGCTGCCATTGAGAAACACGCTGTTACATGTTTTTTTAAACTCTTGGTCGTTTTGTGAAACATCTTCCTCTTTGTAGCAGTGATTTACATGAATCTCAAGCTGTCTATTGTTGTACGTGGATTTGATTTAGTGGTTTCCGATGCGTTTTTTTTCTTGAGAAGCAACTTTAGCAATCACTGAGTGGGACACTTGTTCTTTTAGAAGTGTATATAGAAATGACACAGTTCCCCTTTGTCAGCTTTCAGAATTGATTGGCAGCCGTTTTTTCCACGTAAAAAATTTCAGGCCAGTTGGATGGCCTCTCCTGTGAATTGCAAATATTGTGTGATATTTTTTGTACCATAAGGTCGGAACTTGCTGTGGCCTCTGTCCTTCGCCTCTTTTTGCTACGGCTGTCCTGTGTGGCCAGCACTTCGCGTGTTTAGTGCACAATGTCTCATGGTCAACACTGTCCATGATCAGTGTCCCTCCTGTGTAGCCAGTTCACTATTTATAATGATCTACTTGTGGTAGTATTTTTAAAGATAGCTCTATATTCTCTGTTTTGTTCTGCCATTCTTTATATTTGGCTTAATAAAAAAAAACGATTTTAGGTGAATTTCATCAAAGGAATAACTGTGCGAGACAACACAAGTGCCTAAAATCATAACTCCAAGCACAGTAGTATCTAATCGTAGCATAAAAGTTTCTAACACTCTGCAAAGAATAAGCAACGCTCCAAGTATACAGGATTCTGAGTGACACAAAATAGGAACTTCTGTACCTCCTGCTGAAAGGGTCACAAGCAAAGGGAAAAGAGGGCCTTGAAGGATTCATGACCATACACACCTTTGTCCAATATCACAAATAATGTCCACCAGAATCCCATTCCAAAAATGCCAGTTTCAAGAAGGAACAGCCCACAAATAAACCAGCCGATGGCACAAAGTGCCTATAAACATTGTATTCCAGGTACCAAAAGAACCGTGCACTATTGAACAACACGACTAGCTCCCGCTGTTACAGTGTGGCTCTTCCCAGCTGGGAAAGTACAGGCCCTGCCTCCACCAGTTCATTTATTTTTTCTTCATCTCACGAGAGTGCTTCAGAAGAGGTACCCATCACAAGAGAAGCACTTGTCAGACCAGTCTCTGTTCCCATTAACCCCCACCCTTCTCTCGATCAGGACAACTCTACTACAGACACCTCTACTTAGACACTGGGGATTCTTGCCTTATGACGCCTCAGTAATTGCAGTGTCTACATGGCTTTCTATCATTTCTGCCCCTCCACAACACACTGACAGTGGAGCCTCCATTACACAAACAGGGGCGCCGAACAAAAAAGTAATTTGGAATTTGGTGTATTGCCTGCAGTTTGCTCAGAATGTTAGTCCAGATATTTACTCAGATGCCATTAAATGATTGGGATTTATCAACATCATCTCAATTTGACTTCCAGGGATGCTAAAAGGCCTATAGGGTCGCACACCATCAATCTCCTAACCATTACCTCACAAGTTTTCCCTAGAACGACTGTTGCACTTTCTAAAATAGGTTCAGCTGTCCATCAAAAGTTGTGGAGGTTTAGCCAGAAAGCCTTGGTTGAGCCAGCAGATGTCTGCCGGTTCTGCTCTGGTTGTGTCACTCCTGCTGTGCCATACTTGTTGATGCTGTGGGAAGAACCCTAAAGGTTCTGGTACTCTGTAGCTCTTGTGTGGGATGTTATGCCAGGATCCCAACAAGTTCACTGACCACCTCCCAGGAGGTTTGACCATCTCCCTGGAAGCCATGCACACAGCATCTTGGTTTTCCACTCCACAAGTTGCGTGGGGGTAAGCTTTCACTACAATTTTCTGACATCCCACGGATATCTGTGGTTTGTTAGTGGGCTCGTTACCTACCCCACCCTTTCTCCATCCCCATCCCCATAAGGCAGTCCTGAGTGTCTCCCCTCATTGGGCTGTACCTGTTTTGTGTTTCAAGTAAAAGCTTGGCCTGCTGTTGCCCATGCTTCTACGTTATGTGCAGGGGTGGCGTCTCTATTATTGCGTAAGACCCCGCTCCCAGCCCCCGATGCAGGGATGAGTAATAGCCAAAAGTTGGTAGTGCGCATATCGGATTGGCCAGCTTTTTATTAATGGCCAGCCCGGCATGCGCACTTTAGACTTCTTCAAACCATGCTATGTTGGACAGCCGGAGGTAATGCACACAGGCCTAAGTTTCCTATAGAGCGCTGGGTTTGTCTGCTCCAACCAATCCTAACGCTGCTTTCCTGCTGTTTACTACCATAAACAGCATGAAAGAAGTGCAGTCATTGGTTAAGTTAGTTTGCCATGTGACCTCATCCTCGCAACCACCTGTGTGACTTATCTCTGCCAAGAGTGAACCATCCTGCCCTCCAGCGAACCAGAAACGAGGTCCAAGGTCGTAGAGAGCATGAAATACTAAGGAGGGCCAACCTTTTGCAGATTGAAAAGTGAGTGCCATGATCAGTATAGAAAATGTCTTGGAATTTGGTTGCTACTTTTGCTCGCTGATGGAGGGATGTGCGGATCAGCTTCAAGCTGTGGTTGAGCGGATTATTGACACTATGGCTGTTTTGTTTTGGGGCATCTGGGGGCATGAGCAATAGAGTACAGCTAATCACTGTGCGACTTTATTTTAAAGCCACACTGCGATTTCCCTTGTTTCCGTGACTGACTCACCTTCATCACCCAGTGTGTAGTCACACTCTCATGCTTTGCTCACGGGTCCATCACACTGCCCTACCACTTTCAAAAGTCACCAGCTGCCACTGGTTATGTGCCCACCATGCACATCTCCTGACTGAGCATTGCCTACTCATTTTGTATGAGTGGCGGTTGTGCTGCTGCTGCCTTTAATGTACACACTGTTGGGCACAATTTATATTCAGTCTTTGGGGGTGTGACTGGAGTCGTGCCCTGTGGATATCATGTTAATTCTGACCAAACAAATACCCTGTCCTTCTAACACAATATACTTCCAGCAATCAGGGTTGGTAGTTAGATTAAATTTCATGCTGGGCTTGGGGAGAGAAGACATACTATGTATGTATTTATTTATTAGTATTCTTCATAGGGAACCGGCACATAAGATTTGAAGACCGCTTCGGTGGAGAGGAAGAGTAGTAATATTGAATACAATCATCCCCTGATGTAGTCTAGAAAAGAAGAAAGCCCAGTTAAAGACTGGACTGTTCAGATATATGAAACTAGTTATGGCATAAACACGAAAGTGTGTGCTGCTGTGTGGGAGTTGACTGAAGTTAATTAGGCAGAATAATGGAGATTACCATTCCAACGCAGATAAGGGCTGTCAAAATAACCGCACGATGGAAAGTGATTAAAACGGTGGAGGAGGGTTAGAGAAAAAGCACTTGTAACAACAAAAGTGGGCAAAAACATTACGCAAATATTTTTATAAAGTCGTTGAATCATATATATTTAGAATACGCAGGCTCTCTGTAACAAACCCCATTTAAGTCTGCTAAGGCTGAAACCCTAACATTTTCCTCTGTTGGTGGTAGTAGTAGTGAAAGAGCTTGCAAGAGCGTGTGTTGTGTTTCTACAAAATGTGGCTAAATGGAGATAAACGTCGCCACCAATGTATTATTGTCCTTAAACATGAGCCTTCTATGCCTTTCTGTTGCTTGCTCATTCCACAAACCTGTTACAGTGGGTGGCGAGCCTGTCCCTATTACTAATTTCTGATTTGGCACCAACCCCATGTGTTTTTTATCCAGCGAATCCCGTTGTAGTTGGCATCTTGTTGCTACTGTTATCTGTGATTGTTCGTCTAGTGATGCCTGCAATTGAAAAGCACCAGCCTGCTGCTGCTAATATGATCATCTTCCACAGTCTTAGTGATTCATCAAGCACTATCATCATTCTGAAATGTAGAAACAAGGACTGGACTAGGTGGCTTATTTTGTTTTTGTGAAGTGATGGAAAAAGATACCGCCTTCTCGCAAAAACCATCCGAGCTATATTTTGTTTTAGGTCGAATCCTAACAGACAGTGCAGCTGTCTGGTTTGCTAAAGACTTCTTAGAGACACTCTGAAAGCATCCATGGGAAGGCATTCCACCACTTGCTTACCATTGGCCTTTCTGGCCTGTAACTCACATTCTCTGGATTTCTGTTTGCTGGCTTTATTTGTTTTAGGTTGTCTATCGTGAGATTGTCCATCCCAAAAATCAAAGCCTTTTCACATTACCCCTACTATTCTTCCACTAGTGCTCCTTCTGTAAACAGGCCTCTAAATCTTGTTCTTATCTTGTCAGATTTGCTGTGAATTCAAAGAAAGAGGTCAGATTCTGTCAGGCTCTGTCTTCCGAGGGAGTTTGGTGTTTACTTTTCTTTCTTTGACTTCAAAGTGAGAGGATTTATGTGACAATCGTGCTGGATTATGGGGATGTATTTTTTCTAGCAGACCATAACCTTCAAATGAACAGTGCAAGTATTTCTGGATATATCAGATTTAGGAAAGCGCAAATGAAGCACATTGATTAATTCTGAGGTCTGGTGGAAACAAATACTTTAATATGATCTAACAAATCAATATACTAGGTGATGCCATTTCCACACATAATAATTGTGTGCTGTATACGTGTATTAGTAAAACTGTATGTTGTGCAAATGTCTTGGTAATTTCAATTGAAAATGTGTTGTCTGCAATGCCTGTTTGCTACCCCACCATGCATATTCATTCCACTCTGTCACTGCACTCTGCATCATTCCACTCTACTCCGCTCTACTCTGCACCACTCTATGCCACTGCACTCTCTGCCACTCTATACCTCTGTACACTACACCACTGCACCCTATGCCACTGTAATCTACACTACTGCGCTGTGTCACTCTACTCGGCACCACACCACTCTGCACCACTGCACTCTACTATGCACCACTTACATTTATGCTCCTGCATGTTACGATGCTAAAAACCAAAAGCTTTTGGCTAGGCGAGACCTATTGGCTTTGCCAACATTTATTTTACTTTTTGTCCTGAGTGGATCCCTATTCCTACTGAAGGGAAGCCTCCAACGCCAATCAGGTTGTGCCTGTGCCTAGCATGGTCTTCCTTGTGTATTTTTTCTGTGTTTTCCTGCTCTTGTGGTCCACATTACTCTGTTATGATTGTTAACCTAACTTATCCGTAAGAGACTTTAACCCAAGTCTCAGCCCCATTTACCAGTCCTTTCTGTTATAAATCTGTTGGAAAAACAAGAGTGGTGGGTGGAATGCTTTTATTAACCTTAGCTTCTGGTAATTACTCAGTCCACATTCCGGCCATAGTTCTTTGCCCACCTTTTAGACAGAAATCAGTCATATGCAAATCATGCTTTGTCTTACACCAATAGAAATAGTCCAGCCTAAGCGGCCTGGCCAGTACACCTAAAGATGGGAATTCAAGCAACCACAGTTCAGGTTCAGCCTATTTAGTCCTCATCAGTGAGGTTTGTTTTGAGTCCAATGCCACAGTGAGCACACAATCCACATCTGGACATATTGTTGCACTTAGTTACTTCCACTTAGAAAAACAAAAAGTTGATGGGAGGTTTATCCCCTGTGTATTACTCTTACTTGGGCTTACCTCTTACCCCTGATTAGGCTTACTTGCTCCTTGACCCTCTGACTCCCTCTCCACAGTTTAGGCCTTGCCTACAGTAGCTAGGGCTTTGTGTCATCCCACAATCTATTATTGGTTGTCTTTCTTGTCAATCTACTTTGTTTTCTTCTTTGATGCCTTTCATTCTTCTTCTTGTGTTTGCCCCTCTCTTGCAGGTTAGCTCCTTTACCATACTTCTGATGGACTTGTATCCCTCCACAGCAGACAGTTATGCTTTAGAACTCAAGGGGAGTGTATGTGTTTTAATGCCTTCTTTCCTTTGTGCTGCTTCCTGTCTCACATTCCCGTCTCCACTGCTATCAGTTTTTCTCTTCGCAGCTTGTCTGTTGCTTCCCACAACCCATCCCATCCTGCTCTACTTTTTTCTTCCCATGCCCCTCACATCCTCCCTAGTTCCCTGCCACTTCGTGGCATTGACTCTTCCCCCACCCCCAGTGCTCCTCCAACCTTCTCCATTCGGTTTCCCCCCCTTTTTAGGTCTCACCTGGCGAAAGCAGTGCATGCGCTGCTCTCGCCAGAGAGGACCTTTTGGAATCAATTCTCCCTGTGGGCCCATGCACGCGCCTGCATGGACAGAGATGGCTGCTCTCGCCATCTGTCCAGAGCAGACAGCATAAGCGTGCCCGTCGGGACTGTGGACAGTCTGACACCATTTTGTTTGCATTTTGTCGTCATGACAACTAAGCTGCCGCTTCGCGTATGCAGCTTGTTTAAATTATGTGCATAATGGAAAACAGTAAATTACATGTTAAATAACCGTTTGTTCGCTCTCCTCCGTGTCAGCACCATTGTTCGAGGTTCATGTAAAGTACGGCGTGCACAGGATGAAACCGGGCAGGGCAGCTGCCACCAGAGACCGCCTGAGCGCTGGTTTAGTATTTTTACATTTGTCTATAGTGTTTATCCCATCTTTGAACTCCTCCTCGCTTCTGGCCACGGAGCTCGCAGTCTCTAGCTGGGCTGTAGATGAGGGTAAAATATTTTGTTAAGCTCACTTTATCCACCAGATGGCAGTGTACACCACACTTTACTTCGAGTTACTCTCCATGGCTATTTGGCTACTCCAGGCATACTTATGTCTTTGAAGGTGAGGACATTTCAGCGTCCGAAGAAAGCAGCGTAGGGAGCTTACTTATGTCAGTGGCATATTTCAGAATACCATTGTCTTTCCTGACTGCAAGATTGAGCCATTTACCAGGATGGCTGCATCAGCAACCCTTGGGTCCAGAAGCAGGGGAACTCTTTCTAGCCTTACATCTTTCAGGTGATTGTGCCAAGATAATATGGGTCCCTGTCCTGCGGCCACATGCTTCACTCTGTTCCGACCACTACATTTCAGGCACAAAAGGCCAGGTGGTTAATTTCCATTGGGCTGCAATTTTTTCTTTCTGAAATTAATGTCTCGTATATATTTTAAAGCCTTCTCCCTTTCTAACCCCAACCAACCTGATTTTGTGTTTCCGCCCAGATATTTAGTTTCTTCGCACAATCCCATCTCTTTCTACTAGGTACAGGTCACAACCTTTCCTGGCCGTGCACTCCCACAGGTGCATGAGCACAGCTCCTAACCTGTCAGCCATCACGTGGGTCCCTGCGTTGGATATATAGGATTCTGCTTGCCTATTCCATCAACGTATATTGGAGAGGACAGATGTTTGGAAGAGTCTTCAAGGAGTTTTTTCTGAAACCTATAAATTAGGGGGTGTCGAAAGCTGCATTGAGGATCGCTTTAGAACTGTGCGTTGAAGTCAGTGAGTACATAGAAGGAATCTGGTGACCTATCAAGATGTAGCTGTGCACTGTTGTGCACACTTCATCATATGGTGTACAAATTGCATTTGTGTTTCAGTATAAAAGAGTGATCAGTAATTTAGGAATATTTTAGTCTTCATAAAATATTTTTATTTGGGTCGCTAATTCATGCATCCTTTAAATAACTTCACATGTGGTGCGTTTCATTCCATACAAGGCGCTACATCGGGAGTGGGCGTACTGCGAGGGGGGGATAAGTGCTCTTTGTGTTATTGACAAAGGAGCTGCGGCAGTGCCAGATACCTGCGTGTGCACGTTTAACTCTGGGTAGCTCGCCCAAGTCTTACTACATATAAGCCTTTGAGTGTATGCCACAGGGCACTTTACTGATGCTTCCATAATATTACAAAAGAACGAAAAGAAAAGGCCAACAAGCATTAAAAATGCAATAGGTCTCGCCTTTCATTAAGTTAAAGCCATTTGCTTTGCTATACAATACCATTAGCAAAGCAAATGGCTTTACCTTAATCAAAGGCGAGACCTATTGCATTTTCAATGCTTGTAAAGAGCCTGGCACCTGCAATTTGCTGCTGTGTTGCTCCTTTCTCTATTGTGCACTTTCCTGCATGTCCCTTTTTTAGGTCGAGCTTTGGCAGTACACGCGCTGGTCTGCAAAACATGCTGTATTCAGGTATGGACTTGAAGCTCCGCCCACTCTCCGCTCCTATTTTTTATTGGCTTGTGTCATTGTCTTTTGTAAACTCTGGCTCTTCATTGGTCAATAGGCTTAGTAGTCCCTCCTTAGTACCACCTTGTCTCATCTTGTAACCTCCCATAAAGACTGGCCCTCTTACATGTGTTGTTACTCTGTAGGCTTTAATTGCAGCCTCCCAGCACTATTTTGTTTAAAATTGTTTTCACCTGCCTGCTGTTGCTGGCAGGGCACGCTCTCTCCTAACGCTTTAAAATGTTGTTTTATATCACTGCACGCCACAGTGGTGGCCTCGCCTCTGGTTTATTTACATCCCAGAACGCGAACGCATGTTTTTTCTTTATTCACCTTTTATTTTTGTTGTTTCCAAGGTCCCCATGCTGCTGTTGCACGTTAAGAGGCCACACCCCTTTCATCAGACTGGTCGATTCTAAAGAAATGGGCGCGGCCACCATTAATATGCAAGTGCTGTTTGGAGCACTTTTACCAAAAAAGCATTTGTTTTCCAAACAAAAGCTTTTTTGGTAAAAGCGCCTCATTCTGCACTTTCACCTTAATGGCTGCCGCACCCCTTTGTTTAGAAGCGGTTTGTCTAAAGAAAAGGGTGTGGCCTCTATTAACGTGCAAACTTGGCATGGGGTGCCTGGAAACAAAAAATATTTACAATGCAATAGGTCTCACATTTGTGGGAATTTAAGCTATTGTCATTTACAATGCCAATAGCTCAAACTCTCGTAAATGTGAGACCTATTCCATTTCAAATGCTTGTTATATGATGCTCCGAGATAGGCGTTCATCAACTTGAAACAGTAACATAAGTTTACCTTTCACGCAGCACTGCTAAGTTATAGTAAAGTGTCCGGGCCCAGGTGGATACTGTAATGTGTCCAAGAAGAAAATACTATTGTTATAGGAGAATCCTGTTTTTCTGGTTGGAAATGTGACGCCTTAATCTCAAGCCTTCTATAGCTAAAGCACTGCCGTACTCACAAGAGGACATTTGTTGCTTTGTACTGTTATCTGTAAGATGATTGCTTATTGGGGTAAGCGCTTGCTGCTGAGCTACTTTTGTAACCTGCAGGTGACAAGTTCGAACTCTGACAGTAATATCAGTCTTAATAGGTCGGTAACTATTATGGAGTTTAATATCTAGAACTGCTTTTATTTACAAAATGGAAACAACTATATTAGCTGCGTCTACACTGAAAAGAAGCATCTAGCAACAATGCACTTTGCACCCTTTGTAGATCATTTACCAGTGGTATTGGTATGCCTCTGCTTAACATACATCAGTTTCCTCAGCTTTAGTTGAGGGTTTAAAAGTATGACTTTGAGAATTTGGAGTCCGTTGTGAGAATACTTCAACATTTCTAATATATAATTGTACAAGTGCTTGGGAAAGACAGCATGACAAATAATCTCTGTCCTACCTTCATGTGATCTCTGTCCAGAGTACAGTTGTGTTATGTATGACGGGGAGAGGAGTTGGCCTAACTGCTAGGGCGGTCAACCTCGTATCTGGGGAACCGGGTTAGAGTCTCGGCAATGACGCTGAACATCCTGTGATTCTGGGCAAATTACTTAATTTCCTCATGCCTAACAAAAATGAATGTGTCCTCATGTAACGCAACTGGTGCTCTGTAAAGCGCTTTGATACCTTCGGGTCAAGTTTGCGCAATATAAAACTCCGTTAACAAAAATGACCTCATGTACTGCTTTTAAAAATCAGTAAAATGTACTTCATAAAAAAAAAAAAAATCTAGACTGATTATGATACCTCCTTTAGAAATCTAAGTATCAAGGCCAGTACTTTTGCAATGATTTTTAGCATCTTCAGCAATCATAGACATGGGCAATAAGAACAACACGGCAAATAACTTACATTTCCAACTTTCCTTACAGTGTCTTTTAGAAAACATATATTTTAAGGCCCTTCTTTGAGACCTGGATAATGCAAGCCTAAAGCCAGAAGACAGTGCCCACATCTCAAGATGATTGTCGCAGGATCTACCAACTGACTGTAGAATCCTCGATGAAAGCATAGGGACACTTGACCTTCCCCAATCTGATGCTTCAAGCCTCATCCCATTGGCCACCAACTTGCTGCCAGTGGCGACTCAGATGGAATATGCAGCAAAACGACTTTTGTCTGGCCAACCACTGACCCGACCCATTTTTTTTTTTTTAAACTTGTTTTTATTGGCATTTCGTTATCATAGCAGTACAGACCATGTAAGTAATCACATATGCAGAGAACGTGGGACAAAAAAGGAATTCCAAGGAGAAAAGGAAAAAGCGCTAGCATGTGAATTAACATCATGGGGATCATTGGAGTGGGTCTGCAGAGGCTGTACAGCGGTGTTGCCAAGTAACTGGAGGGACAGAACTCGGGGAGGGAGCATCTGGGCGTTTGCACAGGCATATCGAGAAGAGATGGGGGCAGAGCATTAGAGGGGTTAAAGACTCGTGCTTACAGTGAGCCAGGTTGTTAGAGGGCGGGAGTGTCATGTTGGAGTGGGCAGCGGGTCAAACGCCCCGGGGGTGGGGTAGAAGTGCGGGACTGCGGGTTACCAACGCCCGGCACTAGTCGGTGGTCAGGAGCTGCAGGCTCGTGGGGGGGGGGTCTGTCGGAGCGGGTGTAGTTGTAGGTGTGGGCGTGGCCAGGTCATCGTGGCGCGTCAGCTGTCGGAAACGATGCAATAGCATGGCCCATTCCATAGAGATGGGGTGTTTACGGGCGCCTTTAGCTTCCTCCTCTCGCAAGGCGTCTTCTTCCGCCGCCGCCCATTTACATACTGCCCCTGTCCATGCTGCCGTAGGGGGGCCCTCTAATGACCGCCAGTGCATAGCTATACATCTTTTCGTTAGTAGTAACGCTAGGGATACAAAGCGCTTGTGTGCTGGGAGCTGTTTAGGAATGTGGAAAATGCCCAACGCGCTGGATTCCCAGGTGTCTAGGGTTGTGAGGCCAGTGAGGTCTTTCAGTATGTCAGGTACCGTTCGCCATAGGGGGTGGAGGTCTGGGCAGCTCCAGAACATGTGACGGAAATCTGCATTTGGGGAGTGGCATCTGGGGCAGAGGAATCGAGTAGTGGGTTAAAATTTCTGTAGCCGCGCCGGCGTCAGATACGCCCCGTGTAATATGTAATATTGGATGTTTTTAAAACGGGCGTTCCTGGACGTACGTTTAGGGGCTTCAAGCGCCTTGATCCATTCCGAGTCGTGTAACGGGCGCCCGATGTCCTCTTCCCAGGTGGTGCGCAAGGACACTAGGGGGGCATTCGAGAGTTCTCGTATCGCCTTATATAACCAGGTGAACAAATGGCGTCCTGCACCCATGTGCAGGATTGTGTGCATAACTGGATGCGTGTCTGGTTCGCCGGTCTGAAGGTTGTGGTAAGGACGTAAACATTCGAGGAGCTGGCGATATCGGAGGAATTGACCGGGGGGGAGATCGAATTCGCTGACGAGTCGATCGAAAGATTTAATCCGACCCTCCTCAAAGAGCGATTCCATGTCCGTAATACCGCACCGTGTCCATTCGGCGAGCATGGGGGCCGAGAAGTATGAATCTGACCGGGGCCAGCCGATCAACGGGAGCAGCAGGGAATATGGGGTTGTCCTGGGAGATATCCGGTGGACCCGGAGCATACATTGACGCGCCACTGTAACCTGTAGAGGATACGTGCTCCGCGGTTTAGTGCCTGGAAGAAGAAGACGGGTGAGCTCCGGCGTCGTGATCTTACCCGTTGGGGTATTGGCCTCTTGTGTGTGCCGGTCCGCTGTCCAGTATGACAGCCATTGGAGCTGGGCCGCCAGAAAGTAGGACTCGAAGGATGGGGCTCCGAGGCCCCCTTGGGTGGTGGGGAGCTGAAGGGTTTTCAAGGCTACTCTGTGCCGGCTCGATCCCCAAGTGAGGGTACCTAGGAGGGAATTGAGGTCCTGGAAGAAGGACCTGGGCGGGACTACCGGCAAGTTAGTAAAATAATATAGGAGCCGGGGAAGCATTACCATTTTAGCCAGGGCAATGCGTCCTATCGGGGCCAGTGGGAGTCTGGTCCAGAAAGCAACAGTCGGTTGAAGGCCCGCAAGCGCTCTGCAGTGATTGCCCCCGAGGATGTCAGCGGGAGAATGGTAAAGTCGGATCCCTAGGTATCGGGGGGCATCTGTGGACCATGAGATCTTTTGCGTCCCCAGCCAGGTATCGCGGGGTGGCAGGTCCGGGTGAAAGGGATATACCGTGGATTTATCCCAATTTACTCGGAGGCCCGAGGCGTCCGCGAATTCGGTAAGTGCCATCCATATGGGAGTGAGGTCGGCCGTAATATCCCGGACATAGATGAGGAGGTCATCCGCGTACATAGAGACGCTGTGTGTGACTTCCGCAAGTGGGATGCCCCAGTCTAGACCTCCTTGGCGCAACCTGATCGCTAGTGGTTCGACTGTGAGGGCGAAGAGGAGAGGCGAGAGGGGGCACTCGTGCCTCGCCGGACCTCGAACGCCGCCGAGACGTGTCTCCCAATCCTGACCCGTGTGGACAGGTCGGTATAGAGGAGCCGCGTGTACGCCATAAGGACTGGGCCGATATTGAGGCGGTGGAGGACCGAGAAGAGGTACGGCCATTGGAGAGTGTCGAAAGCCTTCTCTAGGTCCAGGATGAGGCAGGCGGAGCGAGTATATCTGTCCCGTACCTGGTCCTGAACATGGAAGACGCGGCGGATGTTCTGTGAGGTGTTTCTCCCCGGGACAAAGCCGCACTGGTCCGGATGGACCAGCGGGCGTATGACCTGGGCGTATCTGTCTGCCAATACCTTCCCCAGGAGTTTACAGTCTGCAGACAGTAGAGTGATAGGGCGATATGAGCCCATAAGATGTGGGTCCCGGTGTGGTTTTAAAAAGGTTACGGTTACAATCCCGTAGGGAGCGGGGTAACACCCCCTGATCGAGGGCAGTCGCGAACACCTGTGTCAGGCGTGGGATCACTAGAGGGGAAAACGTCGAATAGTATTCTAGAGGGAAGCCGTCGAGACCCGGGGCTTTATTGCGAGACAGGGTCCGTAGCGCCTGAGTAATTTCTGAAGTCGCTATTTTGGCGTCGAGCGCGAGTTTGTCGGCATCCGAGATCGTGGGTAGCGGCAACAGGTCAAGGAAATGGGCGACAGACGACGTAGAGAGCGAGTTCGGGGCGCCGTACACCACGGTGTAATAGCGTTGGAACGCCAGAAGGATCTCCGCCTGGGAACGCACGAGCTCGCCTTCCGGGGTGACGATGTCCGTGATCGGTTTGGTTTCGGTGTCCTGTCGCGCCAGCCATGCGAGCATCGCACCCGTTTTGTCCCTGTCTCTATGGACTCTGGAGGCATAGGCCCGAAAGTTATATTTCCTAAGGTCTGCACAGGCAGCTTGGTAGGCTGACTTTGCTTCAGCTGTGAGCGCAGCGTGTTCCTCAGAGGGATCAACTTGTTTAGTGAGTGTAGCTAAGCGCTGTTCCGTGGTTGTGAGTGCCTGTTTCAGCGTGCGTCGGACCCCTGTGATTTGTTTGATGCATTCCCCCCGTGCCACTACCTTGAATGCGTCCCACTCTACTAGTGTCGAAGAAGCCGTATTCGTGTTGTGTGTGAAGTAGTCCTGTATGCTGCGTGTGTGCGAGTCTCGAAACACCTGATCCGTCGAGCATTCCCTAGGTAATCGCCAGGCAGTGACCGGTGGGTGTGGGGGGCGCCAGGTGAGTCGCAGTATGTGAGCGTCATGATCTGAGATGACCCGCCCCAGGTAGTCCGCAGAGACGACCGTAGGAAGGATCTGCGCTGAGCATAGGAACCTGTCAAGGCGGACCCGGAGGTTGTGAGGGACAGAGTGGAACGAATAAAGGCGGGCATGAGGATGTAGGTGTCGCCAAGCATCAGTGAGCTCCCAGTGCGTGGCCCAAGCTCGGAACAACTCTGATTGTCGGGGGGCTGGGGAGCGCGGAGGGGGAGGGTGCGATCGGTCCAGGGAGGGGTCAAGCTTACAATTGTAGTCGCCTCCCAAGATCCAGGGAATAGCAGTGAATTGGGCCAGGACTCCAGTGAGGTGATCCCAGAACTTGTCTTGCTCAGAATTAGG